>NC_142758.1:11945000-12570000 GCF_054948205.1 Urtica dioica subsp. dioica | reverse complement strand
GAAACCTGGCCACACGAATGTGGCACCGCGCTCGCTGCCCAGCTCGTGCACCGATAGGCAGCGAGTCACAAATGGGTTTCAAAGGCATGCGTCCGCCGGACGTACCTGGTCTAGCCAGCGTCCACGGGAAACCCGGCCACACGAATGTGGCACCACGCTCGCCGCCCAGCTCGTGCGCCGATAAGCAGCGAGTCACAAATGGGTATCAAAGGCCTGCGTCCGCCGGGCGTACCTGGTCTAGCCAGCGTCCACGGGAAACCTAGCCACATGAATGTGGCACCACGCTCGCTGCCCAGCTCGTGCACCGATAGGCAGCGAGTCACAAATCGGTTTCAAAGGCCTGCATCCGCCGGACGTACCTGGTCTAGCCAGCGTCCACGGGAAATCTGGCCACATGAATGTGGCACCGCGCTTTCCGCCCAGCTCGTGCGCCGATAAGCAGCGAGTCACAAATAGGTATCAAAGGCCTGCGTCCGCCGGACGTACCTAGTCTAGCCAGCGTCCACGGGAAACCTGGCCACACGAATGTGGCACCGCGCTCGCTGCCTAGCTCGTGCACCGATAGGCAGCGAGTCACAAATGGGTTTCAAAGGCCTGCGTCCGCCGGCCGTACCTGGTCTAGCCAGCGTCCACGGGAAACCTGGCCACACGAATGTGGCACCGCGCTCGCCGCCCAGCTCGTGCACCGATAAGCAGCGAGTCACAAATGGGTATCAAAGGCCTGCGTCCGCCGGGCGTACCTGGTCTAGCCAGCGTCCACGGGAAACCTGGCCACATGAATGTGGCACCACGCTCGCTGCCCAGCTCGCGCACCGATAGGCAGCGAGTCACAAATGGGTTTCAAAGGCCTGCGTCCGTCAGACGTACCTGGTCTAGCCAGCGTCTCCAGGAAACCTGGCCACACGAATGTGGCACCGCGCTCACCGCCCAGCTCGTGCGCCGATAGGCAGCGAGTCATAAATAGGTTTCAAAGGCCTGCGTCCGCCGGACGTACCTGGTCTAGCCAGCGTCCACGGGAAACCTGGCCAAACGAATGTGGCACCGCACTTGCCGCCCAGCTCGTGCGCCGATAAGAAGCGAGTCATAAATGGGTTTCAAAGGCCTGCGTCCGCCGGACGTACCTGGTCTAGCCAGCGTCCACGGGAAACCTGACCCCACGAATGCGGCACCGTGCTCGCCGCCCAATTCGTGCGCCGATAGGCAACGAGTCACAAATGGGTTTCAAAGGCCTCCATCCGCCGGACGTACCTGGTCTAGCCAGCGTCCACCGGAAACCTGGCCACACGAATGTGGCACCGCGCTCGCCGCCCAGCTTGTGCGCCAAAAGGTAGCGAGTCACAAATGGGTTTCAAAGGCATGCGTCCGCCGGACGTACTTGGTCTAGCCAGCGTCCACGGAAAACGTGGCCACACGAATGTGGCACCGCGCTCGCCGCCCAGCTCGTGCGCCGATAAGCAGCGAGTCGCAAATGGGTATCAAAGGCCTGCGTCCGCCGGACGTACCTGGTCTAGCCAGCGCCCACGGGAAACGTGGCCACATGAATGTGCCACCGCGCTCGCCGCCAAGCTTGTGCGCCGATAAGCAACGAGTCACAAATGGGTATCAAAGGCCTGCGTCCGCCGGACGTACCTGGTCTAGCCTGCGTCCACGGGAAACCTGGCCACACGAATGTGGCACCACGCTCGCCGCCCAGCTCGTGCGCCGATAAGCAGCGAGTCACAAATGGGTATCAAAGGCCTGCGTCCGCCGGGCGTACCTGGTCTAGCCAGCGTCCACGGGAAACCTAGCCACATGAATGTGGCACCACGCTCGCTGCCCAGCTCGTGCACCGATAGGCAGCGAGTCACAAATCGGTTTCAAAGGCCTGCATCCGCCGGACGTACCTGGTCTAGCCAGCGTCCATGGGAAATCTGGCCACATGAATGTGGCACCGCGCTCTCCGCCCAGCTCGTGCGCCGATAAGCAGCGAGTCACAAATAGGTATCAAAGGCCTGCGTCCGCCGGACGTACCTAGTCTAGCCAGCGTCCACGGGAAACCTGGCCACAGGAATGTGGCACCGCGCTCGCTGCCCAGCTTGTGCACCGATAGGCAGCGAGTCACAAATGGGTTTCAAAGGCCTGCGTCCGCCGGACGTACCTGGTCTAGCCAGCGTCCACGGGAAACCTGGCCACACGAATGTGGCACCACGCTCGCCGCCCAGCTCGTGCGCCGATAAGCAGCGAGTCACAAATGGGTATCAAAGGCCTGCGTCCGCCGGGCGTACCTGGTCTAGCCAGCGTCCACGGGAAACTTGGCCACATGAATGTGGCACCACGCTCGCTGCCCAGCTCGCGCACCGATAGGCAGGGAGTCACAAATGGGTTTCAAAGGCCTGCGTCCGTCGGACATACCTGGTCAAGCCAGCGTCTCCAGGAAACCTGGCCACACGAATGTGGCACCGCGCTCGCCGCCCAGCTCGTGCGCCGAAAGGCAGCGAGTCATAAATAGGTTTCAAAGGCCTGCGTCCGCCGGACGTACCTGGTCTAGCCAGCGTCCACGGGAAACCTGGCCAAACAAATGTGGCACCGCACTTGCCGCCCAGCTCGTGCGCCGATAAGAAGCGAGTCATAAATGGGTTTCAAAGGCCTGCGTCCGCCGGACGTACCTGGTCTAGCCAGCGTCCACGGGAAACCTGACCACACGAATGCGGCACCGTGCTCGCCGCCCAGTTCGTGCGCCGATAGGCAACGAGTCACAAATGGGTTTCAAAGACCTCCATCCGCCGGACGTACCTGGTCTAGCCAGCGTCCACCGGAAACCTGGCCACACGAATGTGGCACCGCGCTCGCCGCCCAGCTTGTGCGCCAAAAGGTAGCGAGTCACAAATGGGTTTCAAAGGCATGCGTCCGCCGGACGTACTTGGTCTAGCCAGCGTCCACGGAAAACGTGGCCACACGAATGTGGCACCGCGCTCGCCGCCCAGCTCGTGCGCCGATAAGCAGCGAGTCGCAAATGGGTATCAAAGGCCTGCGTCCGCCGGACGTACCTGGTCTGGCCAGCGCCCACGGGAAACGTGGCCACATGAATGTGCCACCGCGCTCGCCGCCAAGCTTGTGCGCCGATAAGCAACGAGTCACAAATGGGTATCAAAGGCCTGCGTCCGCCGGACGTACCTGGTCTAGCCAGCGTCCACGGGAAACCTGGCCACACGAATGTGGCACCACGCTCGCCGCCCAGCTCGTGCGCCGATAAGCAGCGAGTCACAAATGGGTATCAAAGGCCAGCGTCCGCCGGGCGTACCTGGTCTAGCCAGCGTCCACGGGGAACCTAGCCACATGAATGTGGCACCACGCTCGCTGCCCAGCTCGTGCACCGATAGGCAGCGAATCACAAATGGGTTTCAAAGGCCTCCATCCGCCGGACGTACCTGGTCTAGCCAGCATCCACCGGAAACCTGGCCACACGAATGTGGCACCGTGCTCGCCGCCCAGCTTGTGCGCCAAAAGGTAGCGAGTCACAAATGGGTTTCAAAGGCATGCGTCCGCCGGACGTACTTGGTCTAGCCAGCGTCCACGGAAAACGTGGCCACACGAATGTGGCACCGCGCTCGCCGCCCAGCTCGTGCGCCGATAAGCAGCGAGTCGCAAATGGGTATCAAAGGCCTGCGTCCGCCGGACGTACCTGGTCTAGCCAGCGCCCACGGGAAACGTGGCCACATGAATGTGCCACCGCGCTCGCCGCCAAGCTTGTGCGCCGATAAGCAACGAGTCACAAATGGGTATCAAAGGCCTGCGTCCGCCGGACGTACCTGGTCTAGCCAGCGTCCACAGGAAACCTGGCCACACGAATGTGGCACCACGCTCGCCGCCCAGCTCGTGCGCCGATAAGCAGCGAGTCACAAATGGGTATCAAAGGCCTGCGTCCGCCGGGCGTACCTGGTCTAGCCAGCGTCCACGGGAAACCTAGCCACATGAATGTGGCACCACGCTCGCTGCCCAGCTCGTGCACCGATAGGCAGCGAGTCACAAATGGGTTTCAAAGGCCTGCGTCCGCCGGACGTACCTGGTCTAGCCAGCGTCCACGGGAAACTGACCACACGAATGCGGCACCGTGCTCGCCGCCCATCTCCTGCACCGATAGGCAGCGAGTCACAAATGGGTTTCAAAGGCCTGCGTCCGCCGGACGTACCTGGTCTAGCCAGCATCCACGGGAAACCTGGCCACACGAATGTGGCACCGCGCTCGCCGCGCAGCTCGTGCACCGATAGGCAGCGAGTCACAAATGGGTTTCAAAGGCCTGCGTCCGCCGAACGTACCTGGTCTAGCCAGCGTCCACGGGAAACCTGGCCACACGAATGTGGCACCGCGCTCTCCGCCCAGCTCGTGCGCCGATAAGCAGCGAGTCACAAATAGGTATCAAAGGCCTGCGTCCGCCGGACGTACCTAGTCTAGCCAGCGTCCACGGGAAACCTGGCCACATGAATGTGGCACCCCGCTCGCTGCCCAGCTCGTGCACCGATAGGCAGCGAGTCACTAATGGGTTTCAAAGGCCTGCGTCCGCCGGACGTACCTGGTCTAGCCAGCGTCCACGGGAAACTTGACCACACGAATGCGGCACCGTGCTCGCCGCCCAGCTCCTGCACCGATAGGCAGCGAGTCACAAATGGGTTTCAAAGGGCTGCATCCGCCGGACGTACCTGGTCTAGCCAGCATCCACGGGAAACCTGGCCACATGAATGTGGCACCGCGCTCGCCGGCCAGCTCGTGCACCGATAGGCAGTGAGTCACAAATGGGTTTCAAAGGCCTGTGTCCGCCGGACGTACCTGGTCTAGCCAGCGTCCACGGGAAACTTGGCCACACGAATGTGGCACCGCGCTCGCCGCGCATCTCGTGCGCCGATACGCAGCGAGTCACAAATGGGTTTCAAAGGCCTGCGTCCGCCGGACATACCTGGTCTAGCCAGCATCCACGGGAAACCTGGTCACACGAATGCGGCACCGCGCTCGCCGCCCAGCTCCTACACCGATAGGCAGCGAGTCACAAATGGCTTTTAAAGGCCTGCATCCGCCGGACGTACCTGGTCTAGCCAGCATCCACGGGAAACCTGGCCACACGAATGTGGCACGGCGCTCGCCGCCCAGCTCCTACACCGATAGGCAGCGAGTCACAAATGGGTTTCAAAGGCCTGCGTCCGCCGGACGTACCTGGTCTAGCCAGCGTCCACGGGAAACCTGGCCACACGAATGTGGCACCGAGCTCGCTGCCCAGCTCGTGCACCGATAGGCAGCGAGTCACAAATGGGTTTCAAAGGCATGCGTCCGCCGGACGTACTTGGTCTCGCCAGCGTCCACGGGAAACCCGACCACACGAATGCGGCACCGTGCTCGCCGCCCTGCTCATGCACCGATAGGCAGCGAGTCACAAATGGGTTTCAAAGGCCTGCGTCCGCCGGACGTACCTGGTCTAGCCAGCATCCACGGGAAACCTGGCCACATGAATGTGGCACCGCGCTCGCCGGCCAGCTCGTGCACCGATAGGCAGTGAGTCACAAATGGGTTTCAAAGGCCTGTGTCCGCCGGATGTACCTGGTCTAGCCAGCGTCCACGGGAAACTTGGCCACACGAATGTGGCACCGCGCTCGCCGCGCATCTCGTGCGCCGATACGCAGCGAGTCACAAATGGGTTTCAAAGGTATGCGTCCGCCGGACATACCTGGTCTAGCCAGCATCCACGGGAAACCTGGCCACACGAATGCGGCACCGCGCTCGCCGCCCAGCTCCTACACCGATAGGCAGCGAGTCACAAATGGCTTTTAAAGGCCTGCATCCGTCGGACGTACCTGGTCTAGCCAGCATCCACGGGAAACCTGGCCACACGAATGTGGCACCGCGCTCGCCGCCCAGCTCCTACACCGATAGGCAGGGAGTCACAAATGGCTTTTAAAGGCCTGCGTCCGCCGGACATACCTGGTCTAGCCAGCATCCACGGGAAACCTGGCCACACGAATGCGGCACCGCGCTCGCCGCCCAGCTCCTACACCGATAGGCAGGGAGTCACAAATGGGTTTCAAAGGCATGCGTCCGTCGGACGTACCTGGTCTAGCCAGCGTCTCCAGGAAACCTGGCCACACGAATGTGGCACCGCGCTCGCCGCCCAGCTCGTGCGCCGATAGCCAGCATCCACGGGAAACCTGGCCACACGAATGCGGCACCGCGCTCGCCGCCCAGCTCCTACACCGATAGGCAGGGAGTCACAAATGGGTTTCAAAGGCCTGCGTCCGCCGGACGTACCTGGTCTAGCCAGCATCCACGGGAAACCTGGCCACATGAATGTGGCACCGCGCTCGCCGCCCAGCTCCTACACCGATAGGCAGGGAGTCACAAATGGCTTTTAAAGGCCTGCGTCCGCCGGACGTACCTGGTCTAGCCAGCGTCCACAGGAAACCTGGCCACACGAATGTGGCACCGAGCTCGCTGCCCAGCTCGTGCACCGATAGGCAGCGAGTCACAAATGGGTTTCAAAGGCATGCGTCCGCCGGACGTACTTGGTCTCGCCAGCGTCCACGGGAAACCCGACCACACGAATGCGGCACCGTGCTCGCCGCCCTGCTCATGCACCGATAGGCAGCGAGTCACAAATGGGTTTCAAAGGCCTGCGTCCGCCGGACGTACCTGGTCTAGCCAGCATCCACGGGAAACCTGGCCACATGAATGTGGCACCGTGCTCGCCGCCCAGCTCGTGCGCCGATAGGCAGCGAGTCACAAATGGGTTTCAAAGGCCTGCGTCCGCCGGACGTACTTGGTCTAGCCAGAGTACACGGAAACCTGGTCACACGAATGCGTCACCGCACTCGCCGCCCAGCTCGTGCGCCGATAGGCAGCGAGTCACAAATGGGTTTCAAAGGCCTGCGTCCGCCGGACGTACCTGGTCTAGCCAGCAGCCACGGGAAACCTGGCCACACGAATGCGGCACCGCGCTCGCCGCCCAGCTCCTACACCGATAGGCAGCGAGTCACAAATGGGTTTTAAAGGCCTGCATCCGCCGGACGTACCTGGTCTAGCCAGCATCCACGGGAAACTTGGCCACACGAATGTGGCACCTCGCTCGTCGTCCAGCTCGTGCGCCGACAGGCAGCGAGTCACAAATGGGTTTCAAAGGCCTGCGTCCGCCGGACGTACCTGGTCTAGCCAGCGTCCACGGGAAACCTGGCCACACGAATGTGGCACCGAGCTCGCTGCCCAGCTCGTGCACCGATAGGCAGCGAGTCACAAATGGGTTTCAAAGGCATGCGTCCGCCGGACGTACTTGGTCTCGCCAGCGTCCACGGGAAACCCGACCACACGAATGCGGCACCGTGCTCGCCGCCCTGCTCATGCACCGATAGGCAGCGAGTCACAAATGGGTTTCAAAGGCCTGCGTCCGCCGGACGTACCTGGTCTAGCCATCGTCCACGGGAAACCTGACCACACGAATGCGGCACCGTGCTCGCCGCCCAGCTCGTGCGCCGATAGGCAGCGAGTCACAAATGGGTTTCAAAGGCCTGCGTCCGCCGGACGTACTTGGTCTAGCCAGAGTCCACGGAAACCTGGTCACACGAATGCGGCACCGCACTCGCCGCCCAGCTCGTGCGCCGATAGGCAGCGAGTCACAAATGGGTTTCAAAGGCATCCGTCCGCCGGACGTACCTGTTCTAGCCAGCGTCCACCGAAAACCTGGCAACACGAATGTGGCACCGCGCTCGCCGCCCAGCTTGTGCGCCGAAAGGCAGCGAGTCACAAATGGGTTTCAAAGGCCTGCGTCCGCCGGACATACCTGGTCTAGCCAACGTCCACGGGAAACGTGGCCACACGAATGTGCCACCACGGTCGCCGCCCAGCTCGTGCGCCGATAAGCAGCGAGTCACAAATGGGTATCAAAGGCCTGCGTCCGCCGGACGTACCTTGTCTAGCCAGCGTCCACGGGAAACCTGGCCACACGAATGTGGCACCGCGGTCGCTGCCCAGCTCGTGCGCCGATAGGCAGCGAGTCACAAATGGGTTTTAAAGGCCTGCGTCTGCCGGACGTACCTGGTCTAGCCAGCGTCCACGGGAAACCTGGCCACACGAATGTGGCACCGCGCTTGCTGCCCAGCTCGTGCACCGATAGGCAGGTAGTCACAAATGGGTTTCAAAGGCATGCGTCCCCCGAACGTACCTGGTCTAGCCAGCGTCCACGGGAAACCTGGCCACACGAATGTGGCACCACGCTCGCCGCCCAGCTCGTGCGCCGATAGGCAGAGAGTCACAAATGGGTATCAAAGGCCTGTGTCCGCCGGACGTACCTGGTCTAGCCAGCATCCACGGGAAACCTGGCCACACGAATGTGGCACCGCGTTCGCCGCCCAGCTCGTGCGTCGATAAGCAGCGAGTCACAAATGGGTATCAAAGGCCTGCATCCGCCGGACGTACATGGTCTAGCCAGCGTCCATGGGAAACTTGGCCACACGAATGTGGCACCGCGTTCGCCGCCTAGCTCGTGCGCCGATAAGCAGCGAGTCACAAATGGGTATCAAAGGCCTGCGTCCGCCGGACGTACCTAGTCTAGCCAGCGTCCACGGGAAACCTGGCCACACGAATGTGGCACCGCGCTCGCTGCCCAGCTCGTGCACCGATAGGCAGGGAGTCACAAATGGGTTTCAAAGGCATGCGTCCGCCGGACGTACCTGGTCTAGCCAGCGTCCACGAGAAACCTGGCCACACGAATGTGGCACCACGCTCGCCGCCCAGCTCGTGCGCCGATAAGCAGCGAGTCACAAATGGGTATCAAAGGCCTGTGTCCGCCGGACGTACCTGGTCTAGCCAGCATCCACGGGAAACCTGGCCACACGAATGTGGCACCGCGCTCGCCGTCCAGCTCGTGCGCCGACAGGCAGCGAGTCACAAATGGGTTTCAAAGGCCTGCGTCCGCCGGACGTACCTGGTCTAGCCAGCGTCCACGGGAAACCTGGCCACACGAATGTGGCACCGCGCTCGCCGCCAGCTCGTGCGCCGATAGGCAGTGAGTGACAAATGGGTTTCAAAGGCCTTGGTCTGCCGGACGTACCTGTTCTAGCCAGCGTCCACGGGAAACGTGGCCACACGAATGTGGCACCGCATTCGCCGCCCAGCTCGTGCGCCGATAAGCAGCGAGTCACAAATGGGTATCAAAGGCCTGCATCCGCCGGACGTACATGGTCTAGCCAGCGTCCATGGGAAACTTGGCCACACGAATGTGGCACCACGTTCGCCGCCCAGCTCGTGCGCCGATAAGCAGCGAGTCACAAATGGGTATCAAAGGCCTGCGTCCGCCGGACGTACCTAGTCTAGCCAGCGTCCACGGGAAACCTGGCCACACGAATGTGGCACCGCGCTCGCTGCCCAGCTCGTGCACCGATAGGCAGGGAGTCACAAATGGGTTTCAAAGGCATGCGTCCGCCGGACGTACCTGGTCTAGCCAGCGTCCACGGGAAACCTAGCCACACGAATGTGGCACCACGCTCGCCGCCCAGCTCGTGCACCGATAAGCAGCGTGTCACAAATGGGTATCAAAGGCCTGCGTCCGCCGGGCGTACCTGGTCTAGCCAGCGTCCACGGGAAACCTGGCCACATGAATGTGGCACCGCGCTCGCTGCCCAGCTCGTGCACCGATAGGCAGCGAGTCACAAATGGGTTTCAAAGGCCTGCGTCCGCCAGACGTACCTGGTCTAGCCAGCGTCCACGGGAAACCTGACCACACGAATGCGGCACCGTGCTCGCCGCCCAGCTCCTGCACCGATAGGCAGCGAGTCACAAATGGGTTTCAAAGGCCTGCATCTGCCGGACGTACTTGGTCTAGCCAGAATCCACGGAAACCTGGCCACACGAATGCGGCACCGCACTCGCCGCCCAGCTCGTGCGCCGATAGGCAGGGAGTCACAAATGGGTTTCAAAGGCATCCGTCCGCCGGACGTACCTGTTCTAGCCAGCGTCCACCGGAAACCTGGCAACATGAATGTGGCACCGCGCTCGCCGCCCAGCTTGTGCGCCGAAAGGCAGCGAGTCACAAATGGGTTTCAAAGGCATGCGTCCGCCGGACGTACCTGGTCTAGCCAGCGTCCACGGGAAACGTGGCCACACGAATGTGCCACCACGGTCGCCGCCCAGCTCGTGCGCCGATAAGCAGCGAGTCACAAATGGGTTGCAAAGGCCTGCGTCCGCCGGACGTACCTGGTCTAGCCAGCATCCACGGGAAACCTGGCCACACGAATGTGGCACCGCGGTCGCTGCCCAGCTCGTGCGCCGATAGGCAGCGAGTCACAAATGGGTTTCAAAGGCCTACGTCCGCCGGACGTACCTGGTCTAGCCAGGGTCTATGGGAAACCTGGCCACACGAATGTGGCACCGCGCTCTCCGCCCAGCTCGTGCGCCGATAAGCAGCGAGTCACAAATGGGTATCAAAGGCATGCGTCCGCCGGACGTACCTAGTCTAGCCAGCGTCCACGGGAAACCTGGCCACACGAATGTCGCACCGCGCTCGCTGCCCAACTCGTGCACCGATAGGCAGCGAGTCACAAATGGGTTTCAAAGGCATGCGTCCGCCGGACGTACATGGTCTAGCCAGCGTCCATGGGAAACTTGGCCACACGAATGTGGCACCGCGTTCGCCGCCTAGCTCGTGCGCCGATAAGCAGCGAGTCACAAATGGGTATCAAAGGCCTGCGTCCGCCGGACGTACCTAGTCTAGCCAGCGTCCACGGGAAACCTGGCCACACGAATGTGGCACCGCGCTCGCTGCCCAGCTCGTGCACCGATAGGCAGGGAGTCACAAATGGGTTTCAAAGGCATGCGTCCGCCGGACGTACCTGGTCTAGCCAGCGTCCACGAGAAACCTGGCCACACGAATGTGGCACCACGCTCGCCGCCCAGCTCGTGCGCCGATAAGCAGCGAGTCACAAATGGGTATCAAAGGCCTGTGTCCGCCGGACGTACCTGGTCTAGCCAGCATCCACGGGAAACCTGGCCACACGAATGTGGCACCGCGCTCGCCGTCCAGCTCGTGCGCCGACAGGCAGCGAGTCACAAATGGGTTTCAAAGGCCTGCGTCCGCCGGACGTACCTGGTCTAGCCAGCGTCCACGGGAAACCTGGCCACACGAATGTGGCACCGCGCTCGCCGCCAGCTCGTGCGCCGATAGGCAGTGAGTGACAAATGGGTTTCAAAGGCCTTGGTCTGCCGGACGTACCTGTTCTAGCCAGCGTCCACGGGAAACGTGGCCACACGAATGTGGCACCGCATTCGCCGCCCAGCTCGTGCGCCGATAAGCAGCGAGTCACAAATGGGTATCAAAGGCCTGCATCCGCCGGACGTACATGGTCTAGCCAGCGTCCATGGGAAACTTGGCCACACGAATGTGGCACCACGTTCGCCGCCCAGCTCGTGCGCCGATAAGCAGCGAGTCACAAATGGGTATCAAAGGCCTGCGTCCGCCGGACGTACCTAGTCTAGCCAGCGTCCACGGGAAACCTGGCCACACGAATGTGGCACCGCGCTCGCTGCCCAGCTCGTGCACCGATAGGCAGGGAGTCACAAATGGGTTTCAAAGGCATGCGTCCGCCGGACGTACCTGGTCTAGCCAGCGTCCACGGGAAACCTAGCCACACGAATGTGGCACCACGCTCGCCGCCCAGCTCGTGCACCGATAAGCAGCGTGTCACAAATGGGTATCAAAGGCCTGCGTCCGCCGGGCGTACCTGGTCTAGCCAGCGTCCACGGGAAACCTGGCCACATGAATGTGGCACCGCGCTCGCTGCCCAGCTCGTGCACCGATAGGCAGCGAGTCACAAATGGGTTTCAAAGGCCTGCGTCCGCCAGACGTACCTGGTCTAGCCAGCGTCCACGGGAAACCTGACCACACGAATGCGGCACCGTGCTCGCCGCCCAGCTCCTGCACCGATAGGCAGCGAGTCACAAATGGGTTTCAAAGGCCTGCATCTGCCGGACGTACTTGGTCTAGCCAGAATCCACGGAAACCTGGCCACACGAATGCGGCACCGCACTCGCCGCCCAGCTCGTGCGCCGATAGGCAGGGAGTCACAAATGGGTTTCAAAGGCATCCGTCCGCCGGACGTACCTGTTCTAGCCAGCGTCCACCGGAAACCTGGCAACATGAATGTGGCACCGCGCTCGCCGCCCAGCTTGTGCGCCGAAAGGCAGCGAGTCACAAATGGGTTTCAAAGGCATGCGTCCGCCGGACGTACCTGGTCTAGCCAGCGTCCACGGGAAACGTGGCCACACGAATGTGCCACCACGGTCGCCGCCCAGCTCGTGCGCCGATAAGCAGCGAGTCACAAATGGGTTGCAAAGGCCTGCGTCCGCCGGACGTACCTGGTCTAGCCAGCATCCACGGGAAACCTGGCCACACGAATGTGGCACCGCGGTCGCTGCCCAGCTCGTGCGCCGATAGGCAGCGAGTCACAAATGGGTTTCAAAGGCCTACGTCCGCCGGACGTACCTGGTCTAGCCAGGGTCTATGGGAAACCTGGCCACACGAATGTGGCACCGCGCTCTCCGCCCAGCTCGTGCGCCGATAAGCAGCGAGTCACAAATGGGTATCAAAGGCATGCGTCCGCCGGACGTACCTAGTCTAGCCAGCGTCCACGGGAAACCTGGCCACACGAATGTCGCACCGCGCTCGCTGCCCAACTCGTGCACCGATAGGCAGCGAGTCACAAATGGGTTTCAAAGGCATGCGTCCGCCGGACGTACTTGGTCTAGCCAGCGTCCACGAAAAACCCGACCACATGAATGCGGCACCGTGCTCGCCGCCCAGCTCGTGCACCGATAGGCAGCGAGTCACAAATGGGTTGCAAAGGCCTGCGTCCGCCGGACGTACCTGGTCTAGCCAGCATCCACGGGAAACCTAGCCACACGAATGTGGCACCGCACTCGCCGCCCAGCTCGTGCGCTGATAGGCAGCGAGTCACAAATGGGTTTCAAAGGCCTACGTCCGCCGGACGTACCTGGTCTAGCCAGCATCCACGGGAAACCCGACCACATGAATGCGGCACCGTGCTCGCCGCCCAGCTCGTGCACCGATAGGCAGCGAGTCACAAATGGGTTGCAAAGGCCTGCGTCCGCCGGACGTACCTGGTCTAGCCAGCATCCACGGGAAACCTAGCCACACGAATGTGGCACCGCACTCACCACCCAGCTCGTGCGCTGATAGGCAGCGAGTCACAAATGGGTTTCAAAGGCATGCGTCCGCCGGACGTACTTGGTCTAGCCAGCGTCCACGGGAAACCCGACCACATGAATGCGGCACCGTGCTCGCCGCCCAGCTCGAGCACCGATAGGCAGCGAGTCACAAATGGGTTTCAAAGGCCTGTGTCCGTCGGACGTACCTGGTCTAGCCAGCATCCACGGGAAACCTGGACACACGAATGTGGCACCGCGCTCGCTGCCCAGCTCGTGCACCGATAGGCAGGGAGTCACAAATGGGTTTCAAAGGCATGCGTCTGCCGGACGTACCTGGTCTAGCCAGCGTCCACGAGAAACCTGGCCACACGAATGTGGCACCACGCTCGCCGCCCAGCTCGTGCGCCGATAAGCAGCGAGTCACAAATGGGTATCAAAGGCTTGCGTCCGCCAGACATACCTGGTCTAGCCAGCGTCCACGGGAAACCTGGCCACACGAATGTGGCACCGCGGTCGCTGCCCAGCTCGTGCACCGATAGGCAGCGAGTCACAAATAGGTTTCAAAGGCCTGCGTCCGCCGGACGTGCCTGGTCTAGCCAGCGTCCACGGGAAACCTGGCCACACGAATGTGGCACCGCGCTCTCCGCCCAGCTCCTGCGCCGATAAGCAGCGAGTCACAAATGGGTATCAAAGGCGTGCGTCCGCCGGACGTACCTAGTCTAGCCAGCGTCCACGGGAAACCTGGCCACACGAATGTGGCACCGCGCTCGCTGCCCAGCTCGTGCACCGATAGGCAGCGAGTCACAAATGGGTTTCAAAGGCATGCGTCCGCCGGACGTACTTGGTCTAGCCAGCGTCCACGGGAAACCCGACCACATGAATGCGGCACCGTGCTCGCCGCCCAGCTCGTGCACCGATAGGCAGCGAGTCACAAATGGGTTGCAAAGGCCTGCGTCCGTCGGACGTACCTGGTCTAGCCAGCATCCAGGGGAAACCTAGCCACACGAATGTGGCACCGCACTCGCCGCCCAGCTCGTGCGCTGATAGGCAGCGAGTCACAAATGGGTATCAAAGGCTTGCGTCCGCCAGACATACCTGGTCTAGCCAGCGTCCACGGGAAACCTGGCCACACGAATGTGGCACCGCGGTCGCTGCCCAGCTCGTGCACCGATAGGCAGCGAGTCACAAATAGGTTTCAAAGGCCTGCGTCCGCCGGACGTGCCTGGTCTAGCCAGCGTCCACGGGAAACCTGGCCACAGGAATGTGGCACCGCGCTCTCCGCCCAGCTCCTGCGCCGATAAGCAGCGAGTCACAAATGGGTATCAAAGGCATGCGTCCGCCGGACGTACTTGGTCTAGCCAGCGTCCACGGGAAACCCGACCACATGAATGCGGCACCGTGCTCGCCGCCCAGCTCGAGCACCGATAGGCAGCGAGTCACAAATGGGTTTCAAAGGCCTGTGTCCGTCAGACGTACCTGGTCTAGCCAGCATCCACGGGAAACCTGGACACACGAATGTGGCACCGCGCTCGCTGCCCAGCTCGTGCACCGATAGGCAGGGAGTCACAAATGGGTTTCAAAGGCATGCGTCCGCCGGACGTACCTGGTCTAGCCAGCGTCCACGAGAAACCTGGCCACACGAATGTGGCACCACGCTCGCCGCCCAGCTCGTGCGCCGATAAGCAGCGAGTCACAAATGGGTATCAAAGGCCTGCGTCCGCCAGACATACCTGGTCTAGCCAGCGTCCACGGGAAACCTGGCCACACGAATGTGGCACCGCGGTCGCTGCCCAGCTCGTGCACCGATAGGCAGCGAGTCACATATGGGTTTCAAAGGAATGCGTCCGCCGGACGTACCTGGTCTAGCCAGCGTCCATGGGAAACCTGGCCACACGAATGTGGCACCGCGCTCTCCGCCCATCTCCTGCGCCGATAAGCAGCGAGTCACAAATGGGTATCAAAGGCGTGCGTCCGCCGGACGTACCTAGTCTAGCCAGCGTCCACGAGAAACCTGGCCACACGAATGTGGCACCGCGCTCGCTGCCCAGCTCGTGCACCGATAGGCAGCGAGTCACAAATGGGTTTCAAAGGCATGCGTCCGCCGGACGTACTTGGTCTAGCCAGCGTCCACGGGAAACCCGACCACATGAATGCGGCACCGTGCTCGCCGCCCAGCTCGTGCACCGATAGGCAGCGAGTCACAAATGGGTTGCAAAGGCCTGCGTCCGCCGGACATACCTGGTCTAGCCAGCATCCACGGGAAACCTAGCCACACGAATGTGGCACCGCACTCGCCGCCCAGCTCGTGCGCTGATAGGCAGCGAGTCACAAATGGGTTTCAAAGGCCTACGTCCACCGGACGTACCTGGTCTAGCCAGCATCCACGGGAAACCTGGCCACACGAATGTGGCACCGCGGTCACTGCCCAGCTCGTGCACCGATAGGCAGCGAGTCACAAATGGGTTTCAAAGGCCTGTGTCCGCCGGACGTAACTGATCTAGCCAGCATCCACGGGAAACCTGGCCACACGAATGTGGCACCGCGCTCGCTGCCCAGCTCGTGCACCGATAGGCAGGGAGTCACAAATGGGTTTCAAATGCATGCGTCCGCCGGACGTACCTGGTCTAGCCAGCGTCCACGAGAAACCTGGCCACACGAATGTGGCACCACGCTCGCCGCCCAGCTCGTGCGCCGATAAGCAGCGAGTCACAAATGGGTATCAAAGGCCTTTGTCCGCCGGACGTACCTGGTCTAGCCAGCATCCACGGGAAACCTGGCCACACGAATGTGGCACCGCGCTCGCCGTCCAGCTCGTGCGCCGACAGGCAGCGAGTCACAAATGGGTTTCAAAGGCCTGCGTCCGCCGGACGTACCTGGTCTAGCCAGCGTCCACGGGAAACATGGCCACACGAATGTGGCACCGCGCTTGCCGCCAGTTCGTGCGCCGATAGGCAGAGAGTGACAAATGGGTTTCAAAGGCCTTGGTCTGCCGGACGTACCTGTTCTAGCCAGCGTCCACGGGAAACGTGGCCACACGAATGTGGCACCGCGTTCGCCGCCCAGCTCGTGCGCCGATAAGCAGCGAGTCACAAATGAGTATCAAAGGCTTGCATCCGCCGGACGTACATGGTCTAGCCAGCATCCATGGGAAACTTGGCCACACGAATGTGGCACCGCGTTCGCCGCCCAGCTCGTGCGCCGATAAGCAGCGAGTCACAAATGGGTATCAAAGGCCTGCGTCCGCCGGACGTACCTAGTCTAGCCAGCGTCCACGGGAAACCTGGCCACACGAATGTGGCACCGCGCTCGATGCCCAGCTCGTGCACCGATAGGCAGGGAGTCACAAATGGGTTTCAAAGGCATGCGTCCGCCGGACGTACCTGGTCTAGCCAGCGTCCACGGGAAACCTAGCCACACGAATGTGGCACCACGCTCGCCGCCCAGCTCGTGCACCGATAAGCAGCGTGTCACAAATGGGTATCAAAGGCCTGCGTCCGCCGGGCGTACCTGGTCTAGCCAGCGTCCACGGGAAACCTAGCCACATGAATGTGGCACCGCGCTCGCTGCCCAGGTCGTGCACCGATAGGCAGCGAGTCACAAATGGGTTTCAAAGGCCTGCGTCCGCCAGACGTACCTGGTCTAGCCAGCGTCCACGGGAAACCTGGCCACATGAATGTGGCACCGTGCTCGCCGCCCAGCTCCTGCACCGATAGGCAGCGAGTCACAAATGGGTTTCAAAGGCCTGCATCTGCCGGACGTACTTGGTCTAGCCAGAATCCACGGAAACCTGGCCACACGAATGCGGCACCGCACTCACCGCCCAGCTCGTGCGCCGATAGGCAGGGAGTCACAAATGGGTTTCAAAGGCATCCGTCCGCCGGACGTACCTGTTCTAGCCAGCGTCCACCGGAAACCTGGCAACATGAATGTGGCACCGCGCTCGCCGCCCAGCTTGTGCGCTGAAAGGCAGCGAGTCACAAATGGGTTTCAAAGGCATGCGTCCGCCGGACGTACCTGGTCTAGCCAGCGTCCACGGGAAACGTGGCCACACGAATGTGCCACCACGGTCGCCGCCCAGCTCGTGCGCCGATAAGCAGCGAGTCACAAATGGGTTGCAAAGGCCTGCGTCCGCCGGACGTACCTGGTCTAGCCAGCATCCACGGGAAACCTGGCCACACGAATGTGGCACCGCGGTCGCTGCCCAGCTCGTGCGCCGATAGGCAGCGAGTCACAAATGGGTTTCAAAGGCCTACGTCCGCCGGACGTACCTGGTCTAGCCAGGGTCTACGGGAAACCTGGCCACACGAATGTGGCACCGCGCTCTCCGCCCAGCTCGTGCGCCGATAAGCAGCGAGTCACAAATGGGTATCAAAGGCATGCGTCCGCCGGACGTACCTAGTCTAGCCAGCGTCCACGGGAAACCTGGCCACACAAATGTGGCACCGCGCTCGCTGCCCAGCTCGTGCACCTATAGGCAGCGAGTCACAAATGGGTTTCAAAGGCATGCGTCCGCCGGACGTACTTGGTCTAGCCAGCGTCCACGGGAAAACCGACCACATGAATGTGGCACCGTGCTCGCCGCCCAGCTCGAGCACCGATAGGCAGCGAGTGACAAATGGGTTTCAAAGGCCTGTGTCCGTCGGACGTACCTGGTCTAGCCAGCATCCACGGGAAACCTGGACACACGAATGTGGCACCGCACTCGGTGCCCAGCTTGTGCACCGATAGGCAGGGAGTCACAAATGGGTTTCAAAGGCATGCGTCCGCCGGACGTACCTGGTCTAGCCAGCGTCCACGAGAAAGCTGGCCACACGAATGTGGCACCACGCTCGCCGCCCAGCTCGTGCGCCGATAAGCAGCGAGTCACAAATGGGTATCAAAGGCCTGCGTCCGCCAGACATACCTGGTCTAGCCAGCGTCCACGGGAAACCTGGCCACACGAATGTGGCACCGCGGTCGCTGCCCAGCTCGTGCACCGATAGGCAGCGAGTCACAAATGGGTTTCAAAGGAATGCGTCCGCCGGACGTACCTGGTCTAGCCAGCGTCCACGGGAAACCTGGCCACACGAATGTGGCACCGCGCTCTCCCCCCAGCTCCTGCGCCGATAAGCAGCGAGTCACAAATGGGTATCAAAGGCGTGCGTCCGCCGGACGTACCTAGTCTAGCCAGCGTCCACGGGAAACCTGGCCACACGAATGTGGCACCGCGCTCGCTGCCCAGCTCGTGCACCGATAGGCAGCGAGTCACAAATGGGTTTCAAAGGCATGCGTCCGCCGGACGTACTTGGTCTAGCCAGCGTCCACGGGAAACCCGACCACATGAATGCGGCACCGTGCTCGCCGCCCAGCTCGTGCACCGATAGGCAGCGAGTCACAAATGGGTTGCAAAGGCCTGCGTCCGCCGGACATACCTGGTCTAGCCAGCATCCACGGGAAACCTAGCCACACGAATGTGGCACCGCACTCGCCGCCCAGCTTGTGCGCTGATAGGTAGCGAGTCACAAATGGGTTTCAAAGGCCTACGTCCGCCGGACGTACCTGGTCTAGCCAGCATCCACGGGAAACCTGGCCACACGAATGTGGCACCGCGGTCACTGCCCAGCTCGTGCACCGATAGGCAGCGAGTCACAAATGGGTTTCAAAGGCCTGTGTCCGCCGGACGTAACTGATCTAGCCAGCATCCACGGGAAACCTGGCCACACGAATGTGGCACCGCGCTCGCTGCCCAGCTCGTGCACCGATAGGCAGGGAGTCACAAATGGGTTTCAAACGCATGCGTCCGCCGGACGTACCTGGTCTAGCCAGCGTCCACGAGAAACCTGGCCACACGAATGTGGCACCACGCTCGCCGCCCAGCTCGTGCGCCGATAAGCAGCGAGTCACAAATGGGTATCAAAGGCCTGTGTCCGCCGGACGTACCTGGTCTAGCCAGCATCCACGGGAAACCTGGCCACACGAATGTGGCACCGCGCTCGCCGTCCAGCTCGTGCGCCGACAGGCAGCGAGTCACAAATGGGTTTCAAAGGCCTGCGTCCGCCGGACGTACCTGGTCTAGCCAGCGTCCACGGGAAACATGGCCACACGAATGTGGCACCGCGCTCGCCGCCAGTTCGTGCGCCGATAGGCAGAGAGTGACAAATGGGTTTCAAAGGCCTTGGTCTGCCGGACGTAACTGTTCTAGCCAGCGTCCACGGGAAACGTGGCCACACGAATGTGGCACCGCGTTCGCCGCCCAGCTCGTGCGCCGATAAGCAGCGAGTCACAAATGAGTATCAAAGGCTTGCATCCGCCGGACGTACATGGTCTAGCCAGCATCCATGGGAAACTTGGCCACACGAATGTGGCACCGCGTTCGCCGCCCAGCTCGTGCATCGATAAGCAGCGAGTCACAAATGGGTATCAAAGGCCTGCGTCCGCCGGACGTACCTAGTCTAGCCAGCGTCCACGGGAAACCTGGCCACACGAATGTGGCACCGCGCTCGATGCCCAGCTCGTGCACCGATAGGCAGGGAGTCACAAATGGGTTTCAAAGGCATGCGTCCGCCGGACGTACCTGGTCTAGCCAGCGTCCACGGGAAACCAAGCCACACGAATGTGGCACCACGCTCGCCGCCCAGCTCGTGCACCGATAAGCAGCGTGTCACAAATGGGTATCAAAGGCCTGCGTCCGTCGGGCGTACCTGGTCTAGCCAGCGTCCACGGGAAACCTGGCCACATGAATGTGGCACCGCGCTCGCTGCCCAGCTCGTGCACCGATAGGCAGCGAGTCACAAATGGGTTTCAAAGGCCTGCGTCCGCCAGACGTACCTGGTCTAGCCAGCGTCCACGGGAAACCTGACCACACGAATGCGGCACCGTGCTCGCCGCCCAGCTCCTGCACCGATAGGCAGCGAGTCATAAATGGGTTTCAAAGGCCTGCATCTGCCGGACGTACTTGGTCTAGCCAGAATCCACGGAAACCTGGCCACACGAATGCGGCACCGCACTCGCCGCCCAGCTCGTGCGCCGATAGGCAGGGAGTCACAAATGGGTTTCAAAGGCATCCGTCCGCCGGACGTACCTGTTCTAGCCAGCGTCCACCGGAAACCTGGCAACATGAATGTGGCACCGCGCTCGCAGCCCAGCTTGTGCGCCGAAAGGCAGCGAGTCACAAATGGGTTTCAAAGGCATGCGTCCGCCGGACGTACCTGGTCTAGCCAGCGTCCATGGGAAACGTGGCCACACGAATGTGCCACCACGGTCGCCGCCCAGCTCGTGCGCCGATACGCAGCGAGTCACAAATGGGTTTCAAAGGCCTACGTCCGCCGGACGTACCTGGTCTAGCCAGGGTCTACGGGAAACCTGGCCACACGAATGTGGCACCGCGCTCTCCGCCCAGCTCGTGCGCCGATAAGCAGCGAGTCACAAATGGGTTGCAAAGGCCTGCGTCCGCCGGACGTACCTGGTCTAGCCAGCATCGACGGGAAACCTGGCCACACGAATGTGGCACCGCGGTCGCTGCCAAGCTCGTGCGCCGATAGGCAGCGAGTCACAAATGGGTTTCAAAGGCCTACGTCCGCCGGACGTACCTGGTCTAGCCAGGGTCTACGGGAAACCTGGCCACACGAATGTGGCACCGCGCTCTCCGCCCAGCTCGTGCGCCGATAAGCAGCGAGTCACAAATGGGTATCAAAGGCATGCGTCCGCCGGACGTACCTAGTCTAGCCAGCGTCCACGGGAAACCTGGCCACACAAATGTGGCACCGCGCTCGCTGCCCAGCTCGTGCACCGATAGGCAGCGAGTCACAAATGGGTTTCAAAGGCATGCGTCCGCCGGACGTACTTGGTCTAGCCAGCGTCCACGGGAAACCCGACCACATGAATGCGGCACCGTGCTCGCCGCCCAGCTCGAGCACCGATAGGTAGCGAGTCACAAATGGGTTTCAAAGGCCTGTGTCCGTCGGACGTACCTGGTCTAGCCAGCATCCACGGGAAACCTGGACACACGAATGTGGCACCGCGCTCGCTGCCCAGCTCGTGCACCGATAGGCAGGGAGTCACAAATGGGTTTCAAAGGCATGCGTCCGCCGGACGTACCTGGTCTAGCCAGCGTCCACGAGAAACCTGGCCACACGAATGTGGCACCACGCTCGCCGCCCAGCTCGTGCGCCGATAAGCAGCGAGTCACAAATGGGTATCAAAGGCCTGCGTCCGCCGGACATACCTGGTCTAGCCAGCGTCCACGGGAAACCTGGCCACACGAATGTGACACCGCGCTCTCCGCCCAGCTCCTGCGCCGATAAGCAGCGAGTCACAAATGGGTATCAAAGGCGTGCGTCCGCCGGACGTACCTAGTCTAGCCAGCGTCCACGGGAAACCTGGCCACACGAATGTGGCACCGCGGTCGCTGCCGAGCTCGTGCACCGATAGGCAGCGAGTCACAAATGGGTTTCAAAGGCCTGCGTCCGCCGGACGTACCTGGTCTAGCCAGCGTTCACGGGAAACCTGGCCACACGAATGTGGCACCGCGGTCGCTGCCCAGCTCATGCACCGATAGGCAGCGAGTCACAAATGGGTTTCAAAGGCCTGCGTCCGCCGGACGTACCTGGTCTAGCCAGCGTCCACGGGAAACCTGGCCACACGAATGTGGCACCGCGCTCTCCGCCCAGCTCCTGCGCCGATAAGCAGCGAGTCACAAATGGGTATCAAAGGCGTGCGTCCGCCGGACGTACCTAGTCTAGCCAGCGTCCACGGGAAACCTGGCCACACGAATGTGGCACCGCGCTCGCTGCCCAGCTCGTGCACCGATAGGCAGCGAGTCACAAATGGGTTTCAAAGGCATGCGTCCGCCGGACGTACTTGGTCTAGCCAGCGTCCACGGGAAACCCGACCACATGAATGCGGCACCGTGCTCGCCGCCCAGCTCGTGCACCGATAGGCAGCGAGTCACAAATGGGTTGCAAAGGCCTGCGTCCGCCGGACGTACCTGGTCTAGCCAGCATCCACGGGAAACCTAGCCACACGAATGTGGCACCGCACTCGCCGCCCAGCTCGTGCGCTGATAGGCAGCGAGTCACAAATGGGTTTCAAAGGCCTACGTCCGCCGGACGTACCTGGTCTAGCCAGCATCCACGGTAAACCTGGCCACACGAATGTGGCACCGCGGTCACTGCCCAGCTCGTGCACCGATAGGCAGGGAGTCACAAATGGGTTTCAAAGGCATGCGTCCGCCGGACGTAATTGATCTAGCCAGCATCCACGGGAAACCTGGCCACACGAATGTGGCACCGCGCTCGCTGCCCAGCTCGTGCACCGATAGGCAGGGAGTCACAAATGGGTTTCAAAGGCCTGCATCCGCCGGACGTACCTGGTCTAGCCAGCATCCACGGGAAACCTAGCCACACGAATGTGGCACCGCACTCGCCGCCCAGCTCGTGCGCCGATAGGCAGCGAGTCTCAAATGGGTTTCAAAGGCCTACGTCCGCCGGACGTGCCTGGTCTAGCCAGCATCCACGGGAAACCTGGCCACACGAATGTGGCACCGCGGTCACTGCCCAGCTCGTGCACCGATAGGCAGCGGGTCACAAATGGGTTTCAAAGACCTGTGTCCGCCGGACGTACCTGGTCTAGCCAGCATCCACGGGAAACCTGGCCACACGAATGTGGCACCGCGCTCGCTGCCCAGCTCGTGCACCGATAGGCAGGGAGTCACAAATGGGTTTCAAAGGCATACGTCCGCCGGACGTACCTGGTCTAGCCAGCGTCCACGTCAAACCTGGCCACACGAATGTGGCACCACGCTCGCCGCCCAGCTCGTGCGCCGATAAGCAGCGAGTCACAAATGGGTATCAAAGGCCTGTGTCCGCTGGACGTACCTGGTCTAGCCAGCATACACGGGAAACCTGGCCACACGAATGTGGCACCGCGCTCGCCGTCCAGCTCGTGCGCCGACAGGCAGCGAGTCACAAATGGGTTTCAAAGGCCTGCGTCCGCCGGACGTACCTGGTCTAGCCAGCGTCCACGGGAAACTTGGCCACACGAATGTGGCACCGCGTTCGCCGCCCAGCTCGTGCGCCGATAAGCAGCGAGTCATAAATGGGTATCAAAGGCCTGCATCCGCCGGACGTACCTGGTCTAGCCATCGTCGATGGGAAACTTGGCCACACGAATGTGGCACCGCGTTCGCCGCCCAGCTCGTGCGCCGATAAGCAGCGAGTCACAAATGGGTATCAAAGGCCTGCGTCCGCCGGACGTACCTAGTCTAGCCAGCGTCCACGGGAAACCTGGCCAGACGAATGTGGCACCGCGCTCGCTGCCCAGCTTGTGCACCGATAGGCAGCGAGTCACAAATGGGTTTCAAAGGCCTGCGTCCGCCGGACGTACCTGGTCTAGCCAGCGTCCACGGGAAACCTGACCACACGAATGCGGCACCGTGCTCACCGCCCAGCTCCTGCACCGATAGGCAGCGAGTCACAAATGGGTTTCAAAGGCATGCATCTGCCGGACGTACTTGGTCTAGCCAGAATCCACGGAAACCTGGCCACACGAATGCGGCACCGCACTCGCCGCCCAGCTCGTGTGCCGATAGGCAGCGAGTCACAAATGGGTTTCAAAGGCATCCGTCCGCCGGACGTACCTGTTCTAGCCAGCGTCCACCGGAAACCTGGCAACACGAATGTGGCACCGCGCTCGCCGCCCAGCTTGTGCGCCGAAAGGCAGCGAGTCACAAATGGGTTTCAAAGGCCTGCATCCGCCGGACATACCTGGTCTAGCCAGCGTCCACGGGAAACGTGGCCACACGAATGTGCCACCACGGTCGCCGCCCAGCTCGTGCGCCGATAAGCAGCGAGTCACAAATGGGTATCAAAGGCCTGCGTCCGCCGGACGTACCTGGTCTAGCCAGCGTCCACGGGAAACCTGGCCACACAAATGTGGCACCGCGCTCGCTGCCCAGCTCGTGCACCGATAGGCAGCGAGTCACAAATGGGTTTCAAAGGCATGCGTCCGCCGGACGTACCTAGTCTAGCCAGCGTCCACGGGAAACCTGGCCACACAAATGTGGCACCGCGCTCGCTGCCCAGCTCGTGCACCGATAGGCAGCGAGTCACAAATGGGTTTCAAAGGCATGCGTCCGCCGGACGTACTTGGTCTAGCCAGCGTCCACGGGAAACCCGACCACATGAATGCGGCACCGTGCTCGCCGCCCAGCTCGAGCACCGATAGGTAGCGAGTCACAAATGGGTTTCAAAGGCCTGTGTCCGTCGGACGTACCTGGTCTAGCCAGCATCCACGGGAAACCTGGACACACGAATGTGGCACCGCGCTCGCTGCCCAGCTCGTGCACCGATAGGCAGGGAGTCACAAATGGGTTTCAAAGGCATGCGTCCGCCGGACGTACCTGGTCTAGCCAGCGTCCACGAGAAACCTGGCCACACGAATGTGGCACCACGCTCGCCGCCCAGCTCGTGCGCCGATAAGCAGCGAGTCACAAATGGGTATCAAAGGCCTGCGTCCGCCGGACATACCTGGTCTAGCCAGCGTCCACGGGAAACCTGGCCACACGAATGTGACACCGCGCTCTCCGCCCAGCTCCTGCGCCGATAAGCAGCGAGTCACAAATGGGTATCAAAGGCGTGCGTCCGCCGGACGTACCTAGTCTAGCCAGCGTCCACGGGAAACCTGGCCACACGAATGTGGCACCGCGGTCGCTGCCGAGCTCGTGCACCGATAGGCAGCGAGTCACAAATGGGTTTCAAAGGCCTGCGTCCGCCGGACGTACCTGGTCTAGCCAGCGTTCACGGGAAACCTGGCCACACGAATGTGGCACCGCGGTCGCTGCCCAGCTCGTGCACCGATAGGCAGCGAGTCACAAATGGGTTTCAAAGGCCTGCGTCCGCCGGACGTACCTGGTCTAGCCAGCGTCCACGGGAAACCTGGCCACACGAATGTGGCACCGCGCTCTCCGCCCAGCTCCTGCGCCGATAAGCAGCGAGTCACAAATGGGTATCAAAGGCGTGCGTCCGCCGGACGTACCTAGTCTAGCCAGCGTCCACGGGAAACCTGGCCACACGAATGTGGCACCGCGCTCGCTGCCCAGCTCGTGCACCGATAGGCAGCGAGTCACAAATGGGTTTCAAAGGCATGCGTCCGCCGGACGTACTTGGTCTAGCCAGCGTCCACGGGAAACCCGACCACATGAATGTGGCACCGTGCTCGCCGCCCAGCTCGTGCACCGATAGGCAGCGAGTCACAAATGGGTTGCAAAGGCCTGCGTCCGCCGGATGTACCTGGTCTAGCCAGCATCCACGGGAAACCTAGCCACACGAATGTGGCACCGCACTCGCCGCCCAGCTCGTGCGCTGATAGGCAGCGAGTCACAAATGGGTTTCAAAGGCCTACGTCCGCCGGACGTACCTGGTCTAGCCAGCATCCACGGTAAACCTGGCCACACGAATGTGGCACCGCGGTCACTGCCCAGCTCGTGCACCGATAGGCAGGGAGTCACAAATGGGTTTCAAAGGCATGCGTCCGCCGGACGTAATTGATCTAGCCAGCATCCACGGGAAACCTGGCCACACGAATGTGGCACCGCGCTCGCTGCCCAGCTCGTGCACCGATAGGCAGGGAGTCACAAATGGGTTTCAAAGGCCTGCATCCGCCGGACGTACCTGGTCTAGCCAGCATCCACGGGAAACCTAGCCACACGAATGTGGCACCGCACTCGCCGCCCAGCTCGTGCGCCGATAGGCAGCGAGTCTCAAATGGGTTTCAAAGGCCTACGTCCGCCGGACGTGCCTGGTCTAGCCAGCATCCACGGGAAACCTGGCCACACGAATGTGGCACCGCGGTCACTGCCCAGCTCGTGCACCGATAGGCAGCGGGTCACAAATGGGTTTCAAAGACCTGTGTCCGCCGGACGTACCTGGTCTAGCCAGCATCCACGGGAAACCTGGCCACACGAATGTGGCACCGCGCTCGCTGCCCAGCTCGTGCACCGATAGGCAGGGAGTCACAAATGGGTTTCAAAGGCATACGTCCGCCGGACGTACCTGGTCTAGCCAGCGTCCACGTCAAACCTGGCCACACGAATGTGGCACCACGCTCGCCGCCCAGCTCGTGCGCCGATAAGCAGCGAGTCACAAATGGGTATCAAAGGCCTGTGTCCGCTGGACGTACCTGGTCTAGCCAGCATACACGGGAAACCTGGCCACACGAATGTGGCACCGCGCTCGCCGTCCAGCTCGTGCGCCGACAGGCAGCGAGTCACAAATGGGTTTCAAAGGCCTGCGTCCGCCGGACGTACCTGGTCTAGCCAGCGTCCACGGGAAACTTGGCCACACGAATGTGGCACCGCGTTCGCCGCCCAGCTCGTGCGCCGATAAGCAGCGAGTCATAAATGGGTATCAAAGGCCTGCATCCGCCGGACGTACCTGGTCTAGCCATCGTCGATGGGAAACTTGGCCACACGAATGTGGCACCGCGTTCGCCGCCCAGCTCGTGCGCCGATAAGCAGCGAGTCACAAATGGGTATCAAAGGCCTGCGTCCGCCGGACGTACCTAGTCTAGCCAGCGTCCACGGGAAACCTGGCCAGACGAATGTGGCACCGCGCTCGCTGCCCAGCTTGTGCACCGATAGGCAGCGAGTCACAAATGGGTTTCAAAGGCCTGCGTCCGCCGGACGTACCTGGTCTAGCCAGCGTCCACGGGAAACCTGACCACACGAATGCGGCACCGTGCTCACCGCCCAGCTCCTGCACCGATAGGCAGCGAGTCACAAATGGGTTTCAAAGGCATGCATCTGCCGGACGTACTTGGTCTAGCCAGAATCCACGGAAACCTGGCCACACGAATGCGGCACCGCACTCGCCGCCCAGCTCGTGTGCCGATAGGCAGCGAGTCACAAATGGGTTTCAAAGGCATCCGTCCGCCGGACGTACCTGTTCTAGCCAGCGTCCACCGGAAACCTGGCAACACGAATGTGGCACCGCGCTCGCCGCCCAGCTTGTGCGCCGAAAGGCAGCGAGTCACAAATGGGTTTCAAAGGCCTGCGTCCGCCGGACATACCTGGTCTAGCCAGCGTCCACGGGAAACGTGGCCACACGAATGTGCCACCACGGTCGCCGCCCAGCTCGTGCGCCGATAAGCAGCGAGTCACAAATGGGTATCAAAGGCCTGCGTCCGCCGGACGTACCTGGTCTAGCCAGCGTCCACGGGAAACCTGGCCACACGAATGTGGCACTGCGGTCGCTGCCCAGCTCGTGCACCGATAGGCAGCGAGTCACAAATGGGTTTCAAAGGCCTGCGTCCGCCGGACGTACCTGGTCTAGCCAGCGTCCACGGGAAACCTGACCACACGAATGCGGCACCGTGCTCACCGCCCAGCTCCTGCACCGATAGGCAGCGAGTCACAAATGGGTTTCAAAGGCCTGAATCTGCCGGACGTACTTGGTCTAGCCAGAATCCACGGAAACTTGGCCACACGAATGCGGCACCGCACTCGCCGCCCAGCTCGTGTGCCGATAGGCAGCGAGTCACAAATGGGTTTCAAAGGCATCCGTCCGCCGGACGTACCTGTTCTAGCCAGCGTCCACCGGAAACCTGGCAACACGAATGTGGCACCGCGCTCGCCGCCCAGCTTGTGCGCCGAAAGGCAGCGAGTCACAAATGGGTTTCAAAGGCCTGCGTCCGCCGGACGTACCTGGTCTAGCCAGCATCCACGGGAAACGTGGCCACACGAATGTGCCACCACGGTCACCGCCCAGCTCGTGCGCCGATAAGCAGCGAGTCATAAATGGGTATCAAAGGCCTGCGTCCGCCGGACGTACCTGGTCTAGCCAGCGTCCACGGGAAACCTGGCCACACGAATGTGGCACCGCGGTCGCTGCACAGCTCGTGCACCGATAGGCAGCGAGTCACAAATGGGTTTCAAAGGCCTGCGTCCGCCGGACGTACCTGGTCTAGCCAGCGTCCACGGGAAACCTGGCCACACGAATGTGGCACCGCGCTCTCCGCCCAGGTCGTGCGCCGATAAGCAGCGAGTCACAAATGGGTATCAAAGGCCTGCGTCCGCCGGACGTACCTAGTCTAGCCAGCGTCCACGGGAAACCTGGCCACACGAATGTGGCACCGCGCTCGCTGCCCAGCTCGTGCACCGATAGGCAGGGAGTCACAAATGGGTTTCAAAGGCATGCGTCCGCCGGACGTACCTGGTCTAGCCAGCGTCCACGGGAAACCTGGCCACACGAATGTGGCACCACGCTCGCCGCCCAGCTCGTGCGCCGATAAGCAGCGAGTCACAAATGGGTATCAAAGGCCTGCATCCGCCGGGCGTACCTGGTCTAGCCAGTGTCCACGAGAAACCTGGCCACACGAATGTGGCACCGCGGTCACTGCCCAGCTCGTGCGCCGATAGGCAGCGAGTCACAAATGGGTTTCAAAGGCTTGTGTCCGCCGGACGTACCTGGTCTAGCCAGCATCCACGGGAAACCTGGGCACACGAATGTGGCACCGCGCTCGCTGCCCAGCTCGTGCACCGATAGGCAGCGAGTCACAAATGGGTTTCAAAGGCCTGCGTCCGCCGGACGTACCTGGTCTAGCCAGCGTCCACGGGAAACCTGACCACACGAATGCGGCACCGTGCTCGCCGCCCAGCTCGTGCACCGATAGGCAGCGAGTCAAAAATGGGTTTCAAAGGCCTGCATCTGCTGGACGGACTTGGTCTAGCCAGAATCCACGGAAACCTGGCCACACGAATGCGGCACCGCACTCGCCGCCCAGCTCGTGCGCTGATAGGCAGCGAGTCACAAATGGGTTTCAAAGGCCTACGTCCGCCGGACGTACCTGGTCTAGCCAGCATCCACGGTAAACCTGGCCACACGAATGTGGCACCGCGGTCACTGCCCAGCTCGTGCACCGATAGGCAGGGAGTCACAAATGGGTTTCAAAGGCATGCGTCCGCCGGACGTAATTGATCTAGCCAGCATCCACGGGAAACCTGGCCACACGAATGTGGCACCGCGCTCGCTGCCCAGCTCGTGCACCGATAGGCAGGGAGTCACAAATGGGTTTCAAAGGCCTGCATCCGCCGGACGTACCTGGTCTAGCCAGCATCCACGGGAAACCTAGCCACACGAATGTGGCACCGCACTCGCCGCCCAGCTCGTGCGCCGATAGGCAGCGAGTCTCAAATGGGTTTCAAAGGCCTACGTCCGCCGGACGTGCCTGGTCTAGCCAGCATCCACGGGAAACCTGGCCACACGAATGTGGCACCGCGGTCACTGCCCAGCTCGTGCACCGATAGGCAGCGGGTCACAAATGGGTTTCAAAGACCTGTGTCCGCCGGACGTACCTGGTCTAGCCAGCATCCACGGGAAACCTGGCCACACGAATGTGGCACCGCGCTCGCTGCCCAGCTCGTGCACCGATAGGCAGGGAGTCACAAATGGGTTTCAAAGGCATACGTCCGCCGGACGTACCTGGTCTAGCCAGCGTCCACGTCAAACCTGGCCACACGAATGTGGCACCACGCTCGCCGCCCAGCTCGTGCGCCGATAAGCAGCGAGTCACAAATGGGTATCAAAGGCCTGTGTCCGCTGGACGTACCTGGTCTAGCCTGCATACACGGGAAACCTGGCCACACGAATGTGGCACCGCGCTCGCCGTCCAGCTCGTGCGCCGACAGGCAGCGAGTCACAAATGGGTTTCAAAGGCCTGCGTCCGCCGGACGTACCTGGTCTAGCCAGCGTCCACGGGAAACTTGGCCACACGAATGTGGCACCGCGTTCGCCGCCCAGCTCGTGCGCCGATAAGCAGCGAGTCATAAATGGGTATCAAAGGCCTGCATCCGCCGGACGTACCTGGTCTAGCCATCGTCGATGGGAAACTTGGCCACACGAATGTGGCACCGCGTTCGCCGCCCAGCTCGTGCGCCGATAAGCAGCGAGTCACAAATGGGTATCAAAGGCCTGCGTCCGCCGGACGTACCTAGTCTAGCCAGCGTCCACGGGAAACCTGGCCAGACGAATGTGGCACCGCGCTCGCTGCCCAGCTTGTGCACCGATAGGCAGCGAGTCACAAATGGGTTTCAAAGGCCTGCGTCCGCCGGACGTACCTGGTCTAGCCAGCGTCCACGGGAAACCTGACCACACGAATGCGGCACCGTGCTCACCGCCCAGCTCCTGCACCGATAGGCAGCGAGTCACAAATGGGTTTCAAAGGCATGCATCTGCCGGACGTACTTGGTCTAGCCAGAATCCACGGAAACCTGGCCACACGAATGCGGCACCGCACTCGCCGCCCAGCTCGTGTGCCGATAGGCAGCGAGTCACAAATGGGTTTCAAAGGCATCCGTCCGCCGGACGTACCTGTTCTAGCCAGCGTCCACCGGAAACCTGGCAACACGAATGTGGCACCGCGCTCGCCGCCCAGCTTGTGCGCCGAAAGGCAGCGAGTCACAAATGGGTTTCAAAGGCCTGCGTCCGCCGGACATACCTGGTCTAGCCAGCGTCCACGGGAAACGTGGCCACACGAATGTGCCACCACGGTCGCCGCCCAGCTCGTGCGCCGATAAGCAGCGAGTCACAAATGGGTATCAAAGGCCTGCGTCCGCCGGACGTACCTGGTCTAGCCAGCGTCCACGGGAAACCTGGCCACACGAATGTGGCACTGCGGTCGCTGCCCAGCTCGTGCACCGATAGGCAGCGAGTCACAAATGGGTTTCAAAGGCCTGCGTCCGCCGGACGTACCTGGTCTAGCCAGCGTCCACGGGAAACCTGACCACACGAATGCGGCACCGTGCTCACCGCCCAGCTCCTGCACCGATAGGCAGCGAGTCACAAATGGGTTTCAAAGGCCTGAATCTGCCGGACGTACTTGGTCTAGCCAGAATCCACGGAAACTTGGCCACACGAATGCGGCACCGCACTCGCCGCCCAGCTCGTGTGCCGATAGGCAGCGAGTCACAAATGGGTTTCAAAGGCATCCGTCCGCCGGACGTACCTGTTCTAGCCAGCGTCCACCGGAAACCTGGCAACACGAATGTGGCACCGCGCTCGCCGCCCAGCTTGTGCGCCGAAAGGCAGCGAGTCACAAATGGGTTTCAAAGGCCTGCGTCCGCCGGACGTACCTGGTCTAGCCAGCATCCACGGGAAACGTGGCCACACGAATGTGCCACCACGGTCACCGCCCAGCTCGTGCGCCGATAAGCAGCGAGTCATAAATGGGTATCAAAGGCCTGCGTCCGCCGGACGTACCTGGTCTAGCCAGCGTCCACGGGAAACCTGGCCACACGAATGTGGCACCGCGGTCGCTGCACAGCTCGTGCACCGATAGGCAGCGAGTCACAAATGGGTTTCAAAGGCCTGCGTCCGCCGGACGTACCTGGTCTAGCCAGCGTCCACGGGAAACCTGGCCACACGAATGTGGCACCGCGCTCTCCGCCCAGGTCGTGCGCCGATAAGCAGCGAGTCACAAATGGGTATCAAAGGCCTGCGTCCGCCGGACGTACCTAGTCTAGCCAGCGTCCACGGGAAACCTGGCCACACGAATGTGGCACCGCGCTCGCTGCCCAGCTCGTGCACCGATAGGCAGGGAGTCACAAATGGGTTTCAAAGGCATGCGTCCGCCGGACGTACCTGGTCTAGCCAGCGTCCACGGGAAACCTGGCCACACGAATGTGGCACCACGCTCGCCGCCCAGCTCGTGCGCCGATAAGCAGCGAGTCACAAATGGGTATCAAAGGCCTGCATCCGCCGGGCGTACCTGGTCTAGCCAGTGTCCACGAGAAACCTGGCCACACGAATGTGGCACCGCGGTCACTGCCCAGCTCGTGCGCCGATAGGCAGCGAGTCACAAATGGGTTTCAAAGGCTTGTGTCCGCCGGACGTACCTGGTCTAGCCAGCATCCACGGGAAACCTGGGCACACGAATGTGGCACCGCGCTCGCTGCCCAGCTCGTGCACCGATAGGCAGCGAGTCACAAATGGGTTTCAAAGGCCTGCGTCCGCCGGACGTACCTGGTCTAGCCAGCGTCCACGGGAAACCTGACCACACGAATGCGGCACCGTGCTCGCCGCCCAGCTCGTGCACCGATAGGCAGCGAGTCAAAAATGGGTTTCAAAGGCCTGCATCTGCTGGACGGACTTGGTCTAGCCAGAATCCACGGAAACCTGGCCACACGAATGCGGCACCGCACTCGCCGCTCAGCTCGTGCGCCGATAGGCAGCGAGTCACAAATGGGTTTCAAAGGCATCCGTCCGCCGGACGTACCTGTTCTAGCCAGCGTCCACCGGAAACCTGGCAACACGAATGTGGCACCGCGCTCGACGCCCAGCTTGTGCGCCGAAAGGCAGTGAGTCATAAATGGGTTTCAAAGGCCTGCGTCCACCGGACGTACCTGGTCTAGCCAGCGTCTATGGGAAACGTGGCCACACGAATGTGCCACCACGGTCGCCCCCCAGCTCGTGCGCCGATAAGCAGCGAGTCACAAATGGGTATCAAAGGCATGCGTCCGCCGGACGTACCTGGTCTAGCCAGCGTCCACGGGAAACCTAGCCACACGAATGTGGCACCGCGGTCGCTGCCCAGCTCGTGCACCGATAGGCAGCGAGTCACAAATGGGTTTCAAAGGCCTGCGTCCGCCGGACGTACCTGGTCTAGCCAGCGTCCATGGGAAACCTGGCCACACGAATGTGGCACCGCGCTCTCCGCCCAGCTCGTGCGCCGATAAGCAGCGAGTCACAAATGGGTATCAAAGGCGTGCGTCCGCCGGATGAACCTAGTCTAGCCAGCGTCCACGGGAAACCTGGCCACACGAATGTGGCACCGCGCTCGCTGCCCAGCTCGTGCACCGATAGGCAGCGAGTCACAAATGGGTTTCAAAGGCATGCGTCCGCCGGACGTACTTGGTCTAGCCACCGTCCACGGGAAACCCGACCACATGAATGCGGTACCGTGCTCGCCGCCCAGCTCGTGCACCGATAGGCAGCGAGTCACAAATGGGTATCAAAGGCCTGCGTCCGCCGGACGTACCTGGTCTAGCCAGCATCCACGGGAAACCTAGCCACACGAATGTGGCACCGCACTCGCCGCCCAGCTCGTGTGCCGATAGGCAGCGAGTCACAAATGGGTTTTAAAGGCCTACGTCCGCCGGACGTACCTGGTCTAGCCAGCATCCACGGGAAACCTGGCCACACGAATGTGGCACCGCGGTCACTGCCCAGCTCGTGCACCGATAGGCAGCGAGTCACAAATGGGTTTCAAAGGCCTGTGTCCGCCAGACGTACCTGGTCTAGCCAGCATCCACGGGAAACCTGGCCACTCGAATGTGGCACCGCGCTCGCTGCCCAGCTCGTGCACCGATAGGCAGCGAGTCACAAATGGGTTTCAAAGGCCTGCGTCCGCCGGACGTACCCTGTCTAGCCAGCGTCCACGGGAAACCTGACCACACGAATGCGGCACCGTGCTCGCCGCCCAGCTCCTGCACCGATAGGCAGCGAGTCAAAAATGGGTTTCATAGGCCTGCATCTGCCGGACGGACTTGGTCTAGCCAGAATCCACGGAAACCTGGCCACACAAATGCGGCACCGCACTCGCCGCCCAGCTCGTGCGCCGATAGGCAGCGAGTCACAAATGGGTTTCAAAGGCATCCGTCCGCCGGACGTACCTGTTCTAGCCAGCGTCCACCGGAAACCTGGCAACACGAATGTGGCACCGCGCTCGCCGCCCAGCTTGTGCGCCGAAAGGCAGCGAGTCACAAATGGGTTTCAAAGGCCTGCGTCCGCCGGACATACCTGGTCTAGCCAGCGTCCACGGGAAACGTGGCCACACGAATGTGCCACCACGGTCGCCGCCCAGCTCGTGCGCCGATAAGCAGCGAGTCACAAATGGGTATCAAAGGCCTGCGTCCGCCGGACGTACCTGGTCTAGCCAGCGTCCACGGGAAACCTGGCCACACGAATGTGGCACTGCGGTCGCTGCCCAGCTCGTGCACCGATAGGCAGCGAGTCACAAATGGGTTTCAAAGGCCTGCGTCCGCCGGACGTACCTGGTCTAGCCAGCGTCCACGGGAAACCTGACCACACGAATGCGGCACCGTGCTCACCGCCCAGCTCCTGCACCGATAGGCAGCGAGTCACAAATGGGTTTCAAAGGCCTGAATCTGCCGGACGTACTTGGTCTAGCCAGAATCCACGGAAACTTGGCCACACGAATGCGGCACCGCACTCGCCGCCCAGCTCGTGTGCCGATAGGCAGCGAGTCACAAATGGGTTTCAAAGGCATCCGTCCGCCGGACGTACCTGTTCTAGCCAGCGTCCACCGGAAACCTGGCAACACGAATGTGGCACCGCGCTCGCCGCCCAGCTTGTGCGCCGAAAGGCAGCGAGTCACAAATGGGTTTCAAAGGCCTGCGTCCGCCGGACGTACCTGGTCTAGCCAGCATCCACGGGAAACGTGGCCACACGAATGTGCCACCACGGTCACCGCCCAGCTCGTGCGCCGATAAGCAGCGAGTCATAAATGGGTATCAAAGGCCTGCGTCCGCCGGACGTACCTGGTCTAGCCAGCGTCCACGGGAAACCTGGCCACACGAATGTGGCACCGCGGTCGCTGCACAGCTCGTGCACCGATAGGCAGCGAGTCACAAATGGGTTTCAAAGGCCTGCGTCCGCCGGACGTACCTGGTCTAGCCAGCGTCCACGGGAAACCTGGCCACACGAATGTGGCACCGCGCTCTCCGCCCAGGTCGTGCGCCGATAAGCAGCGAGTCACAAATGGGTATCAAAGGCCTGCGTCCGCCGGACGTACCTAGTCTAGCCAGCGTCCACGGGAAACCTGGCCACACGAATGTGGCACCGCGCTCGCTGCCCAGCTCGTGCACCGATAGGCAGGGAGTCACAAATGGGTTTCAAAGGCATGCGTCCGCCGGACGTACCTGGTCTAGCCAGCGTCCACGGGAAACCTGGCCACACGAATGTGGCACCACGCTCGCCGCCCAGCTCGTGCGCCGATAAGCAGCGAGTCACAAATGGGTATCAAAGGCCTGCATCCGCCGGGCGTACCTGGTCTAGCCAGTGTCCACGAGAAACCTGGCCACACGAATGTGGCACCGCGGTCACTGCCCAGCTCGTGCGCCGATAGGCAGCGAGTCACAAATGGGTTTCAAAGGCTTGTGTCCGCCGGACGTACCTGGTCTAGCCAGCATCCACGGGAAACCTGGGCACACGAATGTGGCACCGCGCTCGCTGCCCAGCTCGTGCACCGATAGGCAGCGAGTCACAAATGGGTTTCAAAGGCCTGCGTCCGCCGGACGTACCTGGTCTAGCCAGCGTCCACGGGAAACCTGACCACACGAATGCGGCACCGTGCTCGCCGCCCAGCTCGTGCACCGATAGGCAGCGAGTCAAAAATGGGTTTCAAAGGCCTGCATCTGCTGGACGGACTTGGTCTAGCCAGAATCCACGGAAACCTGGCCACACGAATGCGGCACCGCACTCGCCGCTCAGCTCGTGCGCCGATAGGCAGCGAGTCACAAATGGGTTTCAAAGGCATCCGTCCGCCGGACGTACCTGTTCTAGCCAGCGTCCACCGGAAACCTGGCAACACGAATGTGGCACCGCGCTCGACGCCCAGCTTGTGCGCCGAAAGGCAGTGAGTCATAAATGGGTTTCAAAGGCCTGCGTCCACCGGACGTACCTGGTCTAGCCAGCGTCTATGGGAAACGTGGCCACACGAATGTGCCACCACGGTCGCCCCCCAGCTCGTGCGCCGATAAGCAGCGAGTCACAAATGGGTATCAAAGGCATGCGTCCGCCGGACGTACCTGGTCTAGCCAGCGTCCACGGGAAACCTAGCCACACGAATGTGGCACCGCGGTCGCTGCCCAGCTCGTGCACCGATAGGCAGCGAGTCACAAATGGGTTTCAAAGGCCTGCGTCCGCCGGACGTACCTGGTCTAGCCAGCGTCCATGGGAAACCTGGCCACACGAATGTGGCACCGCGCTCTCCGCCCAGCTCGTGCGCCGATAAGCAGCGAGTCACAAATGGGTATCAAAGGCGTGCGTCCGCCGGATGAACCTAGTCTAGCCAGCGTCCACGGGAAACCTGGCCACACGAATGTGGCACCGCGCTCGCTGCCCAGCTCGTGCACCGATAGGCAGCGAGTCACAAATGGGTTTCAAAGGCATGCGTCCGCCGGACGTACTTGGTCTAGCCACCGTCCACGGGAAACCCGACCACATGAATGCGGTACCGTGCTCGCCGCCCAGCTCGTGCACCGATAGGCAGCGAGTCACAAATGGGTATCAAAGGCCTGCGTCCGCCGGACGTACCTGGTCTAGCCAGCATCCACGGGAAACCTAGCCACACGAATGTGGCACCGCACTCGCCGCCCAGCTCGTGTGCCGATAGGCAGCGAGTCACAAATGGGTTTTAAAGGCCTACGTCCGCCGGACGTACCTGGTCTAGCCAGCATCCACGGGAAACCTGGCCACACGAATGTGGCACCGCGGTCACTGCCCAGCTCGTGCACCGATAGGCAGCGAGTCACAAATGGGTTTCAAAGGCCTGTGTCCGCCAGACGTACCTGGTCTAGCCAGCATCCACGGGAAACCTGGCCACTCGAATGTGGCACCGCGCTCGCTGCCCAGCTCGTGCACCGATAGGCAGCGAGTCACAAATGGGTTTCAAAGGCCTGCGTCCGCCGGACGTACCCTGTCTAGCCAGCGTCCACGGGAAACCTGACCACACGAATGCGGCACCGTGCTCGCCGCCCAGCTCCTGCACCGATAGGCAGCGAGTCAAAAATGGGTTTCATAGGCCTGCATCTGCCGGACGGACTTGGTCTAGCCAGAATCCACGGAAACCTGGCCACACAAATGCGGCACCGCACTCGCCGCCCAGCTCGTGCGCCGATAGGCAGCGAGTCACAAATGGGTTTCAAAGGCATCCGTCCGCCGGACGTACCTGTTCTAGCCAGCGTCCACCGGAAACCTGGCAACACGAATGTGGCACCGCGCTTGCCGCCCAGCTTGTGCGCCGAAAGGCAGCGAGTCACAAATGGGTTTCAAAGGCCTGCGTCCGCCGGACGTACCTGGTCTAGCCAGCGTCGACGGGAAACGTGGCCACACGAATGTGCCACCATGGTCGCCGCCCAGCTCGTGCGTCGATAAGCAGCGAGTCACAAATGGGTATCAAAGGCCTGCGTCCGCCGGACGTACCTGGTCTAGCCAGCGTCCACGGGAAACCTGGCCACACGAATGTGGCACCGCGGTCGCTGCCCAGCTCGTGCACCGATAGGCAGCGAGTCACAAATGGGTTTCAAAGGCCTGTGTCCGCCGGACGTACCTGGTCTAGCCAGCGTCCACGGGAAACCTGACCACACGAATGCGGCACCGTGCTCACCGCCCAGCTCCTGCACCGATAGGCAGCGAGTCACAAATGGGTTTCAAAGGCCTGAATCTGCCGGACGTACTTGGTCTAGCTAGAATCCACGGAAACTTGGCCACACGAATGCGGCACCGCACTCGCCGCCCAGCTCGTGTGCCGATAGGCAGCGAGTCACAAATGGGTTTCAAAGGCATCCGTCCGCCGGACGTACCTGTTCTAGCCAGCGTCCACCGGAAACCTGGCAACACGAATGTGGCACCGCGCTCGCCGCCCAGCTTGTGCGCCGAAAGGCAGCGAGTCACAAATGGGTTTCAAAGGCCTGCGTCCGCCGGACGTAACTGGTCTAGCCAGCGTCCACGGGAAACGTGGCCACACGAATGTGCCTCCACGGTCGCCGCCCAGCTCGTGCGCCGATAAGCAGCGAGTCATAAATGGGTATCAAAGGCCTGCGTCCGCCGGACGTACCTGGTCTAGCTAGCGTCCACGGGAAACCTGGCCACACGAATGTGGCACCGCGGTCGCCGCCCAGCTTGTGCGCCGAAAGGCAGTGAGTCATAAATGGGTTTCAAAGGCCTGCGTCCACCGGACGTACCTGGTCTAGCCAGCGTCTATGGGAAACGTGGCCACACGAATGTGCCACCACGGTCGCCCCCCAGCTCGTGCGCCGATAAGCAGCGAGTCACAAATGGGTATCAAAGGCCTGCGTCCGCCGGACGTACCTGGTCTAGCCAGCGTCCACGGGAAACCTAGCCACACGAATGTGGCACCGCGGTCGCTGCCCAGCTCGTGCACCGATAGGCAGCGAGTCACAAATGGGTTTCAAAGGCCTGCGTCCGCCGGACGTACCTGGTCTAGCCAGCGTCCATGGGAAACCTGGCCACACGAATGTGGCACCACGCTCGCCGCCCAGCTCGTGCGCCGATAAGCAGCGAGTCACAAATGGGTATCAAAGGCCTGCATCCGCCGGGCGTACCTGGTCTAGCCAGTGTCCACGAGAAACCTGGCCACACGAATGTGGCACCGCGGTCACTGCCCAGCTCGTGCGCCGATAGGCAGCGAGTCACAAATGGGTTTCAAAGGCTTGTGTCCGCCGGACGTACCTGGTCTAGCCAGCATCCACGGGAAACCTGGGCACACGAATGTGGCACCGCGCTCGCTGCCCAGCTCGTGCACCGATAGGCAGCGAGTCACAAATGGGTTTCAAAGGCCTGCGTCCGCCGGACGTACCTGGTCTAGCCAGCGTCCACGGGAAACCTGACCACACGAATGCGGCACCGTGCTCGCCGCCCAGCTCGTGCACCGATAGGCAGCGAGTCAAAAATGGGTTTCAAAGGCCTGCATCTGCTGGACGGACTTGGTCTAGCCAGAATCCACGGAAACCTGGCCACACGAATGCGGCACCGCACTCGCCGCTCAGCTCGTGCGCCGATAGGCAGCGAGTCACAAATGGGTTTCAAAGGCATCCGTCCGCCGGACGTACCTGTTCTAGCCAGCGTCCACCGGAAACCTGGCAACACGAATGTGGCACCGCGCTCGACGCCCAGCTTGTGCGCCGAAAGGCAGTGAGTCATAAATGGGTTTCAAAGGCCTGCGTCCACCGGACGTACCTGGTCTAGCCAGCGTCTATGGGAAACGTGGCCACACGAATGTGCCACCACGGTCGCCCCCCAGCTCGTGCGCCGATAAGCAGCGAGTCACAAATGGGTATCAAAGGCCTGCGTCCGCCGGACGTACCTGGTCTAGCCAGCGTCCACGGGAAACCTAGCCACACGAATGTGGCACCGCGGTCGCTGCCCAGCTCGTGCACCGATAGGCAGCGAGTCACAAATGGGTTTCAAAGGCCTGCGTCCGCCGGACGTACCTGGTCTAGCCAGCGTCCATGGGAAACCTGGCCACACGAATGTGGCACCGCGCTCTCCGCCCAGCTCGTGCGCCGATAAGCAGCGAGTCACAAATGGGTATCAAAGGCGTGCGTCCGCCGGATGAACCTAGTCTAGCCAGCGTCCACGGGAAACCTGGCCACACGAATGTGGCACCGCGCTCGCTGCCCAGCTCGTGCACCGATAGGCAGCGAGTCACAAATGGGTTTCAAAGGCATGCGTCCGCCGGACGTACTTGGTCTAGCCACCGTCCACGGGAAACCCGACCACATGAATGCGGTACCGTGCTCGCCGCCCAGCTCGTGCACCGATAGGCAGCGAGTCACAAATGGGTATCAAAGGCCTGCGTCCGCCGGACGTACCTGGTCTAGCCAGCATCCACGGGAAACCTAGCCACACGAATGTGGCACCGCACTCGCCGCCCAGCTCGTGTGCCGATAGGCAGCGAGTCACAAATGGGCTTTAAAGGCCTACGTCCGCCGGACGTACCTGGTCTAGCCAGCATCCACGGGAAACCTGGCCACACGAATGTGGCACCGCGGTCACTGCCCAGCTCGTGCACCGATAGGCAGCGAGTCACAAATGGGTTTCAAAGGCCTGTGTCCGCCAGACGTACCTGGTCTAGCCAGCATCCACGGGAAACCTGGCCACTCGAATGTGGCACCGCGCTCGCTGCCCAGCTCGTGCACCGATAGGCAGCGAGTCACAAATGGGTTTCAAAGGCCTGCGTCCGCCGGACGTACCCTGTCTAGCCAGCGTCCACGGGAAACCTGACCACACGAATGCGGCACCGTGCTCGCCGCCCAGCTCCTGCACCGATAGGCAGCGAGTCAAAAATGGGTTTCATAGGCCTGCATCTGCCGGACGGACTTGGTCTAGCCAGAATCCACGGAAACCTGGCCACACAAATGCGGCACCGCACTCGCCGCCCAGCTCGTGCGCCGATAGGCAGCGAGTCACAAATGGGTTTCAAAGGCATCCGTCCGCCGGACGTACCTGTTCTAGCCAGCGTCCACCGGAAACCTGGCAACACGAATGTGGCACCGCGCTTGCCGCCCAGCTTGTGCGCCGAAAGGCAGCGAGTCACAAATGGGTTTCAAAGGCCTGCGTCCGCCGGACGTACCTGGTCTAGCCAGCGTCGACGGGAAACGTGGCCACACGAATGTGCCACCACGGTCGCCGCCCAGCTCGTGCGTCGATAAGCAGCGAGTCACAAATGGGTATCAAAGGCCTGCGTCCGCCGGACGTACCTGGTCTAGCCAGCGTCCACGGGAAACCTGGCCACACGAATGTGGCACCGCGGTCGCTGCCCAGCTCGTGCACCGATAGGCAGCGAGTCACAAATGGGTTTCAAAGGCCTGTGTCCGCCGGACGTACCTGGTCTAGCCAGCGTCCACGGGAAACCTGACCACACGAATGCGGCACCGTGCTCACCGCCCAGCTCCTGCACCGATAGGCAGCGAGTCACAAATGGGTTTCAAAGGCCTGAATCTGCCGGACGTACTTGGTCTAGCTAGAATCCACGGAAACTTGGCCACACGAATGCGGCACCGCACTCGCCGCCCAGCTCGTGTGCCGATAGGCAGCGAGTCACAAATGGGTTTCAAAGGCATCCGTCCGCCGGACGTACCTGTTCTAGCCAGCGTCCACCGGAAACCTGGCAACACGAATGTGGCACCGCGCTCGCCGCCCAGCTTGTGCGCCGAAAGGCAGCGAGTCACAAATGGGTTTCAAAGGCCTGCGTCCGCCGGACGTAACTGGTCTAGCCAGCGTCCACGGGAAACGTGGCCACACGAATGTGCCTCCACGGTCGCCGCCCAGCTCGTGCGCCGATAAGCAGCGAGTCATAAATGGGTATCAAAGGCCTGCGTCCGCCGGACGTACCTGGTCTAGCTAGCGTCCACGGGAAACCTGGCCACACGAATGTGGCACCGCGGTCGCCGCCCAGCTTGTGCGCCGAAAGGCAGTGAGTCATAAATGGGTTTCAAAGGCCTGCGTCCACCGGACGTACCTGGTCTAGCCAGCGTCTATGGGAAACGTGGCCACACGAATGTGCCACCACGGTCGCCCCCCAGCTCGTGCGCCGATAAGCAGCGAGTCACAAATGGGTATCAAAGGCCTGCGTCCGCCGGACGTACCTGGTCTAGCCAGCGTCCACGGGAAACCTAGCCACACGAATGTGGCACCGCGGTCGCTGCCCAGCTCGTGCACCGATAGGCAGCGAGTCACAAATGGGTTTCAAAGGCCTGCGTCCGCCGGACGTACCTGGTCTAGCCAGCGTCCATGGGAAACCTGGCCACACGAATGTGGCACCGCGCTCTCCGCCCAGCTCGTGCGCCGATAAGCAGCGAGTCACAAATGGGTATCAAAGGCGTGCGTCCGCCGGATGAACCTAGTCTAGCCAGCGTCCACGGGAAACCTGGCCACACGAATGTGGCACCGCGCTCGCTGCCCAGCTCGTGCACCGATAGGCAGCGAGTCACAAATGGGTTTCAAAGGCCTGCGTCCGCCGGACGTACCTGGTCTAGCCAGCGTCCACGGGAAACCTGGCCACACGAATGTGGCACCGCGCTCTCCGCCCAGGTCGTGCGCCGATAAGCAGCGAGTCACAAATGGGTATCAAAGGCCTGCGTCCGCCGGACGTACCTAGTCTAGCCAGCGTCCACGGGAAACCTGGCCACACGAATGTGGCACCGCGCTCGCTGCCCAGCTCGTGCACCGATAGGCAGGGAGTCACAAATGGGTTTCAAAGGCATGCGTCCGCCGGACGTACCTGGTCTAGCCAGCGTCCACGGGAAACCTGGCCACACGAATGTGGCACCACGCTCGCCGCCCAGTTCGTGCGCCGATAAGCAGCGAGTCACAAATGGGTATCAAAGGCCTGCATCCGCCGGGCGTACCTGGTCTAGCCAGCGTCCACGGGAAACCTGGCCACACGAATGTGGCACCGCGGTCACTGCCCAGCTCGTGCGCCGATAGGCAGCGAGTCACAAATGGGTTTCAAAGGCCTGTGTCCGCCGGACGTACCTGGTCTAGCCAGCATCCACGGGAAACCTGGCCACACGAATGTGGCACCGCGCTCGCTGCCCAGCTCGTGCACCGATAGGCAGCGAGTCACAAATGGGTTTCAAAGGCCTGCGTCCGCCGGACGTACCTGGTCTAGCCAGCGTCCACGGGAAACCTGACCACACGAATGCGGCACCGTGCTCGCCGCCCAGCTCGTGCACCGATAGGCAGCGAGTCAAAAATGGGTTTCAAAGGCCTGCATCTGCCGGACGGACTTGGTCTAGCCAGAATCCACGGAAACCTGGCCACACGAATGCGGCACCGCACTCGCCGCTCAGCTCGTGCGCCGATAGGGAGCGAGTCACAAATGGGTTTCAAAGGCATCCGTCCGCCGGACGTACCTGTTCTAGCCAGCGTCCACCGGAAACCTGGCAACACGAATGTGGCACCGCGCTCGACGCCCAGCTTGTGCGCCGAAAGGCAGTGAGTCACAAATGGGTTTCAAAGGCATGCGTCCACCGGACGTACCTGGTCTAGCCAGCGTCTATGGGAAACGTGGCCACACGAATGTGCCACCACGGTCGCCCCCCAGCTCGTGCGCCGATAAGCAGCGAGTCACAAATGGGTATCAAAGGCCTGCGTCCGCCGGACGTACCTGGTCTAGCCAGCGTCCACGGGAAACCTAGCCACACGAATGTGGCACCGCGGTCGCTACCCAGCTCGTGCACCGATAGGCAGCGAGTCACAAATGGGTTTCAAAGGCCTGCGTCCGCCGGACGTACCTGGTCTAGCCAGCGTCCATGGGAAACCTGGCCACACGAATGTGGCACCGCGCTCTCCGCCCAGCTCGTGCGCCGATAAGCAGCGAGTCACAAATGGGTATCAAAGGCGTGCGTCCGCCGGATGTACCTAGTCTAGCCAGCGTCCACTGGAAACCTGGCCACACGAATGTGGCACTGCGCTCGCTGCCCAGCTCGTGCACCGATAGGCAGCGAGTCACAAATGGGTTTCAAAGGCATGCGTCCGCCGGACGTACTTGGTCTAGCCACCGTCCACGGGAAACCCGACCACATGAATGCGGCACCGTGCTCGCCGCCCAGCTCGTGCACCGATAGGCAGCGAGTCACAAATGGGTATCAAAGGCCTGCGTCCGCCGGACGTACCTGGTCTAGCCAGCATCCACGGGAAACCTAGCCACACGAATGTGGCACCGCACTCGCCGCCCAGCTCGTGTGCCGATAGGCAGCGAGTCACAAATGGGTTTTAAAGGCCTACGTCCGCCGGACGTACCTGGTCTAGCCAGCATCCACGGGAAACCTGGCCACACGAATGTGGCACCGCGGTCACTGCCCAGCTCGTGCACCGATAGGCAGCGAGTCACAAATGGGTTTCAAAGGCCTGTGTCCGCCGGACGTACCTGGTCTAGCCAGCATCCACGGGAAACCTGGCCACACGAATGTGGCACCGCGCTCGCTGCCCAGCTCGTGCACCGATAGGCAGCGAGTCACAAATGGGTTTCAAAGGCCTGCGTCCGCCGGACGTACCCTGTCTAGCCAGCGTCCACGGGAAACCTGACCACACGAATGCGGCACCGTGCTCGCCGCCCAGCTCCTGCACCGATAGGCAGCGAGTCAAAAATGGGTTTCAAAGGCCTGCATCTGCCGGACGTACTTGGTCTAGCCAGAATCCACGGAAACCTGGCCACACAAATGCGGCACCGCACTCGCCGCCCAGCTCATGCGCCGATAGGCAGCGAGTCACAAATGGGTTTCAAAGGCATCCGTCCGCCGGACGTACCTGTTCTAGCCAGCGTCCACCGGAAACCTGGCCACACGAATGTGGCACCGCGGTCGCTGCCCAGCTCGTGCACCGATAGGCAGCGAGTCACAAATGGGTATCAAAGGCCTGCGTCCGCCGGACGTACCTAGTCTAGCCAGCGTCCACGGGAAACCTGGCCACACGAATGTGGCACCGCGCTCGCTGCCCAGCTCGTGCACCGATAGGCAGGGAGTCACAAATGGGTTTCAAAGGCATGCGTCCGCCGGACGTACCTGGTCTAGCCAGCGTCCACGGGAAACCTGGCCACACGAATGTGGCACCACGCTCGCCGCCCAGCTCATGCGCCGATAAGCAGCGAGTCACAAATGGGTATCAAAGGCCTGCATCCGCCGGGCGTACCTGGTCTAGCCAGCGTCCACGGGAAACCTGGCCACACGAATGTGGCACCGCGCTCTCCGCCCAGCTCGTGCGCCGATAAGCAGCGAGTCACAAATGGGTATCAAAGGCGTGCGTCCGTCGGACGTACCTAGTCTAGCCAGCCTCCACGGGAAACCTGGCCACACGAATGTGGCACCGCGCTTGCTGCCCAGCTCGTGCACCGATAGGCAGCGAGTCACAAATGGGTTTCAAAGGCATGCGTCCGCCGGACGTACTTGGTCTAGCCACCGTCCACGGGAAACCCGACCACATGAATGCGGCACCGTGCTCGCCGCCCAGCTCGTGCACCGATAGGCAGCGAGTCACAAATGGGTATCAAAGGCCTGCGTCCGCCGGACGTACCTGGTCTAGCCAGCATCCACGGGAAACCTAGCCACACGAATGTGGCACCGCACTCGCCGCCCAGCTCGTGTGCCGATAGGCAGCGAGTCACAAATGGGTTTTAAAGGCCTACGTCTGCCGGACGTACCTGGTCTAGCCAGCATCCACGGGAAACCTGGCCACACGAATGTGGCACCGCGGTCACTGCCCAGCTCGTGCACCGATAGGCAGCGAGTCACAAATGGGTTTCAAAGGCCTGTGTCCGCCGGACGTACCTGGTCTAGCCAGCATCCACGGGAAACCTGGCCACACGAATGTGGCACCGCGCTCGCTGCCCAGCTCGTGCACCGATAGGCAGCGAGTCACAAATGGGTTTCAAAGGCCTGCGTCCGCCGGACGTACCCTGTCTAGCCAGCGTCCACGGGAAACCTGACCACACGAATGCGGCACCGTGCTCGCCGCCCAGCTCCTGCACCGATAGGCAGCGAGTCAAAAATGGGTTTCAAAGGCCTGCATCTGCCGGACGTACTTGGTCTAGCCAGAATCCACGGAAACCTGGCCACACAAATGCGGCACCGCACTCGCCGCCCAGCTCATGCGCCGATAGGCAGCGAGTCACAAATGGGTTTCAAAGGCATCCGTCCGCCGGACGTACCTGTTCTAGCCAGCGTCCACCGGAAACCTGGCCACACGAATGTGGCACCGCGGTCGCTGCCCAGCTCGTGCACCGATAGGCAGCGAGTCACAAATGGGTATCAAAGGCCTGCGTCCGCCGGACGTACCTAGTCTAGCCAGCGTCCACGGGAAACCTGGCCACACGAATGTGGCACCGCGCTCGCTGCCCAGCTCGTGCACCGATAGGCAGGGAGTCACAAATGGGTTTCAAAGGCATGCGTCCGCCGGACGTACCTGGTCTAGCCAGCGTCCACGGGAAACCTGGCCACACGAATGTGGCACCACGCTCGCCGCCCAGCTCGTGCGCCGATAAGCAGCGAGTCACAAATGGGTATCAAAGGCCTGCATCCGCCGGGCGTACCTGGTCTAGCCAGCGTCCACGGGAAACCTGGCCACACGAATGTGGCACCGCGCTCTCCGCCCAGCTCGTGCGCCGATAAGCAGCGAGTCACAAATGGGTATCAAAGGCGTGCGTCCGTCGGACGTACCTAGTCTAGCCAGCCTCCACGGGAAACCTGGCCACACGAATGTGGCACCGCGCTCGCTGCCCAGCTCGTGCACCGATAGGCAGCGAGTCACAAATGGGTTTCAAAGGCATGCGTCCGCCGGACGTACTTGGTCTAGCCAACGTCCACGGGAAACCCGACCACATGAATGCGGCACCGTGCTCGCCGCCCAGCTCGTGCACCGATAGGCAGCGAGTCACAAATGGGTTTCATAGGCCTGCGTCCGCCGGACGTACCTGGTCTAGCCAGCATCCACGGGAAACCTAGCCACACGAATGTGGCACCGCACTCGCCACCCAGCTCGTGCGCCGACAGGCAGCGAGTCACAAATGGGTTTTAAAGGCCTACGTCCGCCGGACCTACCTGGTCTAGCCAGCATCCACGGGAAACCTGGACACACGAATGTGGCACCGCGGTCACTGCCCAGCTCGTGCACCGATAGGCAGCGAGTCACAAATGGGTTTCAAAGGCCTGTGTCCGCCGGACGTACCTGGTCTAGCCAGCATCCACGGGAAACCTGGCCACACGAATGTGGCACCGCGCTCGCTGCCCAGCTCGTGCACCGATAGGCAGCGAGTCACAAATGGGTTTCAAAGGCCTGCGTCCGCCGGACGTACCTTGTCTAGCCAGCATCCACGGGAAACCTGGCCACACGAATGTGGCACCGCGCTCGCTGCCCAGCTCGTGCACCGATAGGCAGCGAGTCACAAATGGGTTTCAAAGGCCTGCGTCCGCCGGACGTACCTTGTCTAGCCAGCATCCACGGGAAACCTGGCCACACGAATGTGGCACCGCGCTCGCTGCCCAGCTCGTGCACCGATAGGCAGCGAGTCACAAATGGGTTTCAAAGGCCTGCGTCCGCCGGACGTACCCTGTCTAGCCAGCGTCCACGGGAAACCTGACCACACGAATGCGGCACCGTGCTCGCCGCCCAGCTCCTGCACCGATAGGCAGCGAGTCAAAAATGGGTTTCAAAGGCCTGCATCTGCCGGACGGACTTGGTCTAGCCAGAATCCACGGAAACCTGGCCACACAAATGCGGCACCGCACTCGCCGCCCAGCTCGTGCGCCGATAGGCAGCGAGTCACAAATGGGTTTCAAAGGCATCCGTCCGCCGGACGTACCTGTTCTAGCCAGCGTCCACCGGAAACCTGGCAACACGAATTTGGCACCGCGCTCGACGCCCAGCTTGTGCGCCGAAAGGCAGCGAGTCACAAATGGGTTTCAAAGGCCTGCGTCCGCCGGACGTACCAGGTCTAGCCAGCGTCCATGGGAAACGTGGCCACACGAATGTGCCACCACGGTCGCCGCCCAGCTCGTGCGCCGATAAGCCGCGAGTCACAAATGGGTATCAAAGGCATGCGTCCGCCGGACGTACCTGGTCTAGCCAGCGTCCACGGGAAACCTGGCCACACGAATGTCGCACCGCGGTCGCTACCCAGCTCGTGCACCGATAGGCAGCGAGTCACAAATGGGTTTCAAAGGCCTGCGTCCGCCGGACGTACCTGGTCTAGCCAGCGTCCACGGGAAACCTGGCCACACGAATGTGGCACCGCGGTCACTGCCCAGCTCATGCACCGATAGGCAGCGAGTTACAAATGGGTTTCAAAGGCCTGTGTCCGCCGGACGTACCTGGTCTAGCCAGCATCCACGGGAAACCTGGCCACACGAATGTGGCACCGCGCTCGCTGCCCAGCTCGTGCACCGATAGGCAGGGAGTCACAAATGGGTTTCAAAGGCATGCGTCCGCCGGACGTACCTGGTCTAGCCAGCGTCCACGAGAAACCTGGCCACACGAATGTGGCACCACGCTCGCCGCCCAGCTCGTGCGCCGATATGCAGCGAGTCACAAATGGGTATCAAAGGCCTGTGTCCGCCGGACGTACCTGGTCAAGCCAGTATCCACGGGAAACCTGGCCACACGAATGTGGCACCACGCTCACCGTCCAGCTCATGCGCCGACAGGCAGCGAGTCAAAAATGGGTTTCAAAGGCCTGCGTCCGCCGGACGTACCTGGTCTAGCCAGCGTCCACGGGAAACCTGGCCACACGAATGTGGCACCGCGCTCGCCGCCAGCTCGTGCGCCGATAGGCAGAGAGTGACAAATGGGTTTCAAAGGCCTTGGTCTGCCGGACGTACCTGTTCTAGCCAGCGTCCACGGGAAACGTGGCCACACGAATGTGGCACCGCGTTCGCCGCCCAGCTCGTGCGCCGATAAGCAGCGAGTCAAAAATGGGTATCAAAGGCCTGCGTCCTCCGGGCGTACCTGGTCTAGCCAGCGTCCACGGGAAACCTGGCCACATGAATGTGGCACCGCGCTCGCTGCCCAGCTCGTGCACCGATAGGCAGCGAGTCACAAATGGGTTTCAAAGGCCTGCGTCCGCCGGACGTACCTGGTCTAGCCAGCGTCCACGGGAAACCTGGCCACATGAATGTGGCACCGCGCTCGCTGCCCAGCTCGTGCACCGATAGGCAGCGAGTCACAAATGGGTTTCAAAGGCCTGCGTCCGCCGGACGTACCTGGTCTAGCCAGCGTCCACCGGAAACCTGACCACACGAATGCGGCACCGTGCTCGCCGCCCAGCTCCTGCACCGATAGGCAGCGAGTCACAAATGGGTTTCAAAGGCCTGCATCTGCCGGACGTACTTGGTCTAGCCAGAATCCACGGAAACCTGGCCACACGAATGTGGCACCGCGGTCGCTGCCCAGCTCGTGCACCGATAGGCAGCGAGTCACAAATGGGTTTCAAAGGCCTGCGTCCGCCGGACGTACCTGGTCTAGCCAGCGTCCACGGGAAACCTGGCCACACGAATGTCGCACCGCGGTCGCTACCCAGCTCGTGCACCGATAGGCAGCGAGTCACAAATGGGTTTCAAAGGCCTGCGTCCGCCGGACGTACCTGGTCTAGCCAGCGTCCACGGGAAACCTGGCCACACGAATGTGGCACCGCGGTCACTGCCCAGCTCATGCACCGATAGGCAGCGAGTTACAAATGGGTTTCAAAGGCCTGTGTCCGCCGGACGTACCTGGTCTAGCCAGCATCCACGGGAAACCTGGCCACACGAATGTGGCACCGCGCTCGCTGCCCAGCTCGTGCACCGATAGGCAGGGAGTCACAAATGGGTTTCAAAGGCATGCGTCCGCCGGACGTACCTGGTCTAGCCAGCGTCCACGGGAAACCTGGCCACACGAATGTGGCACCACGCTCGCCGCCCAGCTCGTGCGCCGATAAGCAGCGAGTCACAAATGGGTATCAAAGGCCTGCATCCGCCGGGCGTACCTGGTCTAGCCAGCGTCCACGGGAAACCTGGCCACACGAATGTGGCACCGCGCTCTCCGCCCAGCTCGTGCGCCGATAAGCAGCGAGTCACAAATGGGTATAAAAGGCGTGCGTCCGTCGGACGTACCTAGTCTAGCCAGCCTCCACGGGAAACCTGGCCACACGAATGTGGCACCGCGCTCGCTGCCCAGCTCGTGCACCGATAGGCAGCGAGTCACAAATGGGTTTCAAAGGCATGCGTCCGCCGGACGTACTTGGTCTAGCCAACGTCCACGGGAAACCCGACCACATGAATGCGGCACCGTGCTCGCCGCCCAGCTCGTGCACCGATAGGCAGCGAGTCACAAATGGGTTTCATAGGCCTGCGTCCGCCGGACGTACCTGGTCTAGCCAGCATCCACGGGAAACCTAGCCACACGAATGTGGCACCGCACTCGCCACCCAGCTCGTGCGCCGACAGGCAGCGAGTCACAAATGGGTTTTAAAGGCCTACGTCCGCCGGACCTACCTGGTCTAGCCAGCATCCACGGGAAACCTGGACACACGAATGTGGCACCGCGGTCACTGCCCAGCTCGTGCACCGATAGGCAGCGAGTCACAAATGGGTTTCAAAGGCCTGTGTCCGCCGGACGTACCTGGTCTAGCCAGCATCCACGGGAAACCTGGCCACACGAATGTGGCACCGCGCTCGCTGCCCAGCTCGTGCACCGATAGGCAGCGAGTCACAAATGGGTTTCAAAGGCCTGCGTCCGCCGGACGTACCTTGTCTAGCCAGCATCCACGGGAAACCTGGCCACACGAATGTGGCACCGCGCTCGCTGCCCAGCTCGTGCACCGATAGGCAGCGAGTCACAAATGGGTTTCAAAGGCCTGCGTCCGCCGGACGTACCTTGTCTAGCCAGCATCCACGGGAAACCTGGCCACACGAATGTGGCACCGCGCTCGCTGCCCAGCTCGTGCACCGATAGGCAGCGAGTCACAAATGGGTTTCAAAGGCCAGCGTCCGCCGGACGTACCCTGTCTAGCCAGCGTCCACGGGAAACCTGACCACACGAATGCGGCACCGTGCTCGCCGCCCAGCTCCTGCACCGATAGGCAGCGAGTCAAAAATGGGTTTCAAAGGCCTGCATCTGCCGGACGGACTTGGTCTAGCCAGAATCCACGGAAACCTGGCCACACAAATGCGGCACCGCACTCGCCGCCCAGCTCGTGCGCCGATAGGCAGCGAGTCACAAATGGGTTTCAAAGGCATCCGTCCGCCGGACGTACCTGTTCTAGCCAGCGTCCACCGGAAACCTGGCACCACGAATTTGGCACCGCGCTCGACGCCCAGCTTGTGCGCCGAAAGGCAGCGAGTCACAAATGGGTTTCAAAGGCCTGCGTCTGCCGGACGTACCAGGTCTAGCCAGCGTCCATGGGAAACGTGGCCACACGAATGTGCCACCACGGTCGCCGCCCAGCTCGTGCGCCGATAAGCCGCGAGTCACAAATGGGTATCAAAGGCATGCGTCCGCCGGACGTACCTGGTCTAGCCAGCGTCCACGGGAAACCTGGCCACACGAATGTCGCACCGCGGTCGCTACCCAGCTCGTGCACCGATAGGCAGCGAGTCACAAATGGGTTTCAAAGGCCTGCGTCCGCCGGACGTACCTGGTCTAGCCAGCGTCCACGGGAAACCTGGCCACACGAATGTGGCACCGCGGTCACTGCCCAGCTCATGCACCGATAGGCAGCGAGTTACAAATGGGTTTCAAAGGCCTGTGTCCGCCGGACGTACCTGGTCTAGCCAGCATCCACGGGAAACCTGGCCACACGAATGTGGCACCGCGCTCGCTGCCCAGCTCGTGCACCGATAGGCAGGGAGTCACAAATCGGTTTCAAAGGCATGCGTCCGCCGGACGTACCTGGTCAAGCCAGCGTCCACGAGAAACCTGGCCACACGAATGTGGCACCACGCTTGCCGCCCAGCTCGTGCGCCGATATGCAGCGAGTCACAAATGGGTATCAAAGGCCTGTGTCCGCCGGACGTACCTGGTCAAGCCAGTATCCACGGGAAACCTGGCCACACGAATGTGGCACCACGCTCACCGTCCAGCTCATGCGCCGACAGGCAGCGAGTCAAAAATGGGTTTCAAAGGCCTGCGTCCGCCGGACGTACCTGGTCTAGCCAGCGTCCACGGGAAACCTGGCCACACGAATGTGGCACCGCGCTCGCCGCCAGCTCGTGCGCCGATAGGCAGAGAGTGACAAATGGGTTTCAAAGGCCTTGGTCTGTCGGACGTACCTGTTCTAGCCAGCGTCCACGGGAAACGTGGCCACACGAATGTGGCACCGCGTTCGCCGCCCAGCTCGTGCGCCGATAAGCAGCGAGTCAAAAATGGGTATCAAAGGCCTGCGTCCTCCGGGCGTACCTGGTCTAGCCAGCGTCCACGGGAAACCTGGCCACATGAATGTGGCACCGCGCTCGCTGCCCAGCTCGTGCACCGATAGGCAGCGAGTCACAAATGGGTTTCAAAGGCCTGCGTCCGCCGGACGTACCTGGTCTAGCCAGCGTCCACCGGAAACCTGACCACACGAATGCGGCACCGTGCTCGCCGCCCAGCTCCTGCACCGATAGGCAGCGAGTCACAAATGGGTTTCAAAGGCCTGCATCTGCCGGACGTACTTGGTCTAGCCAGAATCCACGGAAACCTGGCCACACGAATGTGGCACCGCGGTCGCTGCCCAGCTCGTGCACCGATAGGCAGCGAGTCACAAATGGGTTTCAAAGGCCTGCGTCCGCCGGACGTACCTGGTCTAGCCAGCGTCCACGGGAAACCTGGCCACACGAATGTCGCACCGCGGTCGCTACCCAGCTCGTGCACCGATAGGCAGCGAGTCACAAATGGGTTTCAAAGGCCTGCGTCCGCCGGACGTACCTGGTCTAGCCAGCGTCCACGGGAAACCTGGCCACACGAATGTGGCACCGCGGTCACTGCCCAGCTCATGCACCGATAGGCAGCGAGTTACAAATGGGTTTCAAAGGCCTGTGTCCGCCGGACGTACCTGGTCTAGCCAGCATCCACGGGAAACCTGGCCACACGAATGTGGCACCGCGCTCGCTGCCCAGCTCGTGCACCGATAGGCAGGGAGTCACAAATGGGTTTCAAAGGCATGCGTCCGCCGGACGTACCTGGTCTAGCCAGCGTCCACGGGAAACCTGGCCACACGAATGTGGCACCACGCTCGCCGCCCAGCTCGTGCGCCGATAAGCAGCGAGTCACAAATGGGTATCAAAGGCCTGCATCCGCCGGGCGTACCTGGTCTAGCCAGCGTCCACGGGAAACCTGGCCACACGAATGTGGCACCGCGCTCTCCGCCCAGCTCGTGCGCCGATAAGCAGCGAGTCACAAATGGGTATAAAAGGCGTGCGTCCGTCGGACGTACCTAGTCTAGCCAGCCTCCACGGGAAACCTGGCCACACGAATGTGGCACCGCGCTCGCTGCCCAGCTCGTGCACCGATAGGCAGCGAGTCACAAATGGGTTTCAAAGGCATGCGTCCGCCGGACGTACTTGGTCTAGCCAACGTCCACGGGAAACCCGACCACATGAATGCGGCACCGTGCTCGCCGCCCAGCTCGTGCACCGATAGGCAGCGAGTCACAAATGGGTTTCATAGGCCTGCGTCCGCCGGACGTACCTGGTCTAGCCAGCATCCACGGGAAACCTAGCCACACGAATGTGGCACCGCACTCGCCACCCAGCTCGTGCGCCGACAGGCAGCGAGTCACAAATGGGTTTTAAAGGCCTACGTCCGCCGGACCTACCTGGTCTAGCCAGCATCCACGGGAAACCTGGACACACGAATGTGGCACCGCGGTCACTGCCCAGCTCGTGCACCGATAGGCAGCGAGTCACAAATGGGTTTCAAAGGCCTGTGTCCGCCGGACGTACCTGGTCTAGCCAGCATCCACGGGAAACCTGGCCACACGAATGTGGCACCGCGCTCGCTGCCCAGCTCGTGCACCGATAGGCAGCGAGTCACAAATGGGTTTCAAAGGCCTGCGTCCGCCGGACGTACCTTGTCTAGACAGCATCCACGGGAAACCTGGCCACACGAATGTGGCACCGCGCTCGCTGCCCAGCTCGTGCACCGATAGGCAGCGAGTCACAAATGGGTTTCAAAGGCCTGCGTCCGCCGGACGTACCTTGTCTAGCCAGCATCCACGGGAAACCTGGCCACACGAATGTGGCACCGCGCTCGCTGCCCAGCTCGTGCACCGATAGGCAGCGAGTCACAAATGGGTTTCAAAGGCCTGCGTCCGCCGGACGTACCCTGTCTAGCCAGCGTCCACGGGAAACCTGACCACACGAATGCGGCACCGTGCTCGCCGCCCAGCTCCTGCACCGATAGGCAGCGAGTCAAAAATGGGTTTCAAAGGCCTGCATCTGCCGGACGGACTTGTTCTAGCCAGAATCCACGGAAACCTGGCCACACAAATGCGGCACCGCACTCGCCGCCCAGCTCGTGCGCCGATAGGCAGCGAGTCACAAATGGGTTTCAAAGGCATCCGTCCGCCGGACGTACCTGTTCTAGCCAGCGTCCACCGGAAACCTGGCAACACGAATTTGGCACCGCGCTCGACGCCCAGCTTGTGCGCCGAAAGGCAGCGAGTCACAAATGGGTTTCAAAGGCCTGCGTCTGCCGGACGTACCAGGTCTAGCCAGCGTCCACGGGAAACCTGGCCACACGAATGTGGCACCGCGCTCGCTGCCCAGCTCGTGCACCGATAGGCAGCGAGTCACAAATGGGTTTCAAAGGCATGCGTCCGCCGGACGTACTTGGTCTAGCCAACGTCCACGGGAAACCCGACCACATGAATGCGGCACCGTGCTCGCCGCCCAGCTCGTGCACCGATAGGCAGCGAGTCACAAATGGGTTTCATAGGCCTGCGTCCGCCGGACGTACCTGGTCTAGCCAGCATCCACGGGAAACCTAGCCACACGAATGTGGCACCGCACTCGCCACCCAGCTCGTGCGCCGACAGGCAGCGAGTCACAAATGGGTTTTAAAGGCCTACGTCCGCCGGACCTACCTGGTCTAGCCAGCATCCACGGGAAACCTGGACACACGAATGTGGCACCGCGGTCACTGCCCAGCTCGTGCACCGATAGGCAGCGAGTCACAAATGGGTTTCAAAGGCCTGTGTCCGCCGGACGTACCTGGTCTAGCCAGCATCCACGGGAAACCTGGCCACACGAATGTGGCACCGCGCTCGCTGCCCAGCTCGTGCACCGATAGGCAGCGAGTCACAAATGGGTTTCAAAGGCCTGCGTCCGCCGGACGTACCTTGTCTAGCCAGCATCCACGGGAAACCTGGCCACACGAATGTGGCACCGCGCTCGCTGCCCAGCTCGTGCACCGATAGGCAGCGAGTCACAAATGGGTTTCAAAGGCCTGCGTCCGCCGGACGTACCTTGTCTAGCCAGCATCCACGGGAAACCTGGCCACACGAATGTGGCACCGCGCTCGCTGCCCAGCTCGTGCACCGATAGGCAGCGAGTCACAAATGGGTTTCAAAGGCCTGCGTCCGCCGGACGTACCCTGTCTAGCCAGCGTCCACGGGAAACCTGACCACACGAATGCGGCACCGTGCTCGCCGCCCAGCTCCTGCACCGATAGGCAGCGAGTCAAAAATGGGTTTCAAAGGCCTGCATCTGCCGGACGGACTTGGTCTAGCCAGAATCCACGGAAACCTGGCCACACAAATGCGGCACCGCACTCGCCGCCCAGCTCGTGCGCCGATAGGCAGCGAGTCACAAATGGGTTTCAAAGGCATCCGTCCGCCGGACGTACCTGTTCTAGCCAGCGTCCACCGGAAACCTGGCAACACGAATTTGGCACCGCGCTCGACGCCCAGCTTGTGCGCCGAAAGGCAGCGAGTCACAAATGGGTTTCAAAGGCCTGCGTCTGCCGGACGTACCAGGTCTAGCCAGCGTCCATGGGAAACGTGGCCACACGAATGTGCCACCACGGTCGCCGCCCAGCTCGTGCGCCGATAAGCCGCGAGTCACAAATGGGTATCAAAGGCATGCGTCCGCCGGACGTACCTGGTCTAGCCAGCGTCCACGGGAAACCTGGCCACACGAATGTCGCACCGCGGTCGCTACCCAGCTCGTGCACCGATAGGCAGCGAGTCACAAATGGGTTTCAAAGGCCTGCGTCCGCCGGACGTACCTGGTCTAGCCAGCGTCCACGGGAAACCTGGCCACACGAATGTGGCACCGCGGTCACTGCCCAGCTCATGCACCGATAGGCAGCGAGTTACAAATGGGTTTCAAAGGCCTGTGTCCGCCGGACGTACCTGGTCTAGCCAGCATCCACGGGAAACCTGGCCACACGAATGTGGCACCGCGCTCGCTGCCCAGCTCGTGCACCGATAGGCAGGGAGTCACAAATGGGTTTCAAAGGCATGCGTCCGCCGGACGTACCTGGTCTAGCCAGCGTCCACGAGAAACCTGGCCACACGAATGTGGCACCACGCTTGCCGCCCAGCTCGTGCGCCGATATGCAGCGAGTCACAAATGGGTATCAAAGGCCTGTGTCCGCCGGACGTACCTGGTCAAGCCAGTATCCACGGGAAACCTGGCCACACGAATGTGGCACCACGCTCACCGTCCAGCTCATGCGCCGACAGGCAGCGAGTCAAAAATGGGTTTCAAAGGCCTGCGTCCGCCGGACGTACCTGGTCTAGCCAGCGTCCACGGGAAACCTGGCCACACGAATGTGGCACCGCGCTCGCCGCCAGCTCGTGCGCCGATAGGCAGAGAGTGACAAATGGGTTTCAAAGGCCTTGGTCTGTCGGACGTACCTGTTCTAGCCAGCGTCCACGGGAAACGTGGCCACACGAATGTGGCACCGCGTTCGCCGCCCAGCTCGTGCGCCGATAAGCAGCGAGTCAAAAATGGGTATCAAAGGCCTGCGTCCTCCGGGCGTACCTGGTCTAGCCAGCGTCCACGGGAAACCTGGCCACATGAATGTGGCACCGCGCTCGCTGCCCAGCTCGTGCACCGATAGGCAGCGAGTCACAAATGGGTTTCAAAGGCCTGCGTCCGCCGGACGTACCTTGTCTAGCCAGCATCCACGGGAAACCTGGCCACACGAATGTGGCACCGCGCTCGCTGCCCAGCTCGTGCACCGATAGGCAGCGAGTCACAAATGGGTTTCAAAGGCCTGCGTCCGCCGGACGTACCCTGTCTAGCCAGCGTCCACGGGAAACCTGACCACACGAATGCGGCACCGTGCTCGCCGCCCAGCTCCTGCACCGATAGGCAGCGAGTCAAAAATGGGTTTCAAAGGCCTGCATCTGCCGGACGGACTTGGTCTAGCCAGAATCCACGGAAACCTGGCCACACAAATGCGGCACCGCACTCGCCGCCCAGCTCGTGCGCCGATAGGCAGCGAGTCACAAATGGGTTTCAAAGGCATCCGTCCGCCGGACGTACCTGTTCTAGCCAGCGTCCACCGGAAACCTGGCAACACGAATTTGGCACCGCGCTCGACGCCCAGCTTGTGCGCCGAAAGGCAGCGAGTCACAAATGGGTTTCAAAGGCCTGCGTCTGCCGGACGTACCAGGTCTAGCCAGCGTCCATGGGAAACGTGGCCACACGAATGTGCCACCACGGTCGCCGCCCAGCTCGTGCGCCGATAAGCCGCGAGTCACAAATGGGTATCAAAGGCATGCGTCCGCCGGACGTACCTGGTCTAGCCAGCGTCCACGGGAAACCTGGCCACACGAATGTCGCACCGCGGTCGCTACCCAGCTCGTGCACCGATAGGCAGCGAGTCACAAATGGGTTTCAAAGGCCTGCGTCCGCCGGACGTACCTGGTCTAGCCAGCGTCCACGGGAAACCTGGCCACACGAATGTGGCACCGCGGTCACTGCCCAGCTCATGCACCGATAGGCAGCGAGTTACAAATGGGTTTCAAAGGCCTGTGTCCGCCGGACGTACCTGGTCTAGCCAGCATCCACGGGAAACCTGGCCACACGAATGTGGCACCGCGCTCGCTGCCCAGCTCGTGCACCGATAGGCAGGGAGTCACAAATGGGTTTCAAAGGCATGCGTCCGCCGGACGTACCTGGTCTAGCCAGCGTCCACGAGAAACCTGGCCACACGAATGTGGCACCACGCTTGCCGCCCAGCTCGTGCGCCGATATGCAGCGAGTCACAAATGGGTATCAAAGGCCTGTGTCCGCCGGACGTACCTGGTCAAGCCAGTATCCACGGGAAACCTGGCCACACGAATGTGGCACCACGCTCACCGTCCAGCTCATGCGCCGACAGGCAGCGAGTCAAAAATGGGTTTCAAAGGCCTGCGTCCGCCGGACGTACCTGGTCTAGCCAGCGTCCACGGGAAACCTGGCCACACGAATGTGGCACCGCGCTCGCCGCCAGCTCGTGCGCCGATAGGCAGAGAGTGACAAATGGGTTTCAAAGGCCTTGGTCTGTCGGACGTACCTGTTCTAGCCAGCGTCCACGGGAAACGTGGCCACACGAATGTGGCACCGCGTTCGCCGCCCAGCTCGTGCGCCGATAAGCAGCGAGTCAAAAATGGGTATCAAAGGCCTGCGTCCTCCGGGCGTACCTGGTCTAGCCAGCGTCCACGGGAAACCTGGCCACATGAATGTGGCACCGCGCTCGCTGCCCAGCTCGTGCACCGATAGGCAGCGAGTCACAAATGGGTTTCAAAGGCCTGCGTCCGCCGGACGTACCTTGTCTAGCCAGCATCCACGGGAAACCTGGCCACACGAATGTGGCACCGCGCTCGCTGCCCAGCTCGTGCACCGATAGGCAGCGAGTCACAAATGGGTTTCAAAGGCCTGCGTCCGCCGGACGTACCCTGTCTAGCCAGCGTCCACGGGAAACCTGACCACACGAATGCGGCACCGTGCTCGCCGCCCAGCTCCTGCACCGATAGGCAGCGAGTCAAAAATGGGTTTCAAAGGCCTGCATCTGCCGGACGGACTTGGTCTAGCCAGAATCCACGGAAACCTGGCCACACAAATGCGGCACCGCACTCGCCGCCCAGCTCGTGCGCCGATAGGCAGCGAGTCACAAATGGGTTTCAAAGGCATCCGTCCGCCGGACGTACCTGTTCTAGCCAGCGTCCACCGGAAACCTGGCAACACGAATTTGGCACCGCGCTCGACGCCCAGCTTGTGCGCCGAAAGGCAGCGAGTCACAAATGGGTTTCAAAGGCCTGCGTCTGCCGGACGTACCAGGTCTAGCCAGCGTCCATGGGAAACGTGGCCACACGAATGTGCCACCACGGTCGCCGCCCAGCTCGTGCGCCGATAAGCCGCGAGTCACAAATGGGTATCAAAGGCATGCGTCCGCCGGACGTACCTGGTCTAGCCAGCGTCCACGGGAAACCTGGCCACACGAATGTCGCACCGCGGTCGCTACCCAGCTCGTGCACCGATAGGCAGCGAGTCACAAATGGGTTTCAAAGGCCTGCGTCCGCCGGACGTACCTGGTCTAGCCAGCGTCCACGGGAAACCTGGCCACACGAATGTGGCACCGCGGTCACTGCCCAGCTCATGCACCGATAGGCAGCGAGTTACAAATGGGTTTCAAAGGCCTGTGTCCGCCGGACGTACCTGGTCTAGCCAGCATCCACGGGAAACCTGGCCACACGAATGTGGCACCGCGCTCGCTGCCCAGCTCGTGCACCGATAGGCAGGGAGTCACAAATGGGTTTCAAAGGCATGCGTCCGCCGGACGTACCTGGTCTAGCCAGCGTCCACGAGAAACCTGGCCACACGAATGTGGCACCACGCTTGCCGCCCAGCTCGTGCGCCGATATGCAGCGAGTCACAAATGGGTATCAAAGGCCTGTGTCCGCCGGACGTACCTGGTCAAGCCAGTATCCACGGGAAACCTGGCCACACGAATGTGGCACCACGCTCACCGTCCAGCTCATGCGCCGACAGGCAGCGAGTCAAAAATGGGTTTCAAAGGCCTGCGTCCGCCGGACGTACCTGGTCTAGCCAGCGTCCACGGGAAACCTGGCCACACGAATGTGGCACCGCGCTCGCCGCCAGCTCGTGCGCCGATAGGCAGAGAGTGACAAATGGGTTTCAAAGGCCTTGGTCTGTCGGACGTACCTGTTCTAGCCAGCGTCCACGGGAAACGTGGCCACACGAATGTGGCACCGCGTTCGCCGCCCAGCTCGTGCGCCGATAAGCAGCGAGTCAAAAATGGGTATCAAAGGCCTGCGTCCTCCGGGCGTACCTGGTCTAGCCAGCGTCCACGGGAAACCTGGCCACATGAATGTGGCACCGCGCTCGCTGCCCAGCTCGTGCACCGATAGGCAGCGAGTCACAAATGGGTTTCAAAGGCCTGCGTCCGCCGGACGTACCTTGTCTAGCCAGCATCCACGGGAAACCTGGCCACACGAATGTGGCACCGCGCTCGCTGCCCAGCTCGTGCACCGATAGGCAGCGAGTCACAAATGGGTTTCAAAGGCCTGCGTCCGCCGGACGTACCCTGTCTAGCCAGCGTCCACGGGAAACCTGACCACACGAATGCGGCACCGTGCTCGCCGCCCAGCTCCTGCACCGATAGGCAGCGAGTCAAAAATGGGTTTCAAAGGCCTGCATCTGCCGGACGGACTTGGTCTAGCCAGAATCCACGGAAACCTGGCCACACAAATGCGGCACCGCACTCGCCGCCCAGCTCGTGCGCCGATAGGCAGCGAGTCACAAATGGGTTTCAAAGGCATCCGTCCGCCGGACGTACCTGTTCTAGCCAGCGTCCACCGGAAACCTGGCAACACGAATTTGGCACCGCGCTCGACGCCCAGCTTGTGCGCCGAAAGGCAGCGAGTCACAAATGGGTTTCAAAGGCCTGCGTCTGCCGGACGTACCAGGTCTAGCCAGCGTCCATGGGAAACGTGGCCACACGAATGTGCCACCACGGTCGCCGCCCAGCTCGTGCGCCGATAAGCCGCGAGTCACAAATGGGTATCAAAGGCATGCGTCCGCCGGACGTACCTGGTCTAGCCAGCGTCCACGGGAAACCTGGCCACACGAATGTCGCACCGCGGTCGCTACCCAGCTCGTGCACCGATAGGCAGCGAGTCACAAATGGGTTTCAAAGGCCTGCGTCCGCCGGACGTACCTGGTCTAGCCAGCGTCCACGGGAAACCTGGCCACACGAATGTGGCACCGCGGTCACTGCCCAGCTCATGCACCGATAGGCAGCGAGTTACAAATGGGTTTCAAAGGCCTGTGTCCGCCGGACGTACCTGGTCTAGCCAGCATCCACGGGAAACCTGGCCACACGAATGTGGCACCGCGCTCGCTGCCCAGCTCGTGCACCGATAGGCAGGGAGTCACAAATGGGTTTCAAAGGCATGCGTCCGCCGGACGTACCTGGTCTAGCCAGCGTCCACGAGAAACCTGGCCACACGAATGTGGCACCACGCTTGCCGCCCAGCTCGTGCGCCGATATGCAGCGAGTCACAAATGGGTATCAAAGGCCTGTGTCCGCCGGACGTACCTGGTCAAGCCAGTATCCACGGGAAACCTGGCCACACGAATGTGGCACCACGCTCACCGTCCAGCTCATGCGCCGACAGGCAGCGAGTCAAAAATGGGTTTCAAAGGCCTGCGTCCGCCGGACGTACCTGGTCTAGCCAGCGTCCACGGGAAACCTGGCCACACGAATGTGGCACCGCGCTCGCCGCCAGCTCGTGCGCCGATAGGCAGAGAGTGACAAATGGGTTTCAAAGGCCTTGGTCTGTCGGACGTACCTGTTCTAGCCAGCGTCCACGGGAAACGTGGCCACACGAATGTGGCACCGCGTTCGCCGCCCAGCTCGTGCGCCGATAAGCAGCGAGTCAAAAATGGGTATCAAAGGCCTGCGTCCTCCGGGCGTACCTGGTCTAGCCAGCGTCCACGGGAAACCTGGCCACATGAATGTGGCACCGCGCTCGCTGCCCAGCTCGTGCACCGATAGGCAGCGAGTCACAAATGGGTTTCAAAGGCCTGCGTCCGCCGGACGTACCTGGTCTAGCCAGCGTCCACCGGAAACCTGACCACACGAATGCGGCACCGTGCTCGCCGCCCAGCTCCTGCACCGATAGGCAGCGAGTCACAAATGGGTTTCAAAGGCCTGCATCTGCCGGACGTACTTGGTCTAGCCAGAATCCACGGAAACCTGGCCACACGAATGCGGCACTGCACTCGCCGCCCAGCTCATGCGCCGATAGGCAGCGAGTCACAAATGGGTTTCAAAGGCATCCGTCCACCGGACGTACCTGTTCTAGCCAGCGTCCACCGGAAACCTGGCCACACGAATGTGGCACCGCGGTCGCTGCCCAGCTCGTGCACCGATAGGCAGCGAGTCACAAATGGGTTTCAAAGGCCTGCGTCCGCCGGACGTACCTGGTCTAGCCAGCGTCCACGGGAAACCTGGCCACACGAATGTGGCACCGCGCTCTCCGCCCAGCTCGTGCGCCGATAAGCAGCGAGTCACAAATGGGTATCAAAGGCGTGCGTCCGTCGGACGTACCTAGTCTAGCCAGCGTCCACGGGAAACCTGGCCACACGAATGTCGCACCGCGCTCGCTGCCCAGCTCGTGCACCGATAGGCAGCGAGTCACAAATGGGTTTCAAAGGCATGCGTCCGCCGGACGTACTTGGTCTAGCCAGCGTCCACGGGAAACACGACCACATGAATGCGGCACCGTGCTCGCCGCCCAGCTCGTGCACCGATAGGCAGCGAGTCACAAATGGGTTTCATAGGCCTGCGTCCGCCGGACGTACCTGGTCTAGCCAGCATCCACGGGAAACCTAGCCACACGAATGTGGCACCGCACTCGCCGCCCAGCTCGTGCGCTGACAGGCAGCGAGTCACAAATGGGTTTTAAAGGCCTACGTCCGCCGGACGTACCTGGTCTAGCCAGCATCCACGGGAAACCTGGCCACACGAATGTGGCACCGCGGTCACTGCCCAGCTCGTGCACCGATAGGCAGCGAGTCACAAATGGGTTTCAAAGGCTTGTGTCCGCCGGACGTACCTGGTCTAGCCAGCATCCACGGGAAACCTGGCCACACGAATGTGGCACCGCGGTCACTGCCCAGCTCGTGCACCGATAGGCAGCGAGTCACAAATGGGTTTCAAAGGCCTGCGTCCGCCGGACGTACCTTGTCTAGCCAGCGTCCACGGGAAACCTGACCACACGAATGCGGCACCGTGCTCGCCGCCCAGCTCCTGCACCGATAGGCAGCGAGTCAAAAATGGGTTTCAAAGGCCTGCATCTGCCGGACGGACTTGGTCTAGCCAGAATCCACGGAAACCTAAACACACAAATGCGGCACCGCACTCGCCGCCCAGCTTGTGCGCCGATAGGCAGCGAGTCACAAATGGGTTTCAAAGGCATCCGTCCACCGGACGTACCTGTTCTAGCCAGCGTCCACCGGAAACCTAGCAACACGAATTTGGCACCGCGCTCGACGCCCAGCTTGTGCGCCGAAAGGCAGCGAGTCACAAATGGGTTTCAAAGGCCTGCGTCCGCCGGACGTACCAGGTCTAGCCAGCGTCCATGGGAAACGTGGCCACACGAATGTGCCACCACGGTCGCCGCCCAGCTCGTGCGCCGATAAGGCGCGAGTCACAAATGGGTATCAAAGGCATGCGTCCGCCGGACGTACCTGGTCTAGCCAGCGTCCACGGGAAACCTGGCCACACGAATGTCGCACCGCGGTCGCTGCCCAGCTCGTGCACCGATAGGCAGCGAGTCACAGATGGGTTTCAAAGGCCTGCGTCCGCCGGACGTACCTGGTCTAGCCAGCGTCAACGGGAAACCTGGCCACACGAATGTGGCACCGCGGTCACTGCCCAGCTCATGCACCGATAGGCAGCGAGTTACAAATGGGTTTCAAAGGCCTGTGTCCGCCGGACGTACCTGGTCTAGCCAGCATCCACGGGAAACCTGGCCACACGAATGTGGCACCGCGCTCGCTGCCCAGCTCGTGCACCGATAGGCAGGGAGTCACAAATGGGTTTCAAAGGCATGCGTCCGCCGGACGTACCTGGTCTAGCCAGCGTTCACGAGAAACCTGGCCACACGAATGTGGCACCACGCTCGCCGCCCAGCTCGTGCGCCGATAAGCAGCGAGTCACAAATGGGTATCAAAGGCCTGTGTCCGCCGGAAGTACCTGGTCAAGCCAGTATCCACGGGAAAGCTGGCCACACGAATGTGGCACCGCGCTCGCCGTCCAGCTCGTGCGCCGACAGGCAGCGAGTCAAAAATGGGTTTCAAAGGCCTGCGTCCGCCGGACGTACCTGGTCTAGCCAGCGTCCACGGGAAACCTGGCCACACGAATGTGGCACCGCGCTCGCCGCCAGCTCGTGCGCCGATAGGCAGAGAGTGACAAATGGGTTTCAAAAGCCTTGGTCTGCCGGACGTACCTGTTCTAGCCAGCGTCCACGGGAAACGTGGCCACACGAATGTGGCACCGCGTTCGCCGCCCAGCTCGTGCGCCGATAAGCAGCGAGTCACAAATGGGTATCAAAGGCCTGCGTCCGCCGGGCGTACCTGGTCTAGCCAGCGTCCACGGGAAACCTGGCCACATGAATGTGGCACCGCGCTCGCTGCCCAGCTCGTGCACCGATAGGCAGCGAGTCACAAATGGGTTTCAAAGGCCTGCGTCCGCCGGACGTACCTGGTCTAGCCAGCGTCCACCGGAAACCTGACCACACGAATGCGGCACCGTGCTCGCCGCCCAGCTCCTGCACCGATAGGCAGCGAGTCACAAATGGGTTTCAAAGGCCTGCATCTGCCGGACGTATTTGGTCTAGCCAGAATCCACGGAAACCTGGCCACACGAATGCGGCACCGCACTCGCCGCCCAGCTCATGCGCCGATAGGCAGCGAGTCACAAATGGGTTTCAAAGGCATCCGTCCACCGGACGTACCTGTTCTAGCCAGCGTCCACCGGAAACCTGGCCACACGAATGTGGCACCGCGGTCGCTGCCCAGCTCGTGCACCGATAGGCAGCGAGTCACAAATGGGTTTCAAAGGCCTGCGTCCGCCGGACGTACCTTGTCTAGCCAGCGTCCACGGGAAACCTGACCACACGAATGCGGCACCGTGCTCGCCGCCCAGCTCCTGCACCGATAGGCAGCGAGTCAAAAATGGGTTTCAAAGGCCTGCATCTGCCGGACGGACTTGGTCTAGCCAGAATCCACGGAAACCTGGCCACACAAATGCGGCACCGCACTCGCCGCCCAGCTCGTGCGCCGATAGGCAGCGAGTCACAAATGGGTTTCAAAGGCATCCGTCCGCCGGACGTACCTGTTCTAGCCAGCGTCCACCGGAAACCTAGCAACACGAATTTGGCACCGCGCTCGACGCCCAGCTTGTGCGCCGAAAGGCAGCGAGTCACAAATGGGTTTCAAAGGCCTGCGTCCGCCGGACGTACCTGGTCTAGCCAGCGTCCATGGGAAACGTGGCCACACGAATGTGCCACCACGGTCGCCGCCCAGCTCGTGCGCCGATAAGCCGCGAGTCACAAATGGGTATCAAAGGCATGCGTCCGCCGGACGTACCTGGTCTAGCCAGCGTCCACGGGAAACCTGGCCACACGAATGTCGCACCGCGGTCGCTGCCCAGCTCGTGCACCGATAGGCAGCGAGTCACAAATGGGTTTCAAAGGCCTGCGTCCGCCGGACGTACCTGGTCTAGCCAGCGTCCACGGGAAACCTGGCCACACGAATGTGGTACCGCGGTCACTGCCCAACTCATGCACCGATAGGCAGCGAGTCACAAATGGGTTTCAAAGGCCTGTGTCCGCCGGACGTACCTGGTCTAGCCAGCATCCACGGGAAACCTGGCCACACGAATGTGGCACCGCGCTCGCTGCCCAGCTCGTGCACCGATAGGCAGGGAGTCACAAATGGGTTTCAAAGGCATGCGTCCGCCGGACGTACCTGGTCTAGCCAGCGTCCACGAGAAACCTGGCCACACGAATGTGGCACCACGCTCGCCGCCCAGCTCGTGCGCCGATAAGCAGCGAGTCACAAATGGGTATCAAAGGCCTGTGTCCGCCGGACGTACCTGGTCAAGCCAGTATACACGGGAAACCTGGCCACACGAATGTGGCACCGCGCTCGCCGTCCAGCTCGTGCGCCGACAGGCAGCGAGTCACAAATGGGTTTCAAAGGCCTGCGTCCGCCGGACGTACCTGGTCTAGCCAGCGTCCACGGGAAACCTGGCCACACGAATGTGGCACCGCGCTCGCCGCCAGCTCGTGCGCCGATAGGCAGAGAGTGACAAATGGGTTTCAAAGGCCTTGGTCTGCCGGACGTACCTGTTCTAGCCAGCGTCCACGGGAAACGTGGCCACACGAATGTGGCACCGCGTTCGCCGCCCAGCTCGTGCGCCGATAAGCAGCGAGTCACAAATGGGTATCAAAGGCCTGCGTCCGCCGGGCGTACCTGGTCTAGCCAGCGTCCACGGGAAACCTGGCCACATGAATGTGGCACCGCGCTCGCTGCCCAGCTCGTGCACCGATAGGCAGCGAGTCACAAATGGGTTTCAAAGGCCTGCGTCCGCCGGACGTACCTGGTCTAGCCAGCGTCCACCGGAAACCTGACCACACGAATGCGGCACCGTGCTCGCCGCCCAGCTCCTGCACCGATAGGCAGCGAGTCACAAATGGGTTTCAAAGGCCTGCATCTGCCGGACGTACTTGGTCTAGCCAGAATCCACGGAAACCTGGCAACACGAATGCGGCACCGCACTCGCCGCCCAGCTCATGCGCCGATAGGCAGCGAGTCACAAATGGGTTTCAAAGGCATCCGTCCGCCGGACGTACCTGTTCTAGCCAGCGTCCACCGGAAACCTGGCCACACGAATGTGGCACCGCGGTCGCTGCCCAGCTCGTGCACCGATAGGCAGCGAGTCACAAATGGGTTTCAAAGGCCTGCGTCCGCCGGACGTACCTGGTCTAGCCAGCGTCCACGGGAAACCTGGCCACACGAATGTGGCACCGCGCTCTCCGCCCAGCTCGTGCGCCGATAAGCAGCGAGTCACAAATGGGTATCAAAGGCGTGCGTCCGTCGGACGTACCTAGTCTAGCCAGCGTCCACGGGAAACCTGGCCACACGAATGTGGCACCGCGCTCGCTGCCCAGCTCGTGCACCGATAGGTAGCGAGTCACAAATGGGTTTCAAAGGCGTGCGTCCGCCTGACGTACTTGGTCTAGCCGGCGTCCACGGGAAACCCGACCACATGAATGCGGCACCGTGCTCGCCGCCCAGCTCGTGCACCGATAGGCAGCGAGTCACAAATGGGTTTCATAGGCCTGCGTCCGCCGGACGTACCTGGTCTAGCCAGCATCCACGGGAAACCTAGCCACACGAATGTGGCACCGCACTCGCCGCCCAGCTCGTGCGCCGACAAGCAGCGAGTCACAAATGGGTTTTAAAGGCCTACGTCCGCCGGACGTACCTGGTCTAGCCAGCATCCACGGGAAACCTGGCCACACGAATGTGGCACCGCGGTCACTGCCCAGCTCGTGCACCGATAGGCAGCGAGTCACAAATGGGTTTCAAAGGCCTGTGTCCGCCGAACGTACCTGGTCTAGCCAGCATCCACGGGAAACCTGGCCACACGAATGTGGCACCGCGCTCGTTGCCCAGCTCGTGCATCGATAGGCAGCGAGTCACAAATGGGTTTCAAAGGCCTGCGTCCGCCGGACGTACCTGGTCTAGCCAGCGTCCACGGGAAACCTGACCACACGAATGCGGCACCGTGCTCGCCGCCCAGCTCCTGCACCGATAGGCAGCGAGTCACAAATGGGTTTCAAAGGCCTGCGTCCGCCGGACGTACCTGGTCTAGCCAGCATCCACGGGAAACCTAGCCACACGAATGTGGCACCGCACTCGCCGCCTAGCTCGTGCGCCGATAGGCAGCGAGTCACAAATGGGTTTTAAAGGCCTACGTCCGCCGGACGTACCTGGTCTAGCCAGCATTCACGGGAAACCTGGCCACACGAATGTGGCACCGCGGTCACTGCCCAGCTCGTGCACCGATAGGCAGCGAGTCACAAATGGGTTTCAAAGGCCTGTGTCCGCCGGACGTACCTGGTCTAGCCAGCATCCACGGGAAACCTGGCCACACGAATGTGGCACCGCGCTCGCTGCCCAGCTCGTGCACCGATAGGCAGGGAGTCACAAATGGGTTTCAAAGGCATACATCGCCGGACGTACCTGGTCTAGCCAGCGTCCACGAGAAACCTGGCCACACGAATGTGGCACCACGCTCGCCGCCCAGCTCGTGCGCCGATAAGCAGCGAGTCACAAATGGGTATCAAAGGCCTGTGTCCGCCGGACGTACCTGGTCTAGCCAGCATCCACGGGAAACCTGGCCATACGAATGTGGCACCGCGCTCGCCGTCCAGCTCGTGCGCCGATAAGCAGCGAGTCACAAATGGGTATCAAAGACCTGCATCCGCCGGACGTACCTGGTCTAGCCAGCGTCCATGGGAAACTTGGCCACACGAATGTGGCACAGCACTCGCTACCTAGCTCGTGCGCCGATAGGCAGCGACTCACAAATGGGTTTCAAAGGCCTGCGTCCGCCGGACGTACCTGGTCTTGCCAGGGTCGACGGGAAACCTGACCACACGAATGCGGCACCGTGCTCGCCGCCCAGCTCCTGCGCCAATAGGCAGCGAGTCACAAATGGGTTTCAAAGGCCTGCGTCCGCCAGACGTACTTGGTCTAGCCAGAGTCCACGGAAACCTGGTCACACGAATGCGGCACCGCACTCGCCGCCCAGCTCGTGCGCCGATAGGCAGGGAGTCACAAATGGGTTTCAAAGGCATCCGTCCGCCGGACGTACCTGATCTAGCCAGCGTCCACCAAAAACCTGGCAACACGAATGTGGCACCGCGCTCGCCGCCCAGCTTGTGCGCCGAAAGCCAGCGAGTCACAAATGGGTTTCAAAGGCCTGCGTCCGCCGGACGTACCTGGTCTAGCCAGCGTCCACGGGAAACGTGGCCACACGAATGTGCCACCACGGTCGCCGCCCAGCTCGTGCGCCGATAACCAGCGAGTCAAAAATGGGTATCAAAGGCCTGCGTCCGCCGGACGTACCTGGTCTAGCCAGCGTCCACGGGAAACCTGGCCACACGAATGTGGCACCGCGCTCTCCGCCCAGCTCGTGCGCCGATAAGCAGCGAGTCACAAATGGGTATCAAAGGCGTGCGTCCGTCGGACGTACCTAGTCTAGCCAGCGTCCACGGGAAACCTGGCCACACGAATGTGGCACCGCGCTCGCTGCCCAGCTCGTGCACCGATAGGTAGCGAGTCACAAATGGGTTTCAAAGGCGTGCGTCCGCCTGACGTACTTGGTCTAGCCGGCGTCCACGGGAAACCCGACCACATGAATGCGGCACCGTGCTCGCCGCCCAGCTCGTGCACCGATAGGCAGCGAGTCACAAATGGGTTTCATAGGCCTGCGTCCGCCGGACGTACCTGGTCTAGCCAGCATCCACGGGAAACCTAGCCACACGAATGTGGCACCGCACTCGCCGCCCAGCTCGTGCGCCGACAAGCAGCGAGTCACAAATGGGTTTTAAAGGCCTACGTCCGCCGGACGTACCTGGTCTAGCCAGCATCCACGGGAAACCTGGCCACACGAATGTGGCACCGCGGTCACTGCCCAGCTCGTGCACCGATAGGCAGCGAGTCACAAATGGGTTTCAAAGGCCTGTGTCCGCCGAACGTACCTGGTCTAGCCAGCATCCACGGGAAACCTGGCCACACGAATGTGGCACCGCGCTCGTTGCCCAGCTCGTGCATCGATAGGCAGCGAGTCACAAATGGGTTTCAAAGGCCTGCGTCCGCCGGACGTACCTGGTCTAGCCAGCGTCCACGGGAAACCTGACCACACGAATGCGGCACCGTGCTCGCCGCCCAGCTCCTGCACCGATAGGCAGCGAGTCACAAATGGGTTTCAAAGGCCTGCGTCCGCCGGACGTACCTGGTCTAGCCAGCATCCACGGGAAACCTAGCCACACGAATGTGGCACCGCACTCGCCGCCTAGCTCGTGCGCCGATAGGCAGCGAGTCACAAATGGGTTTTAAAGGCCTACGTCCGCCGGACGTACCTGGTCTAGCCAGCATTCACGGGAAACCTGGCCACACGAATGTGGCACCGCGGTCACTGCCCAGCTCGTGCACCGATAGGCAGCGAGTCACAAATGGGTTTCAAAGGCCTGTGTCCGCCGGACGTACCTGGTCTAGCCAGCATCCACGGGAAACCTGGCCACACGAATGTGGCACCGCGCTCGCTGCCCAGCTCGTGCACCGATAGGCAGGGAGTCACAAATGGGTTTCAAAGGCATACATCGCCGGACGTACCTGGTCTAGCCAGCGTCCACGAGAAACCTGGCCACACGAATGTGGCACCACGCTCGCCGCCCAGCTCGTGCGCCGATAAGCAGCGAGTCACAAATGGGTATCAAAGGCCTGTGTCCGCCGGACGTACCTGGTCTAGCCAGCATCCACGGGAAAGCTGGCCATACGAATGTGGCACCGCGCTCGCCGTCCAGCTCGTGCGCCGATAAGCAGCGAGTCACAAATGGGTATCAAAGACCTGCATCCGCCGGACGTACCTGGTCTAGCCAGCGTCCATGGGAAACTTGGCCACACGAATGTGGCACAGCACTCGCTACCTAGCTCGTGCGCCGATAGGCAGCGACTCACAAATGGGTTTCAAAGGCCTGCGTCCGCCGGACGTACCTGGTCTAGCCAGGGTCGACGGGAAACCTGACCACACGAATGCGGCACCGTGCTCGCCGCCCAGCTCGTGCGCCAATAGGCAGCGAGTCACAAATGGGTTTCAAAGGCCTGCGTCCGCCAGACGTACTTGGTCTAGCCAGAGTCCACGGAAACCTGGTCACACGAATGCGGCACCGCACTCGCCGCCCAGCTCGTGCGCCGATAGGCAGGGAGTCACAAATGGGTTTCAAAGGCATCCGTCCGCCGGACGTACCTGTTCTAGCCAGCGTCCACCAAAAACCTGGCAACACGAATGTGGCACCGCGCTCGCTGCCCAGCTTGTGCGCCGAAAGCCAGCGAGTCACAAATGGGTTTCAAAGGCCTGCGTCCGCCGGACGTACCTGGTCTAGCCAGCGTCCACGGGAAACGTGGCCACACGAATGTGCCACCACGGTCGCCGCCCAGCTCGTGCGCCGATAACCAGCGAGTCAAAAATGGGTATCAAAGGCCTGCGTCCGCCGGACGTACCTGGTCTAGCCAGCGTCCACGGGAAACCTGGCCACACGAATATGGCACCGCGGTCGCTGCCCAGCTCGTGCACCGATAGGCAGCGAGTAACAAATGGGTTTCAAAGGCCTGCGTCCGCCGGACGTACCTGGTCTAGCCAACGTCCACGGGAAACCTGGCCTCACGAATGTGGCACCGCGCTCGCTGCCCAGCTCGTGCACCAATAGGCAGCGAGTCACAAATGGGTTTCAAAGGCCTGCATCCGCCGAACGTACATGGTCTAGCCAGCGTCCACGGGAAACCTGGCTACACGAATGTGGCACTGTGCTCTCCGCCCAGCTCGTGCGCCGATAAGCAGCGAGTCACAAATGGGTATCAAAGGCCTGCGTCCGCCGGACGTACCTAGTCTAGCCAGCGTCCACGGGAAACCTGGCCACACGAATGTGGCACCGCGCTCGCTGCCAAGCTCGTGCACCGATAGGCAGGGAGTCACAAATGGGTTTCAAAGGCATGCGTCCGCCGGACGTACCTGGTCTAGCCAGCGTCCACGGGCAACCTGGCCACACGAATGTTGCACCACACTCGCCGCCCAGCTCGTGCGCCGATAAGCAGCGAGTCACAAATGGGTATCAAAGGCCTGCGTCCGCCGGGCGTACCTGGTCTAGCCAGCGTCCACGGGAAACCTGGCACATGAATGTGGCTCCGCACTCGCTGCCCAGCTCGTGCACCGATAGGCAGCGAGTCACAAATGGGTTTCAAAGGCCTGCGTCCGCCGGACGTACCTGGTCTAGCCAGCGTCCACGGGAAACCTGGCCACACGAATGTGGCACTGCGCTCTCCGCCCAGCTCGTGCGCCGATAAGCAGCGAGTCACAAATGGGTATCAAAGGCCTGCGTCCGCCGGACGAACCTAGTCTAGCCAGCGTCCACGGGAAACCTGGCCACACGAATGTGGCACCGCGCTCGCTGCCCAGCTCGTGCACCGATAGGCAGGGAGTCACAAATGGGTTTCAAAGGCATGCGTCCGCCGGACGTACCTAGTCTAGCCAGCGTCCACGGGAAACCTGGCCACACGAATGTGGCACCACGCTCGCCGCCCAGCTCGTGCGCCGATAAGCAGCGAGTCACAAATGGGTATCAAAGGCCTGCGTCCGCCGGGCGTACCTGGTCTAGCCAGCGTCCACGGGAAACCTAGCCACATGAATGTGGCACCGCGCTCGCTGCCCAGCTCGTGCACCGATAGGCAGCGAGTCACAAATGGGTTTCAAAGGCCTGCGTCCGCCGGACGTACTTGGTCTAGCGCGCGTCCACGGGAAACCTGACCACACGAATGCGGCACCATGCTCGCCGCCCAGCTCCTGCACCGATAGGCAGCGAGTCACAAATGGGTTTCAAAGGCCTGCATCTGCCGGACGTACTTGGTCTAGCCAGAGTCCACGGAAACCTGGTCACACGAATGCGGCACCGCACTCGCCGCCCAGCTCGTGCGCCGATAGGCAGGGAGTCACAAATGGGTTTCAAAGGCATCCGTCCGCCGGACGTACCTGTTCTAGCCAGCGTCCACCAAAAACCTGGCAACACGAATGTGGCACCGCGCTCGCCGCCCAGCTTGTGCGCCGAAAGCCAGCGAGTCACAAATGGGTTTCAAAGGCCTGCGTCCGCCGGACGTACCTGGTCTAGCCAGCGTCCACGGGAAACGTGGCCACACGAATGTGCCACCACGGTCGCCATCCAGCTCGTGCGCCGATAACCAGCGAGTCACAAATGGGTATCAAAGGCCTGCGTCCGCCTGACGTACCTGGTCTAGCCAGCGTCCACGGGAAACCTGGCCACACGAATATGGCACCGCGGTCGCTGCCCAGCTCGTGCACCGATAGGCAGCGAGTAACAAATGGGTTTCAAAGGCCTGCGTCCCCCGGACGTACCTGGTCTAGCCAACGTCCACGGGAAACCTGGCCACACGAATGTGGCACCGCGCTCGCTGCCCAGCTCGTGCACCAATAGGCAGCGAGTCACAAATGGGTTTCAAAGGCCTGCGTCCGCCGGACGTACATGGTCTAGCCAGCGTCCACGGGAAACCTGGCCACACGAATGTGGCACTGCGCTCTCCGCCCAGCTCGTGCGCCGATAAGCAGCGAGTCACAAATGGGTATCAAAGGCCTGCGTCCGCCGGACGTACCTAGTCTAGCCAGCGTCCACGGGAAACCTGGCCACACGAATGTGGCACCGCGCTCGCTGCCCAGCTCGTGCACCGATAGGCAGGGAGTCACAAATGGGTTTCAAAGGCATGCGTCCGCCGGACGTACCTGGTCTAGCCAGCGTCCACGGGCAACCTGGCCACACGAATGTTGCACCACGCTCGCCGCCCAGCTCGTGCGCCGATAAGCAGCGAGTCACAAATGGGTATCAAAGGCCTGCGTCCGCCGGGCGTACCTGGTCTAGCCAGCGTCCACGGGAAACCTGGCCACATGAATGTGGCTCCGCACTCGCTGCCCAGCTCGTGCACCGATAGGCAGCGAGTCACAAATCGGTTTCAAAGGCCTGCGTCCGCCGGACGTACCTGGTCTAGCCAGCGTCCACGGGAAACCTGGCCACACGAATGTGGCACTGCGCTCTCCGCCCAGCTCGTGCGCCGATAAGCAGCGAGTCACAAATGGGTATCAAAGGCCTGCGTCCGCCGGACGAACCTAGTCTAGCCAGCGTCCACGGGAAACCTGGCCACACGAATGTGGCACCGCGCTCGCTGCCCAGCTCGTGCACCGATAGGCAGGGAGTCACAAATGGGTTTCAAAGGCATGCGTCCGCCGGACGTACCTAGTCTAGCCAGCGTCCACGGGAAACCTGGCCACACGAATGTGGCACCACGCTCGCCGCCCAGCTCGTGCGCCGATAAGCAGCGAGTCACAAATGGGTATCAAAGGCCTGCGTCCGACGGGCGTACCTGGTCTAGCCAGCGTCCACGGGAAACCTAGCCACATGAATGTGGCACCGCGCTCGCTGCCCAGCTCGTGCACCGATAGGCAGCGAGTCACAAATGGGTTTCAAAGGCCTGCGTCCGCCGGACGTACTTGGTCTAGCGCGCGTCCACGGGAAACCTGACCACACGAATGCGGCACCGCACTCGCCGCCCAGCTCGTGCGCCGATAGGCAGCGAGTCACAAATGGGTTTCAAAGGCATCCGTCCGCCGGACGTACCTGTTCTAGCCAGCGTCCACCGGAAAACTGGCAACACGAATGTGGCACCGCGCTCGCCGCCCAGCTCGTGCGCCGAAAGGCAGCGAGTCACAAATGGGTTTCAAAGGCCTGCGTCCGCCGGACGTACCTGGTCTATCCAGCGTCCACGGGAAACGTGGCCACACGAATGTGCCACCACGGACGCCGCCCTCTCGTGCGCCGATATGCAGCGAGTCACAAATGGGTATCAAAGGCCTGCGTCCGCCGGACGTACCTGGTCTAGCCAGCATCCACGGGAAACCTGGCCATACGAAAGTGGCACCGCGGTCGCTGCCCAGCTCGTGCGCCGATAAGCAGCGAGTAACAAATGGGTTTCAAAGGCCTGCGTCCCCCGGACGTACCTGGTCTAGCCAGAGTCCACGGAAACCTGGTCACACGAATGCGGCACCGCACTCGCCGCCCAGCTCGTGCGCCGATAGGCAGGGAGTCACAAATGGGTTTCAAAGGCATCCGTCCGCCGGACGTACCTGTTCTAGCCAGCGTCCACCAAAAACCTGGCAACACGAATGTGGCACCGCGCTCGCCGCCCAGCTTGTGCGCCGAAAGCCAGCGAGTCACAAATGGGTTTCAAAGGCCTGCGTCCGCCGGACGTACCTGGTCTAGCCAGCGTCCACGGGAAACGTGGCCACACGAATGTGCCACCACGGTCGCCGTCCAGCTCGTGCGCCGATAACCAGCGAGTCACAAATGGGTATCAAAGGCCTGCGTCCGCCGGACGTACCTGGTCTAGCCACCGTCCACGGGAAACCTGGCCACACGAATATGGCACCGCGGTCGCTGCCCAGCTCGTGCACCGATAGGCAGCGAGTAACAAATGGGTTTCAAAGGCCTGCGTCCCCCGGACGTACCTGGTCTAGCCAACGTCCACGGGAAACCTGGCCACACGAATGTGGCACCGCGCTCGCTGCCCAGCTCGTGCACCAATAGGCAGCGAGTCACAAATGGGTTTCAAAGGCCTGCGTCCGCCGGACGTACATGGTCTAGCCAGCGTCCACGGGAAACCTGGCCACACGAATGTGGCACTGCGCTCTCCGCCCAGCTCGTGCGCCGATAAGCAGCGAGTCACAAATGGGTATCAAAGGCCTGCGTCCGCCGGACGTACCTAGTCTAGCCAGCGTCCACGGGAAACCTGGCCACACGAATGTGGCACCGCGCTCGCTGCCCAGCTCGTGCACCGATAGGCAGGGAGTCACAAATGGGTTTCAAAGGCATGCGTCCGCCGGACGTACCTGGTCTAGCCAGCGTCCACGGGCAACCTGGCCACACGAATGTTGCACCACGCTCGCCGCCCAGCTCGTGCGCCGATAAGCAGCGAGTCACAAATGGGTATCAAAGGCATGCGTCCGCCGGACGTACCTGGTCTAGCCAGCGTCCACGGGAAACGTGGCCACACGAATGTGGCACCGCGGTCGCTGCCCAGCTCGTGCACCGATAGGCAGCGAGTCACAAATGGGTTTCAAAGGCCTGCGTCCGCCGGACGTACCTGGTATAGCCAGCGTCCACGGGAAACCTGGCAACACGAATGTGGCACCGCGCTCTCCGCCCAGCTCGTGCGCCGATAAGCAGCGAGTCACAAATGGGTTTCAAAGGCCTGCGTCCGCCGGACGTACCTGGTCTAGCGCGCATCCACGGGAAACCTGACCACACGAATGCGGCACCGTGCTCGCCGCCCAGCTCTTGCACCGATAGGCAGCGAGTCACAAATGGGTTTCAAAGGCCTGCATCTGCCGGACGTACTTGGTCTACCCAGAGTCTACGGAAACCTGGCCACACGAATGTGGCACCGCACTCGCCGCCCAGCTCGTGCGCCGATAGGCAGCGAGTCACAAATGGGTTTCAAAGGCATCCGTCCGCCGGACGTACCTGTTCTAGCCAGCGTCCACCGGAAACCTGGCAACACGAATGTGGCACCGCGCTCGCCGCCCAGCTTGTGCGCCGAAAGGCAGCGAGTCACAAATGGGTTTCAAAGGCCTGCGTCCGCCGGACGTACCTGGTCTAGCCAGCGTCCACGGGAAACGTGGCCACACGAATGTGCCACCACGGTCGCCGCCCAGCTCGTGCGCCGATAAGCAGCGAGTCACAAATGGGTATCAAAGGCCTGCGTCCGCCGGACGTACCTGGTCTAGCCAGCGTCCACGGGAAGCCTGGCCACACGAATGTGGCACCGCGGTCGCTGCCCAGCTCGTGCGCCGATAAGCAGCGAGTCACAAATGGGTTTCAAAGGCCTGCGTCCGCCGGACGTACCTAGTCTAGCCAGCATCCACGGGAAACGTGGCCACACGAATGTGGCACCGCGGTCGCTGCCCAGCTCGTGCACCAATAGGCAGCGAGTCACAAATGGGTTTCAAAGGCCTGCGTCCGCCGGACGTACCTGGTCTAGCCAGCGTCCACGGGAAACCTGGCAACACGAATGTGGCACCGCGCTCTCCGCCCAGCTCGTGCGCCGATAAGCAGCGAGTCACAAATGGGTATCAAAGGCGTGCGTCCGCCGGACGTACCTAGTCTAGCCAGCGTCCACGGGAAACCTAGCCACACGAATGTGGCACCGCGCTCGCTGCCCAGCTCGTGCACCGATAGGCAGCGGGTCACAAATGGGTTTCAAAGGCCTACGTCCGCCGGACGTACCTGGTCTAGCCAGCGTCCACGGGAAACCCGACCACATGAATGCGGCACCGTGCTCGCCGCCCAGCTCGTGCACCGATAGGCAGCGAGTCACAAATGGGTTTCAAAGGCCTGCGTCCGCCGGACGTACCTAGTCTAGCCAGCATCCACGGGAAACCTACCCACACGAATGTGGCACCGCACTCGCCGCCCAGCTCGTGCGCCGATAGGCAACGAGTCACAAATGGGTTTCAAAGTCCTACATCCGCCATACGTACCTGGTCTAGCCAGCATCCACGGGAAACCTGGCCACACGAATGTGGCACCGCGGTCACTGCCCAGCTCGTGCACCGATAGGCAGCGAGTCACAAATGGGTTTCAAAGGCCTGCGTCCGCCGGACGTACCTGGTCTAGCCAGCGTCCACGGGAAACCTGGCCACACGAATGTGGCACTGCGCTCTCCGCCCATCTCGTGCGCCGATAAGCAGCGAGTCACAAATGGGTATCAAAGGCCTGCGTCCGCCGGACGTACCTAGTCTAGCCAGCGTCCACGGGAAACGTGGCCACACGAATGTGGCACCGCGGTCGCTGCCCAGCTCGTGCACCGATAGGCAGCGAGTCACAAATGGGTTTCAAAGGCATGCGTCCGCCGGACGTACCTGGTCTAGCCAGCGTCCACGGGAAACCTGGCAACACGAATGTGGCACCGCGCTCTCCGCCCAGCTCGTGCGCCGATAAGCAGCGAGTCACAAATGGGTTTCAAAGGCCTGCGTCCGCCGGACGTACCTGGTCTAGCGCGCGTCCACGGGAAACCTGACCACACGAATGCGGCACCGTGCTCGCCGCCCAGCTCTTGCACCGATAGGCAGCGAGTCACAAATGGGTTTCAAAGGCCTGCATCTGCCGGACGTACTTGGTCTACCCAGAGTCTACGGAAACCTGGCCACACGAATGCGGCACCGCACTCGCCGCCCAGCTCGTGCGCCGATAGGCAGCGAGTCACAAATGGGTTTCAAAGGCATCCGTCCGCCGGACGTACCTGTTCTAGCCAGCGTCCACCGGAAACCTGGCAACACGAATGTGGCACCGCGCTAGCCGCCCAGCTTGTGCGCCGAAAGGCAGCGAGTCACAAATGGGTTTCAAAGGCCTGCGTCCGCCGGACGTACCTGGTCTAGCCAGCGTCCACGGGAAACGTGGCCACACGAATGTGCCACCACGGTCGCCGCCCAGCTCGTGCGCCGATAAGCAGCGAGTCACAAATGGGTATCAAAGGCCTGCGTCCGCCGGACGTACCTGGTCTAGCCAGCGTCCACGGGAAACGTGGCCACACGAATGTGGCACCGCGGTCGCTGCCCAGCTCGTGCACCAATAGGCAGCGAGTCACAAATGGGTTTCAAAGGCCTGCGTCCGCCGGACGTACCTGGTCTAGCCAGCGTCCACGGGAAACCTGGCAACACGAATGTGGCACCGCGCTCTCCGCCCAGCTCGTGCGCCGATAAGCAGCGAGTCACAAATGGGTATCAAAGGCGTGCGTCCGCCGGACGTACCTAGTCTAGCCAGCGTCCACGGGAAACCTAGCCACACGAATGTGGCACCGCGCTCGCTGCCCAGCTCGTGCACCGATAGGCAGCGAGTCACAAATGGGTTTCAAAGGCCTACGTCCGCCGGACGTACCTGGTCTAGCCAGCGTCCACGGGAAACCCGACCACATGAATGCGGCACCGTGCTCGCCGCCCAGCTCGTGCACCGATAGGCAGCGAGTCACAAATGGGTTTCAAAGGCATGCGTCCGCCGGACGTACCTAGTCTAGCCAGCATCCACGGGAAACCTACCCACACGAATGTGGCACCGCACTCGCCGCCCAGCTCGTGCGCCGATAGGCAACGAGTCACAAATGGGTTTCAAAGGCCTACGTCCGCCGGACGTACCTGGTCTAGCCAGCGTCCACGGGAAACCTGGCCACACGAATGTGGCACTGCGCTCTCCGCCCAGCTCCTGCGCCGATAAGCAGCGAGTCACAAATGGGTATCAAAGGCCTGCGTCCGCCGGACGTACCTAGTCTAGCCAGCGTCCACGGTTAACCTGGCCACACGAATGTGGCACCGCGCTCGCTGCCCAGCTCGTGCACCGATAGGCAAGGAGTCACAAATGGGTTTCAAAGGCATGCGTCCGCCGGACGTACCTGGTCTAGCCAGCGTCCACGGGAAACCTGGCCACACGAATGTGGCACCACGCTTGCCGCCTAGCTCGTGCGCCGATAAGCAGCGAGTCACAAATGGGTATCAAAGGCCTGCGTCCGCCGGACGTACCTGGTCTAGCCAGCGTCCACGGGAAACGTGGCCTCACGAATGTGGCACCGCGGTCGCTGCCCAGCTCGTGCACCAATAGGCAGCGAGTCACAAATGGGTTTCAAAGGCCTGCGTCCGCCGGACGTACCTGGTCTAGCCAGCGTCCACGGGAAACCTGGCAACACGAATGTGGCACCGCGCTCTCCGCCCAGCTCGTGCGCCGATAAGCAGCGAGTCACAAATGGGTATTAAAGGCGTGCGTCCGCCGGACGTACCTAGTCTAGCCAGCGTCCACGGGAAACCTAGCCACACGAATGTGGCACCGCGCTCGCTGCCCAGCTCGTGCACCGATAGGCAGCGAGTCACAAATGGGTTTCAAAGGCCTACGTCCGCCGGACGTACCTGGTCTAGCCAGCGTCCACGGGAAACCCGACCACATGAATGCGGCACCGTGCTGGCCGCCCAGCTCGTGCACCGATAGGCAGCGAGTCACAAATGGGTTTCAAAGGCCTGCGTCCCCCGGACGTACCTGGTCTAGCCAGCATCCACAGGAAACCTAGCCACACGAATGTGGCACCGCACTCGCCGCCCAGCTCGTGCGCCGATAGGCAGCGAGTCACAAATGGGTTTCAAAGGCCTACGTCCGCCGGACGTACCTGGTCTAGCCAGCATCCACGGGAAACCTGGCCACACGAATGTGGCACCGCGGTCACTGCCCAGCTCGTGCACCGATATGCAGCGAGTCACAAATGGGTTTCAAAGTCCTGCGTCCGCCGGACGTACCTGGTCTAGCCAGCGTCCACGGGAAACCTGGCCACACGAATGTGGCACCGCGCTCTACGCCCAGCTCGTACGCCGATAAGCAGCGAGTCACAAATGGGTATCAAAGGTCTGCGTCTGCCGGACGTACCTAGTCTAGCCAGCGTCCACGGGAAACGTGGCCACACGAATGTGGCACCGCGGTCGCTGCCCAGCTCGTGCACCGATAGGCAGCGAGTCACAAATGGGTTTCAATGGCCTGCGTCCGCCGGACGTACCTGGTCTAGCCAGCGTCCACGGGAAACCTGGCAACACGAATGTGGCACCGCGCTCTCCGCCCAGCTCGTGCGCCGATAAGCAGCGAGTCATAAATGGGTATCAAAGGCGTGCGTCCGCCGGACGTACCTAGTCTAGCCAGCGTCCACGGGAAACCTGGCCACACGAATGTGGCACCGCGCTCGCTGCCCAGCTCGTGCACCGATAGGCAGCGAGTCACAAATGGGTTTCAAAGGCATGCGTCAGCCGGACGTACTTGGTATAGCCAGCGTCCACGGGAAACCCGACCACATGAATGCGGCACCGTGCTCGCCGCCCAGCTCGTGCACCGATAGGCAGCGAGTCACAAATGGGTTTCAAAGGCCTGCGTCCGCCGGACGTACCTGGTCTAGCCAGCATCCACGGGAAACCTAGCCACACGAATGTGGGACCGCACTCGCCGCCCAGCTCGTGCGCCGATAGGCAGCGAGTCACAAATGGGTTTCAAAGGCCTTCGTCCGCCGGACGTACCTGGTCTAGCCAGCATCCACGGGAAACCTGGCAACACGAATGTGGCACCGCGGTCACTGCCCAGCTCGTGCACCGATAGGCAGCGAGTCACAAATGGGTTTCAAAGGCCTGCGTCCGCCGGACGTACCTGGTCTAGACAGCGTCCACGGGAAACCTGGCCACACGAATGTGGCACCGCGCTCTCCGCCCAGCTCGTGCGCCGATAAGCAGCGAGTCACAAATGGGTATTAAAGGCCTGCGTCTGCCGGACGTACCTAGTCTAGCCAGCGTCCACGGGAAACCTGGCCACATGAATGTGGCACCGCGCTTGCTGCCCAGCTCGTGCACCGATAGGCAGGGAGTCACAAATGGGTTTCAAAGGCATGCGTCCGCCGGACGTACCTGGTCTAGCCAGCGTCCACGAGAAACCTGGCCACACGAATGTGGCACCACGCTCGCCGCCCAGCTCGTGCGCCGATAAGCAGCGAGTCACAAATGGGTATCAAAGGCATGTGTCCGCCGGACGTACCTGGTCTTGCCAGCATCCACGGGAAACCTGGCCAAACGAATGTGGCACCGCGCTCGCCGTCCAGCTCGTGCGCCGACAGGCAGCGAGTCACAAATGGGTTTCAAAGGCATGCGTCCGCCGGACGTACCTGGTCTAGCCAGCGTCCACGAGAAACCTGGCCACACGAATGTGGCACCACGCTCGCCGCCCAGCTCGTGCGCCGATAAGCAGCGAGTCACAAATGGGTATCAAAGGCATGTGTCCGCCGGACGTACCTGGTCTTGCCAGCATCCACGGGAAACCTGGCCAAACGAATGTGGCACCGCGCTCGCCGTCCAGCTCGTGCGCCGACAGGCAGCGAGTCACAAATGGGTTTCAAAGGCCTGCGTCCGCCGGACGTACCTGGTCTAGCCAGCGTCCACGGGAAACCTGGCCACAGGAATGTGGCACCGCGCTCGCCTCCTGCTCGTGCGCCGATAGGCAGAGAATGACAAATGGGTTTCAAAGGCTTTGGTCTGCCGGACGTACCTGTTCTAGCCATCGTCCACGGGAAACGTGGCCACACGAATGTGGCACCGCGTTCGCCGCCCAGCTCGTGCACCGATAGGCAGCGAGTCACAAATGGGTTTCAAAGGCATGCGTCCGCCGGACGTACCTAGTCTAGCCAGCATCCACGGGAAACCTACCCACACGAATGTGGCACCGCACTCGCCGCCCAGCTCGTGCGCCGATAGGCAACGAGTCACAAATGGGTTTCAAAGGCCTACGTCCGCCGGACGTACCTGGTCTAGCCAGCGTCCACGGGAAACCTGGCCACACGAATGTGGCACTGCGCTCTCCGCACAGCTCCTGCGCCGATAAGCAGCGAGTCACAAATGGGTATCAAAGGCCTGCGTCCGCCGGACGTACCTAGTCTAGCCAGCGTCCACGGTTAACCTGGCCACACGAATGTGGCACCGCGCTCGCTGCCCAGCTCGTGCACCGATAGGCAAGGAGTCACAAATGGGTTTCAAAGGCATGCGTCCGCCGGACGTACCTGGTCTAGCCAGCGTCCACGGGAAACCTGGCCACACGAATGTGGCACCACGCTTGCCGCCTAGCTCGTGCGCCGATAAGCAGCGAGTCACAAATGGGTATCAAAGGCCTGCGTCCGCCGGACGTACCTGGTCTAGCCAGCGTCCACGGGAAACGTGGCCTCACGAATGTGGCACCGCGGTCGCTGCCCAGCTCGTGCACCAATAGGCAGCGAGTCACAAATGGGTTTCAAAGGCCTGCGTCCGCCGGACGTACCTGGTCTAGCCAGCGTCCACGGGAAACCTGGCAACACGAATGTGGCACCGCGCTCTCCGCCCAGCTCGTGCGCCGATAAGCAGCGAGTCACAAATGGGTATTAAAGGCGTGCGTCCGCCGGACGTACCTAGTCTAGCCAGCGTCCACGGGAAACCTAGCCACACGAATGTGGCACCGCGCTCGCTGCCCAGCTCGTGCACCGATAGGCAGCGAGTCACAAATGGGTTTCAAAGGCCTACGTCCGCCGGACGTACCTGGTCTAGCCAGCGTCCACGGGAAACCCGACCACATGAATGCGGCACCGTGCTGGCCGCCCAGCTCGTGCACCGATAGGCAGCGAGTCACAAATGGGTTTCAAAGGCCTGCGTCCCCCGGACGTACCTGGTCTAGCCAGCATCCACAGGAAACCTAGCCACACGAATGTGGCACCGCACTCGCCGCCCAGCTCGTGCGCCGATAGGCAGCGAGTCACAAATGGGTTTCAAAGGCCTACGTCCGCCGGACGTACCTGGTCTAGCCAGCATCCACGGGAAACCTGGCCACACGAATGTGGCACCGCGGTCACTGCCCAGCTCGTGCACCGATATGCAGCGAGTCACAAATGGGTTTCAAAGTCCTGCGTCCGCCGGACGTACCTGGTCTAGCCAGCGTCCACGGGAAACCTGGCCACACGAATGTGGCACCGCGCTCTACGCCCAGCTCGTACGCCGATAAGCAGCGAGTCACAAATGGGTATCAAAGGTCTGCGTCTGCCGGACGTACCTAGTCTAGCCAGCGTCCACGGGAAACGTGGCCACACGAATGTGGCACCGCGGTCGCTGCCCAGCTCGTGCACCGATAGGCAGCGAGTCACAAATGGGTTTCAATGGCCTGCGTCCGCCGGACGTACCTGGTCTAGCCAGCGTCCACGGGAAACCTGGCAACACGAATGTGGCACCGCGCTCTCCGCCCAGCTCGTGCGCCGATAAGCAGCGAGTCATAAATGGGTATCAAAGGCGTGCGTCCGCCGGACGTACCTAGTCTAGCCAGCGTCCACGGGAAACCTGGCCACACGAATGTGGCACCGCGCTCGCTGCCCAGCTCGTGCACCGATAGGCAGCGAGTCACAAATGGGTTTCAAAGGCATGCGTCAGCCGGACGTACTTGGTATAGCCAGCGTCCACGGGAAACCCGACCACATGAATGCGGCACCGTGCTCGCCGCCCAGCTCGTGCACCGATAGGCAGCGAGTCACAAATGGGTTTCAAAGGCCTGCGTCCGCCGGACGTACCTGGTCTAGCCAGCATCCACGGGAAACCTAGCCACACGAATGTGGGACCGCACTCGCCGCCCAGCTCGTGCGCCGATAGGCAGCGAGTCACAAATGGGTTTCAAAGGCCTTCGTCCGCCGGACGTACCTGGTCTAGCCAGCATCCACGGGAAACCTGGCAACACGAATGTGGCACCGCGGTCACTGCCCAGCTCGTGCACCGATAGGCAGCGAGTCACAAATGGGTTTCAAAGGCCTGCGTCCGCCGGACGTACCTGGTCTAGCCAGCGTCCACGGGAAACCTGGCCACACGAATGTGGCACCGCGCTCTCCGCCCAGCTCGTGCGCCGATAAGCAGCGAGTCACAAATGGGTATTAAAGGCCTGCGTCTGCCGGACGTACCTAGTCTAGCCAGCGTCCACGGGAAACCTGGCCACATGAATGTGGCACCGCGCTTGCTGCCCAGCTCGTGCACCGATAGGCAGGGAGTCACAAATGGGTTTCAAAGGCATGCGTCCGCCGGACGTACCTGGTCTAGCCAGCGTCCACGAGAAACCTGGCCACACGAATGTGGCACCACGCTCGCCGCCCAGCTCGTGCGCCGATAAGCAGCGAGTCACAAATGGGTATCAAAGGCATGTGTCCGCCGGACGTACCTGGTCTTGCCAGCATCCACGGGAAACCTGGCCAAACGAATGTGGCACCGCGCTCGCCGTCCAGCTCGTGCGCCGACAGGCAGCGAGTCACAAATGGGTTTCAAAGGCCTGCGTCCGCCGGACGTACCTGGTCTAGCCAGCGTCCACGGGAAACCTGGCCACAGGAATGTGGCACCGCGCTCGCCTCCTGCTCGTGCGCCGATAGGCAGAGAATGACAAATGGGTTTCAAAGGCTTTGGTCTGCCGGACGTACCTGTTCTAGCCATCGTCCACGGGAAACGTGGCCACACGAATGTGGCACCGCGTTCGCCGCCCAGCTCGTGCGCCGATAAGCAGCGAGTCACAAATGGGTATCAAAGGCCTGCATCCGCCGGACGTACCTGGTCTAGCCAGCGTCCATGGGAAACTTGGCCACACGAATGTGGCACAGCGCTCGCTGCCTAGCTCGTGCGCCGATAGGCAGGGAGTCACAAATGGGTTTCAAAGGCATGTGTCCGCCGGATGTACCTGGTCTAGCCAGCGTCCACGGGAAACCTGGCCACACGAATGTGGCACCACGCTCGCCGCCCAGCTCGTGCTCCGATAAGCAGCGAGTCACAAATGGGTATCAAAGGCCTTTGTCCGCCGGACGTACCTGGTCTAGCCAGCATCCACGGGAAACCTGGCCACACGAATGTGGCACCGCACTCGCCGCCCAGCTCGTGCGCCGATAGGCAGCGAGTCACAAATGGGTTTCAAAGGCATCCGTCCGTCGGACGTACCTATTCTAGCCAGCGTCCACCGAAAACCTGGCAACACGAATGTGGCACCGCGCTCGCTGCCCATCTTGTGCGCCGAAAGGCAGCGAGTCACAAATGGGTTTCAAAGGCCTGCGTCCGCCGGACGTACCTGGTCTAGCCAGCGTCCACGGGAAACCTGGCCACAGGAATGTGGCACCGCGCTCGCCTCCTGCTCGTGCGCCGATAGGCAGAGAATGACAAATGGGTTTCAAAGGCTTTGGTCTGCCGGACGTACCTGTTCTAGCCATCGTCCACGGGAAACGTGGCCACACGAATGTGGCACCGCGTTCGCCGCCCAGCTCGTGCGCCGATAAGCAGCGAGTCACAAATGGGTATCAAAGGCCTGCATCCGCCGGACGTACCTGGTCTAGCCAGCGTCCATGGGAAACTTGGCCACACGAATGTGGCACAGCGCTCGCTGCCTAGCTCGTGCGCCGATAGGCAGGGAGTCACAAATGGGTTTCAAAGGCATGTGTCCGCCGGATGTACCTGGTCTAGCCAGCGTCCACGGGAAACCTGGCCACACGAATGTGGCACCACGCTCGCCGCCCAGCTCGTGCGCCGATAAGCAGCGAGTCACAAATGGGTATCAAAGGCCTTTGTCCGCCGGACGTACCTGGTCTAGCCAGCATCCACGGGAAACCTGGCCACACGAATGTGGCACCGCACTCGCCGCCCAGCTCGTGCGCCGATAGGCAGCGAGTCACAAATGGGTTTCAAAGGCATCCGTCCGTCGGACGTACCTATTCTAGCCAGCGTCCACCGAAAACCTGGCAACACGAATGTGGCACCGCGCTCGCTGCCCATCTTGTGCGCCGAAAGGCAGCGAGTCACAAATGGGTTTCAAAGGCCTGCGTCCGCCGGACGTACCTGGTCTAGCCAGCGTCCACGGGAAACGTGGCCACAGGAATGTGCCACCACGGTCGCCGCCCAGCTCGTGCGCCGATAAGCAGCGAGTCACAAATGGGTATCAAAGGCCTGCGTCTGCCGGACGTACCTAGTCTAGCCAGCGTCCACGGGAAACCTGGCCACACGAATGTGGCACCGCTGTCGCTGCCCAGCTCCTGCACCGATAGGCAGCGAGTCACAAATGGGTTTCAAAGGCATGTGTCCGCCGGACGTACCTGGTCTAGCCAGCGTCCACGGGAAACCTGGCCACACGAATGTGGCACCGCGCTCTCCGCCCAGCTCGTGCGCCGATAAGCAGCGAGTCACAAATGGGTATCAAAGGCCTGCGTCTGCCGGACGTACCTAGTCTAGCCAGCGTCCACGGGAAACCTGGCTACACGAATGTGGCACCGCGCTCGCTGCCCAGCTCGTGCACCGATAGGCAGGGAGTCACAAATGGGTTTCAAAGGCATGTGTCCGCCGGATGTACCTGGTCTAGCCAGCGTCCACGGGAAACCTGGCCACACGAATGTGGCACCACGCTCGCCGCCCAGCTCGTGCGCCGATAAGCAGCGAGTCACAAATGGGTATCAAAGGCCTTTGTCCGCCGGACGTACCTGGTCTAGCCAGCATCCACGGGAAACCTGGCCACACGAATGTGGCACCGCACTCGCCGCCCAGCTCGTGCGCCGATAGGCAGCGAGTCACAAATGGGTTTCAAAGGCATCCGTCCGCCGGACGTACCTATTCTAGCCAGCGTTCACCGAAAACCTGGCAACACGAATGTGGCACCGCGCTCGCTGCCCAGCTTGTGCGCCGAAAGGCAGCGAGTCACAAATGGGTTTCAAAGGCATGCGTCCGCCGGACGTACCTGGTCTAGCCAACGTCCACGGGAAACGTGGCCACAGGAATGTGCCACCACGGTCGCCGCCCAGCTCGTGCGCCGATAAGCAGCGAGTCACAAATGGGTATCAAAGGCCTGCGTCCGCCGGACGTACCTGGTCTAGCCAGCGTCCATGGGAAACCTGGCCACACGAATGTGGCACCGCGGTCGCTGCCCAGCTCCTGCACCGATAGGCAGCGAGTCACAAATGGGTTTCAAAGGCCTGTGTCTGCCGGACGTACCTGGTCTAGCCAGCGTCCACGGGAAACCTGGCCACACGAATGTGGCACCGCGCTCTCCGCCCAGCTCGTGCGCCGATAAGCAGCGAGTCACAAATGGGTATCAAAGGCCTGCGTCTGCGGGACGTACCTAGTCTAGCCAGCGTCCACGGGAAACCTGGCTACACGAATGTGGCACCGCGCTCGTGCACCGATAGGCAGGGAGTCACAAATGGGTTTCAAAGGCATGTGTCCGCCGAATGTACCTGGTCTAGCCAGCGTCCACGGGAAACCTGGCCACACGAATGTGGCACCACGCTCGCCGCCCAGCTCGTGCGCCGATAGGCAGCGAGTCACAAATGGGTTTCAAAGGAATCCGTCCGCCGGACGTACATGGTGTAGCCAGAGTCCACCGGAAACCTGGCAACACGAATATGGCACCGCGCTCGCCGTCCAGCTCGTGCGCCGACAGGCAGCGAGTCACAAATGGGTTTCAAAGGCCTGCTTCCGCCGGACGTACCTGGTCTAGCCAGCGTCCACGGGAAACGTGGCCACACGAATGTGGCACCGCGCTCGCCGTCCAGCTCGTGCGCCGACAGCCAGCGAGTCACAAATGGGTTTCAAAGGCCTGCTTCCGCCGGACGTACCTGGTCTAGCCAGCGTCCACGGGAAACCTGGCCACACGAATGTGGCACCGCGGTCGCTGCCCAGCTCGTGCACCGATAGGCAGCGAGTCACAAATTGGTTTCAAAGGCCTGCGTCCGCCGGACGTACTTGGTCTAGCCAGCGTCCACGGTAAACCTGGCCACACGAATGTGGCACCGCGCTCTCCGCCCAGCTCGTGCGCCGATAAGCAGCGAGTCACAAATGGGTATCAAAGGCCTGCGTCTGCCGGACGTACCTAGTCAAGCCAGCGTCCACGGAAACCTGGCCACACGAATGTGGCATCGCGCTCGCTGCCCAGCTCGTGCACCGATATGCAGGGAGTCACAAATGGGTTTCAAAGGCCTGCGTCCGCCGGACGTACCTGGTCTAGTCAGCGTCCACGGGAAACGTGGCCACAGGAATGTGCCACCACGGTCGCCGCCCAGCTCGTGCACCGATAAGCAACGAGTCACAAATGGGTATCAAAGGGCTGCGTCCGCCGGACGTACCTGGTCTAGCCAGCGTCCACGGGAAACCTGGCCACACGAATGCGGCACCGTGGTCGCTGCCCAGCTCGTGCACCGATAGGCAGCGAGTCAGAAATGGGTTTCAAAGGCCTGCGTCCGCCGGACGTACCTGGTCTAGCCAGCGTCCACGGGAAACCTGGCCACACGAATGTGGCACCGCGCTCTCTGCCCAGCTCGTGCGCCGATAAGCAGCGAGTCACAAATGGGTATCAAAGGCCTGCGTCTGCCGGACGTACCTAGTCTAGCCAGCGTCCACGGAAACCTGGCCACACGAATGTGGCATCGCGCTCGCTGCCCAGCTCGTGCACCGATATGCAGGGAGTCACAAATGGGTTTCAAAGGCATGTGTCCGCCGGATGTACCTGGTCTAGCCAGCGTCCACGGGAAACCTGGCCACACGAATGTGGCACCACGCTCGCCGCCCAGCTCGTGCGCCGATAGGCAGCGAGTCACAAATGGGTTTCAAAGGAATCCGTCCGCCGGACGTACATGGTGTAGCCAGAGTCCACCGGAAACCTGGCAACACGAATATGGCACCGCGCTCGCCGTCCAGCTCGTGCGCCGACAGGCAGCGAGTCACAAATGGGTTTCAAAGGCCTGCTTCCGCCGGACGTACCTGGTCTAGCCAGCGTCCACGGGAAACGTGGCCACACGAATGTGGCACCGCGCTCGCCGTCCAGCTCGTGCGCCGACAGCCAGCGAGTCACAAATGGGTTTCAAAGGCCTGCTTCCGCCGGACGTACCTGGTCTAGCCAGCGTCCACGGGAAACCTGGCCACACGAATGTGGCACCGCGGTCGCTGCCCAGCTCGTGCACCGATAGGCAGCGAGTCACAAATTGGTTTCAAAGGCCTGCGTCCGCCGGACGTACTTGGTCTAGCCAGCGTCCACGGTAAACCTGGCCACACGAATGTGGCACCGCGCTCTCCGCCCAGCTCGTGCGCCGATAAGCAGCGAGTCACAAATGGGTATCAAAGGCCTGCGTCTGCCGGACGTACCTAGTCAAGCCAGCGTCCACGGAAACCTGGCCACACGAATGTGGCATCGCGCTCGCTGCCCAGCTCGTGCACCGATATGCAGGGAGTCACAAATGGGTTTCAAAGGCCTGCGTCCGCCGGACGTACCTGGTCTAGTCAGCGTCCACGGGAAACGTGGCCACAGGAATGTGCCACCACGGTCGCCGCCCAGCTCGTGCACCGATAAGCAACGAGTCACAAATGGGTATCAAAGGGCTGCGTCCGCCGGACGTACCTGGTCTAGCCAGCGTCCACGGCAAACCTGGCCACACGAATGCGGCACCGTGGTCGCTGCCCAGCTCGTGCACCGATAGGCAGCGAGTCACAAATGGGTTTCAAAGGCCTGCGTCCGCCGGACGTACCTGGTCTAGCCAGCGTCCACGGGAAACCTGGCCACACGAATGTGGCACCGCGCTCTCTGCCCAGCTCGTGCGCCGATAAGCAGCGAGTCACAAATGGGTATCAAAGGCCTGCGTCTGCCGGACGTACCTAGTCTAGCCAGCGTCCACGGGAAACCTGGCTACACGAATGTGGCACCGCGCTCGCTGCCCAGCTCGTGCACCGATAGGCAGGGAGTCACAAATGGGTTTCAAAGGCATGTGTCCGCCGGATGTACCTGGTCTAGCCAGCGTCCACGGGAAACCTGGCCACACGAATGTGGCACCACGCTCGCCGCCCAGCTCGTACGCCGATAAGCAGCGAGTCACAAATGGGTATCAAAGGCCTTTGTCCGCCGGACGTACCTGGTCTAGCCAGCATCCACGGGAAACCTGGCCACACGAATGTGGCACCGCACTCGCCGCCCAGCTCGTGCGCCGATAGGCAGCGAGTCACAAATGGGTTTCAAAGGCATCCGTCCGCCGGACGTACCTATTCTAGCCAGCGTCCACCGAAAACCTGGCAACACGAATGTGGCACCGCGCTCGCTGCCCAGCTTGTGCGCCGAAAGGCAGCGAGTCACAAATGGGTTTCAAAGGCATGCGTCCGCCGGACGTACCTGGTCTAGCCAGCGTCCACGGGAAACGTGGCCACAGGAATGTGCCACCACGGTCGCCGCCCAGCTCGTGCGCCGATAAGCAGCGAGTCACAAATGGGTATCAAAGGCCTGCGTCCGCCGGACGTACCTGGTCTAGCCAGCGTCCATGGGAAACCTGGCCACACGAATGTGGCACCGCGGTCGCTGCCCAGCTCCTGCACCGATAGGCAGCGAGTCACAAATGGGTTTCAAAGGCCTGTGTCCGCCGGACGTACCTGGTCTAGCCAGCGTCCACGGGAAACCTGGCCACACGAATGTGGCACCGCGCTCTCCGCCCAGCTCGTGCGCCGATAAGCAGCGAGTCACAAATGGGTATCAAAGGCCTGCGTCTGTCGGACGTACCTAGTCTAGCCAGCGTCCACGGGAAACCTGGCTACACGAATGTGGCACCGCGCTCGCTGCCCAGCTCGTGCACCGATAGGCAGGGAGTCACAAATGGGTTTCAAAGGCATGTGTCCGCCGGATGTACCTGGTCTAGCCAGCGTCCACGGGAAACCTGGCCACATGAATGTGACACCACGCTCGCCGCCCAGCTCGTGCGCCGATAAGCAGCGAGTCACAAATGGGTATCAAAGGCCTTTGTCCGCCGGACGTACCTGGTCTAGCCAGCATCCACGGGAAACCTGGCCACACGAATGTGGCACCGCACTCGCCGCCCAGCTCGTGCGCCGATAGGCAGCGAGTCACAAATGGGTTTCAAAGGCATCCGTCCGCCGGACGTACCTATTCTCGCCAGCGTCCACCGAAAACCTGGCAACACGAATGTGGCACCGCGCTCGCTGCCCATCTTGTGCGCCGAAAGGCAGCGAGTCACAAATGGGTTTCAAAGGCCTGCGTCCGCCGGACGTACCTGGTCTAGCCAGCGTCCACGGGAAACGTGGCCACAGGAATGTGCCACCACGGTCGCCGCCCAGCTCGTGCGCCGATAAGCAGCGAGTCACAAATGGGTATCAAAGGCCTGCGTCCGCCGGACGTACCTGGTCTAGCAAGCGTCCATGGGAAACCTGGCCACACGAATGTGGCACCGCGGTCGCTGCCCAGCTCCTGCACCGATAGGCAGCGAGTCACAAATGGGTTTCAAAGGCCTGTGTCCGCCGGACGTACCTGGTCTAGCCAGCGTCCACGGGAAACCTGGCCACACGAATGTGGCACCGCGCTCTCCGCCCAGCTCGTGCGCCGATAAGCAGCGAGTCACAAATGGGTATCAAAGGCCTGCGTCTGCCGGAAGTACCTAGTCTAGCCAGCGTCCACGGGAAACCTGGCTACACGAATGTGGCACCGCGCTCGCTGCCCAGCTCGTGCACCGATAGGCAGGGAGTCACAAATGGGTTTCAAAGGCATGTGTCCGCCGGATGTACCTGGTCTAGCAAGCGTCCACGGGAAACCTGGCCACACGAATGTGGCACCACGCTCGCCGCCCAGCTCGTGCACCGATAGGCAGCGAGTCACAAATGGGTTTCAAAGGAATCCGTCCGCCGGACGTACATGGTGTAGCCAGAGTCCACCGGAATCCTGGCAACACGAATGTGGCACCGCGCTCGCCGTCCAGCTCGTGCGCCGATAGGCAGCGAGTCACAAATGGGTTTCAAAGGCCTGCTTCCGCCGGACGTACCTGGTCTAGCCAGCGTCCACGGGAAACGTGGCCACACGAATGTGGCACCGCGCTCGCCGTCCAGCTCGTGCGCCGACAGGCAGCGAGTCACAAATGGGTTTCAAAGGCCTGCTTCCGCCGGACGTACCTGGTCTAGCCAGCGTCCACGGGAAACCTGGCCACACGAATGTGGCACCGCGGTCGCTGCCCAGCTCCTGCACCGATAGGCAGCGAGTCACAAATTGGTTTCAAAGGCCTGCGTCCGCCGGACGTACCTGGTCTAGCCAGCGTCCACGGTAAACCTGGCCACACGAATGTGGCACCGCGCTCTCCGCCCAGCTCGTGCGCCGATAAGCAGCGAGTCACAAATGGGTATCAAAGGCCTGCATCTGCCGGACGTACCTAGTCAAGCCAGCGTCCACGGAAACCTGGCCACACGAATGTGGCATCGCGCTCGCTGCCCAGCTCGTGCACCGATATGCAGGGAGTCACAAATGGGTTTCAAAGGCATGTGTCCGCCGGACGTACCTGGTCTAGCCAGCGTCCACGGGAAACCTGGCCACACGAATGTGGCACCGCGGTCGCTGCCCAGCTCCTGCACCGATAGGCAGCGAGTCACAAATGGGTTTCAAAGGCCTGTGTCCGCCGGACGTACCTGGTCTAGCCAGCGTCCACGGGAAACCTGGCCACACGAATGTGGCACCGCGCTCTCCGCCCAGCTCGTGCGCCGATAAGCAGCGAGTCACAAATGGGTATCAAAGGCCTGCGTCTGCCGGACGTACCTAGTCTAGCCAGCGTCCACGGGAAACCTGGCTACACGAATGTGGCACCACGCTCGCTGCCCAGCTCGTGCACCGATAGGCAGGGAGTCACAAATGGGTTTCAAAGGCATGTGTCCGCCGGATGTACCTGGTCTAGCCAGCGTCCACGGGAAACCTGGCCACACGAATGTGGCACCACGCTCGCCGCCCAGCTCGTGCGCCGATAAGCAGCGAGTCACAAATGGGTATCAAAGGCCTTTGTCCGCCGGACGTACCTGGTCTAGCCAGCATCCACGGGAAACCTGGCCACACTAATGTGGCACCGCACTCGCCGCCCAGCTCGTGCGCCGATAGGCAGCGAGTCACAAATGGGTTTCAAAGGCATCCGTCCGCCGGACGTACCTATTCTAGCCAGCGTCCACCGAAAACCTGGCAACACGAATGTGGCACCGCGCTCGCTGCCCAGCTTGTGCGCCGAAAGGCAGCGAGTCACAAATGGGTTTCAAAGGCCTGCGTCCGCCGGACGTACCTGGTCTAGCCAGCGTCCACGGGAAACGTGGCCACAGGAATGTGCCACCACGGTCGCCGCCCAGCTCGTGCGCCGATAAGCAGCGAGTCACAAATGGGTATAAAAGGCCTGCGTCCGCCGGACGTACCTGGTCTAGCCAGCGTCCATGGGAAACCTGGCCACACGAATGTGGCACCGCGGTCGCTGCCCAGCTCCTGCACCGATAGGCAGCGAGTCACAAATGGGTTTCAAAGGCCTGTGTCCGCCGGACGTACCTGGTCTAGCCAGCGTCCACGGGAAACCTGGCCACACGAATGTGGCACCGCGCTCTCCGCCCAGCTCGTGCGCCGATAAGCAGCGAGTCACAAATGGGTATCAAAGGCATGCGTCTGCCGGACGTACCTAGTCTAGCCAGCGTCCACGGGAAACCTGGCTACACGAATGTGGCACCGCGCTCGCTGCCCAGCTCGTGCACCGATAGGCAGGGAGTCACAAATGGGTTTCAAAGGCATGTGTCCGCCGGATGTACCTGGTCTATCCAGCGTCCACGGGAAACCTGGCCACACGAATGTGGCACCACGCTCGCCGCCCAGCTCGTGCGCCGATAAGCAGCGAGTCACAAATGGGTATCAAAGGCCTTTGTCCGCCGGACGTACCTGGTCTAGCCAGCATCCACGGGAAACCTGGCCACACTAATGTGCCACCGCACTCGCCGCCCAGCTCGTGCGCCGATAGGCAGCGAGTGACAAATGGGTTTCAAATGCCTGCGTCTGCCGGACGTACCTGTTCTAGCCAGCGTCCACGGGAAACGTGGCCACACGAATGTGGCACCGCGTTCGTCGCCCAGCTCGTGCGCCGATAAGCAGCGAGTCACAAATGGGTATCAAAGGCCTGCATCCGCCGGACGTACGTGGTCTAGCCAGCGTCCACGGGAAACGTGGCCACAGGAATGTGCCACCACGGTCGCCGCCCAGCTCGTGCGCCGATAAGCAGCGAGTCACAAATGGGTATCAAAGGCCTGCGTCCGCCGGACGTACCTGGTCTAGCCAGCGTCCATGGGAAACCTGGCCACACGAATGTGGCACCGCGGTCGCTGCCCAGCTCCTGCACCGATAGGCAGCGAGTCACAAATGGGTTTCAAAGGCCTGTGTCCGCCGGACGTACCTGGTCTAGCCAGCGTCCACGGGAAACCTGGCCACACGAATGTGGCACCGCGCTCTCCGCCCAGCTCGTGCGCCGATAAGCAGCGAGTCACAAATGGGTATCAAAGGCCTGCGTCTGCCGGACGTACCTAGTCTAGCCAGCGTCCACGGGAAACCTGGCTACACGAATGTGGCACCGCGCTCGCTGCCCAGCTCGTGCACCGATAGGCAGGGAGTCACAAATGGGTTTCAAAGGCATGTGTCCGCCGGATGTACCTGGTCTAGCCAGCGTCCACGGGAAACCTGGCCACACGAATGTGGCACCACGCTCGCCGCCCAGCTCGTGCGCCGATAGGCAGCGAGTCACAAATGGGTTTCAAAGGAATCCGTCCGCCGGACGTACATGGTGTAGCCAGAGTCCACCGGAAACCTGGCAACACGAATATGGCACCGCGCTCGCCGCCTAGCTTGTGCGCCGAAAGGCAGCGAGTCACAAATGGGTATCAAAGGTCTGCGTCCGCCGGACGTACCTGGTGTAGCCAGCGTCCACCGGAAACCTGCCAACACGAATGTGGCACCGCGCTCGCCGTCCAGCTCGTGCGCCGACAGGCAGCGAGTCACAAATGGGTTTCAAAGGAATCCGTCCGCCGGACGTACATGGTGTAGCCAGAGTCCACCGGAAACCTGGCCACACGAATGTGGCACCACGCTCGCCGCCCAGCTCGTGCACCGATAGGCAGCGAGTCACAAATGGGTTTCAAAGGAATCCGTCCGCCGGACGTACATGGTGTAGCCAGAGTCCACCGGAAACCTGGCAACACGAATATGGCACCGCGCTCGCCGCCTAGCTTGTGCGCCGATAGGCAGCGAGTCACAAATGGGTTTCAAAGGCCTGTGTCCGCCGGACGTACCTGGTCTAGCCAGCGTCCACGGGAAACCTGGCCACACGAATGTGGCACCACGCTCTCAGCCCAGCTCGTGCGCCGATAAGCAGCGAGTCACAAATGGGTATCAAAGGCCTGCGTCTGCCGGACGTACCTAGTCTAGCCAGCGTCCACGAGAAACCTGGCTACACGAATGTGGCACCGCGCTCGCTGCCCAGCTCGTGCACCGATAGGCAGGGAGTCACAAATGGGTTTCAAAGGCATGTGTCCGCCGGATGTACCTGGTCTAGCCAGCGTGCACGGGAAACCTGGCCACACGAATGTGGCACCACGCTCGCCGCCCAGCTCGTGCGCCGATAAGCAGCGAGTCACAAATGGGTATCAAAGGCCTTTGTCCGCCGGACGTACCTGGTCTAGCCAGCATCCACGGGAAACCTAGCCACACGAATGTGGCACCGCGCTCGCCGTCCAGCTCGTGCGCCGACAGGCAGCGAGTCACAAATGGGTTTCAAAGGCCTGCTTCCGCCGGACGTACCTGGTCTAGCCAGCGTCCACGGGAAACGTGGCCACACGAATGTGGCACCGCGCTCGCCGTCCAGCTCGTGCGCCGACAGGCAGCGAGTCACAAATGGGTTTCAAAGGCCTGCGTCTGCCGGACGTACCTAGTCTAGCCAGCGTCCACGGGAAACCTGGCTACACGAATGTGGCACCGCGCTCGCTGCCCAGCTCGTGCACCGATAGGCAGGGAGTCACAAATGGGTTTCAAAGGCATGTGTCCGCCGGATGTACCTGGTCTAGCCAGCGTCCACAGGAAACCTGGCCACACGAATGTGGCACCACGCTCGCCGCCCAGCTCGTGCGCCGACAGGCAGCGAGTCACAAATGGGTTTTAAAGGAATCCGTCCGCCGGACGTACATGGTGTAGCCAGAGTCCACCGGAAACCTGGAAACACGAATATGGCACCGCGCTCGCCGCCTAGCTTGTGCGCCGAAAGGCAGCGAGTCACAAATGGGTATCAAAGGTCTGCGTCCGCCGGACGTACCTGGTGTAGCCAGCGTCCACCGGAAACCTGCCAACACGAATGTGGCACCGCGCTCGCCGTCCAGCTCGTGCGCCGACAGGCAGCGAGTCACAAATGAGTTTCAAAGGAATCCGTCCGCCGGACGTACATGGTGTAGCCAGAGTCCACCGGAAACCTGGCCACACGAATGTGGCACCACGCTCGCCGCCCAGCTCGTGCACCGATAGGCAGCGAGTCACAAATGGGTTTCAAAGGAATCCGTCCGCCGGACGTACATGGTGTAGCCAGAGTCCACCGGAAACCTGGCAACACGAATATGGGACCGCGCTCGCCGCCTAGCTTGTGCGCCGATAGGCAGCGAGTCACAAATGGGTTTCAAAGGCCTGTGTCCGCCGGACGTACCTGGTCTAGCCAGCGTCCACGGGAAACCTGGCCACACGAATGTGGCACCGCGCTCTCCGCCCAGCTCGTGCGCCGATAAGCAGCGAGTCACAAATGGGTATCAAAGGCCTGCGTCTGCCGGACGTACCTAGTCTAGCCAGCGTCCATGGTAAACCTGGCCACACGAATGTGGCACCGCGCTCGCTGCCTAGCTCGTGCACCGATAGGCAGCGAGTCACAAATGGGTTTCAAAGGCCTGCGTCCGCCTGACGTTCCTGGTCTAGCCAGCGTCCACGGGAAACCTGACCACACGAATGCGGCACCGTGCTCGCCGCCCAGCTCGTGCGCCGATAGGCAGCGAGTCACAAATGGGTTTCAAAGGCCTACGTCCGCCAGACGTACTTGGTCTAGCCAGAGTCCACGGAAACCTGGCCACACGAATGCGGCACCGCGCTCGCCGTCCAGCTCGTGCGCCGACAGGCAGCGAGTCACAAATGGGTTTCAAAGGCCTGCTTCCGCCGGACGTACCTGGTCTAGCCAGCGTCCACGGGAAACCTGGCCACACGAATGTGGCACCGCGCTCGCCAAAAGCTCGTGCGCCGATAGGCAGCGAGTGACAAATGGGTTTCAAATGCCTGCGTCTGCCGGACGTACCTGTTCTAGCCAGCGTCCACGGGAAACGTGGCCACACGAATGTGGCACCGCGTTCGTCGCCCAGCTCGTGCGCCGATAAGCAGCGAGTCACAAATGGGTATCAAAGGCTTGCATCCGCCGGACGTACCTGGTCTAGCCAGCGTCCACGGGAAACGTGGCCACAGGAATGTGCCACCACGGTCGCCGCCCAGCTCGTGCGCCGATAAGCAGCGAGTCACAAATGGGTATCAAAGGCCTGCGTCCGCCGGACGTACCTGGTCTAGCCAGCGTCCATGGGAAACCTGGCCACACGAATGTGGCACCGCGGTCGCTGCCCAGCTCCTGCACCGATAGGCAGCGAGTCACAAATGGGTTTCAAAGGCCTGTGTCCGCCGGACGTACCTGGTCTAGCCAGCGTCCACGGGAAACCTGGCCACACGAATGTGGCACCGCGCTCTCCGCCCAGCTCGTGCGCCGATAAGCAGCGAGTCACAAATGGGTATCAAAGGCCTGCGTCTGCCGGACGTACCTAGTCTAGCCAGCGTCCACGGGAAACCTGGCTACACGAATGTGGCACCGCGCTCGCTGCCCAGCTCGTGCACCGATAGGCAGGGAGTCACAAATGGGTTTCAAAGGCATGTGTCCGCCGGATGTACCTGGTCTAGCCAGCGTCCACAGGAAACCTGGCCACACGAATGTGGCACCACGCTCGCCGCCCAGCTCGTGCGCCGATAGGCAGCGAGTCACAAATGGGTTTTAAAGGAATCCGTCCGCCGGACGTACATGGTGTAGCCAGAGTCCACCGGAAACCTGGAAACACGAATATGGCACCGCGCTCGCCGCCTAGCTTGTGCGCCGAAAGGCAGCGAGTCACAAATGGGTATCAAAGGTCTGCGTCCGCCGGACGTACCTGGTGTAGCCAGCGTCCACCGGAAACCTGCCAACACGAATGTGGCACCGCGCTCGCCGTCCAGCTCGTGCGCCGACAGGCAGCGAGTCACAAATGGGTTTCAAAGGAATCCGTCCGCCGGACGTACATGGTGTAGCCAGAGTCCACCGGAAACCTGGCCACACGAATGTGGCACCACGCTCGCCGCCCAGCTCGTGCACCGATAGGCAGCGAGTAACAAATGGGTTTCAAAGGAATCCGTCCGCCGGACGTACATGGTGTAGCCAGAGTCCACCGGAAACCTGGCAACACGAATATGGCACCGCGCTCGCCGCCTAGCTTGTGCGCCGATAGGCAGCGAGTCACAAATGGGTTTCAAAGGCCTGTGTCCGCCGGACGTACCTGGTCTAGCCAGCGTCCACGGGAAACCTGGCCACACGAATGTGGCACCGCGCTCTCCGCCCAGCTCGTGCGCCGATAAGCAGCGAGTCACAAATGGGTATCAAAGGCCTGCGTCTGCCGGACGTACCTAGTCTAGCCAGCGTCCATGGTAAACCTGGCCACACGAATGTGGCACCGCGCTCGCTGCCTAGCTCGTGCACCGATAGGCAGCGAGTCACAAATGGGTTTCAAAGGCCTGCGTCCGCCTGACGTTCCTGGTCTAGCCAGCGTCCACGGGAAACCTGACCACACGAATGCGGCACCGTGCTCGCCGCCCAGCTCGTGCGCCGATAGGCAGCGAGTCACAAATGGGTTTCAAAGGCCTACGTCCGCCAGACGTACTTGGTCTAGCCAGAGTCCACGGAAACCTGGCCACACGAATGCGGCACCGCGCTCGCCGTCCAGCTCGTGCGCCGACAGGCAGCGAGTCACAAATGGGTTTCAAAGGCCTGCTTCCGCCGGACGTACCTGGTCTAGCCAGCGTCCACGGGAAACCTGGCCACACGAATGTGGCACCGCGCTCGCCAAAAGCTCGTGCGCCGATAGGCAGCGAGTGACAAATGGGTTTCAAATGCCTGCGTCTGCCGGACGTACCTGTTCTAGCCAGCGTCCACGGGAAACGTGGCCACACGAATGTGGCACCGCGTTCGTCGCCCAGCTCGTGCGCCGATAAGCAGCGAGTCACAAATGGGTATCAAAGGCCTGCATCCGCCGGACGTACCTGGTCTAGCCAGCGTCCATGGGAAACTTGGCCACATGAATGTGGCACAGCGCTCGCTGCCTAGCTCGTGCGCCGATAGGCAGCGAGTCACAAATGGGTTTCAAAGGCCTGCGTCTGCCGGACGTACCTGGTCTAGCCAGCGTCCACAGGAAACCTTACCACACGAATGCGGCACCGTACTCGCCGCCCAGCTCGTGCGCCGATAGGCAGCGAGTCACAAATGGGTTTCAAAGGCCTGCGTCCGCCAGACGTACTTGGTCTAGCCAGAGTATACGGAAACCTGGCCACACGAATGCGGCACCGCACTCGCTGCCCAGCTCGTGCGCCGATAGGCAGCGAGTCACAAATGGGTTTCAAAGGCATCCGTCCTCCGGACGTACCTGTTCTAGCCAGCGTCCACCGAAAACCTGGCAACACGAATGTGGCACCGCGCTCGCCGCCTAGCTTGTGCGCCGATAGGCAGCGAGTCACAAATGGGTTTCAAAGGCCTGTGTCCGCCGGACGTACCTGGTCTAGCCAGCGTCCACGGGAAACCTGGCCACACGAATGTGGCACCACGCTCTCAGCCCAGCTCGTGCGCCGATAAGCAGCGAGTCACAAATGGGTATCAAAGGCCTGCGTCTGCCGGACGTACCTAGTCTAGCCAGCGTCCACGGGAAACCTGGCTACACGAATGTGGCACCGCGCTCGCTGCCCAGCTCGTGCACCGATAGGCAGGGAGTCACAAATGGGTTTCAAAGGCATGTGCCCGCCGGATGTACCTGGTCTAGCCAGCGTGCACGGGAAACCTGGCCACACGAATGTGGCACCACGCTCGCCGCCCAGCTCGTGCGCCGATAAGCAGCGAGTCACAAATGGGTATCAAAGGCCTTTGTCCGCCGGACGTACCTGGTCTAGCCAGCATCCACGGGAAACCTAGCCACACGAATGTGGCACCGCGCTCGCCGTCCAGCTCGTGCGCCGACAGGCAGCGAGTCACAAATGGGTTTCAAAGGCCTGCTTCCGCCGGACGTACCTGGTCTAGCCAGCGTCCACGGGAAACCTGGCCACACGAATGTGGCACCGCGCTCGCCGAAAGCTCGTGCGCCGATAGGCAGCGAGTGACAAATGGGTTTCAAATGCCTGCGTCTGCCGGACGTACCTGTTCTAGCCAGCGTCCACGGGAAACGTGGCCACACGAATGTGGCACCGCGTTCGTCGCCCAGCTCGTGCGCCGATAAGCAGCGAGTCACAAATGGGTATCAAAGGCCTGCATCCGCCGGACGTACCTGGTCTAGCCAGCGTCCACGGGAAACGTGGCCACAGGAATGTGCCACCACGGTCGCCGCCCAGCTCGTGCGCCGATAAGCAGCGAGTCACAAATGGGTATCAAAGGCCTGCGTCCGCCGGACGTACCTGGTCTAGCCAGCGTCCATGGGAAACCTGGCCACACGAATGTGGCACCGCGGTCGCTGCCCAGCTCCTGCACCGATAGGCAGCGAGTCACAAATGGGTTTCAAAGGCCTGTGTCCGCCGGACGTACCTGGTCTAGCCAGCGTCCACGGGAAACCTGGCCACACGAATGTGGCACCGCGCTCTCCGCCCAGCTCGTGCGCCGATAAGCAGCGAGTCACAAATGGGTATCAAAGGCCTGCGTCTGCCGGACGTACCTAGTCTAGCCAGCGTCCACGGGAAACCTGGCTACACGAATGTGGCACCGCGCTCGCTGCCCAGCTCGTGCACCGATAGGCAGGGAGTCACAAATGGGTTTCAAAGGCATATGTCCGCCGGATGTACCTGGTCTAGCCAGCGTCCACAGGAAACCTGGCCACACGAATGTGGCACCACGCTCGCCGTCCAGCTCGTGCGCCGATAGGCAGCGAGTCACAAATGGGTTTTAAAGGAATCCGTCCGCCGGACGTACATGGTGTAGCCAGAGTCCACCGGAAACCTGGAAACACGAATATGGCACCGCGCTCGCCGCCTAGCTTGTGCGCCGAAAGGCAGCGAGTCACAAATGGGTATCAAAGGTCTGCGTCCGCCGGACGTACCTGGTGTAGCCAGCGTCCACCGGAAACCTGCCAACACGAATGTGGCACCGCGCTCGCCGTCCAGCTCGTGCGCCGACAGGCAGCGAGTCACAAATGAGTTTCAAAGGAATCCGTCCGCCGGACGTACATGGTGTAGCCAGAGTCCACCGGAAACCTGGCCACACGAATGTGGCACCACGCTCGCCGCCCAGCTCGTGCACCGATAGGCAGCGAGTCACAAATGGGTTTCAAAGGAATCCGTCCGCCGGACGTACATGGTGTAGCCAGAGTCCACCGGAAACCTGGCAACACAAATATGGGACCGCGCTCGCCGCCTAGCTTGTGCGCCGATAGGCAGCGAGTCACAAATGGGTTTCAAAGGCCTGTGTCCGCCGGACGTACCTGGTCTAGCCAGCGTCCACGGGAAACCTGGCCACACGAATGTGGCACCGCGCTCTCCGCCCAGCTCGTGCGCCGATAAGCAGCGAGTCACAAATGGGTATCAAAGGCCTGCGTCTGCCGGACGTACCTAGTCTAGCCAGCGTCCATGGTAAACCTGGCCACACGAATGTGGCACCGCGCTCGCTGCCTAGCTCGTGCACCGATAGGCAGCGAGTCACAAATGGGTTTCAAAGGCCTGCGTCCGCCTGACGTTCCTGGTCTAGCCAGCGTCCACGGGAAACCTGACCACACGAATGCGGCACCGTGCTCGCCGCCCAGCTCGTGCGCCGATAGGCAGCGAGTCACAAATGGGTTTCAAAGGCCTACGTCCGCCAGACGTACTTGGTCTAGCCAGAGTCCACGGAAACCTGGCCACACGAATGCGGCACCGCGCTCGCCGTCCAGCTCGTGCGCCGACAGGCAGCGAGTCACAAATGGGTTTCAAAGGCCTGCTTCCGCCGGACGTACCTGGTCTAGCCAGCGTCCACGGGAAACCTGGCCACACGAATGTGGCACCGCGCTCGCCAAAAGCTCGTGCGCCGATAGGCAGCGAGTGACAAATGGGTTTCAAATGCCTGCGTCTGCCGGACGTACCTGTTCTAGCCAGCGTCCACGGGAAACGTGGCCACACGAATGTGGCACCGCGCTCGCCGCCCAGCTCGTGCGCCGATAAGCAGCGAGTCACAAATGGGTATCAAAGGCCTGCGTCCGCCGGACGTACCTGGTCTAGCCAGCGTCCATGGGAAACCTGGCCACACGAATGTGGCACCGCGGTCGCTGCCCAGCTCCTGCACCGATAGGCAGCGAGTCACAAATGGGTTTCAAAGGCCTGTGTCCGCCGGACGTACCTGGTCTAGCCAGCGTCCACGGGAAACCTGGCCACACGAATGTGGCACCGCGCTCTCCGCCCAGCTCGTGCGCCGATAAGCAGCGAGTCACAAATGGGTATCAAAGGCCTGCGTCTGCCGGACGTACCTAGTCTAGCCAGCGTCCACGGGAAACCTGGCTACACGAATGTGGCACCGCGCTCGCTGCCCAGCTCGTGCACCGATAGGCAGGGAGTCACAAATGGGTTTCAAAGGCATGTGTCCGCCGGATGTACCTGGTCTAGCCAGCGTCCACAGGAAACCTGGCCACACGAATGTGGCACCACGCTCGCCGCCCAGCTCGTGCGCCGATAGGCAGCGAGTCACAAATGGGTTTTAAAGGAATCCGTCCGCCGGACGTACATGGTGTAGCCAGAGTCCACCGGAAACCTGGAAACACGAATATGGCACCGCGCTCGCCGCCTAGCTTGTGCGCCGAAAGGCAGCGAGTCACAAATGGGTATCAAAGGTCTGCGTCCGCCGGACGTACCTGGTGTAGCCAGCGTCCACCGGAAACCTGCCAACACGAATGTGGCACCGCGCTCGCCGTCCAGCTCGTGCGCCGACAGGCAGTGAGTCACAAATGGGTTTCAAAGGAATCCGTCCGCCGGACGTACATGGTGTAGCCAGAGTCCACCGGAAACCTGGCCACACGAATGTGGCACCACGCTCGCCGCCCAGCTCGTGCACCGATAGGCAGCGAGTAACAAATGGGTTTCAAAGGAATCCGTCCGCCGGACGTACATGGTGTAGCCAGAGTCCACAGGAAACCTGGCAACACGAATATGGCACCGCGCTCGCCGCCTAGCTTGTGCGCCGATAGGCAGCGAGTCACAAATGGGTTTCAAAGGCCTGTGTCCGCCGGACGTACCTGGTCTAGCCAGCGTCCACGGGAAACCTGGCCACACGAATGTGGCACCGCGCTCTCCGCCCAGCTCGTGCGCCGATAAGCAGCGAGTCACAAATGGGTATCAAAGGCCTGCGTCCGCCGGACGTACCTGGTCTAGCCAGCGTCCACGGGAAACCTGGCCACACGAATGTGGCACCGCGGTCGCTGCCCAGCTCGTGCACCGATAGGCAGCGAGTCACAAATTGGTTTCAAAGGCCTGCGTCCGCCGGACGTACCTGGTCTAGCTAGCGTCCACGGGAAACGTGGCCACACGAATGTGGCACCGCGCTCTCCGCCCAGCTCGTGCGCCGATAAGCAGCGAGTCACAAATGGGTATCAAAGGCGTGCGTCCGCCGGACGTACCTAGTCTAGCCAGCGTCCACGGGAAACCTGGCCACACGAATGTGGCACCGCGCTCGCTGCCTAGCTCGTGCACCGATAGGCAGCGAGTCACAAATGGGTTTCAAAGGCCTGCGTCCGCCTGACGTTCCTGGTCTAGCCAGCGTCCACGGGAAACCTGACCACACGAATGCGGCACCGTGCTCGCCGCCCAGCTCGTGCGCCGATAGGCAGCGAGTCACAAATGGGTTTCAAAGGCCTACGTCCGCCAGACGTACTTGGTCTAGCCAGAGTCCACGGAAACCTGGCCACACGAATGCGGCACCGCGCTCGCCGTCCAGCTCGTGCGCCGACAGGCAGCGAGTCACAAATGGGTTTCAAAGGCCTGCTTCCGCCGGACGTACCTGGTCTAGCCAGCGTCCACGGGAAACCTGGCCACACGAATGTGGCACCGCGCTCGCCAAAAGCTCGTGCGCCGATAGGCAGCGAGTGACAAATGGGTTTCAAATGCCTGCGTCTGCCGGACGTACCTGTTCTAGCCAGCGTCCACGGGAAACGTGGCCACACGAATGTGGCACCGCGTTCGTCGCCTAGCTCGTGCGCCGATAAGCAGCGAGTCACAAATGGGTATCAAAGGCCTGCATCCGCCGGACGTACCTGGTCTAGCCAGCGTCCATGGGAAACTTGGCCACATGAATGTGGCACAGCGCTCGCTGCCTAGCTCGTGCGCCGATAGGCAGCGAGTCACAAATGGGTTTCAAAGGCCTGCGTCTGCCGGACGTACCTGGTCTAGCCAGCGTCCACAGGAAACCTTACCACACGAATGCGGCACCGTACTCGCCGCCCAGCTCGTGCGCCGATAGGCAGCGAGTCACAAATGGGTTTCAAAGGCCTGCGTCCGCCAGACGTACTTGGTCTAGCCAGAGTATACGGAAACCTGGCCACACGAATGCGGCACCGCACTCGCTGCCCAGCTCGTGCGCCGATAGGCAGCGAGTCACAAATGGGTTTCAAAGGCATCCGTCCTCCGGACGTACCTGTTCTAGCCAGCGTCCACCGAAAACCTGGCAACACGAATGTGGCACCGCGCTCGCCGCCCAGCTTGTGCACCGAAATGCAGCGAGTCACAAATGGGTTTCAAAGGCCTGCGTCCGCCGGACGTACCTGGTCTAGCCAGCGTCCACGGGAAACGTCGCCACACGAATGTGCCACCACGGTCGCCGCCCAGCTCGTGCGCCGATAAGCAGCGAGTCACAAATGGGTATCAAAGGCCTGCGTCCGCCGGACGTACCTGGTCTAGCCAGCGTCCACGGGAAACCTGGCCACACGAATGTGGCACCGCGGTCGCTGCCCAGCTCGTGCACCGATAGGCAGCGAGTCACAAATTGGTTTCAAAGGCCTGCGTCCGCCGGACGTACCTGGTCTAGCTAGCGTCCACGGGAAACCTGGCCACACGAATGTGGCACCGCGCTCTCCGCCCAGCTCGTGCGCCGATAAGCAGCGAGTCACAAATGGGTATCAAAGGCGTGCCTCCGCCGGACGTACCTAGTCTAGCCAGCGTCCACGGGAAACCTGGCCACACGAATGTGGCACCGCGCTCGCTGCCTAGCTCGTGCACCGATAGGCAGGGAGTCACAAATGGGTTTCAAAGGCCTGCGTCCGCCGGACGTACCTGGTCTAGCCAGCGTCCACGGGAAACCTGGCCACACGAATGTGGCACCGCGCTCGCCGCCCAGCTCGTGCGCCGATAAGCAGCTAGTCACAAATGGGTGTCAAAGGCCTGTGTCCACAGGACTTACCTGGTCTAGCCAGCGTCCACGGGAAACCTTGCCACATGAATGTGGCACCACGCTCGCTGCCCAGCTCGTGCACCGATAGGCAGCGAGTCACAAATGGGTTTCAAAGGCCTGTGTCCGCCGGACGTACCTGGTCTAGCCAGCGTCCACGGGAAACCTGACCACACGAATGCGGCACCGTGCTCGCCGCCCAGCTCCTACACCGATAGGCAGCGAGTCACAAATGGGTTTCAAAGGCCTGCGTCCGCCGGACGTACCTGGTCTAGCCAGCATCCACGGGAAACCTGGCCACACGAATGTGGCACCGCGCTTGCCGGCTAGCTCGTGCACCGATAGGCAGCGAGTCACAAATGGGTTTCAAAGGACTGCGTCCGCCGGACGTACCTGGTCTAGCCAGCGTCCACGGGAAACTTGGCCACACGAATGTGGCACCGCGCTGGCCGAGCAGGTCGTGCGCCGATACGCAACGAGTCACAAATGGGTTTCAAAGGTCTGCGTCCGCCGGACATACCTGGTCTAGCCAGCATCCACGGGAAACCTGGCCACACGAATGCGGCACCGCGCTCGCCGCCCAGCTCCTACACCGATAGGCAGCGAGTCACAAATGGGTTTCAAAGGCCTGCGTCCGCCGGACGTACCTGGTCTAGCCAGCGTCCACGGGAAACCTGGCCACACGAATGTGGCACTGCGCTCGCCGCCAGCTCGTGCGCCGATAGGCAGCGAGTCACAAATGAGTTTCAAAGGCCTGCGTCCGCCGGACGTACCTGTTCTAGCCAACGTCCACGGGAAACGTGGCCACAAGAATGTGGCACCGCGCTAGCCGCCCAGCTCGTGCACCGATAAGCAGCGAGTCAAAAATGGGTATCAAAGGCCTGCGTCCGCCGGACGTACCTGGTCTAGCCAGCGTCCATGGTAAACCTGGCCACACGAATGTGGCACCGCGCTCGCTGCCTAGCTCGTGCACCGATAGGCAGCGAGTCACAAATGGGTTTCAAAGGCCTGCGTCCGCCTGACGTTCCTGGTCTAGCCAGCGTCCACGGGAAACCTGACCACACGAATGCGGCACCGTGCTCGCCGCCCAGCTCGTGCGCCGATAGGCAGCGAGTCACAAATGGGTTTCAAAGGCCTACGTCCGCCAGACGTACTTGGTCTAGCCAGAGTCCACGGAAACCTGGCCACACGAATGCGGCACCGCACTCGCCGCCCAGCTCGTGCGCCGATAGGCAGCGAGTCACAAATGGGTTTCAAAGGAATCCGTCCGCCGGACGTACACGGTGTAGCCAGAGTCCACCGGAAACCTGGCAACACGAATATGGCACCGCGCTCGCCGCCTAGCTTGTGCGCCGAAAGGCAGCGAGTCACAAATGGGTATCAAAGGTCTGCGTCCGCCGGACGTACCTGGTGTAGCCAGCGTCCACCGGAAACCTGCCAACACGAATGTGGCACCGCGCTCGCCGTCCAGCTCGTGCGCCGACAGGCAGCGAGTCACAAATGGGTTTCAAAGGCCTGCTTCCGCCGGACGTACCTGGTCTAGCCAGCGTCCACGGGAAACGTGGCCACACGAATGTGGCACCGCGCTCGCCGTCCAGTTCGTGCGCCGACAGGCAGCGAGTCACAAATGGGTTTCAAAGGCCTGCTTCCGCCGGACGTACCTGGTCTACCCAGCGTCCACGGGAAACCTGGCCACACGAATGTGGCACCGCGCTCGCCGCCAGCTCGTGCGCCGATAGGCAGCGAGTGACAAATGGGTTTCAAATGCCTGCGTCTGCCGGGCGTACCTGTTCTAGCCAGCGTCCACGGGTAACGTGGCCACACGAATGTGGCACCGCGTTCGTCGCCCAGCTCGTGCGCCGATAAGCAGCGAGTCACAAATGGGTATCAAAGGCCTGCATCCGCCGGACGTACCTGGTCTAGCCAGCGTCCATGGGAAACTTGGCCACATGAATGTGGCACAGCGGTCGCTGCCTAGCTCGTGCGCCGATAGGCAGCGAGTCACAAAAGGGTTTCAAAGGCCTGCGTCCGCCGGACGTACCTGGTCTAGCCAGCGTCCACAGGAAACCTTACCACACGAATGCGGCACCGTACTCGCCGCCTAGCTCGTGCGCCGATAGGCAGCGAGTCACAAATGTGTTTCAAAGGCCTGCGTCCGCCAGACGTACATGGTCTAGCCAGAGTCCACGGAAACCTGGCCACACGAATGCGGCACCGCACTCGTTGCCCAGCTCGTGCGCCGATAGGCAGCGAGTCACAAATGGGTTTCAAAGGCATCCGTCCTCCGGACGTACCTGTTCTAGCCAGCGTCCACCGAAAACCTGGCAACACGAATGTGGCACCGCGCTCACCGCCCAGCTTGTGCACCGAAATGCAGCGAGTCACAAATGGGTTTCAAAGGCCTGCGTCCGCCGGACGTACCTGGTCTAGCCAGCGTCCACGGGAAACGTGGCCACACGAATGTGCCACCACGGTCGCCGCCCAGCTCGTGCACCGATAAGCAGCGAGTCACAAATGGGTATCAAAGGCCAGCGTCCGCCGGACGTACCTGGTCTAGCCAGCGTCCACGGGAAACCTGGCCACACGAATGTGGCACCGCGGTCGCTGCCCAGCTCGTGCACCGATAGGCAGCGAGTCACAAATTGGTTTCAAAGGCCTGCGTCCGCCGGACGTACCTGGTCTATCCAGCGTCCACGGGAAACCTGGCCACACGAATGTGGCACCGCGCTCTCCGCCCAGCTCGTGCGCCGATAAGCAGCGAGTCACAAATGGGTATCAAAGGCGTGCGTCCGCCGGACGTACCTAGTCTAGCCAGCGTCCACGGGAAACCTGGCCACACGAATGTGGCACCGCGCTCGCTGCCTAGCTCGTGCACCGATAGGCAGGGAGTCACAAATGGGTTTCAAAGGCCTGCGTCCGCCGGACGTACCTGGTCTAGCCAGCGTCCACGGGAAACCTGGCCACACGAATGTGGCACCGCGCTCGCCGGCTAGCTCGTGCACCGATAGGCAGCGAGTCACAAATGGGTTTCAAAGGCCTGCGTCCGCCGGACGTACCTGGTCTAGCCAGCGTCCACGGGAAACTTGGCCACACGAATGTGGCACCGAGCTGGCCGCGCAGGTCGTGCGCCGATACGCAACGAGTCACAAATGGGTTTCAAAGGTCTGCGTCCGCCGGACATACCTGGTCTAGCTAGCATCCACGGGAAACCTGGCCACACGAATGCGGCACCGCGCTCGCCGCCCAGCTCCTACACCGATAGGCAGCGAGTCACAAATGGGTTTCAAAGGCCTGCGTCCGCCGGACGTACCTGGTCTAGCCAGCGTCCACGGGAAACCTGGCCACACGAATGTGGCACTGCGCTCGCCGCCAGCTCGTGCGCCGATAGGCAGCGAGTCACAAATGAGTTTCAAAGGCCTGCGTCCGCCGGACGTACCTGTTCTAGCCAACGTCCACGGGAAACGTGGCCACACGAATGTGGCACCGCGCTAGCCGCCCAGCTCGTGCACCGATAAGCAGCGAGTCAAAAATGGGTATCAAAGGCTTGCGTCCGCCGGACGTACCTGGTCTAGCCAGCGTCCATGGTAAACCTGGCCACACGAATGTGGCACCGCGCTCGCTGCCTAGCTCGTGCACCGATAGGCAGCGAGTCACAAATGGGTTTCAAAGGCCTGCGTCCGCCTGACGTTCCTGGTCTAGCCAACGTCCACGGGAAACCTGACCACACGAATGCGGCACCGTGCTCGCCGCCCAGCTCGTGCGCCGATAGGCAGCGAGTCACAAATGGGTTTCAAAGGCCTACGTCCGCCAGACGTACTTGGTCTAGCCAGAGTCCACGGAAACCTGGCCACACGAATGCGGCACCGCACTCGCCGCCCAGCTCGTGCGCCGATAGGCAGCGAGTCACAAATGGGTTTCAAAGGAATCCGTCCGCCGGACGTACACGGTGTAGCCAGAGTCCACCGGAAACCTGGCAACACAAATATGGCACCGCGCTCGCCGCCTAGCTTGTGCGCCGAAAGGCAGCGAGTCACAAATGGGTATCAAAGGTCTGCGTCCGCCGGACGTACCTGGTGTAGCCAGCGTCCACCGGAAACCTGCCAACACGAATGTGGCACCGCGCTCGCCGTCCAGCTCGTGCGCCGACAGGCAGCGAGTCACAAATGGGTTTCAAAGGCCTGCTTCCGCCGGACGTACCTGGTCTAGCCAGCGTCCACGGGAAACGTGGCCACACGAATGTGGCACCGCGCTCGCCGTCCAGCTCGTGCGCCGACAGCCAGCGAGTCACAAATGGGTTTCAAAGGCCTTCTTCCGCCGGACGTACCTGGTCTACCCAGCGTCCACGAGAAACCTGGCCACACGAATGTGGCACCGCGCTCGCCGCCAGCTCGTGCGCCGATAGGCAGCGAGTGACAAATGGGTTTCAAATGCCTGCGTCTGCCGGGCGTACCTGTTCTAGCCAGCGTCCACGGGAAACGTGGCCACACGAATGTGGCACCGCGTTCGTCGCCCAGCTCGTGCGCCGATAAGCAGCGAGTCACAAATGGGTATCAAAGGCCTGCATCCGCCGGACGTACCTGGTCTAGCCAGCGTCCACGGTAAACTTGGCCACACGAATGTGGCACCGCGCTGGCCGCGCAGGTCGTGCGCCGATACGCAACGAGTCACAAATGGGTTTCAAAGGTCTGCGTCCGCCGGACATACCTGGTCTAGCCAGCATCCACGGGAAACCTGGCCACACGAATGCGGCACCGCGCTCGCCGCCCAGCTCCTACACCGATAGGCAGCGAGTCACAAATGGGTTTCAAAGGCCTGCGTCCGCCGGACGTACCTGGTCTAGCTAGCGTCCACGGGAAACCTGACCACACGAATGCGGCACCGTGCTCGCCGCCCAGTCGTGCACCGATAGGCAGCGAGTCACAAATGAGTTTCAAAGGCCTGCGTCCGCCGGACGTACCTGTTCTAGCCAACGTCCACGGGAAACGTGGCCACACGAATGTGGCACCGCGCTCGCCGCCCAGCTCGTGCACCGATAAGCAGCGAGTCAAAAATGGGTATCAAAGGCCTGCGTCCGCCGGACGTACCTGGTCTAGCCAGCGTCCATGGTAAACCTGGCCACACGAATGTGGCACCGCGCTCGCTGCCTAGCTCGTGCGCCGATAGGCAGCGAGTCACAAATGGGTTTCAAAGGCCTGCGTCCGCCTGACGTTCCTGGTCTATCCAGCGTCCACGGGAAACCTGACCACACGAATGCGGCACCGTGCTCGCCGCCCAGCTCGTGCGCCGATAGGCAGCGAGTCATAAATGGGTTTCAAAGGCCTACGTCCGCCAGACGTACTTGGTCTAGCCAGAGTCCACGGAAACCTGGCCACACGAATGCGGCACCGCACTCGCCGCCCAGCTCGTGCGCCGATAGGCAGCGAGTCACAAATGGGTTTCAAAGGAATCCGTCCGCCGGACGTACATGGTGTAGCCAGAGTCCACCGGAAACCTGGCAACACGAATATGGCACCGTGCTCGCCGCCTAGCTTGTGCGCCGAAAGGCAGCGAGTCACAAATGGGTATCAAAGGTCTGCGTCCGCCGGACGTACCTGGTGTAGCCAGCGTCCACCGGAAACCTGCCAACACGAATGTGGCACCGCGCTCGCCGCCCAGCTTGTGCGCCGAAAGGCAGCGAGTCACAAATGGGTATCAAAGGTCTGCGTCCGCCGGACGTACCTGGTCTAGCCAGCGTCCACGGGAAACCTGGCCACACGAATGTGGCACCGTGCTCGCCGCCCAACTCGTGCACGGATAGGCAGCGAGTCACAAATGGGTTTCAAAGGTCTGCGTCCGCTGGACGTACCTGGTCTAGCCAGCGTCCACGGGAAACCTTGCCACACGAATGTGGCACTGCGCTCGCTGCCCAGCTCGTGCACCGAAAGGCAGCGAGTCACAAATGGGTTTCAAAGGCCTGCGTCCGCCGGACGTACCTGGTCTAGCCAGCGTCCACGGGAAACCTGACGACACGAATATGGCACCGTGCTCGCCGCCCAGCTCCTGCACCGATAGGCAGCGAGTCACAAATGGGTTTCAAAGGCCTGCGTCCGCCGGACGTACCTGGTCTAGCTAGCATCCACGGGAAACTTGGCCACACGAATGTGGCACCGCGCTCGCCGGCCAGCTCGTGCGCCAATAGGCAGCGAGTCACAAATGGGTTTCAAAGGCCTGCGTCCGCCGGACGTACCTGGTCTAACCAGCGTCCACGGGAAACTTGTCCACACGAATGTGGCACCGCGCTCGCCACGCAGCTCGTGCGCCGATACGCAACGAGTCACAAATGGGTTTCAAAGGCCTGCGTCCGCCGGACATACCTGGTCTACCAGCGTCCACGGGAAACCTGGCCACACGAATGTGGCACCGCGCTCGCCGCCCAGCTCGTGCACCGATAGGCAGCGAGTCAGAAATGGGTTTGAAAGGCCTGCGTCCACCGGACGTACCTGGTCTAGCCAGCGTCCACGGGAAACGTGGCCACACGAATGTGGCACCGCGCTCGCCGCCTAGCTCATGCGCCGATAAGCAGCGAGTCACAAATGGGTATCAAAGGCCTGCGTCCGCTGGAAGTACCTGGTCTAGCCAGCGTCCACGGGAAACCTGACCACACGAATGCGGCACCGTGCTCGCCACCCAGCTCGTGCGCCGATAGGCAGCGAGTCACAAATGGGTTTCAAAGGCCTCCGTCCACCGGACGTACCTGGTCTAGCCATCGTCCACCGGAAACTTGGCCACACGAATGTGGCACCGCGCTCGCCGCCCAGCTTGTGCGCCAAAAGGCAGCGAGTCACAAATGGGTTTCAAAGGCCTGCATCCGCCGGACGTACCTGGTCTAGCCAGCGTCTACGGGAAACCTGGCCACACGAATGTGGCACCGCGCTCGCTGCGCAGCTCGTGCACCGATAGGCAGCGAGTCACAAATGGGTTTCAAAGGCCTGCGTCCGCCGGACGTACCTAGTCTAGCCAGCGTCCATGGGAAACCTGGCCACACGAATGTGGCACCGCGCTCGCCGCCCAGCTTGTGCGCCGAAAGGCAGCGAGTTACAAATGGGTATCAAAGGCCTGCATCCGCCGGCGTACCTGGTCTAGCAAGCGTCCACGGGAAACGTGGCCACACGAATGTGGCACCGCGCTCGCCGCCCAGCTCGTGCGCCGATAAGCAGCGAGTCACAAATGGGTATCAAAGGCCTGCGTCCGCCGGACGTACCTGGTCTAGCCAGCGTCCACGGGAAACCTGACCACACGAATGCGGCACCGTGCTCGCCGCCCAGCTCGTGCGCCGATAGGCAGCGATTCACAAATGGGTTTCAAAGGCCTCCGTCCACCGGACGTACCTGGTCTAGCCAGCGTCCACCGGAAACTTGGTCACACGAATGTGGCACCGCGCTCGCCGCCCAGCTTGTGCGCCAAAAGGCAGAGAGTCACAAATGGGTTTCAAAGGCCTGCGTCCGCTGGACGTACCTGGTCTAGCCAGCGTCCACGGGAAACCTGGCCACACGAATGCGGCACCGTGCTCGCCGCCCAGCTCTTGCGCCGATAGGCAGCGAGTCACAAATGGGTTTCAAAGGCCTCCGTCCACCGGACGTACCTAGTCTAGCCAGCGTCCACGGGAAACCTGGCCACACGAATGTGGCAACGTGCTCGCCGCCCAACTCGTGCACGGATAGGCAGCGAGTCATAAATGGGTTTCAAAGGCCTGTGTCCGCTGGACGTACCTGGTCTAGCCAGCGTCCACGGGAAACCTGGCCACACGAATGTGGCACCGCGCTCGCTGCCCAGCTTGTGCACCGATAGGCAGCGAGTCACAAATGGGTTTCAAAGGCCTGCGTCCGCCGGACGTACCTGGTCTAGCCAGCGTCCACGGGAAACTTGGCCACACGAATGTGGCACCGCGCTCGCCACGCAGCTCGTGCGCCGATACGCAACGAGTCACAAATGGGTTTCAAAGGCCTGCGTCCGCCGGACATACCTGGTCTACCAGCGTCCACGGGAAACCTGGCCACACGAATGTGGCACCGCGCTCGCCGCCCAGCTCGTGCACCGATAGGCAGCGAGTCACAAATGGGTTTCAAAGGCCTGCGTCCGCCGGACGTACCTGGTCTAGCCAGTGTCCACGGGAAACGTGGCCACACGAATGTGGCACCGCGCTGGCCGCCTAGCTCATGCGCCGATAAGCAGCGAGTCACAAATGGGTATCAAAGGCCTGCGTCCGCTGGAAGTACCTGGTCTAGCCAGCGTCCACGGGAAACTTGACCACACGAATGCGGCACCGTGCTCGCCACCCAGCTCGTGCGCCGATAGGCAGCGAGTCACAAATGGGTTTCAAAGGCCTCCGTCCACCGGACGTACCTGGTCTAGCCATCGTCCACCGGAAACTTGGCCACACGAATGTGGCACCGCGCTCGCCGCCCAGCTTGTGCGCCAAAGGGCAGCGAGTCACAAATGGGTTTCAAAGGCCTGCATCCGCCGGACGTACCTGGTCTAGCCAGCGTCTATGGGAAACCTGGCCACACGAATGTGGCACCGCGCTCGCTGCCCAGCTCGTGCACCGATAGGCAGTGAGTCACAAATGGGTTTCAAAGGCCTGCGTCCGCCGGACGTACCTAGTCTAGCCAGCATCCATGGGAAACCTGGCCACACGTATGTGGCACCGCGCTCGCCGCCCAGCTTGTGCGCCGAAAGGCAGCGAGTTACAAATGGGTATCAAAGGCCTGCATCCGCCGGCGTACCTGGTCTAGCAAGCGTCCACGGGAAACGTGGCCACACGAATGTGGCACCGCGCTCGCCGCCCAGCTCGTGCGCCGATAAGCAGCGAGTCACAAATGGGTATCAAAGGCCTGCGTCCGCCGGACGTACCTGGTCTAGCCAGCGTCCACGGGAAACCTGACCACACGAATGCGGCACCGTGCTCGCCGCCCAGCTCGTGCGCCGATAGGCAGCGAGTCACAAATGGGTTTCAAAGGCCTCCGTCCACCGGACGTACCTGGTCTAGCCAGCGTCCACCGGAAACTTGGCCACACGAATGTGGCACCGCGCTCGCCGCCCAGCTTGTGCGCCAAAAGGCAGAGAGTCACAAATGGGTTTCAAAGGCCTGCGTCCGCTAGACGTACCTGGTCTAGCCAGCGTCCACGGGAAACCTGGCCACACGAATGCGGCACCGTGCTCGCCGCCCAGCTCTTGCGCCGATAGGCAGCGAGTCACAAATGGGTTTCAAAGGCCTCCGTCCACCGGACGTACCTAGTCTAGCCAGCGTCCACGGGAAACCTGGCCACACGAATGTGGCACCGTGCTCGCCGCCCAACTCGTGCACGGATAGGCAGCGAGTCATAAATGGGTTTCAAAGGCCCGTGTCCGCTGGACGTACCTGGTCTAGCCAGCGTCCACGGGAAACCTGGCCACACGAATGTGGCACCGCGCTCGCTGCCCAGCTCGTGCACCGATAGGCAGCGAGTCAAAAATGGGTTTCAAAGGCCTGCGTCTGCCGGACGTACCTGGTCTAGCCAGCGTCCTCGGGAAACCTGACCACACGAATGTGGCACCGTGCTCGCCACCCAGCTCGTGCGCCGATAGGCAGCGAGTCACAAATGGGTTCCAAAGGCCTCCGTCCACCGGACGTACCTGGTCTAGCCATCGTCCACCGGAAACTTGGCCACACGAATGTGGCACCGCGCTCGCCGCCCAGCTTGTGCGCCAAAAGGCAGCGAGTCACAAATGGGTTTCAAAGGCCTGCGTCCGCCCGACGTACCTGGTCTAGCCATCGTCTACGGAAAACCTGGCCACACGAATGTGGCACCGCGCTCGCTGCCCAGCTCGTGCACCGATAGGCAGCGAGTCACAAATGGGTTTCAAAGGCCTACGTCCGCAGGACGTACCTAGTCTAGCCAGCGTCCATGGGAAACCTGGCCACACGAATGTGGAACCGCGCTCGCCGCCCAGCTTCTGCGCCGAAAGGCAGCGAGTTACAAATGGGTATCAAAGGCCTGCGTCCGCCGGCGTACCTGGTCTAGCCAGCGTCCACGGGAAACGTGGCCACACGAATGTGGCACCGTGCTCGCCGCCCAACTCGTACGCCGATAAGCAGCGAGTCACAAATGGGTATCAAAGGCCTGCGTCCGCCGGATGTACCTGTCCACGAGAAACCTGAAAACACGAATGCGGCACCGTGCTCGCCGCCCAGCTCGTGCGCCGATAGGCAGCGAGTCACAAATGGGTTTCAAAGGCCTCCGTCCACCGGACGTACCTGGTCTAGCCAGCGTCCACCGGAAACTTGGCCACACGAATGTGGCACCGCGCTCGCCGCCCAGCTTGTGCGCCAAAAGGCAGAGAGTCACAAATGGGTTTCAAAGGCCTGCGTCCGCTGGACGTACCTGGTCTAGCCAGCGTCCACGGGAAACCTGGCCACACGAATGTGGCACCGCGGTCGCTACCCAGCTCGTGCACCGATATGCAGCGAGTCACAAATGTATTTCAAAGGCATGCGTCCGCCGGACGTACCTGGTCTAGCCAGCGTCCACGGGAAACCTGGCCACACGAATGTGGCACCGTGCTCGCCGCCCAACTCGTGCACGGATAGGCAGCGAGTCACAAATGGGTTTCAAAGGCATGCGTCCGTCGGACGTACCTGGTCTAGCCAGCGTCCACGGGAAACTTGGCCACACGAATGTGGCACCGCGCTCGCCGGCCAGCTCGTGCGCCGATAGGCAGCGAGTCACAAATGGGTTTCAAAGGCCTGCATCCGCCGGACGTACCTGGTCTAGCCAGCGTCCACGGGAAACTTGGCCACACAAATGTGGCACCGCGCTCGCCGCGCAGCTCGTGCGCCGATACGCAAAGAGTAACAAATGGGTTTCAAAGGCATGCGTCCGCCGGACGTACCTGGTCTAGCCAGCGTCCACGGGAAACCTGGCCACACGAATGTGGCACCGCGCTCGCCGCCCAGCTTGTGCGTCGAAAGGCAGCGAGTTACAAATGGGTATCAAAGGCCTGCGTCCGCCGGCGTACCTGGTCTAGCCAGCGTCCACGGGAAACGTGGCCACACGAATGTGGCACCGCGCTCGCCGCCCAACTCGTACGCCGATAAGCAGCGAGTCACAAATGGGTATCAAAGGCCTGCGTCCGCCGGATGTACCTGTCCACGAGAAACCTGAAAACACGAATGCGGCACCGTGCTCGCCGCCCAGCTCGTGCGCCGATAGGCAGCGAGTCACAAATGGGTTTCAAAGGCCTCCGTCCACCGGACGTACCTGGTCTAGCCAGCGTCCACCGGAAACTTGGCCACACGAATGTGGCACCGCGCTCGCCGCCCAGCTTGTGCGCCAAAAGGCAGAGAGTCACAAATGGGTTTCAAAGGCCTGCGTCCGCTGGACGTACCTGGTCTAGCCAGCGTCCACGGGAAACCTGGCCACACGAATGTGGCACCGCGGTCGCTACCCAGCTCGTGCACCGATATGCAGCGAGTCACAAATGTATTTCAAAGGCCTGCGTCCGCCGGACGTACCTGGTCTAGCCAGCGTCCACGGGAAACCTGGCCACACGAATGTGGCACCGTGCTCGCCGCCCAACTCGTGCACGGATAGGCAGCGAGTCACAAATGGGTTTCAAAGGCATGCGTCCGTCGGACGTACCTGGTCTAGCCAGCGTCCACGGGAAACTTGGCCACACGAATGTGGCACCGCGCTCGCCGGCCAGCTCGTGCGCCGATAGGCAGCGAGTCACAAATGGGTTTCAAAGGCCTGCGTCCGCCGGACGTACCTGGTCTAGCCAGCGTCCACGGGAAACTTGGCCACACAAATGTGGCACCGCGCTCGCCGCGCAGCTCGTGCGCCGATACGCAAAGAGTCACAAATGGGTTTCAAAGGCATGCGTCCGCCGGACGTACCTGGTCTAGCCAGCGTCCACGGGAAACCTGGCCACACGAATGTGGCACCGCGCTCGCCGCCCAGCTTGTGCGTCGAAAGGCAGCAAGTTACAAATGGGTATCAAAGGCCTGCGTCCGCCGGCGTACCTGGTCTAGCCAGCGTCCACGGGAAACGTGGCCACACGAATGTGAGACCGCGCTCGCCGCCCAGCTCGTGCGCCGATAAGCAGCGAGTCACAAATGGGTATCAAAGGCCTGCGTCCGCCGGACGTACCTGGTCTAGCCAGCGTCCACGGGAAACCTGACCACACGAATGCGGCACCGTGCTCGCCGCCCAGCTCGTGCGCCGATAGGCAGCGAGTCACAAATGGGTTTCAAAGGCCTCCGTCCACCGGACGTACCTGGTCTAGCCAGCGTCCACCGGAAACTTGGCCACACGAATGTGGCACCGCGCTCGCCGCCCAGCTTGTGCGCCAAAAGGCAGAGAGTCACAAATGGGTTTCAAAGGCCTGCGTCCGCTAGACGTACCTGGTCTAGCCAGCGTCCACGGGAAACCTGGCCACACGAATGCGGCACCGTGCTCGCCGCCCAGCTCTTGCGCCGATAGGCAGCGAGTCACAAATGGGTTTCAAAGGCCTCCGTCCACCGGACGTACCTAGTCTAGCCAGCGTCCACGGGAAACCTGGCCACACGAATGTGGCACCGTGCTCGCCGCCCAACTCGTGCACGGATAGGCAGCGAGTCATAAATGGGTTTCAAAGGCCCGTGTCCGCTGGACGTACCTGGTCTAGCCAGCGTCCACGGGAAACCTGGCCACACGAATGTGGCACCGCGCTCGCTGCCCAGCTCGTGCACCGATAGGCAGCGAGTCAAAAATGGGTTTCAAAGGCCTGCGTCTGCCGGACGTACCTGGTCTAGCCAGCGTCCTCGGGAAACCTGACCACACGAATGTGGCACCGTGCTCGCCACCCAGCTCGTGCGCCGATAGGCAGCGAGTCACAAATGGGTTCCAAAGGCCTCCGTCCACCGGACGTACCTGGTCTAGCCATCGTCCACCGGAAACTTGGCCACACGAATGTGGCACCGCGCTCGCCGCCCAGCTTGTGCGCCAAAAGGCAGCGAGTCACAAATGGGTTTCAAAGGCCTGCGTCCGCCCGACGTACCTGGTCTAGCCAGCGTCTACGGAAAACCTGGCCACACGAATGTGGCACCGCGCTCGCTGCCCAGCTCGTGCACCGATAGGCAGCGAGTCACAAATGGGTTTCAAAGGCCTACGTCCGCAGGACGTACCTAGTCTAGCCAGCGTCCATGGGAAACCTGGCCACACGAATGTGGAACCGCGCTCGCCGCCCAGCTTCTGCGCCGAAAGGCAGCGAGTTACAAATGGGTATCAAAGGCCTGCGTCCGCCGGCGTACCTGGTCTAGCCAGCGTCCACGGGAAACGTGGCCACACGAATGTGGCACCGCGCTCGCCGCCCAGCTCGTACGCCGATAAGCAGCGAGTCACAAATGGGTATCAAAGGCCTGCGTCCGCCGGATGTACCTGTCCACGAGAAACCTGAAAACACGAATGCGGCACCGTGCTCGCCGCCCAGCTCGTGCGCCGATAGGCAGCGAGTCACAAATGGGTTTCAAAGGCCTCCGTCCACCGGACGTACCTGGTCTAGCCAGCGTCCACCGGAAACTTGGCCACACGAATGTGGCACCGCGCTCGCCGCCCAGCTTGTGCGCCAAAAGGCAGAGAGTCACAAATGGGTTTCAAAGGCCTGCGTCCGCTGGACGTACCTGGTCTAGCCAGCGTCGACGGGAAACCTGGCCACACGAATGTGGCACCGCGGTCGCTACCCAGCTCGTGCACCGATATGCAGCGAGTCACAAATGTATTTCAAAGGCCTGCGTCCGCCGGACGTACCTGGTCTAGCCAGCGTCCACGGGAAACCTGGCCACACGAATGTGGCACCGTGCTCGCCGCCCAACTCGTGCACGGATAGGCAGCGAGTCACAAATGGGTTTCAAAGGCCTGCGTCCGTCGGACGTACCTGGTCTAGCCAGCGTCCACGGGAAACTTGGCCACACGAATGTGGCACCGCGCTCGCCGGCCAGCTCGTGCGCCGATAGGCAGCGAGTCACAAATGGGTTTCAAAGGCCTGCGTCCGCCGGACGTACCTGGTCTAGCCAGCGTCCACGGGAAACTTGGCCACACAAATGTGGCACCGCGCTCGCCGCGCAGCTCGTGCGCCGATACGCAACGAGTCACAAATGGGTTTCAAAGGCATGCGTCCGCCGGACGTACCTGGTCTAGCCAGCGTCCACGGGAAACCTGGCCACACGAATGTGGCACCGCGCTCGCCGCCCAGCTTGTGCGTCGAAAGGCAGCAAGTTACAAATGGGTATCAAAGGACTGCGTCCGCCGGCGTACCTGGTCTAGCCAGCGTCCACGGGAAACGTGGCCACACGAATGTGAGACCGCGCTCGCCGCCCAGCTCGTGCGCCGATAAGCAGCGACTCACAAATGGGTATCAAAGGCCTGCGTCCGCCGGACGTACCTGGTCTAGCCAGCGTCCACGGGAAACCTGACCACACGAATGCGGCACCGTGCTCGCCGCCCAGCTCGTGCGCCGATAGGCACCGAGTCACAAATGGGTTTCAAAGGACTCCGTCCACCGGACGTACCTGGTCTAGCCAGCGTCCAACGGAAACTTGGCCACACGAATGTGGCACCGCGCTCGCCGCCCAGCTTGTGCGCCAAAAGGCAGAGAGTCACAAATGGGTTTGAAAGGCCTGCGTCCGCTGGACGTACCTGGTCTACCCAGCGTCCACGGGAAACCTGGCCACACGAATGTGGCACCGCGCTCGCTGCCCAGCTCGTGCACCGATAGGCAGCGAGTCACAAATGGGTTTCAAAGGCCTGCGTCCGCCGGACGTACCTGGTCTAGCCAGCGTCCACGGGAGACCTGACCACACGAATGTGGCACCGTGCTCGCCGCCCAGCTCCTGCACCGATAGGCAGCGAGTCACAAATAGGTTTCAAAGGCCTGCGTCCGCCGGACGTACCTGGTCTAGCCAGCATCCCTGGGAAACTTGGCCACACAAATGTGGCATCGCGCTCGCCGGCCAGCGAGTCACAAATGGGTTTCAAAGGCCTGCGTCCGCCGGACGTACCTGGTCTAGCCAGCGTCCACGGGAAACCTGACCACACGAATGTGACACCGTGCTCGCCGCCCAGCTCCTGCACCGATAGGCAGCGAGTCACAAATAGGTTTCAAAGGCCTGCGTCCGCCGGACGTACCTGGTCTAGCCAGCATCCCTGGGAAACTTGGCCACACAAATGTGGTATCGCGCTCGCCGGCCAGCGAGTCACAAATGGGTTTCAAAGGCCTGCGTCCGCCGGACGTACCTGGTCTAGCCAGCGTCCACGGGAAACTTGGCCACACGAATGTGGCACCGCGCTCGCCGCGCAGCTCGTGCGCCGATACGCAACGAGTCACAAATGGGTTTCAAAGGCCCTCATCCGCCGGACGTACCTGGTCTAGCCAGCGTCCACGAGAAATCTGGCCACACGAATGTGGCACCGCGCTCGCCGCCCCGCTTGTACGCCGAAAGGCAGCGAGTTACAAATGGGTATCAAAGGCCTGCGTCCGCCGGACGTACCTGGTCTAGCCAGCGTCCACGGGAAACGTGGCCACACAAATGTGGCACCGCGCTCGCCGCCCAGCTCGTGCGCCGATAGGCAGCGAGTCACAAATGGGTTTCAAAGGCCTCCGTCCACCGGACGTACCTGGTCTAGCCAGCGTCCACCGGAAACTTGGCCACACGAATGTGGCACCGCGCTCGCCGCCCAGCTTGTGCGCCAAAAGGCAGAGAGTCACAAATGGGTTTCAAAGGCCTGCGTCCGCTGGACGTACCTGGTCTAGCCAGCGTCCACGGGAAACCTGGCCACACGAATGTGGCACCGCGGTCGCTACCCAGCTCGTGCACCGATATGCAGCGAGTCACAAATGTATTTCAAAGGCCAGCGTCCGCCGGACGTACCTGGTCTAGCCAGCGTCCACGGGAAACCTGGCCACACGAATGTGGCACCGTGCTCGCCGCCCAACTCGTGCACGGATAGGCAGCGAGTCACAAATGGGTTTCAAAGGCCTGCGTCCGTCGGACGTACCTGGTCTAGCCAGCGTCCACGGGAAACTTGGCCACACGAATGTGGCACCGCGCTCGCCGGCCAGCTCGTGCGCCGATAGGCAGCGAGTCACAAATGGGTTTCAAAGGCCTGCGTCCGCCGGACGTACCTGGTCTAGCCAGCGTCCACGGGAAACTTGGCCACACAAATGTGGCACCGCGCTCGCCGCGCAGCTCGTGCGCCGATACGCAACGAGTCACAAATGGGTTTCAAAGGCATGCGTCCGCCGGACGTACCTGGTCTAGCCAGCGTCCACGGGAAACCTGGCCACACGAATGTGGCACCGCGCTCGCCGCCCAGCTTGTGCGTCGAAAGGCAGCAAGTTACAAATGGGTATCAAAGGACTGCGTCCGCCGGCGTACCTGGTCTAGCCAGCGTCCACGGGAAACGTGGCCACACGAATGTGAGACCGCGCTCGCCGCCCAGCTCGTGCGCCGATAAGCAGCGACTCACAAATGGGTATCAAAGGCCTGCGTCCGCCGGACGTACCTGGTCTAGCCAGCGTCCACGGGAAACCTGACCACACGAATGCGGCACCGTGCTCGCCGCCCAGCTCGTGCGCCGATAGGCACCGAGTCACAAATGGGTTTCAAAGGACTCCGTCCACCGGACGTACCTGGTCTAGCCAGCGTCCAACGGAAACTTGGCCACACGAATGTGGCACCGCGCTCGCCGCCCAGCTTGTGCGCCAAAAGGCAGAGAGTCACAAATGGGTTTGAAAGGCCTGCGTCCGCTGGACGTACCTGGTCTACCCAGCGTCCACGGGAAACCTGGCCACACGAATGTGGCACCGCGCTCGCTGCCCAGCTCGTGCACCGATAGGCAGCGAGTCACAAATGGGTTTCAAAGGCCTGCGTCCGCCGGACGTACCTGGTCTAGCCAGCGTCCACGGGAGACCTGACCACACGAATGTGGCACCGTGCTCGCCGCCCAGCTCCTGCACCGATAGGCAGCGAGTCACAAATAGGTTTCAAAGGCCTGCGTCCGCCGGACGTACCTGGTCTAGCCAGCATCCCTGGGAAACTTGGCCACACAAATGTGGCATCGCGCTCGCCGGCCAGCGAGTCACAAATGGGTTTCAAAGGCCTGCGTCCGCCGGACGTACCTGGTCTAGCCAGCGTCCACGGGAAACCTGACCACACGAATGTGACACCGTGCTCGCCGCCCAGCTCCTGCACCGATAGGCAGCGAGTCACAAATAGGTTTCAAAGGCCTGCGTCCGCCGGACGTACCTGGTCTAGCCAGCATCCCTGGGAAACTTGGCCACACAAATGTGGTATCGCGCTCGCCGGCCAGCGAGTCACAAATGGGTTTCAAAGGCCTGCGTCCGCCGGACGTACCTGGTCTAGCCAGCGTCCACGGGAAACTTGGCCACACGAATGTGGCACCGCGCTCGCCGCGCAGCTCGTGCGCCGATACGCAAGGAGTCACAAATGGGTTTCAAAGGCCCTCATCCGCCGGACGTACCTGGTCTAGCCAGCGTCCACGAGAAATCTGGCCACACGAATGTGGCACCGCGCTCGCCGCCCCGCTTGTACGCCGAAAGGCAGCGAGTTACAAATGGGTATCAAAGGCCTGCGTCCGCCGGACGTACCTGGTCTAGCCAGCGTCCACGGGAAACGTGGCCACACAAATGTGGCACCGCGCTCGCCGCCCAGCTCGTGCGCCGATAGGCAGCGAGTCACAAATGGGTTTCAAAGGCCTCCGTCCACCGGACGTACCTGGTCTAGCCAGCGTCCACCGGAAACTTGGCCACACGAATGTGGCACCGCGCTCGCCGCCCAGCTTGTGCGCCAAAAGGCAGAGAGTCACAAATGGGTTTCAAAGGCCTGCGTCCGCTGGACGTACCTGGTCTAGCCAGCGTCCACGGGAAACCTGGCCACACGAATGTGGCACCGCGGTCGCTACCCAGCTCGTGCACCGATATGCAGCGAGTCACAAATGTATTTCAAAGGCCTGCGTCCGCCGGACGTACCTGGTCTAGCCAGCGTCCACGGGAAACCTGGCCACACGAATGTGGCACCGTGCTCGCCGCCCAACTCGTGCACGGATAGGCAGCGAGTCACAAATGGGTTTCAAAGGCCTGCGTCCGTCGGACGTACCTGGTCTAGCCAGCGTCCACGGGAAACTTGGCCACACGAATGTGGCACCGCGCTCGCCGGCCAGCTCGTGCGCCGATAGGCAGCGAGTCACAAATGGGTTTCAAAGGCCTGCGTCCGCCGGACGTACCTGGTCTAGCCAGCGTCCACGGGAAACTTGGCCACACAAATGTGGCACCGCGCTCGCCGCGCAGCTCGTGCGCCGATACGCAACGAGTCACAAATGGGTTTCAAAGGCATGCGTCCGCCGGACGTACCTGGTCTAGCCAGCGTCCACGGGAAACCTGGCCACACGAATGTGGCACCGCGCTCGCCGCCCAGCTTGTGCGTCGAAAGGCAGCAAGTTACAAATGGGTATCAAAGGACTGCGTCCGCCGGCGTACCTGGTCTAGCCAGCGTCCACGGGAAACGTGGCCACACGAATGTGAGACCGCGCTCGCCGCCCAGCTCGTGCGCCGATAAGCAGCGACTCACAAATGGGTATCAAAGGCCTGCGTCCGCCGGACGTACCTGGTCTAGCCAGCGTCCACGGGAAACCTGACCACACGAATGCGGCACCGTGCTCGCCGCCCAGCTCGTGCGCCGATAGGCACCGAGTCACAAATGGGTTTCAAAGGACTCCGTCCACCGGACGTACCTGGTCTAGCCAGCGTCCAACGGAAACTTGGCCACACGAATGTGGCACCGCGCTCGCCGCCCAGCTTGTGCGCCAAAAGGCAGAGAGTCACAAATGGGTTTCAAAGGCCTGCGTCCGCTGGACGTACCTGGTCTACCCAGCGTCCACGGGAAACCTGGCCACACGAATGTGGCACCGCGCTCGCTGCCCAGCTCGTGCACCGATAGGCAGCGAGTCACAAATGGGTTTCAAAGGCCTGCGTCCGCCGGACGTACCCGGTCTAGCCAGCGTCCACGGGAAACCTGACCACACGAATGTGGCACCGTGCTCGCCGCCCAGCTCCTGCACCGATAGGCAGCGAGTCACAAATAGGTTTCAAAGGCCTGCGTCCGCCGGACGTACCTGGTCTAGCCAGCATCCCTGGGAAACTTGGCCACACAAATGTGGCATCGCGCTCGCCGGCCAGCGAGTCACAAATGGGTTTCAAAGGCCTGCGTCCGCCGGACGTACCTGGTCTAGCCAGCGTCCACGGGAAACCTGACCACACGAATGTGACACCGTGCTCGCCGCCCAGCTCCTGCACCGATAGGCAGCGAGTCACAAATAGGTTTCAAAGGCCTGCGTCCGCCGGACGTACCTGGTCTAGCCAGCATCCCTGGGAAACTTGGCCACACAAATGTGGTATCGCGCTCGCCGGCCAGCGAGTCACAAATGGGTTTCAAAGGCCTGCGTCCGCCGGACGTACCTGGTCTAGCCAGCGTCCACGGGAAACTTGGCCACACGAATGTGGCACCGCGCTCGCCGCGCAGCTCGTGCGCCGATACGCAACGAGTCACAAATGGGTTTCAAAGGCCCTCATCCGCCGGACGTACCTGGTCTAGCCAGCGTCCACGAGAAATCTGGCCACACGAATGTGGCACCGCGCTCGCCGCCCCGCTTGTACGCCGAAAGGCAGCGAGTTACAAATGGGTATCAAAGGCCTGCGTCCGCCGGACGTACCTGGTCTAGCCAGCGTCCACGGGAAACGTGGCCACACAAATGTGGCACCGCGCTCGCCGCCCAGCTCGTGCGCCGATAAGCAGCGAGTCACAAATGGGTATCAAAGGCCTGCATCCGCCGGACGTACCTGGTCTAGCCAGCGTCCACGGGAAACTTGGCCACACGAATGTGGCACCGCGCTCGCCGCGCAGCTCGTGCGCCGATACGCAACGAGTCACAAATGGGTTTCAAAGGCCCTCATCCGCCGGACGTACCTGGTCTAGCCAGCGTCCACGGGAAACGTGGCCACACAAATGTGGCACCGTGCTCGCCACCCAGCTCGTGCGCCGATAGGCAGCGAGTCACAAATGGGTTTCAAAGGCCTCCGTCCACCGGACGTACCTGGTCTAGCCAGCATCCCTGGGAAACTTGGCCACACAAATGTGGCATCGCGCTCGCCGGCCAGCGAGTCACAAATGGGTTTCAAAGGCCTGCGTCCGCCGGACGTACCTAGTCTAGCCAGCGTCCACCGCAAACTTGGCCACACGAATGTGGAACCGCGCTCGCCGCCCAGCTTGTGCGCCAAAAGGCAGCGAGTCACAAATGGGTTTCAAAGGCCTGCGTCCGCTTGACGTACCTGGTCTAGCCAGAGTCCACGGGAAACCTGGCCACACGAATGTGGCACCGCGCTCGCTGCCCAGCTCGTGCACCGATAGGCAGCGAGTCACAAATGGGTTTCAAAGGCCTGCGTCCGCCGGACGTACCTGGTCTAGCCACCGTCCACGATAAACCTGACCACACGAATATGGCACCGTGCTCGCCGCCCAGCTCCTGCACCGATAGGCAGCGAGTCACAAATGGGTATCAAAGGCCTGCATCCGCCGGACGTACCTGGTCTAGCCAGCGTCCACGGGAAACCTGACCACACGAATGCGGCACCGTGCTCGCCACCCAGCTCGTGCGCCGATAGGCAGCGAGTCACAAATGGGTTTCAAAGGCCTCCGTCCACCGGACGTACCTGGTCTAGCCAGCGTCCACCGGAAACTTGGCCACACGAATGTGGCACCGCGCTCGCCGCGCAGCTCGTGCGCCGATACGCAACGAGTCACAAATGGGTTTCAAAGGCCCTCATCCGCCGGACGTACCTGGTCTAGCCAGCGTCCACGAGAAACCTGGCCACACGAATGTGGCACCGCGCTCGCCGCCCAGCTTGTGCGCCGAAAGGCAGCGAGTTACAAATGGGTATCAAAGGCCTGCGTCCGCCGGACGTACCTGGTCTAGCCACCGCGCTCGCCGCCCAGCTCGTGCGCCGATAAGCAGCGAGTCACAAATGGGTATCAAAGGCCTGCAGGCACCGCGCTCGCCACCCAGCTCGTGCGCCGATAAGCAGCGAGTCACAAATGGGTATCAATGGCCTGCGTCCGCCGGACGTACCTGGTCTAGCCAGCGTCCACCGGAAACCTGACCACACGAATGTGGCACCGCGCTCGCCGCCCAGCTCTTGCGCTGATAGGCAGCGAGTCACAAATGGGTTTCAAAGGCCTCCGTCCACCGGACGTACCTAGTCTAGCCAGCGTCCACCGCAAACTTGGCCACACGAATGTGGAACCGCGCTCGCCGCCCAGCTTGTGCGCCAAAAGGCAGCGAGTTACAAATGGGTATCAAAGGCCTGCGTCCGCCGGCGTACCTGGTCTAGCCAGCGTCCACGGGAAACGTGGCCACACGAATGTGGCACCGCGCTCGCCGCCCAGCTTGTTCGCCGAAAGGCAGCGAGTTACAAATGGGTATCAAAGGCCTGCGTCCGCCGACGTACCTGGTCTAGCCAGCGTCCACGGGAAACGTGGCCACACGAATGTGGCACCGCGCTCGCTGCCCAGCTCGTGCACCGATAGGCAGCGAGTCACAAATGGGTTTCAAAGGCCTGCGTCCGCCGGACGTACCTGGTCTAGCCAGCATCCCTGGGAAACTTGGCCACACAAATGTGGCATCGCGCTCGCCGGCCAGCGAGTCACAAATGGGTTTCAAAGGCCTGCGTCCGCCGGACGTACCTGGTCTAGCCAGCGTCCACGGGAAACCTGACCACACGAATGTGACACCGTGCTCGCCGCCCAGCTCCTGCACCGATAGGCAGCGAGTCACAAATAGGTTTCAAAGGCCTGCGTCCGCCGGACGTACCTGGTCTAGCCAGCATCCCTGGGAAACTTGGCCACACAAATGTGGTATCGCGCTCGCCGGCCAGCGAGTCACAAATGGGTTTCAAAGGCCTGCGTCCGCCGGACGTACCTGGTCTAGCCAGCGTCCACGGGAAACTTGGCCACACGAATGTGGCACCGCGCTCGCCACGCAGCTCGTGCGCCGATACGCAACGAGTCACAAATGGGTTTCAAAGGCCCTCATCCGCCGGACGTACCTGGTCTAGCCAGCGTCCACGAGAAATCTGGCCACACGAATGTGGCACCGCGCTCGCCGCCCCGCTTGTACGCCGAAAGGCAGCGAGTTACAAATGGGTATCAAAGGCCTGCGTCCGCCGGACGTACCTGGTCTAGCCAGCGTCCACGGGAAACGTGGCCACACAAATGTGGCACCGCGCTCGCCGCCCAACTCGTGCACGGATAGGCAGCGAGTCACAAATGGGTTTCAAAGGCCTGCGTCCGCCGGATGTACCTGTCCACGGGAAACCTGAAAACACGAATGCGGCACCGTGCTCGCCGCCCAGCTCGTGCGCCGATAGGCAGCGAGTCACAAATGGGTTTCAAAGGCCTCCGTCCACCGGACGTACCTGGTCTAGCCAGCGTCCACCGGAAACTTGGCCACACGAATGTGGCACCGCGCTCGCCACCCAGCTTGTGCGCCAAAAGGCAGAGAGTCACAAATGGGTTTCAAAGGCCTGCGTCCGCTGGACGTACCTGGTCTAGCCAGCGTCCACGGGAAACCTGGCCACACGAATGTGGCACCGCGGTCGCTACCCAGCTCGTGCACCGATATGCAGCGAGTCACAAATGTATTTCAAAGGCCTGCGTCCGCCGGACGTACCTGGTCTAGCCAGCGTCCACGGGAAACCTGGCCACACGAATGTGGCACCGTGCTCGCCGCCCAACTCGTGCACGGATAGGCAGCGAGTCACAAATGGGTTTCAAAGGCCTGCGTCCGTCGGACGTACCTGGTCTAGCCAGCGTCCACGGGAAACTTGGCCACACGAATGTGGCACCGCGCTCGCCGGCCAGCTCGTGCGCCGATAGGCAGCGAGTCACAAATGGGTTTCAAAGGCCTGCGTCCGCCGGACGTACCTGGTCTAGCCAGCGTCCACGGGAAACTTGGCCACACAAATGTGGCACCGTGCTCGCCGCGCAGCTCGTGCGCCGATACGCAACGAGTCACAAATGGGTTTCAAAGGCATGCGTCCGCCGGACGTACCTGGTCTAGCCAGCGTCCACGGGAAACCTGGCCACACGAATGTGGCACCGCGCTCGCCGCCCAGCTTGTGCGTCGAAAGGCAGCAAGTTACAAATGGGTATCAAAGGCCTGCGTCCGCCGGCGTACCTGGTCTAGCCAGCGTCCACGGGAAACGTGGCCACACGAATGTGAGACCGCGCTCGCCGCCCAGCTCGTGCGCCGATAAGCAGCGACTCACAAATGGGTATCAAAGGCCTGCGTCCGCCGGACGTACCTGGTCTAGCCAGCGTCCACGGGAAACCTGACCACACGAATGCGGCACCGTGCTCGCCTCCCAGCTCGTGCGCCGATAGGCACCGAGTCACAAATGGGTTTCAAAGGACTCCGTCCACCGGACGTACCTGGTCTAGCCAGCGTCCAACGGAAACTTGGCCACACGAATGTGGCACCGCGCTCGCCGCCCAGCTTGTGCGCCAAAAGGCAGAGAGTCACAAATGGGTTTCAAAGGCCTGCGTCCGCTGGACGTACCTGGTCTACCCAGCGTCCACGGGAAACCTGGCCACACGAATGTGGCACCGCGCTCGCTGCCCAGCTCGTGCACCGATAGGCAGCGAGTCACAAATGGGTTTCAAAGGCCTGCGTCCGCCGGACGTACCTGGTCTAGCCAGCGTCCACGGGAAACCTGACCACACGAATGTGGCACCGTGCTCGCCGCCCAGCTCCTGCACCGATAGGCAGCGAGTCACAAATAGGTTTCAAAGGCCTGCGTCCGCCGGACGTACCTGGTCTAGCCAGCATCCCCGGGAAACTTGGCCACACAAATGTGGCATCGCGCTCGCCGGCCAGCGAGTCACAAATGGGTACAAAGGCCTGCGTCCGCCGGACGTACCTGGTCTAGCCAGCGTCCACGGGAAACCTGACCACACGAATGTGACACCGTGCTCGCCGCCCAGCTCCTGCACCGATAGGCAGCGAGTCACAAATAGGTTTCAAAGGCCTGCGTCCGCCGGACGTACCTGGTCTAGCCAGCATCCCTGGGAAACTTGGCCACACAAATGTGGTATCGCGCTCGCCGGCCAGCGAGTCACAAATGGGTTTCAAAGGCCTGCGTCCGCCGGACGTACCTGGTCTAGCCAGCGTCCACGGGAAACTTGGCCACACGAATGTGGCACCGCGCTCGCCGCGCAGCTCGTGCGCCGATACGCAACGAGTCACAAATGGGTTTCAAAGGCCCTCATCCGCCGGACGTACCTGGTCTAGCCAGCGTCCACGAGAAATCTGGCCACACGAATGTGGCACCGCGCTCGCCGCCCCGCTTGTACGCCGAAAGGCAGCGAGTTACAAATGGGTATCAAAGGCCTGCGTCCGCCGGACGTACCTGGTCTAGCCAGCGTCCACGGGAAACGTGGCCACACAAATGTGGCACCGCGCTCGCCGCCCAGCTCGTGCGCCGATAAGCAGCGAGTCACAAATGGGTATCAAAGGCCTGCATCCGCCGGACGTACCTGGTCTAGCCAGCGTCCACGGGAAACTTGGCCACACGAATGTGGCACCGCGCTCGCCGCGCAGCTCGTGCGCCGATACGCAACGAGTCACAAATGGGTTTCAAAGGCCCTCATCCGCCGGACGTACCTGGTCTAGCCAGCGTCCACGGGAAACGTGGCCACACAAATGTGGCACCGTGCTCGCCACCCAGCTCGTGCGCCGATAGGCAGCGAGTCACAAATGGGTTTCAAAGGCCTCCGTCCACCGGACGTACCTGGTCTAGCCAGCATCCCTGGGAAACTTGGCCACACAAATGTGGCATCGCGCTCGCCGGCCAGCGAGTCACAAATGGGTTTCAAAGGCCTGCGTCCGCCGGACGTACCTAGTCTAGCCAGCGTCCACCGCAAACTTGGCCACACGAATGTGGAACCGCGCTCGCCGCCCAGCTTGTGCGCCAAAAGGCAGCGAGTCACAAATGGGTTTCAAAGGCCTGCGTCCGCTTGACGTACCTGGTCTAGCCAGAGTCCACGGGAAACCTGGCCACACGAATGTGGCACCGCGCTCGCTGCCCAGCTCGTGCACCGATAGGCAGCGAGTCACAAATGGGTTTCAAAGGCCTGCGTCCGCCGGACGTACCTGGTCTAGCCACCGTCCACGATAAACCTGACCACACGAATATGGCACCGTGCTCGCCGCCCAGCTCCTGCACCGATAGGCAGCGAGTCACAAATGGGTATCAAAGGCCTGCATCCGCCGGACGTACCTGGTCTAGCCAGCGTCCACGGGAAACCTGACCACACGAATGCGGCACCGTGCTCGCCACCCAGCTCGTGCGCCGATAGGCAGCGAGTCACAAATGGGTTTCAAAGGCCTCCGTCCACCGGACGTACCTGGTCTAGCCAGCGTCCACCGGAAACTTGGCCACACGAATGTGGCACCGCGCTCGCCGCGCAGCTCGTGCGCCGATACGCAACGAGTCACAAATGGGTTTCAAAGGCCCTCATCCGCCGGACGTACCTGGTCTAGCCAGCGTCCACGAGAAACCTGGCCACACGAATGTGGCACCGCGCTCGCCGCCCAGCTTGTGCGCCGAAAGGCAGCGAGTTACAAATGGGTATCAAAGGCCTGCGTCCGCCGGACGTACCTGGTCTAGCCACCGCGCTCGCCGCCCAGCTCGTGCGCCGATAAGCAGCGAGTCACAAATGGGTATCAAAGGCCTGCAGGCACCGCGCTCGCCACCCAGCTCGTGCGCCGATAAGCAGCGAGTCACAAATGGGTATCAATGGCCTGCGTCCGCCGGACGTACCTGGTCTAGCCAGCGTCCACCGGAAACCTGACCACACGAATGTGGCACCGCGCTCGCCGCCCAGCTCTTGCGCTGATAGGCAGCGAGTCACAAATGGGTTTCAAAGGCCTCCGTCCACCGGACGTACCTAGTCTAGCCAGCGTCCACCGCAAACTTGGCCACACGAATGTGGAACCGCGCTCGCCGCCCAGCTTGTGCGCCAAAAGGCAGCGAGTTACAAATGGGTATCAAAGGCCTGCGTCCGCCGGCGTACCTGGTCTAGCCAGCGTCCACGGGAAACGTGGCCACACGAATGTGGCACCGCGCTCGCCGCCCAGCTTGTTCGCCGAAAGGCAGCGAGTTACAAATGGGTATCAAAGGCCTGCGTCCGCCGACGTACCTGGTCTAGCCAGCGTCCACGGGAAACGTGGCCACACGAATGTGGCACCGCGCTCGCTGCCCAGCTCGTGCACCGATAGGCAGCGAGTCACAAATGGGTTTCAAAGGCCTACGTCCGCAGGACGTACCTAGTCTAGCCAGCGTCCATGGGAAACCTGGCCACACGAATGTGGAACCGCGCTCGCCGCCCAGCTTCTGCGCCGAAAGGCAGCGAGTTACAAATGGGTATCAAAGGCCTGCGTCCGCCGGCGTACCTGGTCTAGCCAGCGTCCACGGGAAACGTGGTCACACGAATGTGGCACCGCGCTCGCCGCCCAGCTCGTACGCCGATAAGCAGCGAGTCACAAATGGGTATCAAAGGCCTGCGTCCGCCGGATGTACCTGTCCACGGGAAACCTGAAAACACGAATGCGGCACCGTGCTCGCCGCCCAGCTCGTGCGCCGATAGGCAGCGAGTCACAAATGGGTTTCAAAGGCCTCCGTCCACCGGACGTACCTGGTCTAGCCAGCGTCCACCGGAAACTTGGCCACACGAATGTGGCACCGCGCTCGCCGCCCAGCTTGTGCGCCAAAAGGCAGAGAGTCACAAATGGGTTTCAAAGGCCTGCGTCCGCTGGACGTACCTGGTCTAGCCAGCGTCCACGGGAAACCTGGCCACACGAATGTGGCACCGCGGTCGCTACCCAGCTCGTGCACCGATATGCAGCGAGTCACAAATGTATTTCAAAGGCCTGCGTCCGCCGGACGTACCTGGTCTAGCCAGCGTCCACGGGAAACCTGGCCACACGAATGTGGCACCGTGCTCGCCGCCCAACTCGTGCACGGATAGGCAGCGAGTCACAAATGGGTTTCAAAGGCCTGCGTCCGTCGGACGTACCTGGTCTAGCCAGCGTCCACCGGAAACTTGGCCACACGAATGTGGCACCGCGCTCGCCGGCCAGCTTGTGCGCCAAAAGGCAGCGAGTCACAAATGGGTTTCAAAGGCTTGCGTCCGCCGGACGTACCTGGTCTAGCCAGCGTCCACGGGATACTTGGCCACACAAATGTGGCACCGCGCTCGCCGCGCAGCTCGTGCGCCGATACGCAACGAGTCACAAATGGGTTTCAAAGGCATGCGTCCGCCGGACGTACCTGGTCTAGCCAGCGTCCACGGGAAACCTGGCCACACGAATGTGGCACCGCGCTCGCCGCCCAGCTTGTGCGTCGAAAGGCAGCAAGTTACAAATGGGTATCAAAGGCCTGCGTCCGCCGGCGTACCTGGTCTAGCCAGCGTCCACGGGAAACGTGGCCACACGAATGTGAGACCGCGCTCGCCGCCCAGCTCGTGCGCCGATAAGCAGCGAGTCACAAATGGGTATCAAAGGCCTGCGTCCGCCGGACGTACCTGGTCTAGCCAGCGTCCACGGGAAACCTGACCACACGAATGCGGCACCGTGCTCGCCGCCCAGCTCGTGCGCCGATAGGCACCGAGTCACAAATGGGTTTCAAAGGACTCCGTCCACCGGACGTACCTGGTCTAGCCAGCGTCCAACGGAAACTTGGCCACACGAATGTGGCACCGCGCTCGCCGCCCAGCTTGTGCGCCAAAAGGCAGAGAGTCACAAATGGGTTTCAAAGGCCTGCGTCCGCTGGACGTACCTGGTCTACCCAGCGTCCACGGGAAACCTGGCCACACGAATGTGGCACCGCGCTCGCTGCCCAGCTCGTGCACCGATAGGCAGCGAGTCACAAATGGGTTTCAAAGGCCTGCGTCCGCCGGACGTACCTGGTCTAGCCAGCGTCCACGGGAAACCTGACCACACGAATGTGGCACCGTGCTCGCCGCCCAGCTCCTGCACCGATAGGCAGCGAGTCACAAATAGGTTTCAAAGGCCTGCGTCCGCCGGACGTACCTGGTCTAGCCAGCATCCCTGGGAAACTTGGCCACACAAATGTGGCATCGCGCTCGCCGGCCAGCGAGTCACAAATGGGTTTCAAAGGCCTGCGTCCGCCGGACGTACCTGGTCTAGCCAGCGTCCACGGGAAACCTGACCACACGAATGTGACACCGTGCTCGCCGCCCAGCTCCTGCCCCGATAGGCAGCGAGTCACAAATAGGTTTCAAAGGCCTGCGTCCGCCGGACGTACCTGGTCTAGCCAGCATCCCTGGGAAACTTGGCCACACAAATGTGGTATCGCGCTCGCCGGCCAGCGAGTCACAAATGGGTTTCAATGGCCTGCGTCCGCCGGACGTACCTGGTCTAGCCAGCGTCCACGGGAAACTTGGCCACACGAATGTGGCACCGCGCTCGCCGCGCAGCTCGTGCGCCGATACGCAACGAGTCACAAATGGGTTTCAAAGGCCCTCATCCGCCGGACGTACCTGGTCTAGCCAGCGTCCACGAGAAATCTGGCCACACGAATGTGGCACCGCGCTCGCCGCCCCGCTTGTACGCCGAAAGGCAGCGAGTTACAAATGGGTATCAAAGGCCTGCGTCCGCCGGACGTACCTGGTCTAGCCAGCGTCCACGGGAAACGTGGCCACACAAATGTGGCACCGCGCTCGCCGCCCAGCTCGTGCGCCGATAAGCAGCGAGTCACAAATGGGTATCAAAGGCCTGCATCCGCCGGACGTACCTGGTCTAGCCAGCGTCCACGGGAAACTTGGCCACACGAATGTGGCACCGCGCTCGCCGCGCAGCTCGTGCGCCGATACGCAACGAGTCACAAATGGGTTTCAAAGGCCCTCATCCGCCGGACGTACCTGGTCTAGCCAGCGTCCACGGGAAACGTGGCCACACAAATGTGGCACCGTGCTCGCCACCCAGCTCGTGCGCCGATAGGCAGCGAGTCACAAATGGGTTTCAAAGGCCTCCGTCCACCGGACGTACCTGGTCTAGCCAGCATCCCTGGGAAACTTGGCCACACAAATGTGGCATCGCGCTCGCCGGCCAGCGAGTCACAAATGGGTTTCAAAGGCCTGCGTCCGCCGGACGTACCTAGTCTAGCCAGCGTCCACCGCAAACTTGGCCACACGAATGTGGAACCGCGCTCGCCGCCCAGCTTGTGCGCCAAAAGGCAGCGAGTCACAAATGGGTTTCAAAGGCCTGCGTCCGCTTGACGTACCTGGTCTAGCCAGAGTCCACGGGAAACCTGGCCACACGAATGTGGCACCGCGCTCGCTGCCCAGCTCGTGCACCGATAGGCAGCGAGTCACAAATGGGTTTCAAAGGCCTGCGTCCGCCGGACGTACCTGGTCTAGCCACCGTCCACGATAAACCTGACCACACGAATATGGCACCGTGCTCGCCGCCCAGCTCCTGCACCGATAGGCAGCGAGTCACAAATGGGTATCAAAGGCCTGCATCCACCGGACGTACCTGGTCTAGCCAGCGTCCACGGGAAACCTGACCACACGAATGCGGCACCGTGCTCGCCACCCAGCTCGTGCGCCGATAGGCAGCGAGTCACAAATGGGTTTCAAAGGCCTCCGTCCACCGGACGTACCTGGTCTAGCCAACGTCCACCGGAAACTTGGCCACACGAATGTGGCACCGCGCTCGCCGCGCAGCTCGTGCGCCGATACGCAACGAGTCACAAATGGGTTTCAAAGGTCCTCATCCGCCGGACGTACCTGGTCTAGCCAGCGTCCACGAGAAACCTGGCCACACGAATGTGGCACCGCGCTCGCCGCCCAGCTTGTGCGCCGAAAGGCAGCGAGTTACAAATGGGTATCAAAGGCCTGCGTCCGCCGGACGTACCTGGTCTAGCCACCGCGCTCGCCGCCCAGCTCGTGCGCCGATAAGCAGCGAGTCACAAATGGGTATCAAAGGCCTGCAGGCACCGCGCTCGCCACCCAGCTCGTGCGCCGATAAGCAGCGAGTCACAAATGGGTATCAATGGCCTGCGTCCGCCGGACGTACCTGGTCTAGCCAGCGTCCACCGGAAACCTGACCACACGAATGTGGCACCGCGCTCGCCGCCCAGCTCTTGCGCTGATAGGCAGCGAGTCACAAATGGGTTTCAAAGGCCTCCGTCCACCGGACGTACCTAGTCTAGCCAGCGTCCACCGCAAACTTGGCCACACGAATGTGGAAGCGCGCTCGCCGCCCAGCTTGTGCGCCAAAAGGCAGCGAGTTACAAATGGGTATCAAAGGCCTGCGTCCGCCGGCGTACCTGGTCTAGCCAGCGTCCACGGGAAACGTGGCCACACGAATGTGGCACCGCGCTCGCCGCCCAGCTTGTTCGCCGAAAGGCAGCGAGTTACAAATGGGTATCAAAGGCCTGCGTCCGCCGACGTACCTGGTCTAGCCAGCGTCCACGGGAAACGTGGCCACACGAATGTGGCACCGCGCTCGCCGCCCAGCTCGTGCGCCGATAAGCAGCGAGTCACAAATGGGTATCAATGGCCTGCGTCCGCCGGACGTACCTGGTCTAGCCAGCGTCCACGGGAAACCTGACCACACGAATGCAGCACCGTGCTCGCCGCCCAGCTCTTGCGCTGATAGGCAGCGAGTCACAAATGGGTTTCAAAGGCCTCCGTCCACCGGACGTACCTAGTCTAGCCAGCGTCCACCGCAAACTTGGCCACACGAATGTGGAACTGCGCTCGCCGCCCAGCTTGTGCGCCAAAAGGCAGCGAGTCACAAATGGGTTTCAAAGGCCTGCGTCCGCTTGACGTACCTGGTCTAGCCAGAGTCCACGGGAAACCTGGCCACACGAATGTGGCACCGCGCTCGCTGCCCAGCTCGTGCACCGATAGGCAGCGAGTCACAAATGGGTTTAAAAGGCCTGCGTCCGCCGGACGTACCTGGTCTAGCCAGCGTCCACGATAAACCTGACCACACGAATATGGCACCGTGCTCGCCGCCCAGCTCCTGCACCGATAGGCAGCGAGTCACAAATGGGTTTCAAAGGCCTGCGTCCGCCGGACGTACCTGGTCTAGCCAGCATCCACGGGAAACTTGGCCACACGAATGTGGCACCGCGCTCGCCGCCCAGCTCGTACGCCGAGAGGCAGCGAGTCACAAATGGGTTTCAAAGGCCTGCGTCCGCTGGACGTACCTGGTCTAGCCAGCGTCCACGGGAAACCTGGCCACACGAATGTGGCACCGCGGTCGCTGCCCACCTCGTGCACCGATATGCAGCGAGTCACAAATGGGTTTCAAAGGCCTGCGTCCGCCGGAAGTACCTGGTCTAGCCAGCGTCCACGGGAAACCTGGCCACACGAATGTGGCACCGTGCTCCCCGCCCAACTCGTGCACGGATAGGCAGCGAGTCACAAATGGGTTTCAAAGGCCTGCGTCCGCTGGACGTACCTGGTCTAGCCAGCGTCCACGGGAAACCTGGCCACACGAATGTGGCACCGCGCTCGCCGCGCAGCTCGTGCGCCGATACGCAACGAGTCACAAATGGGTTTCAAAGGCCCTCATCCGCCGGACGTACCTGGTCTAGCCAGCGTCCACGAGAAACCTGGCCACACGAATGTGGCACCGCGCTCGCCGCCCAGCTTGTGCGCCGAAAGGCAGCGAGTTACAAATGGGTATCAAAGGCCTGCGTCCGCCGGACGTACCTGGTCTAGCCAGCGTCCACGGGAAACGTGGCCACACGAATGTGGCACCGCGCTCGCCCCCCAGCTCGTGCGCCGATAAGCAGCGAGTCACAAATGGGTATCAAAGGCCTGCATCCGCCGGACGTACCTGGTCTAGCCAGCGTCCACGGGAAACCTGACCACACGAATGCGGCACCGTGCTCGCCACCCAGCTCGTGCGCCGATAGGCAGCGAGTCACAAATGGGTTTCAAAGGCCTCCGTCCACCGGACGTACCTGGTCTAGCCAGCGTCCACCGGAAACTTGGCCACACGAATGTGGCACCGCGCTCGCCGCCCAGCTTGTGCGCCAAAAGGCAGCGAGTAACAAATGGGTTTCAAAGGCTTGCGTCCGCCGGACGTACCTGGTCTAGCCAGCGTCCACGGGAAACCTGGCCACACGAATGTGGCACCGCGCTCGCTGCACAGCTTGTTCGCCGAAAGGCAGCGAGTTACAAATGGGTATCAAAGGCCTGCGTCCGCCGGCGTACCTGGTCTAGCCAGCGTCCACGGGAAACGTGGCCACACGAATGTGGCACCGCGCTCGCCGCCCAGCTTGTTCGCCGAAAGGCAGCGAGTTACAAATGGGTATCAAAGGCCTGCGTCCGCCGACGTACCTGGTCTAGCCAGCGTCCACGGGAAACGTGGCCACACGAATGTGGCACCGCGCTCGCCGCCCAGCTCGTGCGCCGATAAGCAGCGAGTCACAAATGGGTATCAATGGCCTGCGTCCGCCGGACGTACCTGGTCTAGCCAGCGTCCACGGGAAACCTGACCACACGAATGCGGCACCGTGCTCGCCGCCCAGCTCCTGCACGGATAGGCAGCGAGTCACAAATGGGTTTCAAAGGCCTGCGTCCGCCGGACGTACCTGGTCTAGCCAGCATCCACGGGAAACTTGGCCACACGAATGTGGCACCGCGCTCGCCGGCCAGCTCGTGCGCCGATAGGCAGCGAGTCACAAATGGGTTTCAAAGGCCTGCGTCCGCCGGACGTACCTGGTCTAGCCAGCGTCCACGGGAAACTTGGCCACACGAATGTGGCACCGCGCTCGCCGCGCAGCTCGTGCGCCGATAGGCAGCGAGTCACAAATGGGTTTCAAAGGCCTGCGTCCGCCGGACGTACCTGGTCTAGCCAGCATCCACGGGAAACCTGGCCACACGAATGTGGCACCGCGCTCGCCGCCCAGCTTGTGCGTCGAAAGGCAGCGAGTTACAAATGGGTATCAAAGGCCTGCGTCCGCCGGCGTACCTGGTCTAGCCAGCGTCCACGGGAAACGTGGCCACACGAATGTGGCACCGCGCTCGCCGCCCAGCTCGTGCGCCGATAAGCAGCGAGTCACAAATGGGTATCAAAGGCCTGCGTCCGCCGGACGTACCTGGTCTAGCCAGCGTCCACGGGAAACCTGACCACACGAATGCGGCACCGTGCTCGCCGCCCAGCTCGTGCGCCGATAGGCAGCGAGTCACAAATGGGTTTCAAAGGCCTCCGTCCACCGGACGTACCTGGTCTAGCCAGCGTCCACCGGAAACTTGGCCACACGAATGTGGCACCGCGCTCGCCGCCCAGCTTGTGCGCCAAAAGGCAGAGAGTCACAAATGGGTTTCAAAGGCCTGCGTCCACTGGACGTACCTGGTCTAGCCAGCGTCCACGGGAAACCTGGCCACACGAATGTGGCACCGCGCTCGCTGCCCAGCTCGTGCACGGATAGGCAGCGAGTCACAAATGGGTTTCAAAGGCCTGCGTCCGCCGGACGTACCTGGTCTAGCCAGCATCCACGGGAAACCTGACCACACGAATGTGGCACCGTGCTCGCCGCCCAGCTCCTGCACTGATAGGCAGCGAGTCACAAATGGGTTTCAAAGGCCTGCGTCCGCCGGACGTACCTGGTCTAGCCAGCATCCCTGGGAAACTTGGCCACACAAATGTGGCGCCGCGCTCGCCGGCCAGCGAGTCACAAATGGGTTTCAAAGGCCTGCGTCCGCCGGACGTACCTGGTCTAGCCAGCGTCCATGGGAAACTTGGCCACAGGAATGTGGCACCGCGCTCGCCGCGTAGCTCGTGCGCCGATACGCAACGAGTCACAAATGGGTTTCAAAGGCCCTCATCCGCCGGACGTACCTGGTCTAGCCAGCTTCCACGAGAAACCTGGCCACACGAATGTGGCACCGCGCTCGCCGCCCAGCTTGTGCGTCGAAAGGCAGCGAGTTACAAATGGGTATCAAAGGCCTGCGTCCGCCGGACGTACCTGGTCTAGCCAGCGTCCACGGGAAACGTGGCCACACGAATGTGGCACCGCGCTCGCCGCCCAGCTCGTGCGCCGATAAGCAACGAGTCACAAATGGGTATCAAAGGCCTGCGCCCGTCGGACGTACCTGGTCTAGCCAGCGTCCACGGGAAACCTAACCACACGAATGCGGCACCGTGCTCGCCACCCAGCTCGTGCGCCGATAGGCAGCGAGTCACAAATGGGTTTCAAAGGCCTCCGTCCACCGGACGTACCTGGTCTAGCCAGCGTCCACCGGAAACTTGGCCACACGAATGTGGCACCGCGCTCGCCGCCAAGCTTGTGCGCCAAAAGGCAGCGAGTCACAAATGGGTTTCAAAGGCCTGCGTCCGCCGGACGTACCTGGTCTAGCCAGCGTCCACGGGAAACCTGGCCACACGAATGTGGCACCACGCTCGCTGCCCAGCTCGTGCACGGATAGGCAGCGAGTCACAAATGGGTTTCAAAGGCATGCGTCCGCCGGACGTACCTAGTCTAGCCAGCGTCCACGGGAAACCTGGCCACACGAATGTGGCACCGCGCTCGCCGCCCAGCTTGTTCGCCGAAAGGCAGCGAGTTACAAATGGGTATCAAAGGCCTGCGTCCACCGGACGTACCTAGTCTAGCCAGCGTCCACCGCAAACTTGGCCACACGAATGTGGAACTGCGCTCGCCACCCAGCTTGTGCGCCAAAAGGCAGCGAGTCACAAATGGGTTTCAAAGGCCTGCGTCCGCTTGACGTACCTGGTCTAGCCAGAGTCCACGGGAAACCTGGCCACACGAATGTGGCACCGCGCTCGCTGCCCAGCTCGTGCACCGATAGGCAGCGAGTCACAAATGGGTTTAAAAGGCCTGCGTCCGCCGGACGTACCTGGTCTAGCCAGCGTCCACGATAAACCTGACCACACGAATATGGCACCGTGCTCGCCGCCCAGCTCCTGCACCGATAGGCAGCGAGTCACAAATGGGTTTCAAAGGCCTGCGTCCGCCGGACGTACCTGGTCTAGCCAGCATCCACGGGAAACTTGGCCACACGAATGTGGCACCGCGCTCGCCGCCCAGCTCGTACGCCGAGAGGCAGCGAGTCACAAATGGGTTTCAAAGGCCTGCGTCCGCTGGACGTACCTGGTCTAGCCAGCGTCCACGGGAAACCTGGCCACACGAATGTGGCACCGCGGTCGCTGCCCACCTCGTGCACCGATATGCAGCGAGTCACAAATGGGTTTCAAAGGCCTGCGTCCGCCGGAAGTACCTGGTCTAGCCAGCGTCCACGGGAAACCTGGCCACACGAATGTGGCACCGTGCTCCCCGCCCAACTCGTGCACGGATAGGCAGCGAGTCACAAATGGGTTTCAAAGGCCTGCGTCCGCTGGACGTACCTGGTCTAGCCAGCGTCCACGGGAAACCTGGCCACACGAATGTGTCACCGCGCTCGCCGCGCAGCTCGTGCGCCGATACGCAACGAGTCACAAATGGGTTTCAAAGGCCCTCATCCGCCGGACGTACCTGGTCTAGCCAGCGTCCACGAGAAACCTGGCCACACGAATGTGGCACCGCGCTCGCCGCCCAGCTTGTGCGCCGAAAGGCAGCGAGTTACAAATGGGTATCAAAGGCCTGCGTCCGCCGGACGTACCTGGTCTAGCCAGCGTCCACGGGAAACGTGGCCACACGAATGTGGCACCGCGCTCGCCCCCCAGCTCGTGCGCCGATAAGCAGCGAGTCACAAATGGGTATCAAAGGCCTGCATCCGCCGGACGTACCTGGTCTAGCCAGCGTCCACGGGAAACCTGACCACACGAATGCGGCACCGTGCTCGCCACCCAGCTCGTGCGCCGATAGGCAGCGAGTCACAAATGGGTTTCAAAGGCCTCCGTCCACCGGACGTACCTGGTCTAGCCAGCGTCCACCGGAAACTTGGCCACACGAATGTGGCACCGCGCTCGCCGCCCAGCTTGTGCGCCAAAAGGCAGCGAGTAACAAATGGGTTTCAAAGGCTTGCGTCCGCCGGACGTACCTGGTCTAGCCAGCGTCCACGGGAAACCTGGCCACACGAATGTGGCACCGCGCTCGCTGCACAGCTTGTTCGCCGAAAGGCAGCGAGTTACAAATGGGTATCAAAGGCCTGCGTCCGCCGGCGTACCTGGTCTAGCCAGCGTCCACGGGAAACGTGGCCACACGAATGTGGCACCGCGCTCGCCGCCCAGCTTGTTCGCCGAAAGGCAGCGAGTTACAAATGGGTATCAAAGGCCTGCGTCCGCCGACGTACCTGGTCTAGCCAGCGTCCACGGGAAACGTGGCCACACGAATGTGGCACCGCGCTCGCCGCCCAGCTCGTGCGCCGATAAGCAGCGAGTCACAAATGGGTATCAATGGCCTGCGTCCGCCGGACGTACCTGGTCTAGCCAGCGTCCACGGGAAACCTGACCACACGAATGCGGCACCGTGCTCGCCGCCCAGCTCCTGCACGGATAGGCAGCGAGTCACAAATGGGTTTCAAAGGCCTGCGTCCGCCGGACGTACCTGGTCTAGCCAGCATCCACGGGAAACTTGGCCACACGAATGTGGCACCGCGCTCGCCGGCCAGCTCGTGCGCCGATAGGCAGCGAGTCACAAATGGGTTTCAAAGGCCTGCGTCCGCCGGACGTACCTGGTCTAGCCAGCGTCCACGGGAAACTTGGCCACACGAATGTGGCACCGCGCTCGCCGCGCAGCTCGTGCGCCGATAGGCAGCGAGTCACAAATGGGTTTCAAAGGCCTGCGTCCGCCGGACGTACCTGGTCTAGCCAGCATCCACGGGAAACCTGGCCACACGAATGTGGCACCGCGCTCGCCGCCCAGCTTGTGCGTCGAAAGGCAGCGAGTTACAAATGGGTATCAAAGGCCTGCGTCCGCCGGCGTACCTGGTCTAGCCAGCGTCCACGGGAAACGTGGCCACACGAATGTGGCACCGCGCTCGCCGCCCAGCTCGTGCGCCGATAAGCAGCGAGTCACAAATGGGTATCAAAGGCCTGCGTCCGCCGGACGTACCTGGTCTAGCCAGCGTCCACGGGAAACCTGACCACACGAATGCGGCACCGTGCTCGCCGCCCAGCTCGTGCGCCGATAGGCAGCGAGTCACAAATGGGTTTCAAAGGCCTCCGTCCACCGGACGTACCTGGTCTAGCCAGCGTCCACCGGAAACTTGGCCACACGAATGTGGCACCGCGCTCGCCGCCCAGCTTGTGCGCCAAAAGGCAGAGAGTCACAAATGGGTTTCAAAGGCCTGCGTCCACTGGACGTACCTGGTCTAGCCAGCGTCCACGGGAAACCTGGCCACACGAATGTGGCACCGCGCTCGCTGCCCAGCTCGTGCACGGATAGGCAGCGAGTCACAAATGGGTTTCAAAGGCCTGCGTCCGCCGGACGTACCTGGTCTAGCCAGCATCCACGGGAAACCTGACCACACGAATGTGGCACCGTGCTCGCCGCCCAGCTCCTGCACTGATAGGCAGCGAGTCACAAATGGGTTTCAAAGGCCTGCGTCCGCCGGACGTACCTGGTCTAGCCAGCATCCCTGGGAAACTTGGCCACACAAATGTGGCGCCGCGCTCGCCGGCCAGCGAGTCACAAATGGGTTTCAAAGGCCTGCGTCCGCCGGACGTACCTGGTCTAGCCAGCGTCCATGGGAAACTTGGCCACAGGAATGTGGCACCGCGCTCGCCGCGTAGCTCGTGCGCCGATACGCAACGAGTCACAAATGGGTTTCAAAGGCCCTCATCCGCCGGACGTACCTGGTCTAGCCAGCTTCCACGAGAAACCTGGCCACACGAATGTGGCACCGCGCTCGCCGCCCAGCTTGTGCGTCGAAAGGCAGCGAGTTACAAATGGGTATCAAAGGCCTGCGTCCGCCGGACGTACCTGGTCTAGCCAGCGTCCACGGGAAACGTGGCCACACGAATGTGGCACCGCGCTCGCCGCCCAGCTCGTGCGCCGATAAGCAACGAGTCACAAATGGGTATCAAAGGCCTGCGCCCGTCGGACGTACCTGGTCTAGCCAGCGTCCACGGGAAACCTAACCACACGAATGCGGCACCGTGCTCGCCACCCAGCTCGTGCGCCGATAGGCAGCGAGTCACAAATGGGTTTCAAAGGCCTCCGTCCACCGGACGTACCTGGTCTAGCCAGCGTCCACCGGAAACTTGGCCACACGAATGTGGCACCGCGCTCGCCGCCAAGCTTGTGCGCCAAAAGGCAGCGAGTCACAAATGGGTTTCAAAGGCCTGCGTCCGCCGGACGTACCTGGTCTAGCCAGCGTCCACGGGAAACCTGGCCACACGAATGTGGCACCACGCTCGCTGCCCAGCTCGTGCACGGATAGGCAGCGAGTCACAAATGGGTTTCAAAGGCATGCGTCCGCCGGACGTACCTAGTCTAGCCAGCGTCCACGGGAAACCTGGCCACACGAATGTGGCACCGCGCTCGCCGCCCAGCTTGTTCGCCGAAAGGCAGCGAGTTACAAATGGGTATCAAAGGCCTGCGTCCACCGGCGTACCTGTTCTAGCCAGCGTCCACGGGAAACGTGGCCACACGAATGTGGCACCACGCTCGCCGCCCAGCTCGTGCGCCGATAAGCAGCGAGTCACAAATGGGTATCAATGGCCTGCGTCCGCCGGACGTACCTGGTCTAGCCAGCGTCCACGGGAAACCTGACCACACGAATGCGGCACCGTGCTCGCCGCACAGCTCGTGCGCCGATAGGCAGCGAGTCACAAATGGGTTTCAAAGGCCTCCGTCCACCGGACGTACCTAGTCTAGCCAGCGTCCACCGCAAACTTGGCCACACGAATATGGCACCGCGCTCGCCGCCCAGCTTGTGCGCCAAAAGGCAGCGAGTCACAAATGGGTTTCAAAGGCCTGCGTCCGCTTGACGTACCTGGTCTAGCCAGAGTCCACGGGAAACCTGGCCACACGAATGTGGCACCGCGCTCGCTGCCCAGCTCGTGCACCGATAGGCAGCGAGTCACAAATGGGTTTCAAAGGCCTGCGTCCGCCGGACGTACCTGGTCTAGCCAGCGTCCACGATAAACCTGACCACACAAATATGGCACCGTGCTCGCCGCCCAGCTCCTGCACCGATAGGCAGCGAGTCACAAATGGGTTTCAAAGGCCTCCGTCCACCGGACGTACCTAGTCTAGCCAGCGTCCACCGGAAACTTGGCCACACGAATGTGGCACCGCGCTCGCCGCCAAGCTTGTGCGCCAAAAGGCAGCGAGTCACAAATGGGTTTCAAAGGCCTGCGTCTTCCGGACGTACCTGGTCTAACAAGCGTCCATGGGAAACCTGACCACACGAATGTGGCACCGCGCTCGCCGCGCAGCTCGTGCGCCGATACGCAACGAGTCACAAATGGGTTTCAAAGGCCCTCGTCCGCCGGACGTACCTGGTCTTGCCAGCGTCCACGAGAAACCTGGCCACACGAATGTGGCACCGCGCTCGCCGCCCAGCTTGTGCGCCGAAAGGCAGCGAGTTAGAAATGGGTATCAAAGGCCTGCGTCCGCCGGACGTACCTGGTCTAGCCAGCGTCCTCGGGAAACGTGGCCACACGAATGTGGCACCGCGTTCGCCGCCCAGCTCGTGCGCCGATAAGCTACGAGTCACAAATGGGTATCAAAGGCTTGCGTCCGCCGGACGTACCTGGTCTAGCCAGCGTCCACGGGAAACCTGGCCACACGAATGTGGCACCGCGCTCGCTGCCTAGCTCGTGCGCCGATACGCAGCGAGTCACAAATGGGTTTCAAAGGCCTGCGTCGGCCGGACGTACCTATTCTAGCCAGCGTCCACGGGAAACCTGACCACACGAATACGGCACCGTGCTCGCCGCCCAGCTCGTGCGCCGATAGGCAGCGAGTCACAAATGGGTTTCAAAGGCCTCCGTCCGCTGGACGTACCTGGTCTAGCCAGCGTCCACCGGAAACCTGACCACACAAATATGGCACCGTGCTCGCCGCCCAGCTCCTGCACCGATAGGCAGCGAGTCACAAATGGGTTTCAAAGGCCTCCGTCCACCGGACGTACCTAGTCTAGCCAGCGTCCACCGGAAACTTGGCCACACGAATGTGGCACCGCGCTCGCCGCCAAGCTTGTGCGCCAAAAGGCAGCGAGTCACAAATGGGTTTCAAAGGCCTGCGTCTTCCGGACGTACCTGGTCTAACAAGCGTCCATGGGAAACCTGACCACACGAATGTGGCACCGCGCTCGCCGCCCAGCTTGTGCGCCGAAAGGCAGCGAGTCGTAAATGGGTTTCAAAGGCCTGCATCCGCCGGACGTACCTGGTCTACCCAGCGTCCACGGGAAACGTGGCCACACGAATGTGGCACCGCGCTCGCCGCCCAGCTCGTGCGCCGATAAGCAGCGAGTCACAAATAGGTATCAAAGGCCTGCGTCCGCCGGACGTACCTGGTCTAGCCAGCGTCCACGGGAAGTCTGACCACAGGAATGCGGCACCGTGCTCGCCGCCCAGCTCGTGCGCCGATAGGCAGCGAGTCACAAATGGGTTTCAAAGGCCTCCGTCAGCCGGACGTACCTTGTCTAGCCAGCGTCCACGGGAAACGTGGCCACACGAATGTGGCACAGCGCTCGCCGCCCAGCTCGTGCGCCGATAAGCAGCGAGTCACAAATCGGTATCAAAGGCCTACGTCCGCCGGACGTACCTGGTCTAGCCAGCGTCCACGGGAAACCTGGCCACACGAATGTGGCACCGCGCTCGTTGCCCAGCTCGTGCACCGACAGGCAGCGAGTCACAAATGGGTTTCAAAGGCCTGCGTTCGCCGGACGTACCTGGTCTAGCCAGCGTCCACGGGAAACTTGGCCACACGAATGTGGCACCGCGCTCGCCGCGCAGCTCGTGCGCCGATACGCAACGAGTCACAAATGGGTTTCAAAGGCCCTCATCCGCCGGACGTACCTGGTCTAGCCAGCGTCCACGAGAAACCTGGCCACACGAATGTGGCACCGCGCTCGCCGCCCAGCTTGTGCGCCGAAAGGCAGCGAGTTACAAATGGGTTTCAAAGGCCCTCATCCGCCGGACGTACCAGGTCTAGCCAGCGTCCACGAGAAACCTGGCCACACGCATGTGGCACCGCGCTCGCCGCGCAGCTCGTGCGCCGTTACGCAACGAGTCACAAATGGGTTTCAAAGGCCCTCATCCGCCGGACGTACCAGGTCTAGCCAGCGTCCACGAGAAACCTGGCCACACGCATGTGGCACCGCGCTCGCCGCCCAGCTTGTGCGCCGAAAGGCAGCGAGTTACAAATGGGTATCAAAGGCCTGCGTCCGCCGGACGTACCTGGTCTAGCCAGCGTCCACGGGAAACGTGGCACACGAATGTGGCACCGCGTTCGCCGCCCAGCTCGTGCGCCGATAAGCAGCGAGTCACAAATGGGTATCAAAGGCCTGCATCCGCCGGACGTACCTGGTCTAGCCAGCGTCCACGGGAAACCTGACCACACGAATTCGGCACCGTGCTCGCCACCCAGCTCGTGCGCCGATAGGCAGCGAGTCACAAATGGGTTTCAAAGGCCTCCGTCCACCGGACGTACCTGGTCTAGCCAGCGTCCACCGGAAACTTGGCCACATGAATGTGGCACCGCGCTCGCCGCCCAGCTTGTGCGCCAAAAGGCAGCGAGTCACAAATGGGTTTCAAAGGCCTGCGTCCGCCGGACGTACCTGGTCTAGCCAGCGTCCACGGGAAACCTGGCCACACGAATGTGGCACCGCGCTCGCTGCCCAGCTCGTGCACTGATAGGCAGCGAGTCACAAATGGGTTTCAAAATCATGCGTCCGCCGGACGTACCTAGTCTAGCCAGCGTCCACGGGAAACCTGGCCACACGAATGTGGCACCGCGCTCGCCGCACAGCTTGTTCGCCGAAAGGCAGCGAGTTACAAATGGGTATCAAAGGCCTGCGTCCGCCGGCGTACCTGGTCTAGCCAGCGTCCACGGGAAACGTGGCCACACGAATGTGGCACCGCGCTCGCCGCCCAGCTCGTGCGCCGATAAGCAGCGAGTCACAAATGGGTATCAATGGCCTGCGTCCGCCGGACGTACCTGGTCTAGCCAGCGTCCACGGGAAACCTGACCACACGAATGCGGCACCGTGCTCGCCGCCCAGCTCGTGCGCCGATAGGCAGCGAGTCAGAATTGGGTTTCAAAGGCCTCCGTCCACCGGACGTACCTAGTCTAGCCAGCGTCCACCGCAAACTTGGCCACACGAATGTGGAACCGCGCTCGCCGCCCAGCTTGTTCGCCAAAAGGCAGCGAGTCACAAATGGGTTTCAAAGGCCTGCGTCCGCTTGACGTACCTGGTCTAGCCAGCGTCCACGAGAAACCTGGCCACACGCATGTGGCACCGCGCTCGCCGCCCAGCTTGTGCGCCGAAAGGCAGCGAGTTACAAATGGGTATCAAAGGCCTGCGTCCGCCGGACGTACCTGGTCTAGCCAGCGTCCACGGGAAACGTGGCACACGAATGTGGCACCGCGCTCGCCGCCCAGCTCGTGCGCCGATAAGCAGCGAGTCACAAATGGGTATCAAAGGCCTGCATCCGCCGGACGTACCTGGTCTAGCCAGCGTCCACGGGAAACCTGACCACACGAATTCGGCACCGTGCTCGCCACCCAGCTCGTGCGCCGATAGGCAGCGAGTCACAAATGGGTTTCAAAGGCCTCCGTCCACCGGACGTACCTGGTCTAGCCAGCGTCCACCGGAAACTTGGCCACATGAATGTGGCACCGCGCTCGCCGCCCAGCTTGTGCGCCAAAAGGCAGCGAGTCACAAATGGGTTTCAAAGGCCTGCGTCCGCCGGACGTACCTGGTCTAGCCAGCGTCCACGGGAAACCTGGCCACACGAATGTGGCACCGCGCTCGCTGCCCAGCTCGTGCACTGATAGGCAGCGAGTCACAAATGGGTTTCAAAATCATGCGTCCGCCGGACGTACCTAGTCTAGCCAGCGTCCATGGGAAACCTGGCCACACGAATGTGGCACCGCGCTCGCCGCACAGCTTGTTCGCCGAAAGGCAGCGAGTTACAAATGGGTACCAAAGGCCTGCGTCCGCCGGCGTACCTGGTCTAGCCAGCGTCCACGGGAAACGTGGCCACACGAATGTGGCACCCAGCTCGCCGCCCAGCTCGTGCGCCGATAAGCAGCGAGTCACAAATGGGTATCAATGGCCTGCGTCCGCCGGACGTACCTGGTCTAGCCAGCGTCCACGGGAAACCTGACCACACGAATGCGGCACCGTGCTCGCCGCCCAGCTCGTGCGCCGATAGGCAGCGAGTCACAATTGGGTTTCAAAGGCCTCCGTCCACCGGACGTACCTAGTCTAGCCAGCGTCCACCGCAAACTTGGCCACACGAATGTGGAACCGCGCTCGCCGCCCAGCTTGTTCGCCAAAAGGCAGCGAGTCACAAATGGGTTTCAAAGGCCTGCGTCCGCTTGACGTACCTGGTCTAGCCAGAGTACACGGGAAACCTGGCCACACGAATGTGGCACCGCGCTCGCTGCCCAGCTCGTGCACCGATAGGCAGCGAGTCACAAATGGGTTTCAAAGGCCTGCGTCCGCCGGACGTACCTGGTCTAGCCAGCGTCCACGATAAACCTGACCACACGAATATGGCACCGTGCTCGCCGCCCAGCTCCTGCACCGATAGGCAGCGAGTCACAAATGGGTTTCAAAGGCCTGTGTCCGCCGGACGTACCTGGTCTAGCCAGCGTCCACGGGAAACCTGACCACACGAATTCGGCACCGTGCTCGCCGCCCAGCTCCTGCACCGATAGGCAGCGAGTCACAAATGGGTTTCAAAGGCCTGCGTCCGCCGGACGTACCTGGTCTAGCCAGCATCCACCGGAAACTTGGCCACATGAATGTGGCACCGCGCTCGCCGCCCAGCTTGTGCGCCAAAAGGCAGCGAGTCACAAATGGGTTTCAAAGGCCTGCGTCCGCCGGACGTACCTGGTCTAGCCAGCGTCCACGGGAAACCTGGCCACACGAATGTGGCACCGCGCTCGCTGCCCAGCTCGTGCACTGATAGGCAGCGTGTCACAAATGGGTTTCAAAATCATGCGTCCGCCGGACGTACCTAGTCTAGCCAGCGTCCACGGGAAACCTGGCCACACGAATGTGGCACCGCGCTCGCCGCACAGCTTGTTCGCCGAAAGGCAGCGAGTTACAAATGGGTATCAAAGGCCTGCGTCCGCCGGCGTACCTGGTCTAGCCAGCGTCCACGGGAAACGTGGCCACACGAATGTGGCACCGCGCTCGCCGCCCAGCTCGTGCGCCGATAAGCAGCGAGTCACAAATGGGTATCAATGGCCTGCGTCCGCCGGACGTACCTGGTCTAGCCAGCGTCCACGGGAAACCTGACCACACGAATGCGGCACCGTGCTCGCCGCCCAGCTCGTGCGCCGATAGGCAGCGAGTCACAATTGGGTTTCAAAGGCCTCCGTCCACCGGACGTACCTAGTCTAGCCAGCGTCCACCGCAAACTTGGCCACACGAATGTGGAACCGCGCTCGCCGCCCAGCTTGTTCGCCAAAAGGCAGCGAGTCACAAATGGGTTTCAAAGGCCTGCGTCCGCTTGACGTACCTGGTCTAGCCAGAGTCCACGGGAAACCTGGCCACACGAATGTGGCACCGCGCTCGCTGCCCAGCTCGTGCACCGATAGGCAGCGAGTCACAAATGGGTTTCAAAGGCATGCGTCCGCCGGACGTACCTGGTCTAGCCAGCGTCCACGATAAACCTGACCACACGAATATGGCACCGTGCTCGCCGCCCAGCTCCTGCACCGATAGGCAGCGAGTCACAAATGGGTTTCAAAGGCCTGTGTCCGCCGGACGTACCTGGTCTAGCCAGCGTCCACGGGAAACCTGACCACACGAATGTGGCACCGTGCTCGCCGCCCAGCTCCTGCACCGATAGGCAGCGAGTCACAAATAGGTTTCAAAGGCCTGCGTCCGCCGGACGTACCTGGTCTAGCCAGCATCCCTGGGAAACTTGGCCACACAAATGTGGCATCGCGCTCGCCGGCCAGTGAGTCACAAATGGGTTTCAAAGGCCTGCGTCCGCCGGACGTACTTGGTCTAGCCAGCGTCCACGGGAAACTTGGCCACACGAATGTGGCACCGCGCTCGCCGCGCAGCTCGTGCGCCGATAAGCAACGAGTCACAAATGGGTTTCAAAGGCCCTCATCCGCCGGACGTACCTGGTCTAGCCAGCGTCCACGAGAAACCTGGCCACACGAATGTGGCACCGCGCTCGCCGCGCAGCTTGTGCGCCGAAAGGCAGCGAGTTACAAATGGGTATCAAAGGCCTGGGTCCGCCGGACGTACCTGGTCTAGCCAGCGTCCACGGGAAACGTGGCCACACGAATGTGGCACCGCGCTCGCCGCCCAGCTCGTGCGCCGATAAGCAGCGAGTCACAAATGGGTATCAAAGGCCTGCATCCGCCGGACGTACCTGGTCTAGACAGCGTCCACGGGAAACCTGACCACACGAATGCGGCACCGTGCTCGCCACCCAGCTCGTGCGCCGATAGGCAGCGAGTCACAAATGGGTTTCAAAGGCCTCCGTCCACCGGACGTACCTGGTCTAGCCAGCGTCCACCGGAAACTTGGCCACACGAATGTGGCACCGCGCTCGCCGCCCAGCTTGTGCGCCAAAAGGTAGCGAGTCACAAATGGGTTTCAAAGGCCTGCGTCCGCCGGACGTACCTGGTCTAGCCAGCGTCCACGGGAAACCTGGCCACACGAATGTGGCACCGCGCTCGCTGCCCAGCTCGTGCACCGATAGGCAGCGAGTCACAAATGGGTTTCAAAATCATGCGTCCGCCGGACGTACCTAGTCTAGCCAGCGTCCACGGGAAACCTGGCCACACGAATGTGGCACCGCGCTCGCCGCACAGCTTGTTCGCCGAAAGGCAGCGAGTTACAAATGGGTATCAAAGGCCTGCGTCCGTCGGCACACCTGGTCTAACCAGCGTCCACGGGAAACGTGGCCACACGAATGTGGCACCGCGCTCGCCGCCCAGCTCGTGCGCCGATAAGCAGCGAGTCACAAACGGGTATCAATGGCCTGCGTCCGCCGGACGTACCTGGTCTAGCCAGCGTCCACGGGAAACCTGACCACACGAATGCGGCACCGTGCTCGCCGCCCAGCTCGTGCGCCGATAGGCAGCGAGTCACAAATGGGTTTTAAAGGCCTCCGTCCACCGGACGTACCTAGTCTAGCCAGCGTCCACCGCAAACTTGGCCACACGAATGTGGAACCGCGCTCGCCGCCCAGCTTGTGCGCCAAAAGGCAGCGAGTCACAAATGGGTTTCAAAGGCCTGCGTCCGCTTGACGTACCTGGTCTAGCCAGAGTCCACGGGAAACCTGGCCACACGAATGTGGCACCGCGCTCGCTGCCCAGCTCGTGCACCGATAGGCAGTGAGTCACAAATGGGTTTCAAAGGCCTGCGTCCGCCAGACGTACCTGGTCTAGCCAGCGTCCACGATAAACCTGACCACACGAATATGGCACCGTGCTCGCCGCCCAGCTCCTGCACCGATAGGCGGCGAGTCACAAATGGGTTTCAAAGGCCTGCGTCCGCCAGACGTACCTGGTCTAGCCAGCATCCACGGGAAACTTGGCCACACGAATGTGGCACCGCGCTCGCCGCCCAGCTCGTACGCCGAGAGGCACCGAGTCACAAATGGGTTTCAAAGGCCTGCGTCCGCTGGACGTACCTGGTCTAGCCAGCGTCCACGGGAAACCTGGCCACACGAATGTGGCACCGCGGTCGCTGCCCAGCTCGTGCACCGATATGCAGCGAGTCACAAATGGGTTTCAAAGGCCTGCGTCCGCCGGAAGTACCTTGTCTAGCCAGCGTCCACGGGAAACCTGGCCACACGAATTTGGCACCGTGCTCGCCGCCCAACTCGTGCACGGATAGGCAGCGAGTCACAAATGGGTTTCAAAGGCCTGCGTCCGCTGGACGTACCTGGTCTAACCAGCGTCCATGGGAAACCTGGCCACACGAATGTGGCACCGCGCTCGCTGCCCAGCTCGTGCACCGATAGGCAGCGAGTCAAAAATGGGTTTCAAAGGCCTGCGTCCGCCGGACGTACCTGGTCTAGCCAGCGTCCACGGGAAACCTGACCACACGAATGTGGCACCATGCTCGCCGCCCAGCTCCTGCACCGATAGGCAGCGAGTCACAAATGGGTTTCAAAGGCCTGCGTCCGCCGGACGTACCTGGTCTAGCCAGCATCCACGGGAAACTTGGCCACACGAATGTGGCACCGCGCTCGCCGGCCAGCTCGTGCGCCGATAGGCAGCGAGTCACAAATGGGTTTCAAAGGCCTGCGTCCGCCGGACGTAGCTGGTCTAGCCAGCGTCCACGGGAAACTTGGCCACACAAATGTGGCACCGCGCTCGCCGCGCAGCTCGTGCGCCGATACGCAACGAGTCACAAATGGGTTTCAAAGGCATGCGTCCGCCGGACGTACCTGGTCTAGCCAGCGTCCACGGGAAACCTGGCCACACGAATGTGGTACCACGCTCGCCGCCCAGCTTGTGCGTCGAAAGGCTGCGAGTTACAAATGGGTATCAAAGGCCTGCGTCCGCCGGCGTACCTGGTCTAGCCAGCGTCCACGGGAAACGTGGCCACACGAATGTGGCACCGCGCTCGCCGCCCAGCTCCTGCGCCGATAAGCAGCGAGTCACAAATGGGTATCAAAGGCCTGCGTCCGCCGGACGTACCTGGTCTAGCCAGCGTCCACGGGAAACCTGACCACACGAATGCGGCACCGTGCTCACCGCCCAGCTCGTGCGCCGATAGGCAGCGAGTCACAAATGGGTTTCAAAGGCATGCGTCCGCTGGACGTACCTGGTCTAGCCAGCGTCCACGGGAAACCTGGCCACACGAATGTGGCACCGCGGTCGCTGCCCAGCTCGTGCAGCGATATGCAGCGAGTCACAAATGGGTTTCAAAGGCCTGCGTCCGCCGGAAGTACCTTGTCTAGCCAGCGTCCACGGGAAACCTGGCCACATGAATGTGGCACCGTGCTCGCCGCCCAACTCGTGCACGGATAGGCAGCGAGTCACAAATGGGTTTCAAAGGCCTGCGTCCGCTGGACGTACCTGGTCTAGCCAGCGTCCACGGGAAACCTGGCCACACGAATGTGGCACCGCGCTCGCTGCCCAGCTCGTGCACCGATAGGCAGCGAGTCAAAAATGGGTTTCAAAGGCCTGCGTCCGCCGGACGTACCTGGTCTAGCCAGCGTCCACGGGAAACCTGACCATACGAATGTGGCACCATGCTCGCCGCCCAGATCCTGCACCGATAGGCAGCGAGTCACAAATGGGTTTCAAAGGCCTGCGTCCGCCGGACGTACCTGGTCTAGCCAGCATCCACGGGAAACTTGGCCACACGAATGTGGCACCGCGCTCGCCGGCCAGCTCGTGCGCCGATAGGCAGCGAGTCACAAATGGGTTTCAAAGGCCTGCGTCCGCCGGACGTACCTGGTCTAGCCAGCGTCCACGGGAAACTTGGCCACACGAATGTGGCACCGCGCTCGCCGCGCAGCTCGTGCGCCGATACGCAACGAGTCACAAATGGGTTTCAAAGGCATGCGTCCGCCGGACGTACCTGGTCTAGCCAGCGTCCACGGGAAACCTGGCCACACGAATGTGGCACCGCGCTCGCCGCCCAGCTTGTGCGTCGAAAGGCAGCGAGTTACAAATGGGTATCAAAGGCCTGCGTCCGCCGGCGTACCTGGTCTAGCCAGCGTCCACGGGAAACGTGGCCACACGAATGTGGCACCGCGCTCGCCGCCCAGCTCCTGCGCCGATAAGCAGCGAGTCACAAATGGGTATCAAAGGCCTGCGTCCGCCGGACGTACCTGGTCTAGCCAGCGTCCACGGGAAACCTGACCACACAAATGCGGCACCGTGCTCACCGCCCAGCTCGTGCGCCGATAGGCAGCGAGTCACAAATGGGTTTCAAAGGCATGCGTCCGCTGGACGTACCTGGTCTAGCCAGCGTCCACGGGAAACCTGGCCACACGAATGTGGCACCGCGGTCGCTGCCCAGCTCGTGCAGCGATATGCAGCGAGTCACAAATGGGTTTCAAAGGCCTGCGTCCGCCGGAAGTACCTTGTCTAGCCAGCGTCCACGGGAAACCTGGCCACACGAATGTGGCACCGTGCTCGCCGCCCAACTCGTGCACGGATAGGCAGCGAGTCACAAATGGGTTTCAAAGGCCTGCGTCCGCTGGACGTACCTGGTCTAGCCAGCGTCCACGGGAAACCTGGCCACACGAATGTGGCACCGCGCTCGCTGCCCAGCTCGTGCACCGATAGGCAGCGAGTCAAAAATGGGTTTCAAAGGCCTGCGTCCGCCGGACGTACCTGGTCTAGCCAGCGTCCACGGGAAACCTGACCATACGAATGTGGCACCATGCTCGCCGCCCAGATCCTGCACCGATAGGCAGCGAGTCACAAATGGGTTTCAAAGGCCTGCGTCCGCCGGACGTACCTGGTCTAGCCAGCATCCACGGGAAACTTGGCCACACGAATGTGGCACCGCGCTCGCCGGCCAGCTCGTGCGCCGATAGGCAGCGAGTCACAAATGGGTTTCAAAGGCCTGCGTCCGCCGGACGTACCTGGTCTAGCCAGCGTCCACGGGAAACTTGGCCACACGAATGTGGCACCGCGCTCGCCGCGCAGCTCGTGCGCCGATACGCAACGAGTCACAAATGGGTTTCAAAGGCATGCATCCGCCGGACGTACCTGGTCTAGCCAGCGTCCACGGGAAACCTGGCCACACGAATGTGGCACCGCGCTCGCCGCCCAGCTTGTGCGTCGAAAGGCAGCGAGTTACAAATGGGTATCAAAGGCCTGCGTCCGCCGGCGTACCTGGTCTAGCCAGCGTCCACGGGAAACGTGGCCACACGAATGTGGCACCGCGCTCGCCGCCCAGCTCCTGCGCCGATAAGCAGCGAGTCACAAATGGGTATCAAAGGCCTGCGTCCGCCGGACGTACCTGGTCTAGCCAGCGTCCACGGGAAACCTGACCACACAAATGCGGCACCGTGCTCACCGCCCAGCTCGTGCGCCGATAGGCAGCGAGTCACAAATGGGTTTCAAAGGCATGCGTCCGCTGGACGTACCTGGTCTAGCCAGCGTCCACGGGAAACCTGGCCACACGAATGTGGCACCGCGGTCGCTGCCCAGCTCGTGCAGCGATATGCAGCGAGTCACAAATGGGTTTCAAAGGCCTGCGTCCGCCGGAAGTACCTTGTCTAGCCAGCGTCCACGGGAAACCTGGCCACACGAATGTGGCACCGTGCTCGCCGCCCAACTCGTGCACGGATAGGCAGCGAGTCACAAATGGGTTTCAAAGGCCTGCGTCCGCTGGACGTACCTGGTCTAGCCAGCGTCCACGGGAAACCTGGCCACACGAATGTGGCACCGCGCTCGCTGCCCAGCTCGTGCACCGATAGGCAGCGAGTCAAAAATGGGTTTCAAAGGCCTGCGTCCGCCGGACGTACCTGGTCTAGCCAGCGTCCACGGGAAACCTGACCATACGAATGTGGTACCATGCTTGCCGCCCAGATCCTGCACCGATAGGCAGCGAGTCACAAATGGGTTTCAAAGGCCTGCGTCCGCCGGACGTACCTGGTCTAGCCAGCATCCACGGGAAACTTGGCCACACGAATGTGGCACCGCGCTCGCCGGCCAGCTCGTGCGCCGATAGGCAGCGAGTCACAAATGGGTTTCAAAGGCCTGCGTCCGCCGGACGTACCTGGTCTAGCCAGCGTCCACGGGAAACTTGGCCACACGAATGTGGCACCGCGCTCGCCGCGCAGCTCGTGCGCCGATACGCAACGAGTCACAAATGGGTTTCAAAGGCATGCGTCCGCCGGACGTACCTGGTCTAGCCAGCGTCCACGGGAAACCTGGCCACACGAATGTGGCACCGCGCTCGCCGCCCAGCTTGTGCGTCGAAAGGCAGCGAGTTACAAATGGGTATCAAAGGCCTGCGTCCGCCGGCGTACCTGGTCTAGCCAGCGTCCACGGGAAACGTGGCCACACGAATGTGGCACCGCGCTCGCCGCCCAGCTCGTGCGCCGATAAGCAGCGAGTCACAAATAGGTATCAAAGGCCTGCGTCCGCCGGACGTACCTGGTCTAGCCAGCGTCCACGGGAAACCTGACCACACGAATGCGGCACCGTGCTCGCCGCCCAGCTCGTGCGCCGATAGGCAGCGAGTCACAAATGGGTTTCAAAGGCCTCCGTCCACCGGACGTACCTGGTCTAGCCAGCGTCCACCGGAAACTTGGCCACACGAATGTGGCACCGCGCTCGCCGCCCAGCTTGTGCGCCAAAAGGCAGAGAGTCACAAATGGGTTTCAAAGGCCTGCGTCCGCTGGACGTACCTGGTCTAGCCAGCGTCCACGGGAAACCTGGCCACACGAATGTGGCACCGCGCTCGCCGCCCAGCTCCTGCGCCGATAAGCAGCGAGTCACAAATGGGTATCAAAGGCCTGCGTCCGCCGGACGTACCTGGTCTAGCCAGCGTCCACGGGAAACCTGACCACACGAATACGGCACCGTGCTCACCGCCCAGCTCGTGCGCCGATAGGCAGCGAGTCACAAATGGGTTTCAAAGGCATGCGTCCGCTGGACGTACCTGGTCTAGCCAGCGTCCACGGGAAACCTGGCCACACGAATGTGGCACCGCGGTCGCTGCCCAGCTCGTGCAGCGATATGCAGCGAGTCACAAATGGGTTTCAAAGGCCTGCGTCCGCCGGAAGTACCTTGTCTAGCCAGCGTCCACGGGAAACCTGGCCACACGAATGTGGCACCGTGCTCGCCGCCCAACTCGTGCACGGATAGGCAGCGAGTCACAAATGCGTTTAAAAGGCCTGCGTCCGCTGGACGTACCTGGTCTAGCCAGCGTCCACGGGAAACCTGGCCACACGAATGTGGCACCGCGCTCGCTGCCCAGCTCGTGCACCGATAGGCAGCGAGTCAAAAATGGGTTTCAAAGGCCTGCGTCCGCCGGACGTACCTGGTCTAGCCAGCGTCCACGGGAAACCTGACCATACGAATGTGGTACCATGCTCGCTGCCCAGATCCTGCACCGATAGGCAGCGAGTCACAAATGGGTTTCAAAGGCCTGCGTCCGCCGGACGTACCTGGTCTAGCCAGCATCCACGGGAAACTTGGCCACACGAATGTGGCACCGCGCTCGCCGGCCAGCTCGTGCGCCGATAGGCAGCGAGTCACAAATGGGTTTCAAAGGCCTGCGTCCGCCGGACGTACCTGGTCTAGCCAGCGTCCACGGGAAACTTGGCCACACGAATGTGGCACCGCGCTCGCCGCGCAGCTCGTGCGCCGATACGCAACGAGTCACAAATGGGTTTCAAAGGCATGCGTCCGCCGGACGTACCTGGTCTAGCCAGCGTCCACGGGAAACCTGGCCACACGAATGTGGCACCGCGCTCGCCGCCCAGCTTGTGCGTCGAAAGGCAGCGAGTTACAAATGGGTATCAAAGGCCTGCGTCCGCCGGCGTACCTGGTCTAGCCAGCGTCCACGGGAAACGTGGCCACACGAATGTGGCACCGCGCTCGCCGCCCAGCTCGTGCGCCGATAAGCAGCGAGTCACAAATAGGTATCAAAGGCCTGCGTCCGCCGGACGTACCTGGTCTAGCCAGCGTCCACGGGAAACCTGACCACACGAATGCGGCACCGTGCTCGCCGCCCAGCTCGTGCGCCGATAGGCAGCGAGTCACAAATGGGTTTCAAAGGCCTCCGTCCACCGGACGTACCTGGTCTAGCCAGCGTCCACCGGAAACTTGGCCACACGAATGTGGCACCGCGCTCGCCGCCCAGCTTGTGCGCCAAAAGGCAGAGAGTCACAAATGGGTTTCAAAGGCCTGCGTCCGCTGGACGTACCTGGTCTAGCCAGCGTCCACGGGAAACCTGGCCACACGAATGTGGCACCGCGCTCGCTGCCCAGCTCGTGCACGGATAGGCAGCGAGTCACAAATGGGTTTCAAAGGCCTGCGTCCGCCGGACGTACCTGGTCTAGCCAGCGTCCACGGGAAACCTGACCACACGAATGTGGCACCGTGCTCGCCGCCCAGCTCCTGCACCGATAGGCAGCGAGTCACAAATGGGTTTCAAAGGCCTGCGTCCGCCGGACGTACCTGGTCTAGCCAGCGTCCACGGGAAACGTGGCCACACGAATGTGGCACCGCGCTCACCGCCCAGCTCGTGCGCCGATAAGCAGCGAGTCACAAATGGGTATCAATGGCCTGCGTCCGCCGGACGTACCTGGTCTAGCCAGCGTCCACGGGAAACCTGACCACACGAATGCGGTAACGTGCTCGCCGCCCAGGTCGTGCGCCGATAGGCAGCGAGTCACAAATGGGTTTCAAAGGCCTCCGTCCACCGGACGTACCTAGTCTAGCCAGCGTCCACCGCAAACTTGGCCACACGAATGTGGCACCGCGCTCGCCGCCCAGCTTGTGCGCCAAAAGGCAGCGAGTCACAAATGGGTTTCAAAGGCCTGCGTCCGTTTGACGTACCTGGTCTAGCCAGAGTCCACGGGAAACCTGGCCACACGAATGTGGCACCGCGCTCGCTACCCAGCTCGTGCACCGATAGGCAGCGAGTCACAAATGGGTTTCAAAGGCCTGCGTCCGCCGGACGTATCTGGTCTAGCCAGCGTCCACGATAAACCTGACCACACGAATATGGCACCGTGCTCGCCGCCCAGCTCCTGCACCGATAGGCAGCGAGTCACAAATGGGTTTCAAAGGCCTGCGTCCGCCGGACTTATCTGGTCTAGCCAGCGCCCACGATAAACCTTACCACACGAATATGGCACCGTGCTCGCCGCCCAGCTCCTGCACCGATAGGCAGCGAGTCACAAATGGGTTTCAAAGGCCTCCGTCCACCGGACGTACCTAGTCTAGCCAGCGTCCACGGGAAACTTGGCCACACGAATGTGGCACCGCGCTCGCCGGCCAGCTCGTACGCCGATAGGCAGCGAGTCACAAATGGGTTTCAAAGGCCTGCGTCCGCCGGACGTACCTGGTCTAGCCAGCGTCCACGGGAAACTTGGCCACACGAATGTGGCACCGCGCTCGCCGCGCAGCTCGTGCGCCGATACGCAAAGAGTCACAAATGGGTTTCAAAGGCCTGCTTCCGCCGGACGTACCTGGTCTAGCCAGCGTCCACGGGAAACCTGGCCACACGAATGTGGCACCGCGCTCGTAGCCAACCCTCGTGCGCCGATAGGCAGCGAGTCACAAATGGGTTTCAAAGGCCCTCGTCCGCCGGACGTACCTGGTCTAGCCAGCGTCCACGAGAAACCTGGCCACACGAATGTGGCACCGTGCTCGCCGCCCAGCTTGTGCGCCGAAAGGCAGCGAGTTACAAATGGGTATCAAAGGCCTGCGTCCGCCGGACGTACCTGGTCTAGCCAGCGTCCACGGGAAACGTGGCCACACGAATGTGGCACCGCGCTCGCCGCCCAGCTCGTGCGCCGATAAGCAACGAGTCACAAATCGGTATCAAAGGCTTGCGTCCGCCGGACGTACCTGGTCTAGCCAGCGTCCACGGGAAACGTGGCCACACGAATGTGGCACCGCGCTCGCCGCCCAGCTCGTGCGCCGATAAGCAGCGTATCACAAATAGGTATCAAAGGCCTGCGTCCGCCGGACGTACCTGGTCTAGCCATCGTCCACGGGAAACCTGGCCACACAAATGTGGCACCGCGCTCGCTGCCCAGCTCGTGCACCAATAGGCAGCGAGTCACAAATGGGTTTCAAAGGCCTACGTCCGCCGGACGTACCTGGTCTAGCCAGCGTCCACGGGAAGTCTGACCACAGGAATGCGGCACCGTGCTCGCCGCAGAGCTCGTGCGCCGATAGGCAGCGAGTCACAAATGGGTTTCAAAGGCCTCCGTCAGCCGGACGTACCTGGTCTAGCCAGCGTCCACGGGAAACGTGGCCACACGAATGTGGCACAGTTCTCGCCGCCCAGCTCGTGCACCGATAGGCAGCGAGTCACAAATGGGTTTCAAAGGCCTGCGTCCGCCGGACGTACCTGGTCTAGCCAACATCCACGGGAAACCTGGCCACACGAATGTGGCACCGCGCTCGCCGCCCAGCTCGTGCGCCGATAGGCAGCGAGTCGCGAATGGGTTTCAAAGGCATGCGTTCGCCGGAACCTGGTCTAGCCAGCATCCACGGGAAACCTGGCCACACGAATGTGGCTCCGCGCTCGCCGCCCAGCTCGTGCACCGATAGGCAGCGAGTCACAAATGGGTTTCAAAGGACTGCATCCGCCGGATGTACCTGGTCTACCCAGCGTCCACGGGAAACGTGGCCACACGAATGTGGCACCTCGCTCGCCGCCAAGCTCGTGCGTCGATAGGCAGCGAGTCACAAATGGGTTTCAGAGGCATGCGTCCGCCCGACGTACCTGGTCTAGCCAGCGTCCATGGGAAACCTAGTCACACGAATGCGGTACCGCGCTCGCCGCCCAGCTTGTGCACCGTTAGGCAGCGAGTCACAAATGAGATTCAAAGGCCTGCGTCCGCCGGACATACCTGGTCTAGCCAGCTTCCACGGGAAACCTGGCCACATGAATGCGGCACCGCGCTCGCCATCCAGCTCGTGCACCGATAGGCAGCGAGTCACAAATGCGTTTCAAAGGCCTGCGTCCGCCGGACGTACCTGGTCTTGCCAGCGTCCATGGGAAACCTGGCCACACGAATGTGGCAGCGCGTTCGCCGCCCTGCTCGTGCGCCGATAGGCAGCAAGTCACAAATGGGTTTCAAAGTCCTGCGTCCGCCGGACGTACCTGGTCTAGCCAGCGTCCAAGGGAAACCTGGCCACACGAATGCGGCACCGCGCTCGCCGCCCAGCTCGTGCGCCGATAGGCAGCGAGTCACAAATGGGTTTCAAAGGCCTGCGTCCGCCGAACGTACCTGGTCTAGCCAGCGTCCGCGGGAAACTTGGAAATACGAATGTGGCACCGCGCTCACCTCCCAGCTCGTACGACGATAGGCAGCGAGTCACAAATGGGTTTAAAAGGCATGCGTCCGCCGGACGTACCTGGTCTACCCAGTGTCCACGGGACACCTAGCCAAACGAATGCGGCACCGCGCTCGCCGCCCAGCTCATGCGCCGATAGGCAGCGAGTCACAAATGGGTTTCAAAGGCCTGCATCCGCCGGATGTACCTGGTCTAGCCAGCGTCCACGGGAAACCTGGCCACACGAATACGGCATCGCACTCGCCTCCCAGCTCGTGCGCTGATAGACAGCGAGTCACAAATGGGTTTCAAAGACCAGCGTCCGCCGGACGTACCTGGTCTAGCCAGCGTCCACGAGAAACCTGGCCACAGGAATGTAGCAACGCGCTCGCCGCCCAGCTCGTGCGCCGATAGGCAGGGAGTCACAAATGGGTTTCAAAGGCATGTGTCCGTCGGACGTACCTGGTCTAGCCAGCGTCCACGTGACACCTGGCCACACAAATGTGGCACCGCGCACGCTGCCTAGCTCGTACGTCGATAGGCAGCGAGTCACAAATGGGTTTCAAAGGCCTACGTCCGTCGGACGTAACTGGTCTAGCCAACATCTACCGGAAACCTAGCCATTCGAATGTGGCACCGCGCTCGCCGCCAAGCTCGTGCGACGATAGGCAGCGAGTCACAAATGGGTTTCAAAGGCCTGCGTCCGCTTGACGTACCTGGTCTAGCCAGAGTCCACGGGAAACCTGGCCACACGATTGTGGCACCGCGCACGCTGCCCAACTCGTGCACCGATAGGCAGCGAGTCACAAATGGGTTTCAAAGGCCTCCGTCCGCCGGACGTACCTGGTTTAGCCAGCGTCCGCGATAAACCTGACCACACGAATATGGCACCGTGCTCGCCATCCAGCTCCTGCACCGATAGGCTGCGAGTCACAAATGTTTTTCAAAGGCCTGCGTCCGCCGGACGTACCTGGTCTTGCCAGCGTCCACGGGAAACCTGGCCACACGAATGTGGCAGCGCGTTCGCCGCCCAGCTCGTGCGCCGATAGGCAGCAAGTCACAAATGGGTTTCAAAGACCTGCGTCCGCCGGACGTACCTGGTCTAGCCAGCGTCCACGGGAAACCTAGCCACACGAATGTGGCACCGCGCTCGCCGCCCAGCTTGTTCGCCGAAAGGCAGCGAGTTACAAATGGGTATCAAAGGCCTGCGTCCGCCGGCGTACCTGGTCTAGCCAGCGTCCACGGGAAACGTGGCCACACGAATGTGGCACCGCGCTCGCCGCCCAGCTCGTGCGCCGATAAGCAGCGAGTCACAAATGGGTATCAATGGCCTGCGTCCGCCGGACGTACCTGGTCTAGCCAGCGTCCACGGGAAACCTGACCACACGAATGCGGCACCGTGCTCGCCGCCCAGCTCGTGCGCCGATAGGCAGCGAGTCACAAATGGGTTTCAAAGGCCTCCGTCCACCGGACGTACCTGGTCTAGCCAGCGTCCACCGGAAACTTGGCCACACGAATGTGGCACCGCGCTCGCCGCCCAGCTTGTGCGCCAAAAGGCAGAGAGTCACAAATGGGTTTCAAAGGCCTGCGTCCGCTGGACGTACCTGGTCTAGCCAGCGTCCACGGGAAACCTGGCCACACGAATATGGCACCGTGCTCGCCATCCAGCTCGTGCGCCGATAAGCAGCGAGTCACAAATGGGTATCAATGGCCTGCGTCCGCCGGACGTACCTGGTCTAGCCAGCGTCCACGGGAAACCTGACCACACGAATGCGGCACCGTGCTCGCCGCCCAGCTCGTGCGCCGATAGGCAGCGAGTCACAAATGGGTTTCAAAGGCCTCCGTCCACCGGACGTACCTAGTCTAGCCAGCGTCCACCGCAAACTTGGCCACACGAATGTGGCACCGCGCTCGCCGCCCAACTTGTGCGCCAAAAGGCAGCGAGTCATAAATGGGTTTCAAAGGCCTCCGTCCACCGGACGTACCTGGTCTAGCCAGCGTCCACCGGAAACTTGGCCACACGAATGTGGCACCGCGCTCGCCGCCCAGCTTGTGCGCCAAAAGGCAGCGAGTCACAAATGGGTTTCAAAGGCCTGCGTCCGCCGGACGTACCTGGTCTAGCCAGCGTCCACGGGAAACCTGGCCACACGAATGTGGCACCGCGCTCGCTGCCCAGCTCGTGCACGGATAGGCAGCGAGTCACAAATGGGTTTCAAAGGCATGCATCCGCCGGACATACCTAGTCTAGCCAGCGTCCACGGGAAACCTGGCCACACGAATGTGGCACAGCGCTCGCCGCCCAGCTTGTTCGCCGAAAGGCAGCGAGTTACAAATGGGTATCAAAGGCCTGCGTCCGCCAGCGTACCTGGTCTAGCCAGCGTCCACGGGAAACGTGGCCACACGAATGTGGCACCGCGCTCGCCGCCCAGCTCGTGCACCGATAAGCAGCGATTCACAAATGGGTATCAATGGCCTGCGTCCGCCGGACGTACCTGGTCTAGCCAGCGTCCACGGGAAACCTGACCACACGAATGCGGCACCGTGCTCGCCGCCCAGCTCGTGCGCCGATTGGCAACGAGTCACAAATGGGTTTCAAAGGCCTCCGTCCACCGGACGTACCTAGTCTAGCCAGCGTCCACCGCAAACTTGGCCACACGAATGTGGCACCGCGCTCGCCGCCCAGCGTGTGCGCCAAAAGGCAGCGAGTCACAAATGGGTTTCAAAGGCCTGCGTCCGCTTGACGTACCTGGTCTAGCCAGAGTCCACGGGAAACCTGGCCACACGAATTTGGCACCGCGCTCGCTGCCCAGCTCGTGCACCGATAGGCAGCGAGTCACAAATGGGTTTCAAAGGCCTGCGTCCGCCAGACGTACTTGGTCTAGCCAGCGTCCACGATAAACCTGACCACACGAATATGGCCCCGTGCTCGCCGCCCAGCTCCTGCACCGATAGGCAGCGAGTCACAAATGGGTTTCAAAGGCCTGCGTCCGCCGGACGTACCTGGTCTAGCCAGCATCCACGGGAAACTTGGCCACACGAATGTGGCACCGCGCTCGCCGGCCAGCTCGTACGCCGATAGGCAGCGAGTCACAAATGGGTTTCAAAGGCCTGCGTCCGTCGGACGTACCTGGTCTAGCCAGCGTCCACGGAAAACTTGGCCACACGAATGTGGCACCACGCTCACCGCGCAGCTCGTGCGCCGATACGCAACGAGTCACAAATGGGTTTCAAAGGCCTGCGTCCGCCGGACGTACCTGGTCTAGCCAGCGTCCACGGGAAACCTGGCCACACGAATGTGGCACCGCGCTCGTCGCCAACCCTCGTGCGCCGATAGGCAGCGAGTCACAAATGGGTTTCAAAGGCCTGCGTCCGCCGGACGTACCTGGTCTAACAAGCGTCCACGGGAAACCTGACCACACGAATGTGGCACCGCGCTCGCCGCACAGCTCGTGCGCCGATACGCAACGAGTCACAAAAGGGTTTCAAAGGCCCTCGTCCGCCAGACGTACCTGGTCTAGCCAGCGTCCACGAGAAACCTGGCCACACGAATGTGGCACCGCGCTCGCCGCCCAGCTTGTGCGCCGAAAGGCAGCGAGTTACAAATGGGTATCAAAGGCCTGCGTCCGTCGGACGTACCTGGTCTAGCCAGCGTCCACGAGAAACGTGCCACACGAATGTGGCACCTCGCTCGCCGCCCAGCTCGTGGGCCGATAAGCAACGAGTCACAAATGGGTATCAAAGGCTTGCGTCCGCCGGACGTACCTGGTCTAGCCAGCGTCCACGGGAAACCTGGCCACACGAATGTGGCACCGCGCTCGCTGCCTAGCTCGTGCGCCGATACGCAGCGAGTCACAAATGGGTTTCAAAGGCCTGCGTCGGCCGGACGTACCTATTCTAGCCAGCGTCAACGGGAAACCGGACCACACGAATACGGCACCGTGCTCGCCGCCCAGCTCGTGCGCCGATAGGCAGCGAGTCACAAATGGGTTTCAAAGGCCTCCGTCCGCTGGACGTAGCTGGTCTAGCCAGCGTCCACCGGAAACCTGGCCACACGAATGTGGCACCGCGCTCGCCGCCCAGCTTGTGCGCCGAAAGGCAGCGAGTCGTAAATGGGTTTCAAAGGCCTGCATCCGCCGGACGTACCTGGTCTACCCAGCGTCCACGGGAAACGTGGCCACACGAATGTGGCACCGCGCTCGCCGCCCAGCTCGTGCGCCGATAAGCAACGAGTCACAAATAGGTATCAAAGGCCTGCGTCCGCCGGACGTACCTGGTCTAGCCATCGTCCACGGGAAACCTGGCCACACAAATGTGGCACCGCGCTCGCTGCCCAGCTCGTGCACCGATAGGCAGCGAGTCACAAATGGGTTTCAAAGGCCTACGTCCGCCGGACGTACCTGGTCTAGCCAGCGTCCACGGGAAGTCTGACCACAGGAATGCGGCACCGTGCTCGCCGCCCAGCTCGTGCGCCGATAGGCAGCGAGTCACAAATGGGTGTCAAAGGCCTCCGTCAGCCGGACGTACCTGGTCTACCCAGCGTCCACGGGAAACGTGGCCACACGAATGTGGCACCGCGCTCGCCGCCCAGCTCGTGCGCCGATAAGCAGCGAATCACAAATAGGTATCAAAGGCCTGCGTCTGCCGGACGTACCTATTCTAGCCAGCGTCCACGGGAAACCTGACCACACGAATACGGCACCGTGCTCGCCGCCCAGCTCGTGCGCCGATAGGCAGCGAGTCACAAATGGGTTTCAAAGGCCTCCGTCCGCTGGACGTACCTGGTCTAGCCAGCGTCCACCGGAAACCTGACCACACGAATGCGGCACCGTGCTAGCCGCCCAGCTCGTGTGCCGATAGGCAGCGAGTCACAAATGGGTTTCAAAGGCCTCCGTCCACCGCAAACTTGGCCACACGAATGTGGCACCGCGCTCGCCGCCGAGCTTGTGCGCCAAAAGGCAGCGAGTCACAAATGGGTTTCAAAGGCCTGCGTCCGCTTGACGTACCTGGTCTAGCCAGAGTCCACGGGAAACCTGGCCACACGAATGTGGCACTGCGCTCGCTGCCCAGCTCATGCACCGATAGGCAGCGAGTCACAAATGGGTTTCAAAGGCCTGCGTCCGCCGGACGTACCTGGTCTAGCCAGCGTCCACGATAAACCTGACCACACGAATATGGCACCGTGCTCGCCGCCCAGCTCCTGCACTGATACGCAGCGAGTCACAAATGGGTTTCAAAGGCCTGCGTCCGCCGGACGTACCTGGTCTAGCCAGCATCCGCGGGAAACTTGGCCACACGAATGTGGCACCGCGCTCGCCGGCCAGCTCGTACGCCGACAGGCAGCGAGTCACAAATGGGTTTCAAAGGCCTGCGTCCGCCGGACGTACCTGGTCTAGCCAGCGTCCACGGGAAACTTGGCCACACGAATGTCGCACCGCGCTCGCCGCGCAGCTCGTGCGCCGATACGCAACGAGTCACAAATGGGTTTCAAAGGCGTGCGTCCGCCGGACGTACCTGGTCTAGCCAGCGTCCACGAGAAACCTGGCCACACTAATGTGGCACCGCGCTCGTCGCCAACCCTCGTGCGCCGATAGGCAGCGAGTCACAAATGGGTTTCAAAGGCCTGCGTCCGCCGGACGTACCTGGTCTAACAAGCGTCCACGGGAAACCTGACCACACGAATGTGGCACCGCGCTCGCCGCGCAGCTCATGCGCCGATACGCAACGAGTCACAAATGGGTTTCAGAGGCATGCGTCCGCCCGACGTACCTGGTCTAGCCAGCATCCACGGGAAACCTAGTCACACGAATGCGGTACCGCGCTCGCCGCCCAGCTTGTGCGCCGATAGGCAGCGAGTCACAAATGAGATTCAAAGGCCTGCGTCCGCCGGACATACCTGGTCTAGCCAGCTTCCACGGGAAACCTGGCCACATGAATGCGGCAGCGCGCTCGCCATCCAGCTCGTGCACCGATAGGCAGCGAGTCACAAATGCGTTTCAAAGGCCTGCGTCCGCCGGACGTACCTGGACTAGCGAGCGTCCACGGGAAACCAGACCACACGAATCCGGCACCGTGCTCGCCGCCCATCTCGTGCAACGATAGGCAGCGAGTCACAAATGGGTTTCAAAGGCCTGCGTCCGCCGGACGTACCTGGTTTAGCCAGCATCCACGGGAAACCTGGCCACACGAATGTGGCACCGCGCTCGCCGCCCAGCTCGTGCACCGATAGGCAGCGAGTCACAAATGGGTTTCAAAGGCCTGCTTCCGCCGGATGTACCTGGTCTACCCAGCGTCCACGGGAAACGTGGCCACACGAATGTGGCACCTCGCTCGCCGCCCAGCTCGTGCGTCGATAGGCAGCGAGTCACAAATGGGTTTCAGACGCATGCGTCCGCCCGACGTACCTGGTCTAGCCAGCATCCACGGGAAACCTAGTCACACGAATGCGGTACCGCGCTCGCCGCCCAGCTTGTGCGCCGATAGGCAGCGAGTCACAAATGAGATTCAAAGGCCTGCGTCCGCCGGACATACCTGGTCTAGCCAGCTTCCACGGGAAACCTGGCCACATGAATGCGGCACCGCGCTCGCCATCCAGCTCGTGCACCGATAGGCAGCGAGTCACAAATGCGTTTCAAAGGCCTGCGTCCGCCGGACGTACCTGGTCTTGCCAGCGTCCACAAGAAACCTGGCCACACGAATGTGGCAGCGCGTTCGCCGCCCTGCTCGTGCGCCGATAGGCAACAAGTCACAAATGGGTTTCAAAGTCCTGCGTCCGCCGGACGTACCTGGTCTAGCCAGCGTCCAAGGGAAACCTGGCCACACGAATGCGGCACCGCGCTCGCCGCCCAGCTCGTGCGCCGATAGGCAGCGAGTCACAAATGGGTTTCAAAGGCCTGCGTCCGCCGGACGTACCTGGTCTAGCCAGCGTCCGCGGGAAACTTGGCAATACGAATGTGGCACCGCGCTCACCTCCCAGCTCGTACGACGATAGGCAGCGAGTCACAAATGGGTTTAAAAGCCATGCATCCGCCGGACGTACCTGGTCTAGCCAGTGTCCACGGGACACCTAGCCAAACGAATGCGGCACCGCGCTCGCCGCCCAGCTCATGCGCCGATAGGCAGCGAGTCACAAATGGGTTTCAAAGGCCTGCATCCGCCGGATGTACCTGGTCTAGCCAGCGTCCACGGGAAACCTGGCCACACGAATACGGCATCGCGCTCCCCTCCCAGCTCGTGCGCTGATAGGCAGCGAGTCACAAATGGGTTTCAAAGGCCAGCGTCCGCCGGACGTACCTGGTCTAGCCAGCGTCCACGAGAAACCTGGCCACAGGAATGTGGCAACGCGCTCGCCGCCCAGCTCGTGCGCCGATAGGCAGGGAGCCACAAATGGGTTTCAAAGGCATGTGTCCGCCGGACGTACCTGGTCTAGCCAGCGTCCATGTGAAACCTGGCCACACGAATGTGGCACCGCGCACGCTGCCTAGCTCGTGCGTAGATAGGCAGCGAGTCACAAATGGGTTTCAAAGGCCTCCGTCAGCCGGACGTACCTGGTCTAGCCAGCGTCCACGGGAAACGTGGCCACACGAATGTGGCACAGCGCTCGCCGCCCAGCTCGTGCGCCGATAAGCAGCGAGTCACAAATGGGCATCAAAGGCCTACGTCCGCCGGACGTACCTGGTCTAGCCAGCGTCCACGGGAAACCTGGCCACACGAATGTGGCACCGCGCTCGCTGCCCAGCTCGTGCACCGATAGGCAGCGAGTCACAAATGGGTTTCAAAGGCCTGCATCCGCCGGATGTACCTGGTCTACCCAGCGTCCACGGGAAACGTGGCCACACGAATGTGGCACCTCGCTCGCCGCCCAGCTCGTGTGTCGATAGGCAGCGAGTCACAAATGAGTTTCAAAGGCCTGCGTGCGCTTGACGTACCTGGTCTAACCAGAGTCCACGGGAAACCTGGCCACACGAATGTGGCACCGCGCTCGCTGCCCAGCTCGTGCACCGATAGGCAGCGAGTCACAAATGGGTTTCAAAGGCCTGCGTCCGCCGGACATACCTGGTCTAGCCAGCTTCCACGGGAAACCTGGCCACATGAATGCGGCACCGCGCTCGCCATCCAGCTCGTGCACCGATAGGCAGCGAGTCACAAATGCGTTTCAAAGGCCTGCGTCCGCCGGACGTACCTGGTCTTGCCAGCGTCCACGAGAAACCTGGCCACACGAATGTGGCATCGCGTTCGCCGCCCTGCTCGTGCGCCGATAGGCAACAAGTCACAAATGGGTTTCAAAGTCCTGCGTCCGCCGGACGTACCTGGTCTAGCCAGCGTCCAAGGGAAACCTGGCCACACGAATGCGGCACCGCGCTCGCCGCCCAGCTCGTGCGCCGATAGGCAGCGAGTCACAAATGGGTTTCAAAGGCCTGCGTCCGCCGGACGTACCTGGTCTAGCCAGCGTCCGCGGGAAACTTGGCAATACGAATGTGGCACCGCGCTCACCTCCCAGCTCGTACGACGATAGGCAGCGAGTCACAAATGGGTTTAAAAGCCATGCGTCCGCCGGACGTACCTGGTCTAGCCAGTGTCCACGGGACACCTAGCCAAACGAATGCGGCACCGCGCTCGCCGCCCAGCTCATGCGCCGATAGGCAGCGAGTCACAAATGGGTTTCAAAGGCCTGCATCCGCCGGATGTACCTGGTCTAGCCAGCGTCCACGGGAAACCTGGCCACACGAATACGGCATCGCGCTCCCCTCCCAGGTCGTGCGCTGATAGGCAGCGAGTCACAAATGGGTTTCAAAGGCCAGCGTCCGCCGGACGTACCTGGTCTAGCCAGCGTCCACGAGAAACCTGGCCACAGGAATGTGGCAACGCGCTCGCCGCCCAGCTCGTGCGCCGATAGGCAGGGAGCCACAAATGGGTTTCAAAGGCATGTGTCCGCCGGACGTACCTGGTCTAGCCAGCGTCCACGTGAAACCTGGCCACACGAATGTGGCACCGCGCACGCTGCCTAGCTCGTGCGTAGATAGGCAGCGAGTCACAAATGGGTTTCAAAGGCCTCCGTCAGCCGGACGTACCTGGTCTAGCCAGCGTCCACGGGAAACGTGGCCACACGAATGTGGCACAGCGCTCGCCGCCCAGCTCGTGCGCCGATAAGCAGCGAGTCACAAATGGGCATCAAAGGCCTACGTCCGCCGGACGTACCTGGTCTAGCCAGCGTCCACGGGAAACCTGGCCACACGAATGTGGCACCGCGCTCGCTGCCCAGCTCGTGCACCGATAGGCAGCGAGTCACAAATGGGTTTCAAAGGCCTGCATCCGCCGGATGTACCTGGTCTACCCAGCGTCCACGGGAAACGTGGCCACACGAATGTGGCACCTCGCTCGCCGCCCAGCTCGTGTGTCGATAGGCAGCGAGTCACAAATGAGTTTCAAAGGCCTGCGTGCGCTTGACGTACCTGGTCTAACCAGAGTCCACGGGAAACCTGGCCACACGAATGTGGCACCGCGCTCGCTGCCCAGCTCGTGCACCGATAGGCAGCGAGTCACAAATGGGTTTCAAAGGCCTGCGTCCGCCGGACGTACCTGGTCTAGCCAGCGTCCACGATAAACCTGACCACACGAATATGGCACCGTGCTCGCCGCCCAGCTCCTGCACCGATAGGCAGCGAGTCAAAAATGGGTTTCAAAGGCTTGCGTCCACTGGACGTACCTGGTCTAGCCAGCATCCACGGGAAACTTGGCCACACGAATGTGGCACCGCGCTCGCCGGCCAGCTCGTACGCCGATAGGCAGCGAGTCACAAATGGGTTTCAAAGGCCTGCGTCCGCCGGACGTACCTGGTCTAGCCAGCGTCCACGGGAAACATGGCCACACGAATGTGGCACCGCGCTCGCCGCGCAGCTCGTGCGCCGAAACGCAACGAGTCACAACTGGGTTTCAAAGGCCTGCGTCCGCCGGACGTACCTGGTCTAGCCAGCATCCACGAGAAACCTGGCCACACGAATGTGGCACCGCCCTAGTCGCCAACCCTCGTGCGCCGATAGGCAGCGAGTCACAAATGGGTTTCAAAGGCCTGCGTCCGCCGGACGTACCTGGTCTAACAAGCGTCCACGGGAAACCTGACCACACAAATGTGGCATCGCGCTCACCGCGCAGCTCGTGCGCCGATACGCAACGAGTCACAAATGGGTTTCAAAGGCCCTCGTCCGCCGGACGTACCTGGTCTAGCCAGCGTCCACGAGAAACGTGGCCACACTAATGTGACACAGCGCTCGCCGCCCAGCTCGTGCGCCGATAAGCAGCGAGTCACAAATGGGTATCAAAGGCCTACGTCCGCCGGACGTACCTGGTCTAGCCAGCGTCCACGGGAAACCAGACTACACGAATACGGCACCGTGCTCGCCGCCCATCTCGTGAAACGATAGGAAGCGAGTCACAAATGGGTTTCAAAGGCCTGCGTCCGCCGGACGTACCTGGTCTAGCCAGCGTCCGCGGGAAACTTGGCAATACGAATACGGCACCGCGCTCACCTCCCAGCTCGTACGACGATAGGCAGCGAGTCACAAATGGGTTTAAAAGGCATGCGTCCGCCGGACGTACCTGGTCTAGCCAGTGTCCACGGGACACCTAGCCAAACGAATGCGGCACCGCGCTCGCCGCCCAGCTCATGCGCCGATAGGCAGCGAGTCACAAATGGGTTTCAAAGGCCTGCGTCCGCCGGACGTACCTGGACTAGCGAGCGTCCACGGGAAACCAGACTACACGAATACGGCACCGTGCTCGCCGCCCATCTCGTGAAACGATAGGAAGCGAGTCACAAATGGGTTTCAAAGGCCTGCGTCCGCCGGACGTACCTGGTCTAGCCAGCGTCCGCGGGAAACTTGGCAATACGAATGTGGCACCGCGCTCACCTCCCAGCTCGTACGACGATAGGCAGCGAGTCACAAATGGGTTTAAAAGGCATGCGTCCGCCGGACGTACCTGGTCTAGCCAGTGTCCACGGGACACCTAGCCAAACGAATGCGGCACCGCGCTCGCCGCCCAGCTCATGCGCCGATAGGCAGCGAGTCACAAATGGGTTTCAAAGGCCTGCATCCGCCGGATGTACCTGGTCTAGCCAGCGTCCACGGGAAACCTGGCCACACGAATACGGCATCGCGCTCCCCTCCCAGCTCGTGCGCTGATAGGCAGCGAGTCACAAATGGGTTTCAAAGGCCTGCGTCCGCCGGACGTACCTGGACTAGTGAGCGTCCACGGGAAACCAGACTACATGAATACGGCACCGTGCTCGCCGCCCATCTCGTGCAACGATAGGCAGCGAGTCACAAATGGGTTTCAAAGGCCTGCGTCCGTCGGACGTACCTGGTCTAGCCAGCATCCACGGGAAACCTGGCCACACGAATGTGGCACCGCGCTCGCCGCGCAGCTCGTGCGCCGAAACGCAACGAGTCACAAATGGGTTTCAAAGGCCTGCGTCCGCCGGACGTACCTGGTCTAGCCAGCTTCCACGGGAAACCTGGCCAGACGAATGTGGCACCGCCCTCGTCGCCAACCCTCGTGCGCCGATAGGCAACGAGTCACAAATGGGTTTCAAAGGCCTGTGTCCGCCGGACGTACCTGGTCTAGCCAGCTTCCACGGGAAACCTGGCCAGACGAATGTGGCACCGCCCTCGTCGCCAACCCTCGTGCGCCGATAGGCAGCGAGTCACAAATGGGTTTCAAAGGCCTGCGTCCGCCGGACGTACCTGGTCTAACAAGCGTCCACGGGAAACCTGACCACACGAATGTGGCACCGCGCTCGCCGCGCAGCTCGTGCGCCGATACGCAACGAGTCACAAATGGGTTTCAGAGGCATGCGTCAGCCCGACGTACCTGGTCTAGCCAGCATCCACGGGAAACCTAGTCACACGAATGCGGTACCGCGCTCGCCGCCCAGCTTGTGCGCTGATAGGCAGCGAGTCACAAATGAGATTCAAAGGCCTGCGTCCGCCGGACATACCTGGTCTAGCCAGCTTCCACGGGAAACCTGGCCACATGAATGCGGCAGCGCGTTCGCCATCCAGCTCGTGCACCGATAGGCAGCGAGTCACAAATGGGTTTCAAAGGCCTGCGTCCGCCGGACGTACCTGGACTAGCGAGCGTCCACGGGAAACCAGACTACATGAATACGGCACCGTGCTCGCCGCCCATCTCGTGCAACGATAGGCAGCGAGTCACAAATGGGTTTCAAAGGCCTGCGTCCGCCGGACGTACCTGGTCTAGCCAGCATCCACGGGAAACCTGGCCACACGAATGTGGCACCGCGCTCGCCGCGCAGCTCGTGCGGCGAAACGCAACGAGTAACAAATGGGTTTCAAAGGCCTGCGTCCGCCGGACGTACCTGGTCTAGCCAGCTTCCACGGGAAACCTGGCCAGACGAATGTGGCACCGCCCTCGTCGCCAACCCTCGTGCGCCGATAGGCAGCGAGTCACAAATGGGTTTCAAAGGCCTGCGTCCGCCGGACGTACCTGGTCTAACAAGCGTCCACGGGAAACCTGACCACACGAATGTGGCACCGCGCTCGCCGCGCAGCTCGTGCGCCGATACGCAACGAGTCACAAATGGGTTTCAGAGGCATGCGTCAGCCCGACGTACCTGGTCTAGCCAGCATCCACGGGAAACCTAGTCACACGAATGCGGTACCGCGCTCGCCGCCCAGCTTGTGCGCTGATAGGCAGCGAGTCACAAATGAGATTCAAAGGCATGCGTCCGCCGGACATACCTGGTCTAGCCAGCTTCCACGGGAAACCTGGCCACATGAATGCGGCAGCGCGCTCGCCATCCAGCTCGTGCACCGATAGGCAGCGAGTCACAAATGCCTTTCAAAGGCCTGCGTCCGCCGGACGTACCTGGACTAGCGAGCGTCCACGGGAAACCAGACCACACGAATCTGGCACCGTGCTCGCCGCCCATCTCGTGCAACGATAGGCAGTGAGTCACAAATGGGTTTCAAAAGCCTGCGTCCGCCGGACGTACCTGGTCTAGCCAGCATCCACGGGAAACCTGGCCACACGAATGTGGCACCGCGCTCGCCGCCCAGCTCGTGCACCGATAGGCAGCGAGTCACAAATGGGTTTCAAAGGCCTGCATCCGCCGGATGTACCTGGTCTACCCAGCGTCCACGGGAAACGTGGCCACACGAATGTGGCACCTCGCTCGCCGCCCAGCTCGTGCGTCGATAGGCAGCGAGTCACAAATGGGTTTCAGAGGTATGCGTCCGCCCGACGTACCTGGTCTAGCCAGCATCCACGGGAAACCTAGTCACACGAATGCGGTACCGCGCTCGCCGCCCAGCTTGTGCGCCGATAGGCAGCGAGTCACAAATGAGATTCAAAGGCCTGCGTCCGCCGGACATACCTGGTCTAGCCAGCTTCCACGGGAAACCTGGCCACATGAATGCGGCACCGCGCTCGCCATCCAGCTCGTGCACCAATAGGCAGCGAGTCACAAATGCGTTTCAAAGGCCTGCGTCCGCCGGACGTACCTGGTCTTGCCAGCGTCCACGGGAAACCTGGCCACACGAATGTGGCAGCGCGTTCGCCGCCCTGCTCGTGCGCCGATAGGCAGCAAGTCACAAATGGGTTTCAAAGTCCTGCGTCCGCCGGACGTACCTGGTCTAGCCAGCGTCCAAGGGAAACCTGGCCACACGAATGCGGCACCGCGCTCGCCGCCCAGCTCGTGCGCCGATAGGCAGCGAGTCACAAATGGGTTTCAAAGGCCTGCGTCCGCCGGACGTACCTGGTCTAGCCAGCGTTCGCGGGAAACTTGGCAATACGAATGTGGCACCGCGCTCACCTCCCAGCTCGTACGACGATAGGCAGCGAGTCACAAATGGGTTTAAAAGCCATGCGTCCGCCGGACGTACCTGGTCTAGCCAGTGTCCACGGGACACCTAGCCAAACGAATGCGGCACCGCGCTCGCCGCCCAGCTCATGCGCCGATAGGCAGCGAGTCACAAATGGGTTTCAAAGGCTTGCATCCGCCGGATGTACCTGGTCTAGCCAGCGTCCACGGGAAACCTGGCCACACGAATACGGCATCGCGCTCGCCTCCCAGCTCGTGCACTGATAGGCAGCGAGTCACAAATGGGTTTCAAAGGCAAGCGTCCGCCGGACGTACCTGGTCTAGCCAGCGTCCACGAGAAACCTGGCCACAGGAATGTGGCAACGCGCTCGCCGCCCAGCTCGTGCGCCGATAGGCAGGGAGCCACAAATGGGTTTCAAAGGCATGTGTCCGCCGGACGTACCTGGTCTAGCCAGCGTCCACGTGAAACCTGGCCACACGATTGTGGCACCGCGCACGCTGCCTAGCTCGTGCGTAGATAGGCAGCGAGTCACAAATGGGTTTCAAAGGCCTCCGTCAGCCGGACGTACCTGGTCTAGCCAGCGTCCACGGGAAACGTGGCCACACGAATGTGGCACAGCGCTCGCCGCCCAGCTCGTGCGCCGATAAGCAGCGAGTCACAAATGGGCATCAAAGGCCTACGTCCGCCGGACGTACCTGGTCTAGCCAGCGTCCACGGGAAACCTGGCCACACGAATGTGGCACCGCGCTCGCTGCCCAGCTCGTGCACCGATAGGCAGCGAGTCACAAATGGGTTTCAAAGGCCTGCATCCGCCGGATGTACCTGGTCTACCCAGCGTCCACGGGAAACGTGGCCACACGAATGTGGCACCTCGCTCGCCGCCCAGCTCGTGTGTCGATAGGCAGCGAGTCACAAATGAGTTTCAAAGGCCTGCGTGCGCTTGACGTACCTGGTCTAACCAGAGTCCACGGGAAACCTGGCCACACGAATGTGGCACCGCGCTCGCTGCCCAGCTCGTGCACCGATAGGCAGCGAGTCACAAATGGGTTTCAAAGGCAAGCGTCCGCCGGACGTACCTGGTCTAGCCAGCGTCCACGAGAAACCTGGCCACAGGAATGTGGCAACGCGCTCGCCGCCCAGCTCGTGCGCCGATAGGCAGGGAGCCACAAATGGGTTTCAAAGGCATGTGTCCGCCGGACGTACCTGGTCTAGCCAGCGTCCACGTGAAACCTGGCCACACGAATGTGGCACCGCGCACGCTGCCTAGCTCGTGCGTAGATAGGCAGCGAGTCACAAATGGGTTTCAAAGGCCTCCGTCAGCCGGACGTACCTGGTCTAGCCAGCGTCCACGGGAAACGTGGCCACACGAATGTGGCACAGCGCTCGCCGCCCAGCTCGTGCGCCGATAAGCAGCAAGTCACAAATGGGCATCAAAGGCCTCCGTCAGCCGGACGTACCTGGTCTAGCCAGCGTCCACGGGAAACCTGGCCACACGAATGTGGCACCGCGCTCGCTGCCCAGCTCGTGCACCGATAGGCAGCGAGTCACAAATGGGTTTCAAAGGCCTGCATCCACCGGATGTACCTGGTCTACCCAGCGTCCACGGGAAACGTGGCCACACGAATGTGGCACCTCGCTCGCCGCCCAGCTCGTGCGTCGATAGGCAGCGAGTCACAAATGAGTTTCAAAGGCCTGCGTCCGCTTGACGTACCTGGTCTAACCAGAGTCCACGGGAAACCTGGCCACACGAATGTGGCACCGCGCTCGCTGCTCAGCTCGTGCACTGATAGGCAGCGAGTCACAAATGGGTTTCAAAGGCCTGCGTCCGCCGGACGTACCTGGTCTAGCCAGCGTCCACGATAAACCTGACCACACGAATATGGCACCGTGCTCGCCGCCCAGCTCCTGCACCGATAGGCAGCGAGTCACAAATGGGTTTCAAAGGCTTGCGTCCGCTGGACGTACCTGGTCTAGCCAGCATCCACGGGAAACTTGGCCACACGAATGTGGCACCGCGCTCGCCGGCCAGCTCGTACGCCGATAGGCAGCGAGTCACAAATGGGTTTCAAAGGACTGCGTCCGCCGGACGTACTTGGTCTAGCCAGCGTCCACGGGAAACTTGGCCACACGAATGTGGCACCGCGCTCGCCGCGCAGCTCGTGCGCCGAAACGCAACGAGTCACAACTGGGTTTCAAAGGCCTGCGTCCGCCGGACGTACCTGGTCTTGCCAGCGTCCACGGGAAACCTGGCCACACGAATGTGGCACCGCCCTCGTCGCCAACCCTCGTGCGCCGATAGGCAGCGAGTCACAAATGGGTTTCAAAGGCCTGCGTCCGCCGGACGTACCTGGTCTAACAAGCGTCCACGGGAAACCTGACCACACGAATGTGGCACCGCGCTCACCGCGCAGCTCGTGCGCCGATACGCAACGAGTCACAAATGGGTTTCAAAGGCCCTCGTCCGCCGGACGTACCTGGTCTAGCCAGCGTCCACGAGAAACGTGGCCACACTAATGTGGCACAGCGCTCGCCGCCCAGCTCGTGCGCCGATAAGCAGCGAGTCACATATGGGTATCAAAGGCCTACGTCCGCCGGACGTACCTGGTCTAGCCAGCGTCCACGGGAAACCTGGCCACACGAATGTGGCACCGCGCTCGCTGCCCAGCTCGTGCACCGATAGGCAGCGAGTCACAAATGGGTTTCAAAGGCCTGCGTCCGCCGGACGTACCTGGACTAGCGAGCGTCCACGGGAAACCAGACTACACGAATACGGCACCGTGCTCGCCGCCCATCTCGTGCAACGATAGGCAGCGAGTCACAAATAGGTTTCAAAGGCCTGCGTCCGCCGGACGTACCTGGTCTAGCCAGCATCCACGGGAAACCTGGCCACACGAATGTGGCACCGCGCTCGCCGCGCAGCTCGTGCGCCGAAACGCAACGAGTCACAAATGGGTTTCAAAGGCCTGCGTCCGCCGGACGTACCTGGTCTGGCCAGCTTCCACGGGAAACCTGGCCACACGAATGTGGCACCGCCCTCGTCGCCAACCCTCGTGCGCCGATAGGCAGCGAGTCACAAATGGGTTTCAAAGGCCTGCGTCCGCCGGACGTACCTGGTCTAACAAGCGTCCACGGGAAACCTGACCACACGAATGTGGCACCGCGCTCGCCGCGCAGCTCGTGCGCCGATACGCAACGAGTCAAAAATGGGTTTCAGAGGCATGCGTCCGCCCGACGTACCTGGTCTAGCCAGCATCCACGGGAAACCTAGTCACACGAATGCGGTACCGCGCTCGCCGCCCAGCTTGTGCGCTGATAGGCAGCGAGTCACAAATGAGATTCAAAGGCCTGCGTCCGCCGGACATACCTGGTCTAGCCAGCTTCCACGGGAAACCTGGCCACATGAATGCGGCACCGCGCTCGCCATCCAGCTCGAGCACCAATAGGAAGCGAGTCACAAATGCGTTTCAAAGGCCTGCGTCCGCCGGACGTACCTGGTCTTGCCAGCGTCCACGGGAAACCTGGCCACACGAATGTGGCAGCGCGTTCGCCGCCCTGCTCGTGCGCCGATAGGCAGCAAGTCACAAATGGGTTTCAAAGTCCTGCGTCCGCCGGACGTACCTGGTCTAGCCAGCGTCCAAGGGAAACCTGGCCACACGAATGCGGCACCGCGCTCGCCGCCCAGCTCGTGCGCCGATAGGCAGCGAGTCACAAATGGGTTTCAAAGGCCTGCGTCCGCCGGACGTACCTGGTCTAGCCAGCGTCCACGGGAAACCTGGCCACACGAATGTGGCACCGCGCTCGCTGCCCAGCTTGTGCACCGATAGGCAGCGAGTCACAAATGGGTTTCAAAGGCCTGCGTCCGCCGGACGTACCTGGACTAGCGAGCGTCCACGGGAAACCAGACTACACGAATACGGCACCGTGCTCGCCGCCCATCTCGTGCAACGATAGGCAGCGAGTCACAAATAGGTTTCAAAGGCCTGCGTCCGCCGGACGTACCTGGTCTAGCCAGCATCCACGGGAAACCTGGCCACACGAATGTGGCACCGCGCTCGCTGCCCAGCTCGTGCACCGATAGGCAGCGAGTCACAAATGGGTTTCAAAGGCCTGCATCCACCGGATGTACCTGGTCTACCCAGCGTCCACGGGAAACGTGGCCACACGAATGTGGCACCTCGCTCGCCGCCCAGCTCGTGCGTCGATAGGCAGCGAGTCACAAATGAGTTTCAAAGGCCTGCGTCCGCTTGACGTACCTGGTCTAACCAGAGTCCACGGGAAACCTGGCCACACGAATGTAGCATCGCGCTCGCTGCCCAGCTCGTGCACCGATAGGCAGCGAGTCACAAATGGGTTTTAAAGGCCTGCGTCCGCCGGACGTACCTGGTCTAGCCAGCGTCCACGATAAACCTGACCACACGAATATGGCACCGTGCTCGCCGCCCAGCTCCTGCACCGATAGGCAGCGAGTCACAAATGGGTTTCAAAGGCTTGCGTCCGCTGGACGTACCTGGTCTAGCCAGCATCCACGGGAAACTTGGCCACACGAATGTGGCACCGCGCTCGCCGGCCAGCTCGTACGCCGATAGGCAGCGAGTCACAAATGGGTTTCAAAGGCCTGCGTCCGCCGGACGTACTTGGTCTAGCCAGCGTCCACGGGAAACTTGGCCACACGAATGTGGCACCGCGCTCGCCGCGCAGCTCGTGCGCCGAAACGCAACGAGTCACAACTGGGTTTCAAAGGCCTGTGTCCGCCGGACGTACCTGGTCTTGCCAGCGTCCACGGGAAACCTGGCCACACGAATGTGGCACCGCCCTCGTCGCCAACCCTCGTGCGCCGATAGGCAGCGAGTCACAAATGGGTTTCAAAGGCCTGCGTCCGCCGGACGTACCTGGTCTAACAAGCGTCCACGGGAAACCTGACCACACGAATGTGGCACCGCGCTCACCGCGCAGCTCGTGCGCCGATACGCAACGAGTCACAAATGGGTTTCAAAGGCCCTCGTCCGCCGGACGTACCTGGTCTAGCCAGCGTCCACGAGAAACGTGGCCACACTAATGTGGCACAGCGCTCGCCGCCCAGCTCGTGCGCCGATAAGCAGCGAGTCACAAATGGGTATCAAAGGCCTACGTCCGCCGGACGTACCTGGTCTAGCCAGCGTCCACGGGAAACCTGGCCACACGAATGTGGCACCGCGCTCGCTGCCCAGCTCGTGCACCGATAGGCAGCGAGTCACAAATGGGTTTCAAAGGCCTGCGTCCGCCGGACGTACCTGGACTAGCGAGCGTCCACGGGAAACCAGACTACACGAATACGGCACCGTGCTCGCCGCCCATCTCGTGCAACGATAGGCAGCGAGTCACAAATAGGTTTCAAAGGCCTGCGTCCGCCGGACGTACCTGGTCTAGCCAGCATCCACGGGAAACCTGGCCACACGAATGTGGCACCGCGCTCGCCGCGCAGCTCGTGCGCCGAAACGCAACGAGTCACAACTGGGTTTCAAAGGCCTGCGTCCGCCGGACGTACCTGGTCTTGCCAGCGTCCACGGGAAACCTGGCCACACGAATGTGGCACCGCCCTCGTCGCCAACCCTCGTGCGCCGATAGGCAGCGAGTCACAAATGGTTTTCAAAGGCCTGCGTCCGCCGGACGTACCTGGTCTAACAAGCGTCCACGGGAAACCTGACCACACGAATGTGGCACCGCGCTCACCGCGCAGCTCGTGCGCCGATACGCAACGAGTCACAAATGGGTTTCAAAGGCCCTCGTCCGCCGGACGTACCTGGTCTAGCCAGCGTCCACGAGAAACGTGGCCACACTAATGTGGCACAGCGCTCGCCGCCCAGCTCGTGCGCCGATAAGCAGCGAGTCACAAATGGGTATCAAAGGCCTACGTCCGCCGGACGTACCTGGTCTAGCCAGCATCCACGGGAAACCTGGCCACATGAATGTGGCACCGCCCTCGTCGCCAACCCTCGTGCGCCGATAGGCAGCGAGTCACAAATGGGTTTCAAAGGCCTGCGTCCGCCGGACGTACCTGGTCTAGCCAGCGTTCGCGGGAAACTTGGCAATACGAATGTGGCACCGCGCTCACCTCCCAGCTCGTACGACGATAGGCAGCGAGTCACAAATGGGTTTAAAAGCCATGCGTCCGCCGGACGTACCTGGTCTAGCCAGTGTCCACGGGACACCTAGCCAAACGAATGCGGCACCGCGCTCGCCGCCCAGCTCATGCGCCGATAGGCAGCGAGTCACAAATGGGTTTCAAAGGCTTGCATCCGCCGGATGTACCTGGTCTAGCCAGCGTCCACGGGAAACCTGGCCACACGAATACGGCATCGCGCTCGCCTCCCAGCTCGTGCACTGATAGGCAGCGAGTCACAAATGGGTTTCAAAGGCAAGCGTCCGCCGGACGTACCTGGTCTAGCCAGCGTCCACGAGAAACCTGGCCACAGGAATGTGGCAACGCGCTCGCCGCCCAGCTCGTGCGCCGATAGGCAGGGAGCCACAAATGGGTTTCAAAGGCATGTGTCCGCCGGACGTACCTGGTCTAGCCAGCGTCCACGTGAAACCTGGCCACACGATTGTGGCACCGCGCACGCTGCCTAGCTCGTGCGTAGATAGGCAGCGAGTCACAAATGGGTTTCAAAGGCCTCCGTCAGCCGGACGTACCTGGTCTAGCCAGCGTCCACGGGAAACGTGGCCACACGAATGTGGCACAGCGCTCGCCGCCCAGCTCGTGCGCCGATAAGCAGCGAGTCACAAATGGGCATCAAAGGCCTACGTCCGCCGGACGTACCTGGTCTAGCCAGCGTCCACGGGAAACCTGGCCACACGAATGTGGCACCGCGCTCGCTGCCCAGCTCGTGCACCGATAGGCAGCGAGTCACAAATGGGTTTCAAAGGCCTGCATCCGCCGGATGTACCTGGTCTACCCAGCGTCCACGGGAAACGTGGCCACACGAATGTGGCACCTCGCTCGCCGCCCAGCTCGTGTGTCGATAGGCAGCGAGTCACAAATGAGTTTCAAAGGCCTGCGTGCGCTTGACGTACCTGGTCTAACCAGAGTCCACGGGAAACCTGGCCACACGAATGTGGCACCGCGCTCGCTGCCCAGCTCGTGCACCGATAGGCAGCGAGTCACAAATGGGTTTCAAAGGCAAGCGTCCGCCGGACGTACCTGGTCTAGCCAGCGTCCACGAGAAACCTGGCCACAGGAATGTGGCAACGCGCTCGCCGCCCAGCTCGTGCGCCGATAGGCAGGGAGCCACAAATGGGTTTCAAAGGCATGTGTCCGCCGGACGTACCTGGTCTAGCCAGCGTCCACGTGAAACCTGGCCACACGAATGTGGCACCGCGCACGCTGCCTAGCTCGTGCGTAGATAGGCAGCGAGTCACAAATGGGTTTCAAAGGCCTCCGTCAGCCGGACGTACCTGGTCTAGCCAGCGTCCACGGGAAACGTGGCCACACGAATGTGGCACAGCGCTCGCCGCCCAGCTCGTGCGCCGATAAGCAGCAAGTCACAAATGGGCATCAAAGGCCTCCGTCAGCCGGACGTACCTGGTCTAGCCAGCGTCCACGGGAAACCTGGCCACACGAATGTGGCACCGCGCTCGCTGCCCAGCTCGTGCACCGATAGGCAGCGAGTCACAAATGGGTTTCAAAGGCCTGCATCCACCGGATGTACCTGGTCTACCCAGCGTCCACGGGAAACGTGGCCACACGAATGTGGCACCTCGCTCGCCGCCCAGCTCGTGCGTCGATAGGCAGCGAGTCACAAATGAGTTTCAAAGGCCTGCGTCCGCTTGACGTACCTGGTCTAACCAGAGTCCACGGGAAACCTGGCCACACGAATGTGGCACCGCGCTCGCTGCTCAGCTCGTGCACTGATAGGCAGCGAGTCACAAATGGGTTTCAAAGGCCTGCGTCCGCCGGACGTACCTGGTCTAGCCAGCGTCCACGATAAACCTGACCACACGAATATGGCACCGTGCTCGCCGCCCAGCTCCTGCACCGATAGGCAGCGAGTCACAAATGGGTTTCAAAGGCTAGCGTCCGCTGGACGTACCTGGTCTAGCCAGCATCCACGGGAAACTTGGCCACACGAATGTGGCACCGCGCTCGCCGGCCAGCTCGTACGCCGATAGGCAGCGAGTCACAAATGGGTTTCAAAGGACTGCGTCCGCCGGACGTACTTGGTCTAGCCAGCGTCCACGGGAAACTTGGCCACACGAATGTGGCACCGCGCTCGCCGCGCAGCTCGTGCGCCGAAACGCAACGAGTCACAACTGGGTTTCAAAGGCCTGCGTCCGCCGGACGTACCTGGTCTTGCCAGCGTCCACGGGAAACCTGGCCACACGAATGTGGCACCGCCCTCGTCGCCAACCCTCGTGCGCCGATAGGCAGCGAGTCACAAATGGGTTTCAAAGGCCTGCGTCCGCCGGACGTACCTGGTCTAACAAGCGTCCACGGGAAACCTGACCACACGAATGTGGCACCGCGCTCACCGCGCAGCTCGTGCGCCGATACGCAACGAGTCACAAATGGGTTTCAAAGGCCCTCGTCCGCCGGACGTACCTGGTCTAGCCAGCGTCCACGAGAAACGTGGCCACACTAATGTGGCACAGCGCTCGCCGCCCAGCTCGTGCGCCGATAAGCAGCGAGTCACATATGGGTATCAAAGGCCTACGTCCGCCGGACGTACCTGGTCTAGCCAGCGTCCACGGGAAACCTGGCCACACGAATGTGGCACCGCGCTCGCTGCCCAGCTCGTGCACCGATAGGCAGCGAGTCACAAATGGGTTTCAAAGGCCTGCGTCCGCCGGACGTACCTGGACTAGCGAGCGTCCACGGGAAACCAGACTACACGAATACGGCACCGTGCTCGCCGCCCATCTCGTGCAACGATAGGCAGCGAGTCACAAATAGGTTTCAAAGGCCTGCGTCCGCCGGACGTACCTGGTCTAGCCAGCATCCACGGGAAACCTGGCCACACGAATGTGGCACCGCGCTCGCCGCGCAGCTCGTGCGCCGAAACGCAACGAGTCACAAATGGGTTTCAAAGGCCTGCGTCCGCCGGACGTACCTGGTCTGGCCAGCTTCCACGGGAAACCTGGCCACACGAATGTGGCACCGCCCTCGTCGCCAACCCTCGTGCGCCGATAGGCAGCGAGTCACAAATGGGTTTCAAAGGCCTGCGTCCGCCGGACGTACCTGGTCTAACAAGCGTCCACGGGAAACCTGACCACACGAATGTGGCACCGCGCTCGCCGCGCAGCTCGTGCGCCGATACGCAACGAGTCAAAAATGGGTTTCAGAGGCATGCGTCCGCCCGACGTACCTGGTCTAGCCAGCATCCACGGGAAACCTAGTCACACGAATGCGGTACCGCGCTCGCCGCCCAGCTTGTGCGCTGATAGGCAGCGAGTCACAAATGAGATTCAAAGGCCTGCGTCCGCCGGACATACCTGGTCTAGCCAGCTTCCACGGGAAACCTGGCCACATGAATGCGGCACCGCGCTCGCCATCCAGCTCGAGCACCAATAGGAAGCGAGTCACAAATGCGTTTCAAAGGCCTGCGTCCGCCGGACGTACCTGGTCTTGCCAGCGTCCACGGGAAACCTGGCCACACGAATGTGGCAGCGCGTTCGCCGCCCTGCTCGTGCGCCGATAGGCAGCAAGTCACAAATGGGTTTCAAAGTCCTGCGTCCGCCGGACGTACCTGGTCTAGCCAGCGTCCAAGGGAAACCTGGCCACACGAATGCGGCACCGCGCTCGCCGCCCAGCTCGTGCGCCGATAGGCAGCGAGTCACAAATGGGTTTCAAAGGCCTGCGTCCGCCGGACGTACCTGGTCTAGCCAGCGTCCACGGGAAACCTGGCCACACGAATGTGGCACCGCGCTCGCTGCCCAGCTTGTGCACCGATAGGCAGCGAGTCACAAATGGGTTTCAAAGGCCTGCGTCCGCCGGACGTACCTGGACTAGCGAGCGTCCACGGGAAACCAGACTACACGAATACGGCACCGTGCTCGCCGCCCATCTCGTGCAACGATAGGCAGCGAGTCACAAATAGGTTTCAAAGGCCTGCGTCCGCCGGACGTACCTGGTCTAGCCAGCATCCACGGGAAACCTGGCCACACGAATGTGGCACCGCGCTCGCTGCCCAGCTCGTGCACCGATAGGCAGCGAGTCACAAATGGGTTTCAAAGGCCTGCATCCACCGGATGTACCTGGTCTACCCAGCGTCCACGGGAAACGTGGCCACACGAATGTGGCACCTCGCTCGCCGCCCAGCTCGTGCGTCGATAGGCAGCCAGTCACAAATGAGTTTCAAAGGCCTGCGTCCGCTTGACGTACCTGGTCTAACCAGAGTCCACGGGAAACCTGGCCACACGAATGTAGCATCGCGCTCGCTGCCCAGCTCGTGCACCGATAGGCAGCGAGTCACAAATGGGTTTTAAAGGCCTGCGTCCGCCGGACGTACCTGGTCTAGCCAGCGTCCACGATAAACCTGACCACACGAATATGGCACCGTGCTCGCCGCCCAGCTCCTGCACCGATAGGCAGCGAGTCACAAATGGGTTTCAAAGGCTTGCGTCCGCTGGACGTACCTGGTCTAGCCAGCATCCACGGGAAACTTGGCCACACGAATGTGGCACCGCGCTCGCCGGCCAGCTCGTACGCCGATAGGCAGCGAGTCACAAATGGGTTTCAAAGGCCTGCGTCCGCCGGACGTACTTGGTCTAGCCAGCGTCCACGGGAAACTTGGCCACACGAATGTGGCACCGCGCTCGCCGCGCAGCTCGTGCGCCGAAACGCAACGAGTCACAACTGGGTTTCAAAGGCCTGTGTCCGCCGGACGTACCTGGTCTTGCCAGCGTCCACGGGAAACCTGGCCACACGAATGTGGCACCGCCCTCGTCGCCAACCCTCGTGCGCCGATAGGCAGCGAGTCACAAATGGGTTTCAAAGGCCTGCGTCCGCCGGACGTACCTGGTCTAACAAGCGTCCACGGGAAACCTGACCACACGAATGTGGCACCGCGCTCACCGCGCAGCTCGTGCGCCGATACGCAACGAGTCACAAATGGGTTTCAAAGGCCCTCGTCCGCCGGACGTACCTGGTCTAGCCAGCGTCCACGAGAAACGTGGCCACACTAATGTGGCACAGCGCTCGCCGCCTAGCTCGTGCGCCGATAAGCAGCGAGTCACAAATGGGTATCAAAGGCCTACGTCCGCCGGACGTACCTGGTCTAGCCAGCGTCCACGGGAAACCTGGCCACACGAATGTGGCACCGCGCTCGCTGCCCAGCTCGTGCACCGATAGGCAGCGAGTCACAAATGGGTTTCAAAGGCCTGCGTCCGCCGGACGTACCTGGACTAGCGAGCGTCCACGGGAAACCAGACTACACGAATACGGCACCGTGCTCGCCGCCCATCTCGTGCAACGATAGGCAGCGAGTCACAAATAGGTTTCAAAGGCCTGCGTCCGCCGGACGTACCTGGTCTAGCCAGCATCCACGGGAAACCTGGCCACACGAATGTGGCACCGCGCTCGCCGCGCAGCTCGTGCGCCGAAACGCAACGAGTCACAACTGGGTTTCAAAGGCCTGCGTCCGCCGGACGTACCTGGTCTTGCCAGCGTCCACGGGAAACCTGGCCACACGAATGTGGCACCGCCCTCGTCGCCAACCCTCGTGCGCCGATAGGCAGCGAGTCACAAATGGTTTTCAAAGGCCTGCGTCCGCCGGACGTACCTGGTCTAACAAGCGTCCACGGGAAACCTGACCACACGAATGTGGCACCGCGCTCACCGCGCAGCTCGTGCGCCGATACGCAACGAGTCACAAATGGGTTTCAAAGGCCCTCGTCCGCCGGACGTACCTGGTCTAGCCAGCGTCCACGAGAAACGTGGCCACACTAATGTGGCACAGCGCTCGCCGCCCAGCTCGTGCGCCGATAAGCAGCGAGTCACAAATGGGTATCAAAGGCCTACGTCCGCCGGACGTACCTGGTCTAGCCAGCATCCACGGGAAACCTGGCCACATGAATGTGGCACCGCCCTCGTCGCCAACCCTCGTGCGCCGATAGGCAGCGAGTCACAAATGGGTTTCAAAGGCCTGCGTCCGCCGGACGTACCTGGTCTACCAAGCGTCCACGGGAAACCTGACCACACGAATGTGGCACCGCGCTCGCCGCGCAGCTCGTGCGCCGATACGCAACGAGTCAAAAATGGGTTTCAGAGGCATGCGTCCGCCCGACGTACCTGGTCTAGCCAGCATCCACGGGAAACCTAGTCACACGAATGCGGTACCGCGCTCGCCGCCCAGCTTGTGCGCTGATAGGCAGCGAGTCACAAATGAGATTCAAAGGCCTGCGTCCGCCGGACATACCTGGTCTAGCCAGCTTCCACGGGAAACCTGGCCACATGAATGCGGCACCGCGCTCGCCATCCAGCTCGAGCACCAATAGGAAGCGAGTCACAAATGCGTTTCAAAGGCCTGCGTCCGCCGGACGTACCTGGTCTTGCCAGCGTCCACGGGAAACCTGGCCACACGAATGTGGCAGCGCGTTCGCCGCCCTGCTCGTGCGCCGATAGGCAGCAAGTCACAAATGGGTTTCAAAGTCCTGCGTCCGCCGGACGTACCTGGTCTAGCCAGCGTCCAAGGGAAACCTGGCCACACGAATGCGGCACCGCGCTCGCCGCCCAGCTCGTGCGCCGATAGGCAGCGAGTCACAAATGGGTTTCAAAGGCCTGCGTCCGCCGGACGTACCTGGTCTAGCCAGCGTCCACGGGAAACCTGGCCACACGAATGTGGCACCGCGCTCGCTGCCCAGCTTGTGCACCGATAGGCAGCGAGTCACAAATGGGTTTCAAAGGCCTGCGTCCGCCGGACGTACCTGGACTAGCGAGCGTCCACGGGAAACCAGACTACACGAATACGGCACCGTGCTCGCCGCCCATCTCGTGCAACGATAGGCAGCGAGTCACAAATAGGTTTCAAAGGCCTGCGTCCGCCGGACGTACCTGGTCTAGCCAGCATCCACGGGAAACCTGGCCACACGAATGTGGCACCGCGCTCGCCGCGTAGCTCGTGCGCCGAAACGCAACGAGTCACAAATGGGTTTCAAAGGCCTGCGTCCGCCGGACGTACCTGGTCTGGCTAGCTTCCACGGGAAACCTGGCCACACGAATGTGGCACCGCCCTCGTCGCCAACCCTCGTGCGCCGATAGGCAGCGAGTCACAAATGGGTTTCAAAGGCCTGCGTCCGCCGGACGTACCTGGTCTAACAAGCGTCCACGGGAAACCTGACCACACGAATGTGGCACCGCGCTCGCCGCGCAGCTCGTGCGCCGATACGCAACGAGTCAAAAATGGGTTTCAGAGGCATGCGTCCGCCCGACGTACCTGGTCTAGCCAGCATCCACGGGAAACCTAGTCACACGAATGCGGTACCGCGCTCGCCGCCCAGCTTGTGCGCCGATAGGCAGCGAGTCACAAATGAGATTCAAAGGCCTGCGTCCGCCGGACATACCTGGTCTTGCCAGCGTCCACGGGAAACCTGGCCACATGAATGCGGCAGCGCGTTCGCCATCCAGCTCGTGCACCAATAGGAAGCGAGTCACAAATGCGTTTCAAAGGCCTGCGTCCGCCGGACGTACCTGGTCTTGCCAGCGTCCACGGGAAACCTGGCCACATGAATGTGGCAGCGCGTTCGCCGCCCTGCTCGTGCGCCGATAGGCAGCAAGTCACAAATGGGTTTCAAAGTCCTGTGTCCGCCGGACGTACCTGGTCTAGCCAGCGTCCAAGGGAAACCTGGCCACACGAATGCGGCACCGCGCTCGCCGCCCAGCTCGTGCGCCGATAGGCAACGAGTCACAAATGGGTTTCAAAGGCCCTCGTCCGCCGGACGTACCTGGTCTAGCCAGCGTCCGCGGGAAACTTGGCAATACGAATGTGGCACCGCGCTCACCTCCCAGCTCGTACGACGATAGGCAGCGAGTCACAAATGGGTTTAAAAGGCATGCGTCCGCCGGACGTACCTGGTCTAGCCAGTGTCCACGGGACACCTAGCCAAACGAATGCGGCACCGCGCTCGCCGCCCAGCTCATGCGCCGATAGGCAGCGAGTCACAAATGGGTTTCAAAGGCCTGCATCCGCCGGATGTACCTGGTCTAGCCAGCGTCCACGGGAAACCTGGCCACACGAATACGGCATCGCGCTCGCCTCCCAGCTCGTGCGCTGATAGGCAGCGAGTCACAAATGGGTTTCAAAGGCCAGCGTCCGCCGGACGTACCTGGTCTAGCCAGCGTCCACGAGAAACCTGGCCACAGGAATGTGGCAACGCGCTCGCCGCCCAGCTCGTGCGCCGATAGGCAGGGAGCCACAAATGGGTTTCAAAGGCATGTGTCCGCCGGACGTACCTGGTCTAGCCAGCGTCCACGTGAAACCTGGCCACACGAATGTGGCACCGCGCACGCTGCCTAGCTCGTGCGTAGATAGGCAGCGAGTCACAAATGGGTTTCAAAGGCCTCCATTAGCCGGACGTACCTGGTCTAGCCAGCGTCCACGGGAAACGTGGCCACACGAATGTGGCACAGCGCTCGCCGCCCAGCTCGTGCGCCGATAAGCAGCGAGTCACAAATGGGCATCAAAGGCCTACGTCCGCCGGACGTACCTGGTCTAGCCAGCGTCCACAGGAAACCTGGCCACACGAATGTGGCACCGCGCTCGCTGCCCAGCTCGTGCACCGATAGGCAGCGAGTCACAAATGGGTTTCAAAGGCCTGCATCCGCCGGATGTACCTGGTCTACCCAGCGTCCACGGGAAACGTGGCCACACGAATGTGGCACCTCGCTCGCCGCCCAGCTCGTGCGTCGATAGGCAGCGAGTCACAAATGAGTTTCAAAGGCCTGCGTCCGCTTGACGTACCTGGTCTAACCAGAGTCCACGGGAAACCTGGCCACACGAATGTGGCACCGCGCTCGCTGCCCAGCTCGTGCACCGATAGGCAGCGAGTCACAAATGGGTTTCAAAGGCCTGCGTCCGCCGGACGTACCTGGTCTAGCCAGCGTCCACGATAAACCTGACCACACGAATATGGCACCGTGCTCGCCGCCCAGCTCCTGCACCGATAGGCAGCGAGTCACAAATGGGTTTCAAAGGCTTGCGTCCGCTGGACGTACCTGGTCTAGCCAGCATCCACGGGAAACTTGGCCACACGAATGTGGCACCGCGCTCGCCGGCCAGCTCGTACGCCGATAGGCAGCGAGTCACAAATGGGTTTCAAAGGCCTGCGTCCGCCGGTCGTACCTGGTCTAGCCAGCGTCCACGGGAAACTTGGCCACACGAATGTGGCACCGCGCTCGCCGCGCAGCTCGTGCGCCGAAACGCAACGAGTCACAACTGGGTTTCAAAGGCCTGCGTCCGCCGGACGTACCTGGTCTAGCCAGCGTCCACGGGAAACTTGGCCACACGAATGTGGCACCGCGCTCGCCGCGCAGCTCGTGCGCCGAAACGCAACGAGTCACAACTGGGTTTCAAAGGCCTGCGTCCGCCGGACGTACCTGGTCTAGCCAGCGTCCACGGGAAACCTGGCCACACGAATGTGGCACCGCCCTCGTCGCCAACCCTCGTGCGCCGATAGGCAGCGAGTCACAAATGGGTTTCAAAGGCCTGCGTCCGCCGGACGTACCTGGTCTAACAAGCGTCCACGGGAAACCTGACCACACGAATGTGGCACCGCGCTGGCCGCGCAGCTCGTGCGCCGATACGCAACGAGTCACAAATGGGTTTCAAAGGCCCTCGTCCGCCGGACGTACCTGGTCTAGCCAGCGTCCACGAGAAACGTGGCCACACTAATGTGGCACAGCGCTCGCCGCCCAGCTCGTGCGCCGATAAGCAGCGAGTCACAAATGGGTATCAAAGGCCTACGTCCGCCGGACGTACCTGGTCTAGCCAGCGTCCACGGGAAACCTGGCCACACGAATGTGGCACCGCGCTCGCTGCCCAGCTCGTGCACCGATAGGCAGCGAGTCACAAATGGGTTTCAGAGGCATGCGTCCGCCCGACGTACCTGGTCTAGCCAGCATCGACGGGAAACCTAGTCACACGAATGCGGTACTGCGCTCGCCGCCCAGCTTGTGCGCCGATAGGCAGCGAGTCACAAATGAGATTCAAAGGCCTGCGTCCGCCGGACATACCTGGTCTAGCCAGCTTCCACGGGAAACCTGGCCACATGAATGCGGCACCGCGCTCGCCATCCAGCTCGTGCACCAATAGGAAGCGAGTCACAAATGCGTTTCAAAGGCCTGCGTCCGCCGGACGTACCTGGTCTTGCCAGCGTCCACGGGAAACCTGGCCACATGAATGTGGCAGCGCGTTCGCCGCCCTGCTCGTGCGCCGATAGGCAGCAAGTCACAAATGGGTTTCAATGTCCTGCGTCCGCCGGACGTACCTGGTCTAGCCAGCGTCCAAGGGAAACCTGGCCACACGAATGCAGCACCGCGCTCGCCGCCCAGCTCGTGCGCCGATAGGCAGCGAGTCACAAATGGGTTTCAAAGGCCTGCGTCCGCCGGACGTACCTGGTCTAGCCAGCGTCCGCGGGAAACTTGGCAATACGAATGTGGCACCGCGCTCACCTCCCAGCTCGTACGACGATAGGCAGCGAGTCACAAATGGGTTTAAAAGGCATGCGTCCGCCGGACGTACCTGGTCTAGCCAGTGTCCACGGGACACCTAGCCAAACGAATGCGGCACCGCGCTCGCCGCCCAGCTCATGCGCCGATAGGCAGCGAGTCACAAATGGGTTTCAAAGGCCTGCATCCGCCGGATGTACCTGGTCTAGCCAGCGTCCACGGGAAACCTGGCCACACGAATACGGCATCGCGCTCGCCTCCCAGCTCGTGCGCTGATAGGCAGCGAGTCACAAATGGGTTTCAAAGGCCAGCGTCCGCCGGACGTACCTGGTCTAGCCAGCGTCCACGAGAAACCTGGCCACAGGAATGTGGCAACGCGCTCGCCGCCCAGCTCGTGCGCCGATAGGCAGGGAGCCACAAATGGGTTTCAAAGGCATGTGTCCGCCGGACGTACCTGGTCTAGCCAGCGTCCACGTGAAACCTGGCCACACGAATGTGGCACCGCGCACGCTGCCTAGCTCGTGCGTAGATAGGCAGCGAGTCACAAATGGGTTTCAAAGGCCTCCGTCAGCCGGACGTACCTGGTCTAGCCAGCGTCCACGGGAAACGTGGCCACACGAATGTGGCACAGCGCTCGCCGCCCAGCTCGTGCGCCGATAAGCAGCGAGTCACAAATGGGCATCAAAGGCCTACGTCCGCCGGACGTACCTGGTCTAGCCAGCGTCCACGGGAAACCTGGCCACACGAATGTGGCACCGCGCTCGCTGCCCAGCTCGTGCACCGATAGGCAGCGAGTCACAAATGGGTTTCAAAGGCCTGCATCCGCCGGATGTACCTGGTCTACCCAGCGTCCACGGGAAACGTGGCCACACGAATGTGGCACCTCGCTCGCCGCCCAGCTCGTGCACCGATAGGCAGCGAGTCACAAATGGGTTTCAAAGGCCTGCGTCCGCCGGACGTACCTGGTCTAGCCAGCGTCCACGGGAAACTTGGCCACACGAATGTGGCACCGCGCTCGCCGCGCAGCTCGTGCGCCGAAACGCAACGAGTCACAACTGGGTTTCAAAGCCCTGCGTCCGCCGGACGTACCTGGTCTAGCCAGCGTCCACGGGAAACTTGGCCACACGAATGTGGCACCGCGCTCGCCGCGCAGCTCGTGCGCCGAAACGCAACGAGTCACAACTGGGTTTCAAAGCCCTGCGTCCGCCGGACGTACCTGGTCTAGCCAGCGTCCACGGGAAACTTGGCCACACGAATGTGGCACCGCGCTCGCCGCGCAGCTCGTGCGCCGAAACGCAATGAGTCACAACTGGGTTTCAAAGGCCTGCGTCCGCCGGACGTACCTGGTCTAGCCAGCGTCCACGGGAAACCTGGCCACACGAATGTGGCACCGCCCTCGTCGCCAACCCTCGTGCGCCGATAGGCAGCGAGTCACAAATGGGTTTCAAAGGCCTGCGTCCGCCGGACGTACCTGGTCTAACAAGCGTCCACGGGAAACCTGACCACACGAATGTGGCACCGTGCTCGCCGCGCAGCTCGTGCGCCGATACGCAACGAGTCACAAATTGGTTTCAAAGGCCCTCGTCCACCGGACGTACCTGGTCTAGCCAGCGTCCACGAGAAACGTGGCCACACTAATGTGGCACAGCGCTCGCCGCCCAGCTCGTGCGCCGATAAGCAGCGAGTCACAAATGGGTATCAAAGGCCTACGTCCGCCGGACGTACCTGGTCTAGCCAGCGTCCACGGGAAACCTGGCCACACGAATGTGGCACCGCGCTCGCTGCCCAGCTCGTGCACCGATAGGCAGCGAGTCACAAATGGGTTTCAAAGGCCTGCGTCCGCCGGACGTACCTGGACTAGCGAGCGTCCACGGGAAACCAGACTACACGAATACGGCACCGTGCTCGCCGCCCATCTCGTGCAACGATAGGCAGCGAGTCACAAATAGGTTTCAAAGGCATGCGTCCGCCGGACGTACCTGGTCTAGCCAGCATCCACGGGAAACCTGGCCACACGAATGTGGCACCGCGCTCGCCGCGCAGCTCGTGCGCCGAAACGCAACGAGTCACAAATGGGTTTCAAAGGCCTGCGTCCGCCGGACGTACCTGGTCTAGCCAGCTTCCACGGGAAACGTGGCCACACGAATGTGGCACCGCCCTCGTCGCCAACCCTCGTGCGCCGATAGGCAGCGAGTCACAAATGGGTTTCAAAGGCCTGCGTCCGCCGGACGTACCTGGTCTAACAAGCGTCCACGGGAAACCTGACCACACGAATGTGGCACCGTGCTCGCCGCGCAGCTCGTGCGCCGATACGCAACGAGTCACAAATTGGTTTCAAAGGCCCTCGTCCACCGGACGTACCTGGTCTAGCCAGCGTCCACGAGAAACGTGGCCACACTAATGTGGCACAGCGCTCGCCGCCCAGCTCGTGCGCCGATAAGCAGCGAGTCACAAATGGGTATCAAAGGCCTACGTCCGCCGGACGTACCTGGTCTAGCCAGCGTCCACGGGAAACCTGGCCACACGAATGTGGCACCGCGCTCGCTGCCCAGCTCGTGCACCGATAGGCAGCGAGTCACAAATGGGTTTCAAAGGCCTGCGTCCGCCGGACGTACCTGGACTAGCGAGCGTCCACGGGAAACCAGACTACACGAATACGGCACCGTGCTCGCCGCCCATCTCGTGCAACGATAGGCAGCGAGTCACAAATAGGTTTCAAAGGCATGCGTCCGCCGGACGTACCTGGTCTAGCCAGCATCCACGGGAAACCTGGCCACACGAATGTGGCACCGCGCTCGCCGCGCAGCTCGTGCGCCGAAACGCAACGAGTCACAAATGGGTTTCAAAGGCCTGCGTCCGCCGGACGTACCTGGTCTAGCCAGCTTCCACGGGAAACGTGGCCACACGAATGTGGCACCGCCCTCGTCGCCAACCCTCGTGCGCCGATAGGCAGCGAGTCACAAATGGGTTTCAAAGGCCTGCGTCCGCCGGACGTACCTGGTCTAACAAGCGTCCACGGGAAACCTGACCACACGAATGTGGCACCGCGCTCGCCGCGCAGCTCGTGCGCCGATACGCAACGAGTTAAAAATGGGTTTCAGAGGCATGCGTCCGCCCGACGTACCTGGTCTAGCCAGCATCCACGGGAAACCTAGTCACACGAATGCGATACCGCGCTCGCCGCCCAGCTTGTGCGCCGATAGGCAGCGAGTCACAAATGAGATTCAAAGGCCTGCGTCCGCCGGACATACCTGGTCTAGCCAGCTTCCACGGGAAACCTGGCCACATGAATGCGGCAGCGCGCTCGCCATCCAGCTCGTGCACCGATAAGCAGCGAGTCACAAATGCGTTTCAAAGGCCTGCGTCCGCCGGACGTACCTGGTCTTGCCAGCGTCCACGGGAAACCTGGCCACACGAATGTGGCAGCGCGTTCTCCGCCCTGCTCGTGCACCGATAGGCAGCAAGTCACAAATGGGTTTCAAAGTCCTGTGTCCGCCAGACGTACCTGGTCTAGCCAGCGTCCAAGGGAAACCTGGCCACACGAATGCGGCACCGCGCTCGCCGCCCAGCTCGTGCGCCGATAGGCAGCGAGTCACAAATGGGTTTCAAAGGCCTGCGTCCGCCGGACGTACCTGGTCTAGCCAGCGTCCGCGGGAAACTTGGCAATACGAATGTGGCACCGCGCTCACCTCCCAGCTCGTACGACGATAGGCAGCGAGTCACAAATGGGTTTAAAAGGCATGCGTCCGCCGGACGTACCTGGTCTAGCCAGTGTCCACGGGACACCTAGCCAAACGAATGCGGCACCGCGCTCGCCGCCCAGCTCATGCGCCGATAGGCAGCGAGTCACAAATGGGTTTCAAAGGCCTGCATCCGCCGGATGTACCTAGTCTAGCCAGCGTCCACGGGAACCCTGGCCACACGAATACGGCATCGCGCTCGCCTCCCAGCTCGTGCGCTGATAGGCAGCGAGTCACAAATGGGTTTCAAAGGCCAGCGTCCGCCGGACGTACCTGGTCTAGCCAGCGTCCACGAGAAACCTGGCCACAGGAATGTGGCAACGCGCTCGCCGCCTAGCTCGTCCGCCGATAGGCAGGGAGTCACAAATGGGTTTCAAAGGCCTGCATCCGCCGGACGTACCTGGTCTAGCCAGCGTCCACGGGAAACCTCGCCACACGAATGTGGCACCGCGCTCGCTGCCCAGCTCGTGCACCGATAGGCAGCGAGTCACAAATGGGTTTCAAAGGCCTGCATCCGCCGGATGTACCTAGTCTACCCAGCGTCCACGGGAAACGTGGCCACACGAATGTGGCACCTCGCTCGCCGCCCAGCTCGTGCGTCGATAGGCAGCGAGTCACAAATGGGTTTCAGAGGCTTGCGTCCGCCCGACGTACCTGGTCTAGCCAGCGTCCACGGGAAACCTAGTCACACAAATGCGGTACCGCGCTCGCCGCCCAGCTTGTGCGCCGATAGGCAGCGAGTCACAAATAAGATTCAAAGGCCTGCGTCCGCCGGACATACCTGGTCTAGCCAGCTTCCACGGGAAACCTGGCCACATGAATGCGGCACCGCGCTCGCCATCCAGCTCGTGCACCGATAGGCAGCGAGTCCCAAATGCGTTTCAAAGGTCTGCGTCCACCGGACGTACCTGGTCTTGCCAGCGTCCACGGGAAACCTGGAAACACGAATGTGGCAGCGCGTTCGCCGCCCTGCTCGTGCACCGATAGGCAGCAAGTCACAAATGGGTTTCAAAGTCCTGCGTCCGCCGGACGTACCTGGTCTAGCCAGCGTCCAAGGGAAACCTGGCCACACGAATGCGGCACCGCGCTCGCCGCCCAGCTCGTGCGCCGATAGGCAGCGAGTCACAAATGGGTTTAAAAGGCATGCGTCCGCCGGACGTACCTGGTCTAGCCAGTGTCCACGGGACACCTAGCCAAACGAATGCGGCACCGCGCTCGCCGCCCAGCTCATGCGCCGATAGGCAGCGAGTCACAAATGGGTTTCAAAGGCCTGCATCCGCCGGATGTACCTGGTCTAGCCAGCGTCCACGGGAAACCTGGCCACACGAATACGGCATCGCGCTCGCCTCCCAGCTCGTGCGCTGATAGGCAGCGAGTCACAAATGGGTTTCAAAAGCCAGCGTCCGCCGGACGTACCTGGTCTAGCCAGCGTCCACGAGAAACCTGGCCACAGGAATGTGGCAACGCGCTCGCCGCCCAACTCGTGCGCCGATAGGCAGGGAGTCACAAATGGGTTTCAAAGGCATGTGTCCGCCGGACGTACCTGGTCTAGCCAGCGTCCACGTGAAACCTGGCCACACGAATGTGGCACCGCGCACGTTGCCTAGCTCGTGCGTCGATAGGCAGCGAGTCACAAATTGGTTTCAAAGGCCTACGTCTGTCGGACGTAACTGGTCTAGCCAACATCTACCGGAAACCTGGCCATACGAATGTGGCACCGCGCTCGCCGCCGAGCTCGTGCGACGATAGGCAGCGAGTCACAAATGGGTTTAAAAGGCCTGCGTCCGCCGGACGTACCTTGTCTAGCCAGCGTCCACGGGAAACCTAGCCACACGAATGCGGTACCGCGCTCGCCGCCCGGCTTGTGCGCCGATAGGCAGCGAGTCACAAATGGGTTTCAAAGGCCTGCGTCCGCCGGACATACCTGGTCTAGCCAGCGTCCACGGGAAACCTGGCCACACGAATGTGGCACCGCCCTCGTCGCCAACCCTCGTGCACCGATAGGCAGCGAGTCACAAATGGGTTTCAAAGGCCTGCGTCCGCCGGACGTACCTGGTCTAGCCAGCTTCCACGGGAAACCTGGCCACACGAATGTGGCACCGCCCTCGTCGCCAACCCTCGTGCGCCGATAGGCAGCGAGTCACAAATGGGTTTCAAAGGCCTGCGTCCGCCGGACGTATTTGGTCTAACAAGCATCCACGGGAAACCTGACCACACGAATGTGGCACCGCGCTCGCCGTGCAGCTCGTGCGCCGATACGCAACGAGTCAAAAATGGGTTTCAGAGGCATGCGTCCGCCCGACGTACCTGGTCTAGCCAGCATCCACGGGAAACCTAGTCACACGAATGTGGTACCGCGCTCGCCGCCCAGCTTGTGCGCCGATAGGCAGCGAGTCACAAATGAGATTCAAAGGCCTGCGTCCGCCGGACATACCTGGTCTAGCCAGCTTCCACGGGAAACCTGGCCACATGAATGCGGCAGCGCGCTCGCCATCCAGCTCGTGCACCGATAGGCAACGAGTCACAAATGCGTTTCAAAGGCCTGCGTCCGCCGGACGTACCTGGTATTGCCAGCGTCCACGGGAAACCTGGCCACACGAATGTGGCAGCGCGTTCTCCGCCCTGCTCGTGCACCGATAGGCAGCAAGTCACAAATGGGTTTCAAAGTCCTGCGTCCGCCGGACGTACCTGGTCTAGCCAGCGTCCACGAGAAACCTGGCCACAGGAATGTGGCAACGCGCTCGCCGCCTAGCTCGTCCGCCGATAGGCAGGGAGTCACAAATGGGTTTCAAAGGCCTGCATCCGCCGGACGTACCTGGTCTAGCCAGCGTCCACGGGAAACCTGGCCACACGAATGTGGCACCGCGCTCGCTGCCCAGCTCGTGCACCGATAGGCAGCGAGTCACAAATGGGTTTCAAAGGCCTGCATCCGCCGGATGTACCTGGTCTACCCAGCGTCCACGGGAAACGTGGCCACACGAATGTGGCACCTCGCTCGCCGCCCAGCTCGTGCGTCGATAGGCAGCGAGTCACGAATAGGTTTCAGAGGCATGCGTCCGCCCGACGTACCTGGTCTAGCCAGCGTCCACGGGAAACCTAGTCACACGAATGCGGTACCGCGCTCGCCGCCCAGCTTGTGCGCCGATAGGCAGCGAGTCACAAATGAGATTCAAAGGCCTGCGTCCGCCGGACATACCTGGTCTAGCCAGCTTCCACGGGAAACCTGGCCACATGAATGCGGCACCGCGCTCGCCATCCAGCTCGTGCACCGATAGGCAGCGAGTCACAAATGCGTTTCAAAGGCCTGCGTCCACCGGACGTACCTGGTCTTGCCAGCGTCCACGGGAAACCTGGAAACACGAATGTGGCAGCGCGTTCGCCGCCCTGCTCGTGCGCCGATAGGCAGCAAGTCACAAATGGGTTTCAAAGTCCTGCGTCCGCCGGACGTACCTGGTCTAGCCAGCGTCCAAGGGAAACCTGGCCACACGAATGCGGCACCGCGCTCGCCGCCCAGCTCGTGCGCCGATAGGCAGCGAGTCACAAATGGGTTTCAAAGGCCTGCGTCCGCCGGACGTACCTGGTCTAGCCAGCGTCCGCGGGAAACTTGGCAATACGAATGTGGCACCGCGCTCACCTCCCAGCTCGTACGACGATAGGCAGCGAGTCACAAATGGGTTTAAAAGGCATGCGTCCGCCGGACGTACCTGGTCTAGCCAGTGTCCACGGGACACCTAGCCAAACGAATGCGGCACCGCGCTCGCCGCCCAGCTCATGCGCCGATAGGCAGCGAGTCACAAATGGGTTTCAAAGTCCTGCATTTGCCGGATGTACCTGGTCTAGCCAGCGTCCACAGGAAACCTGGCCACACGAATACGGCATCGCGCTCGCCTCCCAGCTCGTGCGCTGATAGGCAGCGAGTCACAAATGGGTTTCAAAGGCCAGCGTCCGCCGGACGTACCTGGTCTAGCCAGCGTCCACGAGAAACCTGGCCACAGGAATGTGGCAACGCGCTCGCCGCCCAGCTCGTGCGCCGATAGGCAGGGAGTCACAAATGGGTTTCAAAGGCATGTGTCCGCCGGACGTACCTGGTCTACCAGCGTCCACGTGAAACCTGGCCACACGAATGTGGCACCGCGCACGCTGCCTAGCTCGTGCGTCGATAGGCAGCGAGTCACAAATTGGTTTCAAAGGCCTACGTCTGTCGGACGTAACTGGTCTAGCCAACATCTACCGGAAACCTGGCCATACGAATGTGGCACCGCGCTCGCCGCCCAGCTCGTGCGACGATAGGCAGCGAGTCACAAATGGGTTTAAAAGGCCTGCGTCCGCCGGACGTACCTTGTCTAGCCTGCGTCCACGGGAAACCTAGCCACACGAATGCGGTACCGCGCTCGCCGCCCAGCTTGTGCGCCGATAGGCAGCGAGTCACAAATGGGTTTCAAAGGCCTGCGTCCGCCGGACATACCTGGTCTAGCCAGCGTCCACGGGAAACCTGGCCACATGAATGCGGCACCGCGCTCGCCATCCAGCTCGTGCGCCGATAGGCAGCGAGTCACAAATGCGTTTCAAAGGCCTGCGTCCGCCGGTCGTACCTGGTCTTGCCAGCGTCCACGGGAAACCTGGCCACACGAATTTGGCAGCGCGTTCGCCGCCCAGCTCGTGCGCCGATAGGAAGCAAGTCACAAATGGGTTTTAAAGACCTGCGTCCGCCGGACGTACCTGGTCTAGCCGGTGTCCAAGGGAAACCTGGCCACACGAATGCGGCACCGCGCTCGCCGCCCAGCTCGTGCGCCGATAGGCAGCGAGTCACAAATGGGTTTCAAAGACCTGCGTCCGCCGGACGTACCTGGTCTAGCCAGCGTCCGCGGGAAACTTGGCAATACGAATGTGGCAACGCGCTCACCTCCCAGCTCGTACGACGATAGGCAGCGAGTCACATATGGGTTTAAAAGGCCTGCGTCCGCCGGACGTACCTGGTCTAGCCAGTGTCCACGGGAAACCTAGCCAAACGAATGCGGCACCGCGCTCGCCGCCCAGCTCATGCGCCGATAGGCAGTGAGTCACAAATGGGTTTCAAAGGCCTGCATCCGCCGGACGTACCTGGTCTAGCCAGCGTCCACGGGAAACCTGGCCACACAAATACGGCATCGCGCTCGCCGCCCAGCTCGTGCGCCGATAGGCAACGAGTCACAAATGGGTTTCAAAGGCCAGCGTCCGCTGGACGTACCTGGTCTAGCCAGCGTCCACGAGAAACCTGGCCACAGGAATTTGGCAACGCGCTCGCCGCCCAGCTCGTGCGCCGATAGGCAGCGAGTCACAAATGGGTTTCAAAGGCCTGTGTCCGCCGGACGTACCTGGTCTAGCCAGCGTCCACGTGAAACCTGGCCACACGAATGTGGCACCGCTCACGCTTCCTAGCTCGTGCGTCGATAGGCAGCGAGTCACAAATGGGTTTCAAAGGCCTACGTCTGTCGGACGTAATTGGTCTAGCCAACATCTACCGGAAACCTGACCACACGAATGCGGCAACGCCCTCGCCGCCCAGCTCGTGCGCCGATAGGCAGCGAGTCACAAATGGGTTTCAAAGGCCTGCGTCCGCCGGACCTACCTGGTCTTGCCAGCATCCACGGGAAACCTGGCCACACGAATGTGGCACCGCGCTCGCCGCCCAGCTCGTGCGCCGATAGGCAGCGAGTCACAAATGGGTTTCAAAGGCCTGCGTCCGCCGGACGTACCTGGTCTAGCCAGCGTCCACGGGAAACCTGGCCACACGAATGCGGCACCGCGCTCGCCATCCAGCTCGTGCGCCGATAGGCAGTGAGTCACAAATGCGTTTCAAAGGCCTGTGTCCGCCGGACGTACCTGGTCTAGCTAGTGTCCATGTGAAATCTGGCCACACGAATGCGGCACCGCGCTCGCCGCCCAACTCGTGCGCCGATAGGCATCGAGTCACAAATGGGTTTCAAAGGCCTGCGTCCGCCGGACGTACCTGGTTTAGCCAGCGTCCACGGGAAACCTAGCCACACGAATGCGGCACCGTGCTCGCCGCCCAGCTCGTGCGCCGATAGGCAGCGAGTCACAAATGGGTTTCAAAGGCCTGCATCCGCCGGACGTACCTGGTCTAGCCAGCGTCTATGGGAAACCTGGCCACACGAATGTGGCACTGCGCTTGCCGCCCAACTCGTGCGCCGATAGGCAGCGAGTCACAAATGGTTTTCAAAGGCCTGCGTCCGCCGGACATACCTGGTCTAGCCAGCGTCCACGGGAAACCTGGCCACACGAATGCGGCACCGCGCTCGCCATCCAGCTCATGCGCCGATAGGCAGCGAGTCACAAATGCGTTTCAAAGGCTTGGGTCCGACGGATATACCTGGTCTTGCCAGCATCCACAGGAAACCTGGCCACACGAATGTGGCACCGCGTTCGCCGCCCAGCTCGTACGCCAATAGGCAGCGAGTCACAAATGGGTTTCAAAGGCCTGCGTCCGCCGGACGTACCTGGTCTAGCCAGCGTCCAAGGGAAACCTGGCCACACGAATGCGGCACCGCGCTCGCCGCCCAACTCGTGCGCCGATAGGCATCGAGTCACAAATGGGTTTCAAAGGCATGCGTCCGCCGGACGTACCTGGTCTAGCCAGCGTCCACGGGAAACATGCCCACACGAATGCGGCACCGCGCTCGCCATCCAGCTCATGCGCCGATAGGCAGCGAATCACAAATGGGTTTCAAAGGCCTGCGTCCGCTTGACGTACCTAGTCTAGCCAGCATCCACGGGAAACCTAACCACACGAATGTTGCACCGCGCTCGCCGCCCAACTCGTGCGCCGAAAGGCAGCGAGTCACAAATGGGTTTCAAAGGCCTGCGTCCGCCGGACCTACCTGGTCTTGCCAGCGTCCACGGGAAACCTGGCCACACGAATGTGGCACCGCGCTCGCCGCCTAGCTCGTGCGACGATAGGCAGCGAGTCACAAATGGGTTTAAAAGGCCTGCGTCCGCCGGACGTACCTGGTCTAGCTAGTGTCCACGGGAAATCTGGCCACACGAATGCGGCAACGCGCTCGCCGCCCAGCTCGTGCGCCGATAGGCAGCGAGTCACAAATGGGTTTCAAAGGCCTGCGTCCGCCGGACATACCTGGTCTAGTGAGCGTCTACGGGAAAACTGGCCACACGAATGTGGCACTGCGCTCGCCGCCCAACTCGTGCCGATAGGGAGCAAGTCACAAATGGTTTTCAAAGGCCTGCGTCCGCCGGACGTACCTGGTCTAGCCAGCGTCCACGGGAAACCTGGCCACACGAATACGGCACCGCACTCGCCGTCCAGCTCGTGCGCCGATAGGCAGCGAGTCACAAATGGGTTTCAAAGGCCTGCGTCCGCCGGACGTACCTGGTCTAGCCAGCGTCCACGGGAAACCTGGCCACACGAATGCGGCACCGCGTTCGCCGCCCAGCTCGTGCGCCCATAGGCAGCGAGTAACAAATGGGTTTCAAAGACCTGCGTCCGCCGGACGTACCTGGTCTAGCCAGCGTCCAAGGGAAACCTGGCCACACGAATGCGGCACCGCGCTCGCCGCCCAGCTCGTGCGCCGATAGGCAGCGAGTCACAAATGGGTTTCAAAGGCCTGCATCCGCCGGACGTACCTGGTCTAGCCAGCGTCCACGGGAAACCTAGCCACACAAATGCGGCACCGCGCTCGCCGCCCAGCTCGTGCACCGATAGGCAGCGATTCACAAATGGGTTTCAAAGGCCTATGTCCGCCAGACGTACCTAGTCTAGCCAGCGTCCACAGGAAACCTGGCCACCCGAATACGGCACCGCGCTCGCCACCCAGCTCTTGCGCCGATAGGCAGCGAGTCACAAATGGGTTTCAAAGGCCTGCGTCCGCTTGACGTACCTGGTCTAGCCAGCGTCCACGGGAAACCTAACCACACGAATGTTGCACCGCGCTCGCCGCCCAGCTCGTGCGCCGAAAGGCATCGAGTCACAAATGGGTTTCAAAGGCCTGCGTCCGTCGGACGTATCTGGTCTTACCAGCGTCCACGGGAAACCTGGCCACACGAATGTGGCATCGCGCTTGCCGCCCAACTCGTGCGCCGATAGGCAGCGAGTCACAAATGGTTTTCAAAGGCCTGCGTCCGCCGGACGTACCTGGTCTAGCCAGCGTCCAAGGGAAACCTGGCCACACGAATGCGGCACCGCGCTCGCCGCCCAGCTCGTGCGCCGATAGGCAGCGAGTCACAAATGGGTTTCAAAGGCCTGCATCCGCCGGACGTACCTGGTCTAGCCAGCGTCCACGGGAAACCTAGCCACACAAATGCGGCACCGCGCTCGCCGCCCAGCTCGTGCACCGATAGGCAACGATTCACAAATGGGTTTCAAAGGCCTATGTCCGCCAGACGTACCTAGTCTAGCCAGCGTCCACGGGAAACCTGGCCACCCGAATACGGCACCGCGCTCGCCACACAGCTCTTGCGCCGATAGGCAGCGAGTCACAAATGGGTTTCAAAGGCCTGCGTCCGCTTGACGTACCTAGTCTAGCCAGCGTCCACGGGAAACCTAACCACACGAATGTTGCACCGCGCTCGCCGCCCAGCTCGTGCGCCGAAAGGCATCGAGTCACAAATGGGTTTCAAAGACCTGCGTCCGCCGGACGTACCTGGTCTAGCCAGCGTCCAAGGGAAACCTGGCCACACGAATGCGGCACCGCGCTCGCCGCCCAACTCGTGCGCCGATAGGCATCGAGTCACAAATGGGTTTCAAAGGCCTGCGTCCGCCGGAGGTACCTGGTTTAGCCAGCGTCCACGGGAAACCTAGCCACACGAATGCGGCACCATGCTCGCCACCCAACTCGTGCACCGATAGGCAGCGAGTCAAAAATGGGTTTCAAAGGCATGCGTCCGCCGGACGTACCTGGTCTAGCCAGCGTCCACGGGAAACCTGCCCACACGAATGCGGCACCGCGCTCGCCACCCAGCTCGTGCGCCGATAGGCAGCGAATCACAAATGGGTTTCAAAGGCCTGCGTCCGCTTGACGTACCTAGTCTAGCCAGCATCCACGGGAAACCTAACCACACGAATGTTGCACCGCGCTCGCCGCCCAACTCGTGCGCCGAAAGGCAGCGAGTCACAAATGGGTTTCAAAGGCCTGCGTCCGCCGGACCTACCTGGTCTTGCCAGCGTCCACGGGAAACCTGGCCACACGAATGTGGCACCGCGCTCGCCGCCTAGCTCGTGCGACGATAGGCAGCGAGTCACAAATGGGTTTAAAAGGCCTGCGTCCGCCAGACGTACCTGGTCTAGCTAGTGTCCACGGGAAATCTGGCCACACGAATGCGGCAACGCGCTCGCCGCCTAGCTCGTGCGCCGATAGGCAGCGAGTCACAAATGGGTTTCAAAGGCCTGCGTCCGCCGGACATACCTGGTCTAGCCAGCGTCTACGGGAAAACTGGCCACACGAATGTGGAACTGCGCTCGCCGCCCAACTCGTGCCGATAGGGAGCGAGTCACAAATGGTTTTCAAAAGCCTGCGTCCGCCGGACGTACCTGGTCTAGCCAGCGTCCACGGGAAACCTGGCCACACGAATACGGCACCGCACTCGCCGTCCAGCTCGTGCGCCGATAGGCAGCGAGTCACAAATGGGTTTCAAAGGCCTGCGTCCGCCGGACGTACCTGGTCTAGCCAGCGTCCACGGGAAACCTGGCCACACGAATGCGGCACCGTGCTCGCCATCCAGCTCGTCCGCCGATAGGCAGCGAGTCACAAATGCGTTTCACAGGCCTGCGTCCGCCGGACGAACCTGGTCTTGCCAGCGTCCACGGGAAACCTGGCCACACGAATGTGGCACCGCGTTCGCCGCCCAGCTCGTGCGCCCATAGGCAGCGAGTAACAAATGGGTTTCAAAGACCTGCGTCCGCCGGACGTACCTGGTCTAGCCTGCGTGCAAGGGAAACCTGGCCACACGAATGCGGCACCGCGCTCGCCGCCCAGCTCGTGCGCCGATAGGCAGCGAGTCACAAATGGGTTTCAAAGGCCTGCATCCGCCGGACGTACCTGGTCTAGCCAGCGTCCACGGGAAACCTAGCCACACAAATGCGGCACCGCGCTCGCCGCCCAGCTCGTGCACCGATAGGCAGCGATTCACAAATGGGTTTCAAAGGCCTATGTCCGCCAGACGTACCTAGTCTAGCCAGCGTCCACGGGAAACCTGGCCACCCGAATACGGCACCGCGCTCGCCACCCAGCTCTTGCGCCGATAGGCAGCGAGTCACAAATGGGTTTCAAAGGCCTGCGTCCGCTTGACGTACCTGGTCTAGCCAGCGTCCACGGGAAACCTAACCACACGAATGTTGCACCGCGCTCGCCGCCCAGCTCGTGCGCCGAAAGGCATCGAGTCACAAATGGGTTTCAAAGGCCTGCGTCCGTCGGACGTATCTGGTCTTACCAGCGTCCACGGGAAACCTGGCCACACGAATGTGGCATCGCGCTTGCCGCCCAACTCGTGCGCCGATAGGCAGCGAGTCACAAATGGTTTTCAAAGGCCTGCGTCCGCCGGACGTACCTGGTCTAGCCAGCGTCCACGGGAAACCTGGCCACACGAATGTGGCACCGCGCTCGCCATCCAGCTCATGCGCCGATAGGCAGCGAGTCACAAATGAGTGTCAAAGGCTTGGGTCCGGCGGATATACCTGGTCTTGCCAGCGTCCACGGGAAACCTGGCCACACGAATGTGGCACCGCGTTCGCCGCCCATCTCGTGCGCCGATAGGCAGCGAGTCACAAATGGGTTTCAAAGGCCTGTGTCCGCCGGGCGTACCTGGTCTAGCCAGCGTCCACGTGAAACCTGGCCACACGAATGTGGCATCGCTCACGCTGCCTAGCTCGTGCGTCGATAGGCAGCGAGTCACAAATGGGTTTCAAAGGCCTACGTCCGTCGGACGTAATTGGTCTAGCCAACATCTACCGGAAACCTGACCATACGAATGTGGCACCGCGCTCGCCGCCCAGCTCGTGCGACGATAGGCAGCGAGTCACAAATGGGTTTAAAAGGCCTGCGTCCGCCGGACGTACCTGGTCTAGCTAGTGTCCACGGGAAATCTAGCCACACGAATGCGGCAACGCCCTTGCCGCCCAGCTCGTGCGCCGATAGGCAGCGAGTCACAAATGGGTTTCAAAGGCCTGCGTCCACCAGACGAACCTGGTCTATCCAGCGTCTACGGGAAACCTGGCCACACGAATGTGGCACCGCGCTCGCCGCCCAACTCGTGCGCCGATAGGCAGCGAGTCACAAATGGTGTTCAAATACCTGCGTCAGCCGGACGTACCTGGTCTAGCCAGCGTCCACGGGAAACCTGGCCACACGAATGCCGCACCGCGCTCGCCGCCCAGCTCGTGCGCCTATAGGCAGAGAGTCACAAATGGGTTTCGAAGGCCTGCGTCCGATGGACGTACCTGGTCTAGCAAGCGTCCACAGGAAACCTGGCCACACAAATGCGGCACCGGGCTCGCCGCCCAACTCGTGCGCCGATAGGCAGCGAGTCACAAATGGGTTTCAGAGGCCTGCGTCCGCCGGACGTACCTGGTCTAGCCAGCGTCCACGGGAAACCTGGCCACACGAATGCGGCACCACGCTCGCCATCCAGCTCGTGCGCCGATAGGCAGTGAGTCACAAATGCGTTTCAAAGGCCTGCGTCCGCCGGACGTACCTGGTCTAGCTAGTGTCCATGTGAAATCTGGCAACACGAATGCGGCACCGCGCTCGCCGCCCAACTCGTGCGCCGATAGGCATCGAGTCACAAATGGTTTTCAAAGGCCTGCGTCCGCCGGACGTACCTGGTTTAGCCAGCGTCCACGGGAAACCTAGCCACACGAATGCGGCACCGTGCTCGCCGCCCAGCTCGTGCGCCGATAGGTAGCGAGTCACAAATGGGTTTCAAAGGCATGCGTCCGCCGGACCTACCTGGTCTTGCCAGCATCCACGGGAAACCTGGCCACACGAATGTGGCACCGCGCTCGCCGCCCAGCTCGTGCGCCGATAGGCAGCGAGTCACAAATGGGTTTCAAAGGCCTGCGTCCGCCGGACGTACCTGGTCTAGCCAGCGTCCACGGGAAACCTGGCCACACGAATGCGGCACCACGCTCGCCATCCAGCTCGTGCGCCGATAGGCAGTGAGTCACAAATGCGTTTCAAAGGCATGCGTCCGCCGGACGTACCTGGTCTAGCTAGTGTCCATGTGAAATCTGGCCACACGAATGCGGGACCGCGCTCGCCGCCCAACTCGTGCGCCGATAGGCATCGAGTCACAAATGGGTTTCAAAGGCCTGCGTCCGCCGGACGTACCTGGTTTAGCCAGCGTCCACGGGAAACCTAGCCACACGAATGCGGCACCGTGCTCGCCGCCCAGCTCGTGCGCCGATAGGCAGCGAGTCACAAATGGGTTTCAAAGGCCTGCATCCGCCGGACGTACCTGGTCTAGCCAGCGTCCACGGGAAACCTGGCCACACGAATGTGGCACTGCGCTTGCCGCCCAACTCGTGCGCCGATGGGCAGCGAATCACAAATGGGTTTCAAAGGCCTGCGTCCGCTTGACGTACCTAGTCTAGCCAGCATCCACGGGAAACCTAACCACACGAATGTTGCACCGCGCTCGCCGCCCAACTCGTGCGCCGAAAGGCAGCGAGTCACAAATGGGTTTCAAAGGCCTGCGTCCGCCGGACCTACCTGGTCTTGCCAGCATCCACGGGAAACCTGGCCACACGAATGTGGCACCGCGCTCGCCGCCTAGCTCGTGCGACGATAGGCAGCGAGTCACAAATGGGTTTAAAAGGCCTGCGTCCGCCGGACGTACCTGGTCTAGCTAGTGTCCACGGGAAATCTGGCCACACGAATGCGGCAACGCGCTCGCCGCCTAGCTCGTGCGCCGATAGGCAGCGAGTCACAAATGGGTTTCAATGGCCTGCCTCCGCCGGACATACCTGGTCTAGCCAGCGTCTACGGGAAAACTGGCCACACGAATGTGGCACTGCGCTCGCCGCCCAACTCGTGCCGATAGGGAGCGAGTCACAAATGGTTTTCAAAAGCCTGCGTCCGCCGGACGTACCTGGTCTAGCCAGCGTCCACGGGAAACCTGGCCACACGAATACGGCACCGCACTCGCCGTCCAGCTCGTGCGCCGATAGGCAGCGAGTCACAAATGGGTTTCAAAGGCCTGCGTCCGCCGGACGTACCTGGTCTAGCCAGCGTCCACGGGAAACCTGGCCACACGAATGCGGCACCGTGCTCGCCATCCAGCTCGTCCGCCGATAGGCAGCGAGTCACAAATGCGTTTCACAGGCCTGCGTCCGCCGGACGAACCTGTTCTTGCCAGCGTCCACGGGAAACCTGGCCACACGAATGTGGCACCGCGTTCGCCGCCCAGCTCGTGCGCCCATAGGCAGCGAGTAACAAATGGGTTTCAAAGACCTGCGTCCGCCGGACGTACCTGGTCTAGCCAGCGTCCAAGGGAAACCTGGCCACACGAATGCGGCACCGCGCTCGCCGCCCAGCTCGTGCGCCGATAGGCAGCGAGTCACAAATGGGTTTCAAAGGCCTGCATCCGCCGGACGTACCTGGTCTAGCCAGCGTCCACGGGAAACCTAGCCACACAAATGCGGCACCGCGCTCGCCGCCCAGCTCGTGCACCGATAGGCAGCGATTCACAAATGGGTTTCAAAGGCCTATGTCCGCCAGACGTACCTAGTCTAGCCAGCGTCCACGCTAACCTGGCCACCCGAATACGGCACCGCGCTCGCCACCCAGCTCTTGCGCCGATAGGCAGCGAGTCACAAATGGGTTTCAAAGGCCTGCGTCCGCTTGACGTACCTGGTCTAGCCAGCGTCCACGGGAAACCTAACCACACGAATGTTGCACCGCGCTCGCCGCCCAGCTCGTGCGCCGAAAGGCATCGAGTCACAAATGGGTTTCAAAGGCCTGCGTCCGTCGGACGTATCTGGTCTTACCAGCGTCCACGGGAAACCTGGCCACACGAATGTGGCATCGCGCTTGCCGCCCAACTCGTGCGCCGATAGGCAGTGAGTCACAAATGGTTTTCAAAGGCCTGCGTCCGCCGGACGTACCTGGTCTAGCCAGCGTCCACGGGAAACCTGGCCACACGAATGTGGCACCGCGCTCGCCATCCAGCTCATGCGCCGATAGGCAGCGAGTCACAAATGAGTGTCAAAGGCTTGGGTCCGGCGGATATACCTGGTCTTGCCAGCGTCCACGGGAAACCTGGCCACACGAATGTGGCACCGCGTTCGCCGCCCATCTCGTGCGCCGATAGGCAGCGAGTCACAAATGGGTTTCAAAGGCCTGTGTCCGCCGGGCGTACCTGGTCTAGCCAGCGTCCACGTGAAACCTGGCCACACGAATGTGGCACCGCTCACGCTGCCTAGCTCGTGCGTCGATAGGCAGCGAGTCACAAATGGGTTTCAAAGGCCTACGTCCGTCGGACGTAATTGGTCTAGCCAACATCTACCGGAAACCTGACCATACGAATGTGGCACCGCGCTCGCCGCCCAGCTCGTGCGACGATAGGCAGCGAGTCACAAATGGGTTTAAAAGGCCTGCGTCCGCCGGACGTACCTGGTCTAGCTAGTGTCCACGGGAAATCTAGCCACACGAATGCGGCAACGCCCTTGCCGCCCAGCTCGTGCGCCGATAGGCAGCGAGTCACAAATGGGTTTCAAAGGCCTGCGTCCACCAGACGAACCTGGTCTATCCAGCGTCTACGGGAAACCTGGCCACACGAATGTGGCACCGCGCTCGCCGCCCAACTCGTGCGCCGATAGGCAGCGAGTCACAAATGGTGTTCAAAGGCCTGCGTCAGCCGGACGTACCTGGTCTAGCCGGGCTCCACGGGAAACCTGGCCACACGAATGCCGCACCGCGCTCGCCGCCCAGCTCGTGCGCCTATAGGCAGAGAGTCACAAATGGGTTTCGAAGGCCTGCGTCCGATGGACGTACCTGGTCTAGCAAGCGTCCACGGGAAACCTGGCCACACAAATGCGGCACCGGGCTCGCCGCCCAACTCGTGCGCCGATAGGCAGCGAGTCACAAATGGGTTTCAGAGGCCTGCGTCCGCCGGACGTACCTGGTCTAGCCAGCGTCCACGGGAAACCTGGCCACACGAATGCGGCACCACGCTCGCCATCCAGCTCGTGCGCCGATAGGCAGTGAGTCACAAATGCGTTTCAAAGGCCTGCGTCCGCCGGACGTACCTGGTCTAGCTAGTGTCCATGTGAAATCTGGCCACACGAATGCGGCACCGTGCTCGCCGCCCAGCTCGTGCGCCGATAGGCAGCGAGTCACAAATGGGTTTCAAAGGCCTGCGTCCGCCGGACCTACCTGGTCTTGCCAGCATCCACGGGAAACCTGGCCACACGAATGTGGCACCGCGCTCGCCGCCCAGCTCGTGCGCCGATAGGCAGCGAGTCACAAATGGGTTTCAAAGGCCTGCGTCCGCCGGACGTACCTGGTCTAGCCAGCGTCCACGGGAAACCTGGCCACACGAATGCGGCACCACGCTCGCCATCGAGCTCGTGCGCCGATAGGCAGTGAGTCACAAATGCGTTTCAAAGGCATGCGTCCGCCGGACGTACCTGGTCTAGCTAGTGTCCATGTGAAATCTGGCCACACGAATGCGGCACCGCGCTCGCCGCCCAACTCGTGCGCCGATAGGCATCGAGTCACAAATGGGTTTCAAAGGCCTGCGTCCGCCGGACGTACCTGGTTTAGCCAGCATCCACGGGAAACCTAGCCACACGAATGCGGCACCGTGCTCGCCGCCCAGCTCGTGCGCCGATAGGCAGCGAGTCACAAATGGGTTTCAAAGGCCTGCATCCGCCGGACGTACCTGGTCTAGCCAGCGTCCACGGGAAACCTGGCCACACGAATGTGGCACTGCGCTTGCCGCCCAACTCGTGCGCCGATAGGCAGCGAGTCACAAATGGTTTTCAAAGGCCTGAGTCCGCCGGACGTACCTGGTCTAGCCAGCGTCCACGGGAAACCTGGCCACACGAATGCGGCACCGCGCTCGCCATCCAGCTCATGCGCCGATAGGCAGCGAGTCACAAATGCGTTTCAAAGGCTTGGGTCCGGCGGATATACCTGGTCTTGCCAGCATCCACAGGAAACCTAGCCACACGAATGTGGCACCGCGTTCGCCGCCCAGCTCGTGCGCCGATAGGCAGCGAGTCACAAATGGGTTTCAAAGGCCTGCGTCCGTCGGACGTACCTGGTCTAGCCAGCGTCCAAGGGAAACCTGGCCACACGAATGCGGCACCGCGCTCGCCGCCCAACTCGTGCGCCGATAGGCATCGAGTCACAAATGGGTTTCAAAGGCCTGCGTCCGCCGGACGTACCTGGTTTAGCCAGCGTCCACGGGAAACCTAGCCACACGAATGCGGCACCGTGCTCGCCGCCCAGCTCGTGCGCCGATAGGCAGCGAGTCACAAATGGGTTTCAAAGGCCTGCGTCCGCCGGACCTACCTGGTCTTGCCAGCATCCACGGGAAACCTGGCCACACGAATGTGGCACCGCGCTCGCCGCCCAGCTCGTGCGCCGATAGGCAGCGAGTCACAAATGGGTTTCAAAGGCCTGCGTCCGCCGGACGTACCTGGTCTAGCCAGCGTCCACGGGAAACCTGGCCACACGAATGCGGCACCACGCTCGCCATCGAGCTCGTGCGCCGATAGGCAGTGAGTCACAAATGCGTTTCAAAGGCATGCGTCCGCCGGATGTACCTGGTCTAGCTAGTGTCCATGTGAAATCTGGCCACACGAATGCGGCACCGCGCTCGCCGCCCAACTCGTGCGCCGATAGGCATCGAGTCACAAATGGGTTTCAAAGGCCTGCGTCCGCCGGACGTACCTGGTTTAGCCAGCGTCCACGGGAAACCTAGCCTCACGAATGCGGCACCGTGCTCGCCGCCCAGCTCGTGCGCCGATAGGCAGCGAGTCACAAATGGGTTTCAAAGGCCTGCATCCGCCGGACGTACCTGGTCTAGCCAGCGTCCACGGGAAACCTGGCCACACGAATGTGGCACTGCGCTTGCCGCCCAACTCGTGCGCCGATAGGCAGCGAGTCACAAATGGTTTTCAAAGGCCTGAGTCCGCCGGACGTACCTGGTCTAGCCAGCGTCCACGGGAAACCTGGCCACACGAATGCGGCACCGCGCTCGCCATCCAGCTCATGCGCCGATAGGCAGCGAGTCACAAATGCGTTTCAAAGGCTTGGGTCCGGCGGATATACCTGGTCTTGCCAGCATCCACAGGAAACCTAGCCACACGAATGTGGCACCGCGTTCGCCGCCCAGCTCGTGCGCCGATAGGCAGCGAGTCACAAATGGGTTTCAAAGGCCTGCGTCCGTCGGACGTACCTGGTCTAGCCAGCGTCCAAGGGAAACCTGGCCACACGAATGCGGCACCGCGCTCGCCGCCCAACTCGTGCGCCGATAGGCATCGAGTCACAAATGGGTTTCAAAGGCCTGCGTCCGCCGGACGTACCTGGTTTAGCCAGCGTCCACGGGAAACCTAGCCACACGAATGCGGCACCGTGCTCGCCGCCCAGCTCGTGCGCCGATAGGCAGCGAGTCACAAATGGGTTTCAAAGGCCTGCGTCCGCCGGACCTACCTGGTCTTGCCAGCATCCACGGGAAACCTGGCCACACGAATGTGGCACCGCGCTCGCCGCCCAGCTCGTGCGCCGATAGGCAGCGAGTCACAAATGGGTTTCAAAGGCCTGCGTCCGCCGGACGTACCTGGTCTAGCCAGCGTCCACGGGAAACCTGGCCACACGAATGCGGCACCACGCTCGCCATCGAGCTCGTGCGCCGATAGGCAGTGAGTCACAAATGCGTTTCAAAGGCATGCGTCCGCCGGATGTACCTGGTCTAGCTAGTGTCCATGTGAAATCTGGCCACACGAATGCGGCACCGCGCTCGCCGCCCAACTCGTGCGCCGATAGGCATCGAGTCACAAATGGGTTTCAAAGGCCTGCGTCCGCCGGACGTACCTGGTTTAGCCAGCGTCCACGGGAAACCTAGCCTCACGAATGCGGCACCGTGCTCGCCGCCCAGCTCGTGCGCCGATAGGCAGCGAGTCACAAATGGGTTTCAAAGGCCTGCATCCGCCGGACGTACCTGGTCTAGCCAGCGTCCACGGGAAACCTGGCCACACGAATGTGGCACTGCGCTTGCCGCCCAACTCGTGCGCCGATAGGCAGCGAGTCACAAATGGTTTTCAAAGGCCTGAGTCCGCCGGACGTACCTGGTCTAGCCAGCGTCCACGGGAAACCTGGCCACACGAATGCGGCACCGCGCTCGCCATCCAGCTCATGCGCCGATAGGCAGCGAGTCACAAATGCGTTTCAAAGGCTTGGGTCCGGCGGATATACCTGGTCTTGCCAGCATCCACAGGAAACCTAGCCACACGAATGTGGCACCGCGTTCGCCGCCCAGCTCGTGCGCCGATAGGCAGCGAGTCACAAATGGGTTTCAAAGGCCTGCGTCCGCCGGACGTACCTGGTCTAGCCAGCGTCCAAGGGAAACCTGGCCACACGAATGCGGCACCGCGCTCGCCGCCCAACTCGTGCGCCGATAGGCATCGAGTCACAAATGGGTTTCAAAGGCCTGCGTCCGCCGGACGTACCTGGTTTAGCCAGCGTCCACGGGAAACCTAGCCACACGAATGCGGCACCGTGCTCGCCACCCAGCTCGTGCACCGATAGGCAGCGAGTCACAAATGGGTTTCAAAGGCATGCGTCCGCCGGACGTACCTGGTCTAGCCAGCGTCCACGGGAAACCTGCCCACACGAATGCGGCACCGCGCTCGCCACCCAGCTCGTGCGCCGATAGGCAGCGAATCACAAATGAGTTTCAAAGGCCTGCGTCCGCTTGACGTACCTAGTCTAGCCAGCATCCACGGGAAACCTAACCACACGAATGTTGCACCGCGCTCGCCGCCCAACTCGTGCGCCGAAAGGCAGCGAGTCACAAATGGGTTTCAAAGGCCTGCTTCCGCCGGACCTACCTGGTCTTGCCAGCGTCCACAGGAAACCTTGCCACACGAATGTGGCACCGCGCTCGCCGCCTAGCTCGTGCGACGATAGGCAGCGAGTCACAAATGGGTTTAAAAGGCCTGCGGCCGCCGGACTTACCTGGTCTAGCTAGTGTCCACGGGAAATCTGGCCACACGAATGCGGCAACGCGCTCGCCGCCCAGCTCGTGCGCCTATAGGCAGCGAGTCACAAATGGGTTTCAAAGGCCTGCGTCCGCCGGACATACCTGGTCTAGCCAGCGTCTACAGGAAAACTGGCCACACGAATGTGGCTCTGCGCTCGCCGCCCAACTCGTGCCGATAGGCAGCGAGTCACAAATTGTTTTCAAAGGCCTGCGTCTGCCGGACGTACCTGGTCTAACCAGCGTCCACGGGAAACCTGGCCACACGAATGCGGCACCGCACTCGCCGTCCAGCTCGTGCGCCGATAGGCAGCGAGTCACAAATGGGTTTCAAAGGCCTGCATCCGCCGGACGTACCTGGTCTAGCCAGCGTCCACGGGAAACCTGGCCACACGAATGCGGCACCCCGCTCGCCATCCAGCTCGTCCGCCGATAGGCAGCGAGTCACAAATGCGTTTCAAAGGCCTGCGTCCGCCGGACGAACCTGGTCTTGCCAGCGTCCACGGGAAACCTGGCCACACGAATGTGGCACCGCATTCGCCGCCCAGCTCGTGCGCCCATAGGCAGCGAGTAACAAATGGGTTTCAAAGACCTGCGTCCGCCGGACATACCTGGTCTAGCCAGTGTCCAAGGGAAACCTGGCCACACGAATGCGGCACCGCGCTCGCCGCCCAGCTCGTGCGCCGATAGGCAGCGAGTCACAAATGGGTTTCAAAGGCCTGCGTCCGCCGGACGTACCTGGTCTAGCCAGCGTCCACGGGAAACCTAGCCACACAAATGCGGCACCGCGCTCGCCGCCCAGCTCTTGCACCGATAGGCAGCGATTCACAAATGGGTTTCAAAGGCCTATGTCCGCCAGACGTACCTAGTCTAGCCAGCGTCCACGGGAAACCTGGCCACCCGAATACGGCACCGCGCTCGCCACCCAGCTCTTGCGCCGATAGGCAGCGAGTCACAAATGGGTTTCAAAGGCCTGCGTCCGCTTGACGTACCTGGTCTAGCCAGCGTCCACGGGAAACCTAACCACACGAATGTTGCACCGCGCTCGCCGCCCAGCTCGTGCGCCGAAAGGCATCGAGTCACAAATGGGTTTCAAAGGCCTCCGTCCGCCGGACGTATCTGGTCTTACCAGCGTCAACGGGAAACCTAGCCACACGAATGTGGCATCGCGCTCGCCGCCCAGCTCGTGCGACGATAGGCAGCGAGTCACAAATGGGTTTAAAAGGCCTGCTTCTGCCGGACGTACCTGGTCTAGCCAGCGTCCAAGGGAAACCTGGCCACCCGAATACGGCACCGCGCTCGCCACCCAGCTCGTGCGCCGATAGGCAGCGAGTCACAAATGGGTTTCAAAGGACTGCGTCCGCCGGACGTACCTGGTCTAGCCAGCGTCTACGGGAAACCTGGCCACACGAATGTGGCACTGCGCTTGCCGCCCAACTCGTGCGCCGATAGGCAGCGAGTCACAAATGGTTTTCAAAGGCCTGCGTCTGCCGGACGTACCTGGTCTAGCCAGCGTCCACGGGAAACCTGGCCACACGAATGCGGCACCGCGCTCGCCATCCAGCTCATGCGCCGATAGGCAGCGAGTCACAAATGAGTGTCAAAGGCTTGGGTCCGGCGGATATACCTGGTCTTGCCAGCGTCCACGGGAAACCTGGCCACACGAATGTGGCACCGCGTTCGCCGCCCATCTCGTGCGCCGATAGGCAGCGAGTCACAAATGGGTTTCAAAGGCCTGCGTCCACCGGACGTACCTGGTCTAGCCAGCGTCCAAGGGAAACCTGGCCACACGAATGCGGCACCGCGCCCGCCGCCCAACTCGTGCGCCGATAGGCATCGAGTCACAAATGGGTTTCAAAGGCCTGCATCCGCCGGACCTACCTGGTCTAGCCAGCGTCCACGGGAAACCTGGCCACACGAATGTGGCACCGCGCTCGCCGCCTAGCTCGTGCGACGATAGGCAGCGAGTCACAAATGGGTTTAAAAGGCCTGCGTCCGCCGGACGTACCTGGTCTAGCTAGTGTCCACGGGAAATCTGGCCGCACGAATGCGGCAACGCGCTCGCCGCCCAGCTCGTGCGCCGATAGGCAGCGAGTCACAAATGGGTTTCAAAGGCCTGCGTCCGCCGGACATACCTGGTCTAGCCAGCGTCTACAGGAAAACTGGCCACACGAATGTGGCTCTGCGCTCGCCGCCCAACTCGTGCCGATAGGCAGCGAGTCACAAATTGTTTTCAAAGGCCTGCGTCTGCCGGACGTACCTGGTCTAGCCAGCGTCCACGGGAAACCTGGCCACACGAATGCGGCACCGCACTCGCCGTCCAGCTCGTGCGCCGATAGGCAGCGAGTCACAAATGGGTTTCAAAGGCCTGCATCCGCCGGACGTACCTGGTCTAGCCAGCGTCCACGGGAAACCTGGCCACACGAATGCGGCACCCCGCTCGCCATCCAGCTCGTCCGCCGATAGGCAGCGAGTCACAAATGCGTTTCAAAGGCCTGCGTCCGCCGGACGAACCTGGTCTTGCCAGCGTCCACGGGAAACCTGGCCACACGAATGTGGCACCGCATTCGCCGCCCAGCTCGTGCGCCCATAGGCAGCGAGTAACAAATGGGTTTCAAAGACCTGCGTCCGCCGGACATACCTGGTCTAGCCAGTGTCCAAGGGAAACCTGGCCACACGAATGCGGCACCGCGCTCGCCGCCCAGCTCGTGCGCCGATAGGCAGCGAGTCACAAATGGGTTTCAAAGGCCTGCGTCCGCCGGACGTACCTGGTCTAGCCAGCGTCCACGGGAAACCTAGCCACACAAATGCGGCACCGCGCTCGCCGCCCAGCTCTTGCACCGATAGGCAGCGATTCACAAATGGGTTTCAAAGGCCTATGTCCGCCAGACGTACCTAGTCTAGCCAGCGTCCACGGGAAACCTGGCCACCCGAATACGGCACCGCGCTCGCCACCCAGCTCTTGCGCCGATAGGCAGCGAGTCACAAATGGGTTTCAAAGGCCTGCGTCCGCTTGACGTACCTGGTCTAGCCAGCGTCCACGGGAAACCTAACCACACGAATGTTGCACCGCGCTCGCCGCCCAGCTCGTGCGCCGAAAGGCATCGAGTCACAAATGGGTTTCAAAGGCCTCCGTCCGCCGGACGTATCTGGTCTTACCAGCGTCAACGGGAAACCTAGCCACACGAATGTGGCATCGCGCTCGCCGCCCAGCTCGTGCGACGATAGGCAGCGAGTCACAAATGGGTTTAAAAGGCCTGCTTCTGCCGGACGTACCTGGTCTAGCCAGCGTCCAAGGGAAACCTGGCCACCCGAATACGGCACCGCGCTCGCCACCCAGCTCGTGCGCCGATAGGCAGCGAGTCACAAATGGGTTTCAAAGGACTGCGTCCGCCGGACGTACCTGGTCTAGCCAGCGTCTACGGGAAACCTGGCCACACGAATGTGGCACTGCGCTTGCCGCCCAACTCGTGCGCCGATAGGCAGCGAGTCACAAATGGTTTTCAAAGGCCTGCGTCTGCCGGACGTACCTGGTCTAGCCAGCGTCCACGGGAAACCTGGCCACACGAATGCGGCACCGCGCTCGCCATCCAGCTCATGCGCCGATAGGCAGCGAGTCACAAATGAGTGTCAAAGGCTTGGGTCCGGCGGATATACCTGGTCTTGCCAGCGTCCACGGGAAACCTGGCCACACGAATGTGGCACCGCGTTCGCCGCCCATCTCGTGCGCCGATAGGCAGCGAGTCACAAATGGGTTTCAAAGGCCTGCGTCCACCGGACGTACCTGGTCTAGCCAGCGTCCAAGGGAAACCTGGCCACACGAATGCGGCACCGCGCCCGCCGCCCAACTCGTGCGCCGATAGGCATCGAGTCACAAATGGGTTTCAAAGGCCTGCATCCGCCGGACCTACCTGGTCTAGCCAGCGTCCACGGGAAACCTGGCCACACGAATGTGGCACCGCGCTCGCCGCCTAGCTCGTGCGACGATAGGCAGCGAGTCACAAATGGGTTTAAAAGGCCTGCGTCCGCCGGACGTACCTGGTCTAGCTAGTGTCCACGGGAAATCTGGCCACACGAATGCGGCAACGCGCTCGCCGCCCAGCTCGTGCGCCGATAGGCAGCGAGTCACAAATGGGTTTCAAAGGCCTGCGTCCGCCGGACATACCTGGTCTAGCCAGCGTCTACAGGAAAACTGGCCACACGAATGTGGCTCTGCGCTCGCCGCCCAACTCGTGCCGATAGGCAGCGAGTCACAAATTGTTTTCAAAGGCCTGCGTCTGCCGGACGTACCTGGTCTAGCCAGCGTCCACGGGAAACCTGGCCACACGAATGCGGCACCGCACTCGCCGTCCAGCTCGTGCGCCGATAGGCAGCGAGTCACAAATGGGTTTCAAAGGCCTGCATCCGCCGGACGTACCTGGTCTAGCCAGCGTCCACGGGAAACCTGGCCACACGAATGCGGCACCCCGCTCGCCATCCAGCTCGTCCGCCGATAGGCAGCGAGTCACAAATGCGTTTCAAAGGCCTGCGTCCGCCGGACGAACCTGGTCTTGCCAGCGTCCACGGGAAACCTGGCCACACGAATGTGGCACCGCATTCGCCGCCCAGCTCGTGCGCCCATAGGCAGCGAGTAACAAATGGGTTTCAAAGACCTGCGTCCGCCGGACATACCTGGTCTAGCCAGTGTCCAAGGGAAACCTGGCCACACGAATGCGGCACCGCGCTCGCCGCCCAGCTCGTGCGCCGATAGGCAGCGAGTCACAAATGGGTTTCAAAGGCCTGCGTCCGCCGGACGTACCTGGTCTAGCCAGCGTCCACGGGAAACCTAGCCACACAAATGCGGCACCGCGCTCGCCGCCCAGCTCTTGCACCGATAGGCAGCGATTCACAAATGGGTTTCAAAGGCCTATGTCCGCCAGACGTACCTAGTCTAGCCAGCGTCCACGGGAAACCTGGCCACCCGAATACGGCACCGCGCTCGCCACCCAGCTCTTGCGCCGATAGGCAGCGAGTCACAAATGGGTTTCAAAGGCCTGCGTCCGCTTGACGTACCTGGTCTAGCCAGCGTCCACGGGAAACCTAACCACACGAATGTTGCACCGCGCTCGCCGCCCAGCTCGTGCGCCGAAAGGCATCGAGTCACAAATGGGTTTCAAAGGCCTCCGTCCGCCGGACGTATCTGGTCTTACCAGCGTCAACGGGAAACCTAGCCACACGAATGTGGCATCGCGCTCGCCGCCCAGCTCGTGCGACGATAGGCAGCGAGTCACAAATGGGTTTAAAAGGCCTGCTTCTGCCGGACGTACCTGGTCTAGCCAGCGTCCAAGGGAAACCTGGCCACCCGAATACGGCACCGCGCTCGCCACCCAGCTCGTGCGCCGATAGGCAGCGAGTCACAAATGGGTTTCAAAGGACTGCGTCCGCCGGACGTACCTGGTCTAGCCAGAGTCTACGGGAAACCTGGCCACACGAATGTGGCACTGCGCTTGCCGCCCAACTCGTGCGCCGATAGGCAGCGAGTCACAAATGGTTTTCAAAGGCCTGCGTCTGCCGGACGTACCTGGTCTAGCCAGCGTCCACGGGAAACCTGGCCACACGAATGCGGCACCGCGCTCGCCATCCAGCTCATGCGCCGATAGGCAGCGAGTCACAAATGAGTGTCAAAGGCTTGGGTCCGGCGGATATACCTGGTCTTGCCAGCGTCCACGGGAAACCTGGCCACACGAATGTGGCACCGCGTTCGCCGCCCATCTCGTGCGCCGATAGGCAGCGAGTCACAAATGGGTTTCAAAGGCCTGCGTCCACCGGACGTACCTGGTCTAGCCAGCGTCCAAGGGAAACCTGGCCACACGAATGCGGCACCGCGCCCGCCGCCCAACTCGTGCGCCGATAGGCATCGAGTCACAAATGGGTTTCAAAGGCCTGCATCCGCCGGACCTACCTGGTCTAGCCAGCGTCCACGGGAAACCTGGCCACACGAATGTGGCACCGCGCTCGCCGCCTAGCTCGTGCGACGATAGGCAGCGAGTCACAAATGGGTTTAAAAGGCCTGCGTCCGCCGGACGTACCTGGTCTAGCTAGTGTCCACGGGAAATCTGGCCACACGAATGCGGCAACGCGCTCGCCGCCCAGCTCGTGCGCCGATAGGCAGCGAGTCACAAATGGGTTTCAAAGGCCTGCGTCCGCCGGACATACCTGGTCTAGCCAGCGTCTACAGGAAAACTGGCCACACGAATGTGGCTCTGCGCTCGCCGCCCAACTCGTGCCGATAGGCAGCGAGTCACAAATTGTTTTCAAAGGCCTGCGTCTGCCGGACGTACCTGGTCTAGCCAGCGTCCACGGGAAACCTGGCCACACGAATGCGGCACCGCACTCGCCGTCCAGCTCGTGCGCCGATAGGCAGCGAGTCACAAATGGGTTTCAAAGGCCTGCATCCGCCGGACGTACCTGGTCTAGCCAGCGTCCACGGGAAACCTGGCCACACGAATGCGGCACCCCGCTCGCCATCCAACTCGTCCGCCGATAGGCAGCGAGTCACAAATGCGTTTCAAAGGCCTGCGTCCTCCGGACGAACCTGGTCTTGCCAGCGTCCACGGGAAACCTGGCCACACGAATGTGGCACCGCATTCGCCGCCCAGCTCGTGCGCCCATAGGCAGCGAGTAACAAATGGGTTTCAAAGACCTGCGTCCGCCGGACATACCTGGTCTAGCCAGCGTCCAAGGGAAACCTGGCCACACGAATGCGGCACCGCGCTCGCCGCCCAGCTCGTGCGCCGATAGGCAGCGAGTCACAAATGGGTTTCAAAGGCCTGCGTCCGCCGGACGTACCTGGTCTAGCCAGCGTCCACGGGAAACCTAGCCACACAAATGCGGCACCGCGCTCGCCGCCCAGCTCGTGCACCGATAGGCAGCGATTCACAAATGGGTTTCAAAGGCCTATGTCCGCCAGACGTACCTAGTCTAGCCAGCGTCTACGGGAAACCTGGCCACCCGAATTCGGCACCGCGCTCGCCACCCAGCTCTTGCGCCGATAGGCAGCGAGTCACAAATGGGTTTCAAAGGCCTGCGTCCGCTTGACGTACCTGGTCTAGCCAGCGTCCACGGGAAACCTAACCACACGAATGTTGCACCGCGCTCGCCGCCCAGCTCGTGCGCCGATAGGCATCGAGTCACAAATGGGTTTCAAAGGCCTCCGTCCGCCGGACGTATCTGGTCTTACCAGCGTCAACGGGAAACCTAGCCACACGAATGTGGCATCGCGCTCGCCGCCCAGCTCGTGCGACGATAGGCAGCGAGTCACAAATGGGTTTAAAAGGCCTGCTTCTGCCGGACGTACCTGGTCTAGCCAGCGTCCAAGGGAAACCTGGCCACCCGAATACGGCACCGCGCTCGCCACCCAGCTCGTGCGCCGATAGGCAGCGAGTCACAAATGGGTTTCAAAGGACTGCCTCCGCCGGACGTACCTGGTCTAGCCAGCGTCTACGGGAAACCTGGCCACACGAATGTGGCACTGCGCTTGCCGCCCAACTCGTGCGCCGATAGGCAGCGAGTCACAAATGGTTTTCAAAGGCCTGCGTCTGCCGGACGTACCTGGTCTAGCCAGCGTCCACGGGAAACCTGGCCACACGAATGCGGCACCGCGCTCGCCATCCAGCTCATGCGCCGATAGGCAGCGAGTCACAAATGAGTGTCAAAGGCTTGGGTCCGGCGGATATACCTGGTCTTGCCAGCGTCCACGGGAAACCTGGCCACACGAATGTGGCACCGCGTTCGCCGCCCATCTCGTGCGCCGATAGGCAGCGAGTCACAAATGGGTTTCAAAGGCCTGCGTCCACCGGACGTACCTGGTCTAGCCAGCGTCCAAGGGAAACCTGGCCACACGAATGCGGCACCGCGCCCGCCGCCCAACTCGTGCGCCGATAGGCATCGAGTCACAAATGGGTTTCAAAGGCCTGCATCCGCCGGACGTACCTGGTTTAGCCAGCGTCCACGGGAAACCTAGCCACACGAATGCGGCACCGTGCTCGCCACCCAGCTCGTGCACCGATAGGCAGCGAGTCACAAGTGGGTTTCAAAGGCATGCATCCGCCGGACGTACCTGGTCTAGCCAGCGTCCACGGGAAACCTGGCCACACGAATGCGGCACCGCGCTCGCCACCCAACTCGTGCGTCGATAGGCAGCGAGTCACAAATGGGTTTCAAAGGCCTGCGTCCGCTTGACGTACCTGGTCTAGCCAGCGTCCACTGGAAACCTAACCACACGAATGTTGCACCGCGCTCGCCGCCCAACTCGTGCGACGATAGGCAGCGAGTCACAAATGGTTTTCAAAGGCCTGCGTCCGCTTGACGTACCTGGTCTAGCCAACGTCCACGGGAAACCTGGCCACACGAATGCGGCACCGCACTCGCCGTCCAGCTCGTGCGCCGATAGGCAGCGAGTCACAAATGGGTTTCAAAGTCCTGCGTCCGCCGGACGTACCTGGTCTAGCCAGCGTCCACGGGAAACCTGGCCACACGAATGTGGCACCGCGCTCGCCATCCAGCTCATCCGCCGATAGGCAGCGAGTCACAAATGCGTTTCAAAGGCCTGCGTCCGCCGGACGAACCTGGTCTTGCCAGCGTCCACGGGAAACCTGGCCACACGAATGTGGCACCGCGTTCGCCGCCCAGCTCGTGCGCCGATAGGCAGCGAGTCACAAATGGGTTTCAAAGGCCTGCGTCCGCCGGACGTACCTGGTCTAGCCAGCGTCCAAGGGAAACCTGGCCACACGAATGCGGCACCGCGCTCGCCGCCCAACTCGTGCGCCGATAGGCATCGAGTCACAAATGGGTTTCAAAGGCCTGCGTCCGCCGGACGTACCTGGTTTAGCCAGCGTCCACGGGAAACCTAGCCACACGAATGCGGCACCGTGCTCGCCACCCAGCTCGTGCACCGATAGGCAGCGAGTCACAAATGGGTTTCAAAGGCATGCGTCCGCCGGACGTACCTGGTCTAGCCAGCGTCCACGGGAAACCTGCCCACACGAATGCGGCACCGCGCTCGCCACCCAGCTCGTGCGCCGATAGGCAGCGAATCACAAATGGGTTTCAAAGGCCTGCGTCCGCTTGACGTACCTAGTCTAGCCAGCATCCACGGGAAACCTAACCACACGAATGTTGCACCGCGCTCGCCGCCCAACTCGTGCGCCGAAAGGCAGCGAGTCACAAATGGGTTTCAAAGGCCTGCGTCCGCCGGACCTACCTGGTCTTGCCAGCGTCCACAGGAAACCTGGCCACACGAATGTGGCACCGCGCTCGCCGCCTAGCTCGTGCGACGATAGGCAGCGAGTCACAAATGGGTTTAAAAGGCCTGCGTCCGCCGGACGTACCTGGTCTAGCTAGTGTCCACGGGAAATCTGGCCACACGAATGCGGCAACGCGCTCGCCGCCCAGCTCGTGCGCCGATAGGCAGCGAGTCACAAATGGGTTTCAAAGGCCTGCGTCCGCCGGACATACCTGGTCTAGCCAGCGTCTACAGGAAAACTGGCCACACGAATGTGGCTCTGCGCTCGCCGCCCAACTCGTGCCGATAGGCAGCGAGTCACAAATTGTTTTCAAAGGCCTGCGTCCGCCGGACGTACCTGGTCTAGCCAGCGTCCACGGGAAACCTGGCCACACAAATGCGGCACCGCACTCGCCGTCCAGCTCGTGCGCCGATAGGCAGCGAGTCACAAATGGGTTTCAAAGGCCTGCGTCCGCCGGACGTACCTGGTCTAGCCAGCGTCCACGGGAAACCTGGCCACACGAATGCGGCACCGCGCTCGCCATCCAGCTCGTCCGCCGATAGGCAGCGAGTCACAAATGCGTTTCAAAGGCCTGCGTCCGCCGGACGAACCTGGTCTTGCCAGCGTCCACGGGAAACCTGGCCACACGAATGTGGCACCGCGTTCGCCGCCCAGCTCGTGCGCCCATAGGCAGCGAGTAACAAATGGGTTTCAAAGACCTGCGTCCGCCGGACATACCTGGTCTAGCCAGCGTCCAAGGGAAACCTGGTCACACGAATGCGGCACCGCGCTCGCCGCCCAGCTCGTGCGCCGATAGGCAGCGAGTCACAAATGGGTTTCAAAGGCCTGCGTCCGCCGGACGTACCTGGTCTAGCCAGCGTCCACGGGAAACCTAGCCACACAAATGCGGCACCGCGCTCGCCGCCCAGCTCGTGCACCGATAGGCAGCGATTCACAAATGGGTTTCAAAGGCCTATGTCCGCCAGACGTACCTAGTCTAGCCAGCGTCCACGGGAAACCTGGCCACCCGAATACGGCACCGCGCTCGCCACCCAGCTCTTGCGCCGATAGGCAGCGAGTCACAAATGGGTTTCAAAGGCCTGCGTCCGCTTGACGTACCTGGTCTAGCCAGCGTCCACGGGAAACCTAACCACACGAATGTTGCACCGCGCTCGCCGCCCAGCTCGTGCGCCGAAAGGCATCGAGTCACAAATAGGTTTCAAAGGCCTCCGTCCGCCGGACGTATCTGGTCTTACCAGCGTCAACGGGAAACCTGGCCACACGAATGTGGCATCGCGCTCGCCGCCCAGCTCATGCGACGATAGGCAGCGAGTCACAAATGGGTTTAAAAGGCCTGCTTCTGCCGGACGTACCTGGTCTAGCCAGCGTCCAAGGGAAACCTGGCCACCCGAATACAGCACCGCGCTCGCCACCCAGCTCGTGCGCCGATAGGCAGCGAGTCACAAATGGGTTTCAAAGGCCTGCGTCCGCCGGACGTACCTGGTCTAGCCAGCATCTACGGGAAACCTGGCCACACGAATGTGGCACTGCGCTTGCCGCCCAACTCGTGCGCCGATAGGCAGCGAGTCACAAATGGTTTTCAAAGGCCTGAGTCCGCCGGACGTACCTGGTCTAGCCAGCGTCCACGGGAAACCTGGCCACACGAATGCGGCACCGCGCTCGCCATCCAGCTCATGCGCCGATAGGCAGCGAGTCACAAATGAGTGTCAAAGGCTTGGGTCCGGCGGATATACCTGGTCTTGCCAGCGTCCACGGGAAACCTGGCCACACGAATGTGGCACCGCGTTCGCCGCCCATCTCGTGCGCCGATAGGCAGCGAGTCACAAATGGGTTTCAAAGGCCTGCGTCCACCAGACGTACCTGGTCTAGCCAGCGTCCAAGGGAAACCTGGCCACACGAATGCGGCACCGCGCCCGCCGCCCAACTCGTGCGCCGATAGGCATCGAGTCACAAATGGGTTTCAAAGGCCTGCATCCGCCGGACGTACCTGGTTTAGCCAGCGTCCACGGGAAACCTAGCCACACGAATGCGGCACCGTGCTCGCCACCCAGCTCGTGCACCGATAGGCAGCGAGTCACAAGTGGGTTTCAAAGGCATGCATCCGCCGGACGTACCTGGTCTAGCCAGCGTCCACGGGAAACCTGGCCACACGAATGCGGCACCGCGCTCGCCACCCAGCTCGTGCGTCGATAGGCAGCGAGTCACAAATGGGTTTCAAAGGCCTGCGTCCGCTTGACGTACCTGGTCTAGCCAGCGTCCACTGGAAACCTAACCACACGAATGTTGCACCGCGCTCGCCGCCCAACTCGTGCGACGATAGGCAGCGAGTCACAAATGGTTTTCAAAGGCCTGCGTCCGCTTGACGTACCTGGTCTCGCCAACGTCCACGGGAAACCTGGCCACACGAATGCGGCACCGCACTCGCCGTCCAGCTCGTGCGCCGATAGGCAGCGAGTCACAAATGGGTTTCAAAGGCCTGCGTCCGCCGGACGTACCTGGTCTAGCCAGCGTCCACGGGAAACCTGGCCACACGAATGTGGCACCGCGCTCGCCACCCAGCTCGTGCGCCGAAAGGCATCGAGTCACAAATAGGTTTCAAAGGCCTCCGTCCGCCGGACGTATCTGGTCTTACCAGCGTCAACGGGAAACCTGGCCACACGAATGTGGCATCGCGCTCGCCGCCCAGCTCATGCGACGATAGGCAGCGAGTCACAAATGGGTTTAAAAGGCCTGCTTCTGCCGGACGTACCTGGTCTAGCCAGCGTCCAAGGGAAACCTGGCCACCCGAATACAGCACCGCGCTCGCCACCCAGCTCGTGCGCCGATAGGCAGCGATTCACAAATGGGTTTCAAAGGCCTATGTCCGCCAGACGTACCTAGTCTAGCCAGCGTCCACGGGAAACCTGGCCACCCGAATTCGGCACCGCGCTCGCCACCCAGCTCTTGCGCCGATAGGCAGCGAGTCACAAATGGTTTTCAAAGGCCTGCGTCCGCTTGACGTACCTGGTCTAGCCAGCGTCCACGGGAAACCTAACCACACGAATGTTGCACCGCGCTCGCCGCCCAGCTCGTGCGCCGATAGGCATCGAGTCACAAATGGGTTTCAAAGGCCTCCGTCCGCCGGACGTATCTGGTCTTACCAGCGTCAACGGGAAACCTAGCCACACGAATGTGGCATCGCGCTCGCCGCCCAGCTCGTGCGACGATAGGCAGCGAGTCACAAATGAGTGTCAAAGGCTTGGGTCCGGCGGATATACCTGGTCTTGCCAGCGTCCACGGGAAACCTGGCCACACGAATGTGGCACCGCGTTCGCCGCCCAACTCGTGCGCCGATAGGCAGCGAGTCACAAATGGGTTTCAAAGGCCTGCGTCCGCTTGACGTACCTGGTCTAGCCAGCGTCCACTGGAAACCTAACCACACGAATGTTGCACCGCGCTCGCCGCCCAACTCGTGCGACGATAGGCAGCGAGTCACAAATGGTTTTCAAAGGCCTGCGTCCGCTTGACGTACCTGGTCTAGCCAACGTCCACGGGAAACCTGGCCACACGAATGCGGCACCGCACTCGCCGTCCAGCTCGTGCGCCGATAGGCAGCGAGTCACAAATGGGTTTCAAAGGCCTGCGTCCGCCGGACGTACCTGGTCTACCAGCGTCCACGGGAAACCTGGCCACACGAATGTGGCACCGCGCTCGCCATCCAGCTCATCCGCCGATAGGCAGCGAGTCACAAATGCGTTTCAAAGGCCTGCGTCCGCCGGACGAACCTGGTCTTGCCAGCGTCCACGGGAAACCTGGCCACACGAATGTGGCACCGCGTTCGCCGCCCAGCTCGTGCGCCGATAGGCAGCGAGTCACAAATGGGTTTCAAAGGCCTGCGTCCGCCGGACGTACCTGGTCTAGCCAGCGTCCAAGGGAAACCTGGCCACACGAATGCGGCACCGCGCTCGCCGCCCAACTCGTGCGCCGATAGGCATCGAGTCACAAATGGGTTTCAAAGGCCTGCGTCCGCCGGACGTACCTGGTTTAGCCAGCGTCCACGGGAAACCTAGCCACACGAATGCGGCACCGTGCTCGCCACCCAGCTCGTGCACCGATAGGCAGCGAGTCACAAATGGGTTTCAAAGGCATGCGTCCGCCGGACGTACCTGGTCTAGCCAGCGTCCACGGGAAACCTGCCCACACGAATGCGGCACCGCGCTCGCCACCCAGCTCGTGCGCCGATAGGCAGCGAGTCACAAATGGGTTTCAAAGGACTGCCTCCGCCGGACGTACCTGGTCTAGCCAGCGTCTACGGGAAACCTGGCCACACGAATGTGGCACTGCGCTTGCCGCCCAACTCGTGCGCCGATAGGCAGCGAGTCACAAATGGTTTTCAAAGGCCTGCGTCTGCCGGACGTACCTGGTCTAGCCAGCGTCCACGGGAAACCTGGCCACACGAATGCGGCACCGCGCTCGCCATCCAGCTCATGCGCCGATAGGCAGCGAGTCACAAATGAGTGTCAAAGGCTTGGGTCCGGCGGATATACCTGGTCTTGCCAGCGTCCACGGGAAACCTGGCCACACGAATGTGGCACCGCGTTCGCCGCCCAACTCGTGCGCCGATAGGCAGCGAGTCACAAATGGGTTTCAAAGGCCTGCGTCCGCTTGACGTACCTGGTCTAGCCAGCGTCCACTGGAAACCTAACCACACGAATGTTGCACCGCGCTCGCCGCCCAACTCGTGCGACGATAGGCAGCGAGTCACAAATGGTTTTCAAAGGCCTGCGTCCGCTTGACGTACCTGGTCTAGCCAACGTCCACGGGAAACCTGGCCACACGAATGCGGCACCGCACTCGCCGTCCAGCTCGTGCGCCGATAGGCAGCGAGTCACAAATGGGTTTCAAAGGCCTGCGTCCGCCGGACGTACCTGGTCTACCAGCGTCCACGGGAAACCTGGCCACACGAATGTGGCACCGCGCTCGCCATCCAGCTCATCCGCCGATAGGCAGCGAGTCACAAATGCGTTTCAAAGGCCTGCGTCCGCCGGACGAACCTGGTCTTGCCAGCGTCCACGGGAAACCTGGCCACACGAATGTGGCACCGCGTTCGCCGTCCAGCTCGTGCGCCGATAGGCAGCGAGTCACAAATGGGTTTCAAAGGCCTGCGTCCGCCGGACGTACCTGGTCTAGCCAGCGTCCAAGGGAAACCTGGCCACCCGAATACGGCACCGCGCTCGCCACCCAGCTCGTGCGCCGATAGGCAGCGAGTCACAAATGGGTTTCAAAGGACTGCCTCCGCCGGACGTACCTGGTCTAGCCAGCGTCTACGGGAAACCTGGCCACACGAATGTGGCACTGCGCTTGCCGCCCAACTCGTGCGCCGATAGGCAGCGAGTCACAAATGGTTTTCAAAGGCCTGCGTCTGCCGGACGTACCTGGTCTAGCCAGCGTCCACGGGAAACCTGGCCACACGAATGCGGCACCGCGCTCGCCATCCAGCTCATGCGCCGATAGGCAGCGAGTCACAAATGAGTGTCAAAGGCTTGGGTCCGGCGGATATACCTGGTCTTGCCAGCGTCCACGGGAAACCTGGCCACACGAATGTGGCACCGCGTTCGCCGCCCAACTCGTGCGCCGATAGGCAGCGAGTCACAAATGGGTTTCAAAGGCCTGCGTCCGCTTGACGTACCTGGTCTAGCCAGCGTCCACTGGAAACCTAACCACACGAATGTTGCACCGCGCTCGCCGCCCAACTCGTGCGACGATAGGCAGCGAGTCACAAATGGTTTTCAAAGGCCTGCGTCCGCTTGACGTACCTGGTCTAGCCAACGTCCACGGGAAACCTGGCCACACGAATGCGGCACCGCACTCGCCGTCCAGCTCGTGCGCCGATAGGCAGCGAGTCACAAATGGGTTTCAAAGGCCTGCGTCCGCCGGACGTACCTGGTCTACCAGCGTCCACGGGAAACCTGGCCACACGAATGTGGCACCGCGCTCGCCATCCAGCTCATCCGCCGATAGGCAGCGAGTCACAAATGCGTTTCAAAGGCCTGCGTCCGCCGGACGAACCTGGTCTTGCCAGCGTCCACGGGAAACCTGGCCACCCGAATGTGGCACTGCGCTTGCCGCCCAACTCGTGCGCCGATAGGCAGCGAGTCACAAATGGTTTTCAAAGGCCTGCGTCTGCCGGACGTACCTGGTCTAGCCAGCGTCCACGGGAAACCTGGCCACACGAATGCGGCACCGCGCTCGCCATCCAGCTCATGCGCCGATAGGCAGCGAGTCACAAATGAGTGTCAAAGGCTTGGGTCCGGCGGATATACCTGGTCTTGCCAGCGTCCACGGGAAACCTGGCCACACGAATGTGGCACCGCGTTCGCCGCCCAACTCGTGCGCCGATAGGCAGCGAGTCACAAATGGGTTTCAAAGGCCTGCGTCCGCTTGACGTACCTGGTCTAGCCAGCGTCCACTGGAAACCTAACCACACGAATGTTGCACCGCGCTCGCCGCCCAACTCGTGCGACGATAGGCAGCGAGTCACAAATGGTTTTCAAAGGCCTGCGTCCGCTTGACGTACCTGGTCTAGCCAACGTCCACGGGAAACCTGGCCACACGAATGCGGCACCGCACTCGCCGTCCAGCTCGTGCGCCGATAGGCAGCGAGTCACAAATGGGTTTCAAAGGCCTGCGTCCGCCGGACGTACCTGGTCTACCAGCGTCCACGGGAAACCTGGCCACACGAATGTGGCACCGCGCTCGCCATCCAGCTCATCCGCCGATAGGCAGCGAGTCACAAATGCGTTTCAAAGGCCTGCGTCCGCCGGACGAACCTGGTCTTGCCAGCGTCCACGGGAAACCTGGCCACCCGAATTCGGCACCGCGCTCGCCACCCAGCTCTTGCGCCGATAGGCAGCGAGTCACAAATGGTTTTCAAAGGCCTGAGTCCGCCGGACGTACCTGGTCTAGCCAGCGTCCACGGGAAACCTGGCCACACGAATGCGGCACCGCGCTCGCCATCCAGCTCATGCGCCGATAGGCAGCGAGTCACAAATGAGTGTCAAAGGCTTGGGTCCGGCGGATATACCTGGTCTTGCCAGCGTCCACGGGAAACCTGGCCAAATGAATGTGGCACCGCGTTCGCCGCCCATCTCGTGCGCCGATAGGCAGCGAGTCACAAATGGGTTTCAAAGGCCTGCGTCCACCAGACGTACCTGGTCTAGCCAGCGTCCAAGGGAAACCTGGCCACACGAATACGGCACCGCGCCCGCCGCCCAACTCGTGCGCCGATAGGCATCGAGTCACAAATGGGTTTCAAAGGCCTGCATCCGCCGGACGTACCTGGTTTAGCCAGCGTCCACGGGAAACCTAGCCACACGAATGCGGCACCGTGCTCGCCACCCAGCTCGTGCACCGATAGGCAGCGAGTCACAAGTGGGTTTCAAAGGCATGCATCCGCCGGACGTACCTGGTCTAGCCAGCGTCCACGGGAAACCTGGCCACACGAATGCGGCACCGCGCTCGCCACCCAGCTCGTGCGTCGATAGGCAGCGAGTCACAAATGGGTTTCAAAGGCCTGCGTCCGCTTGACGTACCTGGTCTAGCCAGCGTCCACTGGAAACCTAACCACACGAATGTTGCACCGCGCTCGCCGCCCAACTCGTGCGACGATAGGCAGCGAGTCACAAATGGTTTTCAAAGGCCTGCGTCCGCTTGACGTACCTGGTCTCGCCAACGTCCACGGGAAACCTGGCCACACGAATGCGGCACCGCACTCGCCGTCCAGCTCGTGCGCCGATAGGCAGCGAGTCACAAATGGGTTTCAAAGGCCTGCGTCCGCCGGACGTACCTGGTCTAGCCAGCGTCCACGGGAAACCTGGCCACACGAATGTGGCACCGCGCTCGCCATCCAGCTCGTCCGCCGATAGGCAGCGAGTCACAAATGCGTTTCAAAGGCCTGCGTCCGCCGGACGAACCTGGTCTTGCCAGCGTCCACGGGAAACCTGGCCACACGAATGTGGCACCGCGTTCGCCGCCCAGCTCGTGCGCCGATAGGCAGCGAGTCACAAATGGGTTTCAAAGGCCTGCGTCCGCCGGCCGTACCTGGTCTAGCCAGCGTCCAAGGGAAACCTGCCAACACGAATGCGGCGCCGCGCTCGCCGCCCAGCTCGTACGCCGATAGGCAGCGAGTCACAAATGGGTTTCAAAGGCCTGCGTCCGCCGGACGTACCTGGTTTAGCCAGCTTCCACGGGAAACCTAACCACACGAATGTTGCACCGCGCTCGCCGCCCAGCTCGTGCGACGATAGGCACCGAGTCACAAATGGGTTTCAAAGGCCTGCGTCCGCCGGCCGTACCTGGTCTAGCCAGCGTCCAAGGGAAACCTGCCCACACGAATGCGGCGCCGCGCTCGCCGCCCAGCTCGTACGCCGATAGGCAGCGAGTCACAAATGGGTTTCAAAGGCCTGCGTCCGCCGGACGTACCTGGTCTAGCCAGCATCCACGGGAAACCTAGCCACACGAATGCGGCACCGCGCTCGCCGCCCAGCTCGTGCACCGATAGGTAGCGAGTCACAAATGGGTTTCAAAGGCCTGCGTCCGCTTGACGTACCTGGTCTAGCCAGCATCCACGGGAAACCTAACCACACGAATGTTGCACCGCGCTCGCCGCCCAGCTCGTGCGCCGAAAGGCAGCGAGTCACAAATGGGTTTCAAAGGCCTGCGTCCGCCGGACCTACCTGGTCTTGCCAGCATCCACGGGAAACCTGGCCACACGAATGTGGCACCGCGCTCGCAGCCCAACTCGTGCGACGATAGGCAGCGAGTCACAAATGGGTTTAAAAGGCCTGCGTCCGCCGGACGTACCTGGTCTAGCTAGTGTCCACGGGAAATCTGGCCACACGAATGCGGCAACGCGCTCGCCGCCCAGCTCGTGCGCCGATAGGCAGCGAGTCACAAATGGGTTTCAAAGGCCTGCGTCCGCCGGACGTACCTGGTCTAGCCAGCGTCCACGGGAAACCTGGCCACACGAATGCGGCACCGCGCTCGCAACCCAGCTCGTGCGCCGATAGGCAGCAAGTCACAAATGGGTTTCAAAGGCCTACGTCCGCTTGACGTACCTGGTCTAGCCAGCGTCCACGGGAAACCTAACCACACGAATGTTGCACCGCGCTCGCCGCCCAGCTCGTGCGTTGAAACGCAGCGAGTCACAAATGGGTTTAAAAGGCATGCGTCCGCCGGACCTACCTGGTCTAGCTAGTGTCCACGGGAAATCTGGCCACACGAATGGGGCAACGCGCTCGCCGCCCAGCTCGTGCGCCGATAGGCAGCGAGTCACAAATGAGTTTCAAAGGCCTGCGTCCGCCGGACGTACCTGGTCTAGCCAGCGTCTACAAGAAACCTGGCCACACGAATGTGGCACTGCGCTCGCCTCCCAACTCGTGCGCCGATAGGCAGCGAGTCACAAATGGCTTTCAAAGGCCTGCGTCCGCCGGACGTACCTGGTCTAGCCAGCGTCCACGAGAAACCTGGCCACACGAATGCGGCACCGCACTCGCCGTCCAGCTCGTGCGCCGATAGGCAGCGAGTCACAAATGGTTTTTGAAGGCCTGAGTCCGATGGACGTACCTGGTCTAGCCAGCGTCCACGGGAAACCTGGCCACACGAATGCGGCACCGCGCTCGCCGTCCAACTCGTGCGCCGATAGGCAGCGAGTCACAAATGGGTTTCAGAGGCATGAGTCCGCCGGACGTACCTGGTCTAGCCAGCGTCCACGGGAAACCTAGCCACAGGAATGCGGCACCGCGCTCGCCACCCAGGTTCTGCGCCGATAGGCAGTGAGTCACAAATGGGTTTCAAAGGCCTGCGTCCGCCAGACGTACCTGGTCTAGCCAGCGTCCACGGGAAACCTGGCCATACGAATGCGGCACCGCGCTCGCCATCCAGCTCGTCCGCCGATAGGCAGCGAGTCACAAATGCGTTTCAAAGGCATGCGTCCGCCGGACGTACCTGGTCTTGCAAGCGTCCACGGGAAACCTGGCCACACGAATGTGGCACCGCGCTCGCCGCCCAGCTCGTACGCCGATAGGCAGCGAGTCACAAATGGGTTTCAAAGGCTTGCGTCCGCCGGACGTACCTGGTTTAGCCAGCGTCCACGGGAAACCTAGCCACACGAATGCGGCACCGCGCTCGCCGCCCAGCTCGTGCACCGATAGGCAGCGAGTCACAAATGGGTTTCAAAGGCCTGCGTCCGTTTGACGTACCAGGTCTAGCCAGCGTCCACGGGAACTCTAACCACACGAATGTTGCACCGCGCTCGCCGCCCAGCTCGTGCGCCGAAAGGCAGCGAGTCACAAATGGGTTTCAAAGGCATGCGTCCGCCGGACCTACCTGGTCTTGCCAGCGTCCACGGGAAACCTGGCAACACGAATGTGGCACCGCGATCGCCGCCCAGCTCGTGCGACGATAGGCAGCGAGTCACAAATGGGTTTAAAAGGCCTGCGTCCGCCGGACGTAGCTTGACTACCTAGTGTCCACGGGAAATCTGGCCACACGAATGCGGCAACGCGCTCGCCACCCAGCTCGTGCGCCGATAGGCAGCGAGTCACAAATGGGTTTCAAAGGCCTGCGTCCGCTTGACGTACCTGGTCTAGCCAGCGTCCACGAGAAACCTAACCACACGAATGTTGCACCGCGCTCGCCGCCCAGTTCGTGCGCCGAAAGGCAGCGAGTCACAAATGGGTTTCAAAGGCCTGCGTCCGCCGGACCTACCTGGTCTAGCCAACATCCACGGGAAACCTGGCCACACGAATGTGGCACCGCGCTCGCCGCCCAGCTCGTGCGACGATAGGCAGCGAGTCACAAATCGATTTAAAAGGCATGCGTCCGCCGGACGTACCTGGTCTAGCTAGTGTCCACGGGAAATCTGGCCACACGAATGCGGCAACGCGCTCGCCGCACAGCTCGTGCGCCGATAGGCAGCGAGTCACAAATGGGTTTAAAAGGCCTGCGTCCGCCGGACGTACCTGGTCTAGCCAGCGTCCACGGGAAACCTGGCCACACGAATGCGGCACCGCGCTCGCCACCCAGCTCGTGCGCCGATAGGCAGCAAGTCACAAATGGGTTTCAAAGGCCTGCGTCCACTTGACGTACCTGGTCTAGCCAGCGTCCACGGGAAACCTGGCCACACGAATGCGGCACCGCGCTCGCCGTCCAACTTGTGCGCCGATAGGCAGCGAGTCACAAATGGGTTTCAGAGGCCTGAGTCCGCCGGACGTACCTGGTCTAGCCAGCGTCCACGGGAAACCTAGCCACACGAATGCGGCACCGCGCTCGCCGCCCAGCTTGTGCGCCGATAGGCAGCGAGTCACAAATGGGTTTCAAAGGCCTGCGTCCGCCAGACGTACCTCGTCTAGCCAGCGTCCACGGGAAACCTGGCCACACGAATGCGTCACCGCGCTCGCCATCCAGCTCGTCCGCCGATAGGCAGCGAGTCACAAATGCGTTTCAAAGGCCTGCGTCCGCCGGACGTACCTGGTCTTGCCAGCGTCCACGGGAAACCTGGCCACACGAATGCAGCACCGCGCTCGCCGCCCTGCTCGTACGCCGATAGGCAGCGAGTCACAAATGGGTTTCAAAGGCCTGCGTCCGCCGGACGTACCTGGTTTAGCCAGCGTCCACGGGAAACATAGCGACACGAATGCGGCACCGCGCTCGCCGCCCAGCTCGTGCACCGATAGGCAGCGAGTCACAAATGGGTTTCAAAGGCCTGCGTCCGCTTGACGTACCTGGTCTAGCCAGCGTCCACGGGAAACCTAACCACACGAATGTTGCACCGCGCTCGCCGCCAAGCTCGTGCGCCGAAAGGCAGCGAGTCACAAATGGGTTTCAAAGGCCTGCGTCCGCCGGACCTACCTGGTCTTGCCAGCGTCCACGGGAAACCTGGCCACACGAATGTGGCACCGCGCTCGCCGCCCAGCTCGTGCGACGATAGGCAGCGAGTCACAAATGGGTTTAAAAGGCCTGCGTCCGCCGGACCTACCTGGTCTTGCCAGCGTCCACGGGAAACCTGGCCACACGAATGTGGCACCGCGCTCGCCGCCCAGCTCGTGCGACGATAGGCAGCGAGTCACAAATGGGTTTAAAAGGCCTGCGTCCGCCGGACGTACCTGGTCTAGCTAGTGTCCACGGGAAATCTGGCCACACGAATGCGGCAACGCGCTCGCCACCCAGCTCGTGCGCCGATAGGCAGCGAGTCACAAATGGGTTTCAAAGGCCTGCGTCCGCTTGACGTACCTGGTCTAGCCAGCGTCCACGAGAAACCTAACCACACGAATGTTGCACCGCGCTCGCCGCCCAGCTCGTGCGCCGAAAGGCAGCGAGTCACAAATGGGTTTCAAAGGCCTGCGTCCGCCGGACCTACCTGGTCTTGCCAGTATCCACGGGAAACCTGGCCACACGAATGTGGCACCGCGCTCGCCGCCCAGCTCGTGCGACGATAGGCAGCGAGTCACAAATCGGTTTAAAAGGCCTGCGTCCGCCGGACGTACCTGGTCTAGCTAGTGTCTACGGGAAATCTGGCCACACGAATGCGGCAACGCGCTCGCGCACAGCTCGTGCGCCGATAGGCAGCGAGTCACAAATGGGTTTCAAAGGCCTGCGTTCGCCGGACGTACCTGGTCTAGCCAGCGTCCAAGGGAAACCTGGCCACACGAATGCAGCACCGCGCTCGCCGCCCAGCTCGTACGCCGATAGGCAGCGAGTCCCAAATGGGTTTCAAAAGCCTGCGTCCGCCGGACGTACCTGGTTTAGCCAGCGTCCACGGGAAACCTAGCGACACGAATGCGGCACCGCGCTCGCCGCCCAGCTCGTGCACCGATAGGCAGCGAGTCACAAATGGGTTTCAAAGGCCTGCGTCCGCTTGACGTACCTCGTCTAGCCAGCGTCCACAGGAAACCTAACCACACGAATGTTGCACCGCGCTCGCCGCCAAGCTCGTGCGCCGAAAGGAAGCGAGTCACAAATGGGTTTCAAAGGCCTGCGTCCACCGGACCTACCTGGTCTTGCCAGCGTCCACGGGAAACCTGGCCACACGAATGTCGCACCGCGCTCGCCGCCCAACTCGTGCGACGATAGGCAGCGAGTCACAAATGGGTTTAAAAGGCCTGCGTCCGCCGGACGTACCTGGTCTAGCTAGTGTCCACGGGAAATCAGGCCACACGAATGCGGCAACGCGCTCGCCACCCAGCTCGTGCGCCGATAGGTAGCGAGTCACAAATGGGTTTCAAAGGCCTGCGTCCGCTTGACGTACCTGGTCTAGCCAGCGTCCACGAGAAACCTAACCACACGAATGTTGCACCGCGCTCGCCGCCCAGCTCGTGCGCTGAAAGGCAGCGAGTCACAAATGGGTTTCAAAGGCCTGCGTCCGCTGGACCTACCTGGTCTTGCCAGCATCCACGGGAAACCTGGGCACACGAATGTGGCACCGCACTCGCCGCCCAGCTCGTGCGACGATAGGCAGCGAGTCAAAAATCGGTTTAAAAGGCCTGCGTCCGCCGGACATACCTGGTCTAGCTAGTGTCCACGGGAAATCTGGCCACACGAATGCGGCAACGCGCTCGCGCACAGCTCGTGCGCCGATAGGCAGCGAGTCACAAATGGGTTTTAAAGGCCTGCGTTCGCCGGACGTACCTGGTCTAGCCAGCGTCCACGGGAAACCTGGCCACACGAATGCGGCACCGCGCTCGCCACCCAGCTCGTGCGCCGATAGGCAGCGAGTCACAAATGGGTTTCAAAGGCCTGCGTCCGCTTGAAGTACCTGGTCTAGCCAGCGTCCACGGGAAACCTGGCCACAAGAATGCGACACCGCGCTCGCCGTCCAACTCGTGCGCCGATAGGCAGCGAGTCACAAATGGGTTTCAGAGGCCTGAGTCCGCCGGACGTACCTGGTCTAGCCAGCGTCCACGGGAAACCTAGCCACACGAATGCGGCACCGCGCTCGCCGCCCAGCTTGTGCGCCGATAGGCAGCGAGTCACAAATGGGTTTCAAAGGCCTGCGTCCGCCAGACGTACCTGGTCTAGCTAGCGTCCACGGGAAACCTGGCCACCCGAATGCGGCACCGCGCTCGCCATCCAGCTCGTCCGCCGATAGGCAGCGAGTCAAAAATGCGTTTCAAAGGCCTGCGTCCGCCGGACGTACCTGGTCTTGCCAGCGTCCACGGGAAACCTGGCCACACGAATGTGGCACCGCGTTCGCCGCCCAGCTCGTGCGCCGATAGGCAGCGAGTCACAAATGGGTTTCAAAGGCCTGCATCCGCCGGACGTACCTGGTCTAGCCAGCGTCCAAGGGAAACCTGGCCACACGAATGCAGCACCGCGCTCGCCGCCCAGCTCGTACGCCGATAGGCAGCGAGTCACAAATGGGTTTCAAAGGCCTGCGTCCGCCGGACGTACCTGGTTTAGCCAGCGTCCACGGGAAACCTAGCCACACGAATGCGGCACCGCGCTGGCCGCCCAGCTCGTGCACCGATAGGCAGCGATCACAAATGGGTTTCAAAGGCCTGCGTCCGCTTGACGTACCTGGTCTAGCCAGCGTCCACGGGAAACCTAACCACACGAATGTTGCATCGCGCTCGCCGCCCAGCTCGTGCGCCGAAAGGCAGCGAGTCACAAATGGGTTTCAAAGGCCTGCGTCTGCCGGACCTACCTGGTCTTGCCAGCGTCCACGGGAAACCTGGCCACACGAATGTGGCACCGCGCTCGCCGCCCAGCTCGTGCGACGATAGGCAGCGAGTCACAAATGGGTTTCAAAGGCCTGCGTCCGCCGGACCTACCTGGTCTTGCCAGCATCCACGGGCAACCTGGCCACACGAATGTGGCACCGCGCTCGCCGTCCAGCTCGTGCGACGATAGGCAGCGAGTCACAAATCGGTTTAAAAGGCCTGCGTCCGCCGGACGTACCTGGTCTAGCTAGTGTCCACGGGAAATCTAGCCACACGAACGCGGCAACGCGCTCGCCGCCCAGCTCGTGCGCCGATAGGCAGCGAGTCACAAATGGGTTTCAAAGGCCTGCGTCCGCCGGATGTACCTGGTCTAGCTAGTGTCCACGGGAAATCTGGCCACACGAATGCGGCAACGCGCTCGCGCACAGCTCGTGCGCCGATAGGCAGCGAGTCACAAATGGGTTTCAAAGGCCTGCGTTCGCCGGACGTACCTGGTCTAGCCAGCGTCCAAGGGAAACCTGGCCACACGAATGCAGCACCGCGCTCGCCGCCCAGCTCGTACGCCGATAGGCAGCGAGTCACAAATGGGTTTCAAAGGCCTGCGTCCGCCGGACGTACCTGGTTTAGCCAGCGTCCACGGGAAACCTAGCCACACGAATGCGGCACCGCGCTGGCCGCCCAGCTCGTGCACCGATAGGCAGCGAGTCACAAATGGGTTTCAAAGGCATGCGTCCGCTTGACGTACCTGGTCTAGCCAGCGTCCACGGGAAACCTAACCACACGAATGTTGCATCGCGCTCGCCGCCCAGCTCGTGCGCCGAAAGGCCGCGAGTCACAAATGGGTTTCAAAGGCCTGCGTCTGCCGGACCTACCTGGTCTTGCCAGCGTCCACGGGAAACCTGGCCACACGAATGTGGCACCGCGCTCGCCGCCCAGCTCGTGCGACGATAGGCAGCGAGTCACAAATGGGTTTCAAAGGCCTGCGTCCGCCGGACCTACCTGGTCTTGCCAGCATCCACGGGAAACCTGGCCACACGAATGTGGCACCGCGCTCGCCGCCCAGCTCGTGCGACGATAGGCAGCGAGTCACAAATCGGTTTAAAAGGCCTGCGTCCGCCGGACGTACCTGGTCTAGCTAGTGTCCACGGGAAATCTGGCCACACGAACGCGGCAACGCGCTCGCCGCTCAGCTCGTGCGCTGATAGGCAGCGAGTCACAAATGGGTTTCAAAGGCCTGCGTCCGCCGGACGTACCTGGTCTAGCTAGTGTCCACGGGAAATCTGGCCACACGAATGCGGCAACGCGCTCGCGCACAGCTCGTGCGCCGATAGGCAGCGAGTCACAAATGGGTTTCAAAGGCCTGCGTTCGCCGGACGTACCTGGTCTAGCCAGTGTCCATGGGAAACCTGGCCACACGAATGCAGCACCGCGCTCGCCGCCCAGCTCGTACGCCGATAGGCAGCGAGTCACAAATGGGTTTCAAAGGCCTGCGTCCGTCGGACGTACCTGGTTTAGCCAGCGTCCACGGGAAAAATAGCGACACGAATGCGGCACCGCGCTCGCCGCCCAGCTCGTGCACCGATAGGCAGCGAGTCACAAATGGGTTTCAAAGGCCTGCGTCCGCTTGACGTACCTGGTCTAGCCAGCGTCCACGGGAAACCTAACCACACGAATGTTGCACCGCGCTCGCCGCCAAGCTCGTTCGCCGAAAGGAAGCGAGTCACAAATGGGTTTCAAAGGCCTGCGTCCGCCGGACCTACCTGATCTTGCCAGCGTCCACGGGAAACCTGGCCACACGAATGTGGCACCGCGCTCGCCGCCCAACTCGTGCGACGATAGGCAGCGAGTCACAAATGTGTTTAAAAGGCCTGCGTCCGCCGGACGTACCTGGTCTAGCTAGTGTCCACGGGAAATCTGGCCACACGAATGCGACAACGCGCTCGCCACCCAGCTCGTGCGCCGATAGGTAGCGAGTCATAAATGGGTTTCAAAGGCCTGCGTCCGCTTCACGTACCTGGTCTAGCCCGCGTCCACGAGAAACCTAACCACACGAATGTTGCACCGCGCTCGCCGCCCAGCTCGTGCGCCGAAAGGCAGCGAGTCACAAATGGGTTTCAAAGGCCTGCGTCCGCCGGACCTACCTGGTCTTGCCAGTATCCACGGGAAACCTGGGCACACGAATGTGGCACCGCGCTCGCCGCCCAGCTCGTGCGACGATAGGCAGCGAGTCACAAATCCGTTTAAAAGGCATGCGTCCGCCGGACGTACCTGGTCTAGCTAGTGTCCACGGGAAATCTGGCCACACGAATGCGGCAACGCGCTCGCGCACAGCTCATGCGCCGATAGGCAGCGAGTCACAAATGGGTTTCAAAGGCCTGCGTTCGCCGGACGTACCTGGTCTAGCCAGCGTCCAAGGGAAACCTGGCCACACGAATGCAGCACCGCGCTCGCCGCCCAGCTTGTACGCCGATAGGCAGTGAGTCCCAAATAGGTTTCAAAGGCCTGCGTCCGCCGGACGTACCTGGTTTAGCCAGCGTCCACGGGAAACCTAGCGACACGAATGCGGCACCGCGCTCGCCGCCCAGCTCGTGCACCGATAGGCAGCGAGTCACAAATGGGTTTCAAAGGCCTGCGTCCGCTTGACGTACCTGGTCTAGCCAGCGTCCACGGGAAACCTAACCACACGAATGTTACACCGTGCTCGCCGCCAAGCTCGTGCGCCGATAGGCAGCGAGTCACAAATCGGTTTAAAAGGCCTGCGTCCGTCGGACATACCTGGTCTAGCTAGTTTCCACGGGAAATCTGGCCACACGAATGCGGCAACGCGCTCGCGTACAGCTCGTGCGCCGATAGGCAGCGAGTCACAAATGGGTTTCAAAGGCCTGCGTTCGCCGGACGTACCTGGTCTAGCCAGCGTCCACGGGAAACCTGGCCACACGAATGCGGCACCGCGCTCGCCACCCAGCTCGTGCGCCGATAGGCAGCGAGTCACAAATGGGTTTCAAAGGCCTGCGTCCGCTTCACGTACCTGGTCTAGCCAGCGTCCAAGGGAAACCTGGCCACAAGAATGCGACACCGCGCTCGCCGTCCAACTCGTGCGCCGATAGGCAGCGAGTCACAAATGGGTTTCAGAGGCCTGAGTCCGCCGGACGTATCTGGTCTAGCCAGCGTCCACGGGAAACCTAGCCACACGAATGCGGCACCGCGCTCGCCGCCCAGCTTGTGCACCGATAGGCAGCGAGTCACAAATGGGTTTCAAAGGCCTGCGTCCGCCAGACGTACCTGGTCTAGCTAGCGTCCACGGGAAACCTGGCCACCCGAATGCGGCACCGCGCTCGCCATCCAGCTCGTCCGCCGATAGGCAGCGAGTCAAAAATGCGTTTCAAAGGCATGCGTCCGCCGGACGTACCTGGTCTTGCCAGCGTCCACGGGAAACCTGGCCACACGAATGTGGCACCGCGTTCGCCGCCCAGCTCGTGCGCCGATAGGCAGCGAGTCACAAATGGGTTTCAAAGGCCTGCATCCGCTGGACGTACCTGGTCTAGCCAGCGTCCAAGGGAAACCTGGCCACACGAATGCAGCACCGCGCTCGCCGCCCAGCTCGTACGCCGATAGGCAGCGAGTCACAAATGGGTTTCAAAGGCCTGCGTCCGCCGGACGTACCTGGTTTAGCCAGCGTCCACGGGAAACCTAGCCACACGAATGCGGCACCGCGCTGGCCGCCCAGCTCGTGCACCGATAGGCAGCGAGTCACAAATGGGTTTCAAAGGCCTGCGTCCGCTTGACGTACCTGGTCTAGCCAGCGTCCACGGGAAACCTAACCACACGAATGTTGCACCGCGCTCGCCGCCCAGCTCGTGCGCCGAAAGGCAGCGAGTCACAAATGGGTTTCAAAGGCCTGCGTCTGCCGGACCTACCTGGTCTTGCCAGCGTCCACGGGAAACCTGGCCACACGAATGTGGCACCGTGCTCGCCGCCCAGCTCGTGCGACGATAGGCAGCGAGTCACAAATGGGTTTCAAAGGCCTGCGTCCGCCGGACCTACCTGGTCTTGCCAGCATCCACGGGAAACCTGGCCACACGAATGTGGCACCGCGCTCGCCGCCAGCTCGTGCGACGATAGGCAGCGAGTCACAAATCGGTTTAAAAGGCCTGCGTCCGCCGGACGTACCTGGTCTAGCTAGTGTCCACGGGAAATCTGGCCACACGAACGCCGCAACGCGCTCGCCGCCCAGCTCGTGCGCCGATAGGCAGCGAGTCACAAATGGGTTTCAAAGGCCTGCGTCCGCCTGACGTACCAGGTCTAGCCAGCGTCCACGGGAAACCTGGCCACACGAATGCGGCACTGCGCTCGCCACCCAGCTCGTGCGCCGATAGGCAGCGAGTCACAAATGGGTTTCAAAGGCCTGCGTCCGCTTGACGTACCTGGTCTAGCCAGCGTCCACGGGAAACCTAACCACACGAATGTTGCACCGCGCTCGCCGCCCAGCTCGTGCGGCGAAATTCAGCGAGTCACAAATGGGTTTCAAAGGCCTGCGTCCACCGGACCTACCTGGTCTTGCCAGCATCCACGGGAAACCTGGCCACACGAATGTGGCACCGTACTCGCCGCCCAGCTCGTGCGACGATAGGCAGCGAGTCACAAATGGGTTTAAAAGGCCTGCGTCCGCCGGACGTACGTGTTCTAGCTAGTGTCCACGGGAAATCAGGCCACACGAATGCGGCAACGCGCTCGCCCCCCAGCTCGTGCGCCGATAGGCAGCGAGTCACAAATGGTTTTCAAAGGCCTGCGTCCGCCGGACGTACCTAGTCTAGCCAGCGTCCACGGGAAACCTGGCCACACGAATGCGGCACCGCACTCGCCGTCCAGCTCGTGCGCCGATAGGCAGCGAGTCACAAATGGGTTTTAGAGGCCTGAGTCCGCCGGACGTACCTGGTCTAGCCAGCGTCCACGGGAAACCTGGCCACACGAATGCGGCACCACGCTCGCCGTCCAACTCGTGCGCCGATAGGCAGCGAGTCACAAATGGGTTTCAGAGGCCTGAGTCCGCCGGACGTACCTGGTCTAGCCAGCGTCCACGGGAAACCTAGCCACACGAATGTGGCACCGCGCTCGCCGCCCAGCTTGTGCGCCGATAGGCAGCGAGTCACAAATGCGTTTCAAAGGCCTGCGTCCGCCGGACGTACTTGGTCTTTCCAGCGTCCATGGGAAACCTGGCCACACAAATGCGGCACCGCGCTCGCCACCCAGCTCGTACGCCGATAGGCAGCGAGTCACAAATGGGTTTCAAAGGCCTGCGTCCGCCGGACGTACCTGGTTTAGCCAGCGTCCACGGGAAACCTAGCCACACGAATGCGGCACCGCGCTCGCCACCCAGCTCGTGCGCCGATAGGCAGCGAGTCACAAATGGTTTTCAAAGGCCTGCGTCCGCTTGACGTACCTGGTCTAGCCAGCGTCCACGAGAAACCTAACCACACGAATGTTGCACCGCGCTCGCCGCCCAGCTCGTGCGCCGAAAGGCAGCGAGTCACAAATGGGTTTCAAAGGCCTGCGTCCGCCGGACCTACCTGGTCTTGCCAGCATCCACGGGAAACCTGGCCACACGAATGTGGCACCGCGCTCGCCGCCCAGCTCGTGCGACGATAGGCAGCGAGTCACAAATCGGTTTAAAAGGCCTGCGTCCGCCGGACGTACCTGGTCTAGCTAGTGTCCACGGGAAATCTGGCCACACGAATGCGGCAACGCGCTCGCCGCACAGCTCGTGCGCCGATAGGTAGCGAGTCACAAATGGGTTTCAAAGGCTTGCGTCCGCCGGACGTACCTGGTCTAGCCAGCGTCCACGGGAAACCTGGCCACACGAATGCGGCACCGCGCTCGCCACCCAGCTCGTGCGCCGATAGGCAGCGAGTCACAAATGGGTTTCAAAGGCCTGCGTCCGCTTGACGTACCTGGTCTAGCCAGCGTCCACGGGAAACCTGGCCACACGAATGCGGCACCGCGCTCGCCGTCCAACTCATGCGCCAATAGGCAGCGAGTCACAAATGGGTTTCAGAGGCCTGAGTCCGCCGGACATACCTGGTCTAGCCAGCGTCCACGGGAAACCTAGCCACACGAATGCGGCACCGCGCTCGCCGCCCAGCTTGTGCGCCGATAGGCAGCGAGTCACAAATGGGTTTCAAAGGCCTGCGTCCGCCAGACGTACCTGGTCTAGCCAGCGTCCACGGGAAACCTGGCCACACGAATGCGGCACCGCGCTCGCCATCCAGCTCGTCCGCCGATAGGCAGCGAGTCAAAAATGCGTTTCAAAGGCCTGCGTCCGCCGGACGTACCTGGTCTTGCCAGCGTCCACGGGAAACCTGGCCACACGAATGTGGCACCGCGTTCGCCGCCCAGCTCGTGCGCCGATAGGCAGCGAGTCACAAATGGGTTTCAAAGGCCTGCATCCGCTGGACGTACCTGGTCTAGCCAGCGTCCAAGGGAAACCTGGCCACACGAATGCAGCACCGCGCTCGCCGCCCAGCTCGTACGCCGATAGGCAGCGAGTCACAAATGGGTTTCAAAGGCCTGCGTCCGCCGGACGTACCTGGTTTAGCCAGCGTCCACGGGAAACCTAGCCACACGAATGCGGCACCGCGCTGGCCGCCCAGCTCGTGCACCGATAGGCAGCGAGTCACAAATGGGTTTCAAAGGCCTGCGTCCGCTTGACGTACCTGGTCTAGCCAGCGTCCACGGGAAACCTAACCACACGAATGTTGCACCGCGCTCGCCGCCCAGCTCGTGCGCCGAAAGGCAGCGAGTCACAAATGGGTTTCAAAGGCCTGCGTCTGCCGGACCTACCTGGTCTTGCCAGCGTCCACGGGAAACCTGGCCACACGAATGTGGCACCGTGCTCGCCGCCCAGCTCGTGCGACGATAGGCAGCGAGTCACAAATGGGTTTCAAAGGCCTGCATCCGCCGGACCTACCTGGTCTTGCCAGCATCCACGGGAAACCTGGCCACACGAATGTGGCACCGCGCTCGCCGCCAGCTCGTGCGACGATAGGCAGCGAGTCACAAATCGGTTTAAAAGGCCTGCGTCCGCCGGACGTACCTGGTCTAGCTAGTGTCCACGGGAAATCTGGCCACACGAACGCCGCAACGCGCTCGCCGCCCAGCTCGTGCGCCGATAGGCAGCGAGTCACAAATGGGTTTCAAAGGCCTGCGTCCGCCTGACGTACCAGGTCTAGCCAGCGTCCACGGGAAACCTGGCCACACGAATGCGGCACTGCGCTCGCCACCCAGCTCGTGCGCCGATAGGCAGCGAGTCACAAATGGGTTTCAAAGGCCTGCGTCCGCTTGACGTACCTGGTCTAGCCAGCGTCCACGGGAAACCTAACCACACGAATGTTGCACCGCGCTCGCCGCCCAGCTCGTGCGGCGAAATTCAGCGAGTCACAAATGGGTTTCAAAGGCCTGCGTCCACCGGACCTACCTGGTCTTGCCAGCATCCACGGGAAACCTGGCCACACGAATGTGGCACCGTACTCGCCGCCCAGCTCGTGCGACGATAGGCAGCGAGTCACAAATGGGTTTAAAAGGCCTGCGTCCGCCGGACGTACGTGTTCTAGCTAGTGTCCACGGGAAATCAGGCCACACGAATGCGGCAACGCGCTCGCCCCCCAGCTCGTGCGCCGATAGGCAGCGAGTCACAAATGGTTTTCAAAGGCCTGCGTCCGCCGGACGTACCTAGTCTAGCCAGCGTCCACGGGAAACCTGGCCACACGAATACGGCACCGCACTCGCCGTCCAGCTCGTGCGCCGATAGGCAGCGAGTCACAAATGGGTTTTAGAGGCCTGCGTCCGCCGGACGTACCTGGTCTAGCCAGCGTCTACGGGAAACCTGGCCACACGAATGCGGCACCACGCTCGCCGTCCAACTCGTGCGCCGATAGGCAGCGAGTCACAAATGGGTTTCAGAGGCCTGAGTCCGCCGGACGTACCTGGTCTAGCCAGCGTCCACGGGAAACCTAGCCACACGAATGTGGCACCGCGCTCGCCGCCCAGCTTGTGCGCCGATAGGCAGCGAGTCACAAATGCGTTTCAAAGGCCTGCGTCCGCCGGACGTACTTGGTCTTTCCAGCGTCCACGAGAAACCTAGCCACACGAATGCGGCACCGCGCTCGCCACCCAGCTCGTACGCCGATAGGCAGCGAGTCACAAATGGGTTTCAAAGGCCTGCGTCCGCCGGACGTACCTGGTTTAGCCAGCGTCCACGGGAAACCTAGCCACACGAATGCGGCACCGCGCTCGCCGCCCAGCTCGTGCGCCGATAGGCAGCGAGTCACAAATGGTTTTCAAAGGCCTGCGTCCGCTTGACGTACCTGGTCTAGCCAGCGTCCACGAGAAACCTAACCACACGAATGTTGCACCGCGCTCGCCGCCCAGCTCGTGCGCCGAAAGGCAGCGAGTCACAAATGGGTTTCAAAGGCCTGCGTCCGCCGGACCTACCTGGTCTTGCCAGCATCCACGGGAAACCTGGCCACACGAATGTGGCACCGCGCTCGCCGCCCAGCTCGTGCGACGATAGGCAGCGAGTCACAAATCGGTTTAAAAGGCCTGCGTCCGCCGGACGTACCTGGTCTAGCTAGTGTCCACGGGAAATCTGGCCACACGAATGCGGCAACGCGCTCGCCGCACAGCTCGTGCGCCGATAGGTAGCGAGTCACAAATGGGTTTCAAAGGCTTGCGTCCGCCGGACGTACCTGGTCTAGCCAGCGTCCACGGGAAACCTGGCCACACAAATGCGGCACCGCGCTCGCCACCCAGCTCGTGCGCCGATAGGCAGCGAGTCACAAATGGGTTTCAAAGGCCTGCGTCCGCTTGACGTACCTGGTCTAGCCAGCGTCCACGGGAAACCTGGCCACACGAATGCGGCACCGCGCTCGCCGTCCAACTCATGCGCCAATAGGCAGCGAGTCACAAATGGGTTTCAGAGGCCTGAGTCCGCCGGACATACCTGGTCTAGCCAGCGTCCACGGGAAACCTAGCCACACGAATGCGGCACCGCGCTCGCCGCCCAGCTTGTGCGCCGATAGGCAGCGAGTCACAAATGGGTTTCAAAGGCCTGCGTCCGCCAGACGTACCTGGTCTAGCCAGCGTCCACGGGAAACCTGGCCACACGAATGCGGCACCGCGCTCGCCATCCAGCTCGTCCGCCGATAGGCAGCGAGTCACAAATGTGTTTCAAAGGCCTGCGTCCGCCGGACGTACCTGGTCTTGCCAGCGTCCACGGGAAACCTGGCCACACGAATGTGGCACCGCGTTCGCCGCCCAGCTCGTGCGCCGATAGGCAGCGAGTCACAAATGGGTTTCAAAGGCCTGCATCCGCCGGACGTACCTGGTCTAGCCAGCGTCCAAGGGAAACCTGGCCACACGAATGCAGCACCGCGCTCGCCGCCCAGCTCGTACGCCGATAGGCAGCGAGTCACAAATGGGTTTCAAAGGCCTGCGTCCGCCGGACGTACCTGGTTTAGCCAGCGTCCACGGGAAACCTAGCCACACGAATGCGGCACCGCGCTCGCCGCCCATCTCGTGCACCGATAGGCAGCGAGTCACAAATGGGTTTCAAAGACCTATGTCCGCTTTATGTACCTGGTCTAGCCAGCGTCCACGGGAAACCTAACCACACGAATGTTGCACCGCGCTCGCCGCCCAGCTCGTGCGCCGAAAGGCAGCGAGTCACAAATGGGTTTCAAAGGCCTGCGTCCGCCGGACCTACCTGGTCTTGCCAGCGTCCACGGGAAACCTGGCCACACGAATGTGGCACCGCGCTCGCCGCCCAGCTCGTGCGCCGAAAGGCAGCGAGTCACAAATGGGTTTAAAAGGCCTGCTCCGCCGGACGTACCTGGTCTAGCTAGTGTCCACGGGAAATCTGGCCACACGAATGCGGCAACGCGCTCGCCGCCCAGCTCGTGCACCGATAGGCAGCGAGTCACAAATGGGTTTCAAAGGCCTGCGTCCGCCGGACCTACCTGGTCTTGCCAGCATCCACGGGAAACCTGGCCACACGAATGTGGCACCACGCTCGCCGCCCAGCTCGTTCGACGATAGGCAGCGAGTCACAAATCGGTTTAAAAGCCCTGCGTCCGCCGGACGTACCTGGTCTAGCTAGTGTCCACGGGAAATCTGGCCACACGAATGCGGCAACGCGCTCGCCGCCCAGCTCGTGCGCCGATAGGCAGCGAGTCACAAATGGGTTTCAAAGGCCTGCGTCCGCCGGACGTACCTGGTCTAGCCAGCGTCCACGGGAAACCTGGCCACATGAATGCGGCACTGCGCTCGCCACCCAGCTCGTGCGCCGATAGGCAGCGAGTCACAAATGGGTTTCAAAGGCCTGCGTCCGCTTGACGTACCTGGTCTAGCCAGCATCCACGGGAAACCTAACCACACGAATGTTGCACCGCGCTCGCCGCCCAGCTCGTGCGCCGAAAGGCAGCGAGTCACAAATGGGTTTCAAAGGCCTGCGTCCGCCGGACCTACCTGGTCTTGCCAGCATCCACGGGAAACCTGGCCACACGAATGTGGCACCGCGCTCGCCGCCCAGCTCGTGCGACGATAGGCAGCGAGTCACAAATGGGTTTAAAAGGCCTGCGTCCGCCGGACGTACCTGGTCTAGCTAGTGTCCACGGAAAATCAGGCCACACGAATCCGGCAACGCGCTCGCCGCCCAGCTCGTGCGCCGATAGGCAGCGAGTCACAAATGGGTTTCAAAGGCCTGCGTCCGCCGGACGTACCTGGTCTAGCCAGCGTCTACGGGAAACCTGGCCACACAAATGTGGCACTGCGCTCGCCGCCCAACTCGTGCGCCGATAGGCAACGAGTCACAAATGGTTTTCAAAGGCCTGCGTCCGCCGGACGTACCTCGTCTAGCCAGCGTCCACGGGAAACCTGGCCACACGAATGCGGCACCGCACTCGCCGTCCAGCTCGTGCACCGATAGGCAGCGAGTCACAAATGGGTTTCAGAGGCCTGAGTCCGCCGGACGTACCTGGTCTAGCCAGCGTCCACGAGAAACCTAGCCACACGAATGCGGCACCGCGCTCGCCGCCCAGCTTGTGCGCCGATAGGCAGCGAGTCACAAATGCGTTTCAAAGGCCTGCGTCCGCCGGACGTACCTGGTCTTTCCAGCGTCCATGGGAAACCTGGCCACACGAATGTGGCACCGAGTTCGCCGCCCAGCTCGTGTGCCGATAGGCAACGAGTCACAAATGTGTTTCAAAGGCTTGCATCCGCCGGACGTACCTGGTCTAGCCAGCGTCCAAGGGAAACCTGGCCACACGAATGCGGCACCGCGCTCGCCGCCCAGCGCGTACGCCGATAGGCAGCGAGTCACAAATGGGTTTCAAAGGCCTGCGTCCGCCGGACGTACCTGGTTTAGCCAGCGTCCACGGGAAACCTAGCCACACGAATGCGGCACCGCGCTCGCCACCCAGCTCGTGCGCCGATAGGCAGCGAGTCACAAATGGTTTTCAAAGGCCTGCGTCCGCTTGACGTACCTGGTCTAGCCAGCGTCCACGGGAAACCTAACCACACGAATGTTGCACCGCGCTCGCCGCCCAGCTCGTGCGCCGAAAGGCAGCGAGTCACAAATGGGTTTCAAAGGCCTGCGTCCACCGGACCTACCTGGTCTTGCCAGCATCCACGGGAAACCTGGCCACACGAATGTGGCACCGCGCTCGCCGCCCAGCTCTTGCGACGATAGGCAGCGAGTCACAAATGGGTTTAAAAGGCCTGCGTCCGCCGGACGTACCTAGTCTAGCTAGTGTCCACGGGAAATCTGGCCACACGAATGCGGCAACGCGCTCGCCACCCAGCTCGTGCGCCGATAGGCAGTGAGTCACTAATGGGTTTCAAAGGCCTGCATCCGCCGGACGTACCTGGTCTAGCCAGCGTCCAAGGGAAACCTGGCCACACGAATGTGGCACCGCGTTCGCCGCCCAGCTCGTGCGCCGATAGGCAGCGAGTCACAAATGGGTTTCAAAGGCCTGCATCCGCCGGACGTACCTGGTCTAGCCAGCGTCCAAGGGAAACCTGGCCACACGAATGCAGCACCGCGCTCGCCGCCCAGCTCGTACGCCGATAGGCAGCGAGTCACAAATGGGTTTCAAAGGCCTGCGTCCGCCGGACGTACCTGGTTTAGCCAGCGTCCACGGGAAACCTAGCCACACGAATGCGGCACCGCGCTCGCCGCCCATCTCGTGCACCGATAGGCAGCGAGTCACAAATGGGTTTCAAAGGCCTGTGTCCGCTTGACGTACCTGGTCTAGCCAGCGTCCACGGGAAACCTAACCACACGAATGTTGCACCGCGCTCGCCGCCCAGCTCGTGCGCCGAAAGGCAGCGAGTCACAAATGGGTTTCAAAGGCCTGCGTCCGCCGGACCTACCTGGTCTTGCCAGCGTCCACGGGAAACCTGGCCACACGAATGTGGCACCGCGCTCGCCGCCCAGCTCGTGCGCCGAAAGGCAGCGAGTCACAAATGGGTTTAAAAGGCCTGCGTCCGCCGGACGTACCTGGTCTAGCTAGTGTCCACGGGAAATCTGGCCACACGAATGCGGCAACGCGCTCGCCGCCCAGCTCGTGCACCGATAGGCAGCGAGTGACAAATGGGTTTCAAAGGCCTGCGTCCGCCAGACCTACCTGGTCTTGCCAGCATCCACGGGAAACCTGGCCACACGAATGTGGCACCACGCTCGCCGCCCAGCTCGTTCGACGATAGGCAGCGAGTCACAAATCGGTTTAAAAGGCCTGCGTCCGCCGGACGTACCTGGTCTAGCTAGTGTCCACGGGAAATCTGGCCACACGAATGCGGCAACGCGCTCGCCGCCCAGCTTGGCGCCGATAGGCAGCGAGTCACAAATGGGTTTCAAAGGCCTGCGTCCGCCGGACGTACCTGGTCTAGCCAGCGTCCACGGGAAACCTGGCCACACGAATGCGGCACTGCGCTCGCCACCCAGCTCGTGCGCCGATAGGCAGCGAGTCACAAATGGGTTTCAAAGGCCTGCGTCCGCTTGACGTACCTGGTCTAGCCAGCATCCACGGGAAACCTAACCACACGAATGTTGCACCGCGCTCGCCGCCCAGCTCGTGCGCCGAAAGGTAGTGAGTCACAAATGGGTTTCAAAGGCCTGCGTCCGCCGGACCTACCTGGTCTTGCCAGCATCCACGGGAAACCTGGCCACACGAATGTGGCACCGCGCTCGCCGCCCAGCTCGTGCGACGATACGCAGCGAGTCACAAATGGGTTTAAAAGGCTTGCGTCCGCCGGACGTACCTGGTCTAGCTAGTGTCCACGGAAAATCAGGCCACACGAATGCGGCAACGCGCTCGCCGCCCAGCTCGTGCGCCGATAGGCAGCGAGTCACAAATGGGTTTCAAAGGCCTGCGTCCGCCGGACGTACCTGGTCTAGCCAGCGTCTACGGGAAACCTGGCCACACGAATGTGGCACTGCGCTCGCCGCCCAACTCGTGCGCCGATAGGCAGCGAGTCACAAATGGTTTTCAAAGGCCTGCGTCCGCCGGACGTACCTCATCTAGCCAACGTCTACGGGAAACCTAGCCACACGAATGTGGCACTGCGCTCGCCGCCCAACTCGTGCGCCGATAGGCAACGAGTCACAAATGGTTTTCAAAGGCCTGCGTCCGCCGGACGTACCTCGTCTAGCCAGCGTCCACGGGAAACCTTGCCACACGAATACGGCACCGCACTCGCCGTCCAGCTCGTGCACCGATAGGCAGCGAGTCACAAATGGGTTTCAGAGGCCTGAGTCCGCCGGACGTACCTGGTCTAGCCAGCGTCCACGGGAAACCTAGCCACACGAATGCGGCACCGCGCTCGCCGCCCAGCTTGTGCGCCGATAGGCAGCGAGTCACAAATGCGTTTCAAAGGCCTGCGTCCGCCGGACGTACCTGGTCTTTCCAGCGTCCATGGGAAACCTGGCCACACGAATGTGGCACCGCGTTCGCCGCCCAGCTCGTGTGCCGATAGGCAACGAGTCACAAATGGGTTTCAAAGGCTTGCATCCGCCGGACGTACCTTGTCTAGCCAGCGTCCAAGGGAAACCTGGCCACACGAATGCGGCACCGCGCTCGCCGCCCAGCGCGTACGCCGATAGGCAGCGAGTCACAAATGGGTTTCAAAGGCCTGCGTCCGCCGGACGTACCTGGTTTAGCCAGCGTCCACGGGAAACCTAGCCACACGAATGCGGCACCGCGCTCGCCACCCAGCTCGTGCGCCGATAGGCAGCGAGTCACAAATGGTTTTCAAAGGCCTGCGTCCGCTTGACGTACCTGGTCTAGCCAGCGTCCACGGGAAACCTAACCACACGAATGTTGCACCGCGCTCGCCGCCCAGCTCGTGCGCCGAAAGGCAGCGAGTCACAAATGGGTTTCAAAGGCCTGCGTCCACCGGACCTACCTGGTCTTGCCAGCATCCACGGGAAACCTGGCCACACGAATGTGGCACCGCGCTCGCCGCCCAGCTCTTGCGACGATAGGCAGCGAGTCACAAATGGGTTTAAAAGGCTTGCGTCCGCCGGACGTACCTAGTCTAGCTAGTGTCCACGGGAAATCTGGCCACACGAATGCGGCAACGCGCTCGCCACCCAGCTCGTGCGCCGATAGGCAGTGAGTCACTAATGGGTTTCAAAGGCCTGCGTCCACCGGACGTACCTGGTCTAGCCAGCGTCTACGGGAAACCTGGCCACACGAATGTGGCACTGCGCTCGCCGCCCAACTCGTGCGCCGATAGGCAGCGAGTCACAAATAGTTTCCAAAGGCCTGTGTCCGCCAAACGTACCTGGTCTAGCCAGCGTCTACGGGAAACCTGGCCACACGAATGCGGCACCGCGCTCTCCGCCCAGCTCGTGCGCCGATAGGCAGCGAGTCACAAATGGGTTTCGAAGGCCTGCGTCCGATGGACGTACCTGGTCTAGCCAGCGTCCACGGGAAACCTGGCCACACGAATGCGGCACCGCGCTCGCCATCCAGCTCGTGCGCCGATAGGCAGCGAGTCACAAATGCGTTTCAAAGGCCTGCATCCGCCGGACGTACCTGGTCTTGCCAGCGTCCACGGGAAACCTGGCCACACGAATGTGGCACCGCGTTAGCCGCCCAGCTCGTGCGCCGATAGGCAGCGAGTCACAAATGGGTTTCAAAGGCCTGCGTCCGCCAGACGTACCTGGTCTAGCCAGCGTCCAAGGGAAACCTGGCCACACGAATGCGGCACCGCGCTCGCCGCCCAGCTCGTACGCCGATAGGCAGCGAGTCACAAATGGGTTTCAAAGGCCTGCGTCCGCCGGACGTACCTGGTTAAGCCAGCGTCCACGGAAACCTAGCCACACGAATGCGGCACCGCACTCGCCATCCAGCTCGTCCGCCGATAGGCAGCGAGTCACAAATGCGTTTCAAAGGCCTGCATCCGCCGGACGTACCTGGTCTTGCCAGCGTCCACGGGAAACTTGGCAACACGAATGCGGCACCGCACTCGTCATCCAGCTCGTCCGCCGATAGGCAGCGAGTCACAAATGCGTTTCAAAGGCCTGCATCCGCCGGACGTACCTGGTCTTGCCAGCGTCCACGCGAAACCTGGCCACACGAATGTGGCACCGCGTTCGCCGCCCAGCTCGTGTGCCGATAGGCAGCGAGTCACAAATGGGTTTCAAAGGCTTGCGTCCGCCGGACGTACCTGGTCCAGCCAGCGTCCAAGGGAAACCTGGCCACACGAATGCGGCACCGCGCTCGCCGCCCAAGTCGTGCGCCGATAGGCATCGAGTCACAAATGGGTTTCAAAGGCCTGCGTCCGCCGGACGTACATGGTTTAGCCAGCGTCCACGGGAAACTTAGCCACACGAATGCGGCACCGCGCTCGCCGCCAAGCTCGTGCACCGATAGGCAGCGAGTCACAAATGGGTTTCAAAGGCCTGCATCCGCCGGACGTACCTGGTCTAGCCAGGTCCACGGGAAACCTGGCCACACGAATGCGGCACCGCGCTCGCCACCCAAGTCGTGCGCCGATAGGCAGCGAGTCACAAATGGGTTTCAAAGGCCTGCGTCCGCTTGACGTACCTGGTCTAGCCAGCATCCACGGGAAACCTAACCACACGAATGTTGCACCGCGCTCGCCGCCCAGCTCGTGCGCCGAAAGGCAGCGAGTCACAAATGGGTTTCAAAGGCCTGCGTCCGCCGGACGTACCTGGTCTTGCCAGCGTCCACGGGAAACCTGGCCACACGAATGTGGCACCGCACTCGCCGCCCAGCTCGTGCGCCGATAGGCAGCGAGTCACAAATGGGTTTCAAAGGCCTGCGTCCTCCGGACGTACCTGGTCTAGCCAGCGTCTACGGGAAACCTGGCCACATGATACTAAAAACAAAAAGAGCGAAGGTCGAAATACCTAGAAGACTGCCGCTCGAGGGAGATGACACGGCACTGGGAGCACTCTCGGTCCGCTGACTGTTGCCACGGCTAGGAGGAAAGGGCGGGAACCACCCAGTGGAAGCCATCAGCTCAGGCGAACGAAATCGTTCGACCACCTTCCGAGCCTCCGACATTCCCCGGATCTCCTTCACGAAGTCGAGATCATCGGCCCCCGCATCAGCAGATAACTAGGTCAAGGGACCGAACCGAAGTGGCGCATCGCCAAAAGCCTCCACCGAGACCCATACCCACCGTATTCTGGCGATCGCGGGCCATGAAAAAACTAGGTTGCCCGGGCGCAGGAAAGACCGCGATGAGATTGCAAAAGTCGCTTACGATCATCACCCGCTCGGACAGGCAATGCCACTCCATGTGACACATTGCCACGATGCGGTAAAATGCCTGACTCATCTGACAAGCATGCACCCCCAGTCGTGCGAGGAGCTGCTGGACGATGGGTTGGAACGGCAGCCGCAACCCTCAAGTGAGACTCGCAACCGAAACTGTGGCAAATCTACGGCGAGGATGGAAAGGACGGTCGCCCTGTAAGGGACGAAGGAGCACCACGGACGATGGAATGGCGAACACCTCCGTGAGATCGATGAATGTTCGGTAGGTGAGCGAGCTCGAAGCATCGACCCCCGAACAATCAAAGCCCTCGGGAGCGGCAAAGCCCTCCTCGGGATACCACTCCATCCTAGCAAGTGACCTCGCCGACACTATCGCCTCTGCGTCAGGGGTCTCGGGTTGAGCACCCCCTGGCTCCACGGAAGGGCCTCCGCCCTCCGGCATGGTCGCGGCAGCCGCCGACGGCCCTTCGAGACGCTCTGGTGCGAGGCCTTCAGCCCCCGGATATGTCTCTGAATCACCTCCGGGATCTTCATACTCGGGACCAAAATCATCCACGCAGTCAATCTCATCGAGGACCGACTCTAGCGAAGTCACTGCATCCGCGCCCGCAATATCTCCCGGCATGCCATGAGAGTCCAAGTCGGACTTCGGCGCGTCGAGGCAGGTCTTGTCGCGAGCCCCCTCGCCAACCAAGTTGATCACGAGGCGAGGAGTAGGATCCCCGGATGCGGGATGATCGAGCCCCCCACTTGTGCCGCGCCTAGTTGGCGCACACTCCTCCTGAGGCTGAGGGATGGGCACGGTCACGCCCAGCTCGCCTTCTTCGAGCCACTGCCCCACTCCACTTGAATTCTCTTCCACATGCAGAGGAACTTCCCCTAATCCCGCGAAGAGGTCATCCTCTACATGTTCAGAATCCTGAAACAAGAGAGAGAAATCAATCTCGAGATCCTCAGTTGAGAAGAGGGAAGGAATATCCATAATGCAAGCGTGTAGAAAAGAAAAAAGTGTAGAGAGAAAGAGAAAAAAATAAAGTGGAAGAATGGGAGAGAGGGGGACGCCTATTTATAGACTCCTGGGGGGGTAGGAGTCCAAATCCTACTCCCACAAGGAGAAAAACGGAGGAAAACCTCCAAAAAAAGTCGAATTTCCCCGCGCGAAGCGAACCAGCCCCGCGCGGCTATGCCAAAAAAAAGAGAAAAAGATATTTTCCTCGTGTGATGGGACTTTAAAGATATTTTCCTTAAACACCAAACCAAAAAGACAAAAAAAAAGTTCATCGTCGGGAACCTCGCGAGCGACGAACTTGGGGGGCTAATGTTGTCGGTCGTTTTCAGAAAAAACGAGACACCGAGAAGACGTGTCGCTCAAAGGGCCGATGGTCAGGCCGGAGGTCCTGAAGAGTGGAAAGCCTTCAAGCTCTCGCCCAAACTCTTGACTCCTTGAGTCGAGCCTAGCCCCTCGAGTTGAGACTTGAGTCGTCTCCTCGAGTCGAGCCTCGCCCCTCGAGTTGAGACTTGATTCAGTCTTCTCGAGTCGAGCTTCGCTCCTCGAGTCGAGCCTCGAGTCAGTCTCCTCGAGTCAAGCTTTGCTCCTCGAGTCGAGCCTTGAGTCAGTCTCCTCGAGTTGAGCTTCACTCCTCGAGTCGAGCCTCGACTCCGATTCTATCCGTCGAATAGCTACATTCATGTCACAAACCCAGAATGCAAAGCCCACAATAGCTCAACGGGCCCGGAAGGATGAAGATCGTGAAAAACCCACGAAGGCGCTGCCCAGCGCGCGCCACGCCCGCTACACCGTGCGCCGCGCCCGGGCAGAGTCGCGCAGTGCGCACAGCGGCGCAGACCGCGCCCCGCGGGTCGCACGCCGCGTGTGGTGCGCCGCTGCCTCTTGTTCGCCTCCACTTGAAGAGGTGCGCGGCCCTAGTCCCACATGGACGACGAAGGACCTTCCTACGGTCCCCAAACACCTATATAAACCCCCTCTCACTGAGGGGGAAGCCATCCAGTCATCTCTTATCCATACGCTCGAATTCTCGCTCTCATCTACTTCTTCTGATGCCATATTTGGCATGAAGCATTCTCGCAAGTCTCTTTCGTTCTTAGAGGTTCCGTAGCGCTCACAGGGACTTCCCGGACGTCGCTCCCTCGGACCGAACACCCCCCGGTGCTCAAGCATGCTCCTAGGGTTCTCGACAAGAGTCCCCCTACGCGTCCGACACCCTAGACGCGCACGTGATCTCCGAAGTCCTGAGACGCTGCCAAGGACTCCTCCGCGCCTCATCTCCTTTGTCGAGTACGCTTCTCCACCAAGGCTCCATACCTCACACTACGTCTTACATGCTTGAACTATGTTCTGACCTGATCCCACGCACGGGTACGTAGGCAGCCGACACACAAGGCACGATCACTCCTCCTCCTCACCCCTTCCCTCTTCTGAGAGGCGGGTTGATTGGAGAAAACCTAGCTCGAGACTTTCGAGTTCACACTCTTGGCCCGGGCACGATCACTTGGTCCGGCCTTGGATCGAACCGCTCGAGGTATTCAATAGTTGTTCATTTTTGTGCGACAACAACTGCCGGGATCAATGGTCTGGTGCGCGGATGCGATCCATTGATGCTCGCTACCTTTCGGCGTGCGAGGCGTGTGATCGTGCGAGAGCGTCGCATCAAAGATGTGTAAGGTTAGCGGTCCGGTGTGCGGATCCGACTCGTTGATGACTCGCTACCTTTCGACGCGCGAGGTGTGGGATCGTGCGAGATCGTCGCACGAAAAATATGTACCTATTACCCGTTAGCCCCCCGAGTTTCTTGTGTACTCGTAGAGGAGACTAGAAATTATAACACTATAGGGTAAAGGTTTTGAGGCAAAATGTAATCCGATTATTATGTCGAAATAGTTAAAAATTACATTCCCAGACCGTTGGCCTTGCTTAAACTTAAAGTTGTCTTTCACTAAAACCGGAAATAAGATGAAAACAATCAAACATAAAGAAATTGGGAGCGGGCTTCTATTGGTAGTATTGCCGCAGATGTTCCGCGTTCCACGGGTTAGTGAACACGAGCCCTTCTAGGTTCTCGAGCTCATACGTGCCGTTGTGTATAGCTCGGCGCACGCGGTACGGGCCTTCCCAGGTGGGGCCCAGGACTCCCGCTCCCTGCACTTTGGTGTTTTGGAACACCCTTCTGAGGACGAGGCTCCCGTCAGCGAATTTCTGCAGCTTGACCTTGGAATTGTAGTACTTCTCGACCTTCCTCTTTTGTGCGACAAGGCGAGTGAGTGCGTCTGCCCTCTTCTTGTCTATGAGGTCCAGCTCGAGCCTAATTGCTTCGTTGTTGGTGGCTTCTTCGTACTCTTCGATGCGAAAGGTTGGCAGCTTGGTCTCGACGGGTACCACGGCCTCGATGCTGAATGCAAGTGCGAAAGGGGTTTCGCCTGTTGCGCTCCGCGCGGTGGTCCGGTACGCCCAGAGGACCATGGGGAGCTCTTCGTCCCATGCCCCCTTTCTCTCTTCTAGCTTCTTCTTCAGGTTTTCTTTGATTGTCTTGTTAAACTCCTCGACTTGACCGTTGGCCTGAGGATGACGGGGAGATGAGAAGGTCTTGCTGATGCCCAACTGTTCGCAAATGTCCCGGACACGCGCATTATCGAACCGCTTTCCGTTATCGGTCACGATTGATGCGGGAATCCCGAAGCGGCAGACAATGTTCTTCCAGATGAAGTTAGTCGTGTTCGCCTCCATGATCTTTGCTAGCGGTTCGGCCTCTACCCATTTTGTGAAGTAATTGATAGCCACGATCACGTGCTTGTATTGTCTTGGGACCGTAGGCAGCTTACCAATGAGGTCGATTCCCCATTTTGCGAAGGGTCGAGGTACGACGATCGGGCACAGTGGGGCCGATGCTTAGTGTGGGATGTGGGCAAACCTTTGGCATTTGTCGCATCTTTTGGCCCACTCCTGGGAGTCCTTTTTCAAGGTAGGCCAAAAGTACCCGAGCCTTACCAGCTTCAGGGCCAAAGATTGTCCGGTGGCGTGGTTTCTGCACACCTCTTCGTGCACCTCTCAGACCGCTTTCTTTGCCTCGACCTAGGTCAAGCATCGCAGAAGGGGCATAGAGTATCCTCTCTTGAATAGGTTGTCCTCCCTCATAATGTATTTCGGCGCCAAGCTTCTCAGCTTTCTAGCCTCTTCCTTGTCTTCAGGGACGACTCCTCGCTTGAGGTACTCCACCAGTGGCGTCATCCATGAGGGGGGCAGAGTTTCGTCGACCACCCATACATCGCTTCTTGAGACGTAGGGCCGAGTTAGTACTTCTATTGGGACGCTGCCTTCTCCCTCTTCATCTATCCCTGACGCAAGGCGCGCCAGGGCGTCGGCATCAATGTTCGCCTATCGGGGAACCTGGACTATCTCGAACCATGATAGGGCCTCCAAATTTTTCTGAGTCTTCGACAGATATGCGACTACGCCGGCGCCAGCCCCTTGGGCGTTCGATGCGCCATCTACATGTAAGTCCCAGACCGGCCCTATCGGGTCAATGGTCCTCTTCTTCGACGTACCATCGTGGTCGTTCTCCTTGTCTTCCTCATTCTCGTTGTCTTCGTTGCCCTTGTCTGTTGAGGGTGCGCTGGTGAATTCGGCCACAAAATCGGCGAGGGCCTGGCCTTTGATAGCGGTTCTCAGTTGAAACTCGACCTCATACTGTTGGAATCGATCTAGGGTTTAAGAAAATAATTAACGCTTCGGGAAGCGGCGGAATTTTAAAAATTTTCTTTTACAAGCAAAAGCGGTTTTTACTAACCTAGACAAGTGCAAGTACATGTAATTAAAAACTAATATGAGCTAAGAAGTTTACTAACCTTTCTTGAAGCTTGAACTTTGAGAAGCTCTTAGAAAGTTGCAATGCTCGTCTCCCCTCGCAGCACGTCCCTCTTTCTTTCCTCGGCACCTCGAGCAACCACGAAAGTTTCTATCACTAAATCACTCGAAATAAAGGAATTAGTGAGTGGGCACTTTTAAACACTACAACTTAAGAACGAGTCTTGAAGTCGCAGAGCTAAACACTAGGTCGAGTGAGGACCTAGGTGCCAAAACAAGAAAAATCGAAAATAAACTAGAGAGGGAGAGAAGAGGGGCGGCAACCACAAGTTCTAGAGAGAGAAGCTCTCAATCTCTAACTTATGTGGAATGAGAAAAATGAGAAGAATGAGGCTCCTATTTATAGGAGAGGTCTTACCTTCAATAAGGTAGTTTCGTCTTCTATAGAATATCACATATTCATGAGCCAATTTCCTCTTTTCCTCTAAGACATACTCGGCCAAGGTAGGCTTCATTAAGCCTTGGATTTGTTTCCTTTTTTGTTCCTTGCCTTGCTTCTTTCTCAACTTGGGCGCCTACCTCTTATTTCCCTTAGAGGAAATTTGTTTCCTCTTTTTCTTTTGGCAAGTATCTTCATACATTTATGCACAAAATATTCTCTCTATCTCTTGGGTATGTTGGGCGCCTATAGCCTTCTAGAAAAGGCTTCTAGAAGCTTTTCCATTTGTTCATGACAACATGAAAAAGGCCCATTAAGAATTTTCAATAAAAATCTTATGAAATGAAATTAATTCACCAGGCCCAATTATTTCAATATGGCCGAGTGAAATTAAGTCATCAAATGAACTTGTCAAAATTTATTGACATCCATTTCATCCTATGTCTCAAAAGACAAAAATACCCTTTTGACAATTTTCGTTCTTGTTTTGACTTAGCTTCCAGTTTAACTATTCCTATCGATGTGATTCGTAAAAGTGACCTCATGGACCCAAATGAACAAAGCTTGAGCTAAATACTTGGACTCAAAAGTTCACAAACCTTTTCCAAGTTTAGCTTAATGCAAGCTGACTCCACTAAAGAGCTGACACTGAAAATCTCTCGGTTCAAATGAATTTGTTTTCTACTCAAGAATTCACCTAATTATAATGAGCGGATCCTCTGAATATTATCTATGCTACCCTTCATGAATGTCATCAGCTAGTCGGGATTTACTAAATTACCATTTTACCCTTCTAGCTGTTATTTCCTCAACTCATTTGTCGCTTGTGAATAAGTTTGAAACAATGTATATGACGAGGAGCTAACAAGTCACATTGTTTCATCCAAAAGAGTCAGGACTCAATTTGGACACTGGCCAGTTCATTTATTCACACTCCAAGGAACAAAGCATGAGGTGACATACATTGCATTTCAGCAATCTTGTACATGAATTCCATATCTATGAGAACTTCACAAAGTTACTCATGACATTCTCACAACTTAGTACTTCACCAATAGGCCCTGTTCGGAATCACATAGTGAGTCCGAACTCTGACTTTCTCAAATGAGAATACTAAGGTGTGAAATGACATGTCTCATTTTAGGATTAAGGTAAGCATGATGCAATTCATACATAGTGACTTCGAGACATAAGAGGTTAAATGGTTTGTTCTTATCTTGTCTCTAGAAGTGCACTGGTCAATTCAGTACCTTCGGAAGATACCTAGAAGAACTATAGAGTGTCCAACTCTCAATGCCTCATAACCAGACATCATAGATTCTTCTAACAATCGTACTGAGGTCAATAGTCCTTTGACCCTAATATTGCGAATATATCGTTTTAAGCAAACTACGAAGAGTTTGTTCATGCAAATCTACATTTGTCTCTTCGTAAGTTGTTAAGTTTGTTTATGGACTAAAAGACTAAGGTTTTATCATAAAGCTTCAAACAAAGAAAGAATGAATGAACGTTTCAACTTTATTAATGAATGAATAGGCAATTACAAGCAAGAGTCTTCATGAGACTTTATTACATCAAATGTACAAAATAAAGATTACAACTCTTCTTGTGGGCACCATTGACAACACATACTCTCCCAGCTCTTGGGACCATATGGCCATCCGAGACGAGGTCCCTTTTTATAAGGCCTTCTCGATGGGATGTCCCGTGCGTACCACGATTGGATGTGCTTGGAAGTAAGGGTGAAGTTTTCTCACACTCATGACAAGGGCGAGGGACAATCTCTCGATTTCCGGGTATCGAGTCTCAGCGTTGAGGAGCAGCTTGCTTACGTAATAAACCTGCCATTGGACCTTGTTATCTTCGCGCACTAGGACCGCGTTCACGGCCCTGTCGGAAACCGCGAGGTAGACATACGAGGTCTCGTCGTCGTTCGGTTTCGCAAGGAACGAAGGAGAGCTAAAGTAGGTTTTCATTTCGCGGAACGCCTCTGCACACTCATTTGTCCACACGAACCCGTCGGTCTTCTTCAATGCTTTGAAAAATGGCTGGCACCTATCGGTGGCTTTCGAGACGAATCTCGTCAAGGCGGCGATTCTTCCTATTAAACTCTGTACTTCTTTGACTTTTTGCGGCGACCTCATCTCTAAGATCGCGTTAATCTTCTTGGGATTAGCTTTCATCTTGTAGCGCCGCAGGATTGCGAACATCTCCCTTAGGTCTCGGATGTGGTCATGGGATTTGAGGCTTTTCACTAACATGTCGTCCACGTAGACCTCTATTGTCTTGCCAATCTGGTTGGCAAACATTCAGTTTACCAGCCTTTGATACGTCACACTCGCATTTTTTAGGCCAAAGGGCATGACTTTGTAGCAATAGAGTCTGCGGTTCGTAACAAAGGTGGTCTTGATCTGATCTGGCTCGTGCATGCGGATCTGATTGTAGCCCGAGTAGGCATCCATGAAGCTTAGCAGTTCATGGCCGGCCGTGGCATCCACGAGTTGCTCAATTCTCGGGAAAGGAAAGCTGTCTTTCGGGCAAGCCTTGTTGAGGTCTTTGTAATCGATACAAATCCGCCACTTCCCGTTTGGCTTCTTTACCATGATGACATTGGACACCCACTTGGGGAGTTCCGCCTCCCTGATGAAGTTGGCGGCGAGAAGTCTGTCAACTTCTTCACCAATGGCCTGGTACCTCTCTCCGCTGAACGCCCATCTTGGTTGGACGCGCTCGGACACCTTCTTGTCGTCGTTGAGACGGTGGACCATTATCTCGGGGTCGATCCCCGACATGTCGGCGTGTGTCCACGCGAAGATGTCTTTGAACTCACGGAGGAAGGCAGCGAGTTGGAGTCGGATCTCGGATGGGAGCTGGGCGCCTATGTTGACTACTTGGTCAAGTTTGGCATCGTCCAAAACGACGGGAATGAGGTCATCCGCTGTCTCCACCTTCCGACGCACGACATCATCCCTCTGGTCCAACTCTCCGAAGGTGCCCCCTTCCTCGATCTTGCACGGGAATTTACCTCCGAGCTGGAAGACGGTGCTTACCATCTTCCCATTCCCCTTTCCATCCACACCTTGGATGTAGCACATCCTTGCCATTGATTGGTCTCCCAACATTATGGCAATCCCCTTCTCGGTCGGGAATTTCATCATTAGGTGGTTGGTGGAAGTTATGGCCTTTAACCGATTGAGAGTCGGGCAGCCTATGATGATGTTGTATGCCGACGGCTGGTCCACAACCAGGAACGACATGATATGGGTGACCTCGATCCCCCCCGGTGTCCTGAAGGTAACCGGGAGGTCGATGGTGCCCTCCGTCATGACCCTCTCCCCGAAGAAGCCGAAGAGCAGGGTCGAGATCGGGATCGGTCTCAGCCCGGTCAGCTTCATCTTGTCCAATACCGACTTGAAGATGATGTCAGCAGAGCTACCGTTGTCGATCAGGATTCTTCGGACAAGATTGTTGGCGACCGGGGCCGAGACGACTATCGCGTCATTGTGCGGGTGGAGCACTTGAACCGCCTCCTGGTTAGTGAAGAACATGGACTCGAACGGGGTCGGAGGGGGAGTCTCGTACGTGTGGTTGATGTAGTACGCTATCTGTTACCGGTCGTTTTCGAGACCCCGGAAATTCAAAAACGATTCAAGGCCGGCCGGGTTTTACCGGCCGGAAGCCCAACGGGCCCCGGCCCACCAGGCCCGAGCGCCCTGGCGCACCCACGACCCGGCACGGCCGGCGCGCGCGCACCTGTGCCCCCGGTCCTGAGGCCCCCGGCCCAACGGGCCTCAGCGTGCCCTAGCGTGCCTGGCTCGCGTGCACCCTGCGCCCCGGCCTCCCGGCCCGCGCACGTTCACGCGCCTCGGCCACCTCGGCCGAGTGTCCTTGCCACCTCGGCCGAGCAGCTTTGCCACCTCGTCCACCTCGGCCGAGCAGCTTTGCCACCTCGGCCACCTCGGCTGAGTGTCCTTACCACCTCGATCGAGCACCTCGGCCACCTTGGCCGAGCATCCTTGCCACCTCGGCCACCTCGGCCGAGCGTCTTCGCCACCTCGGGCACCTCGGCCGAGCATCTTTACCACCTCGACCACCTCGGCCGAGCGTCCTTGCCACCTCGGCCGAGCATTCTTGCCACCTCGGCCGGGCACGCCACGCCCAGCCAAGTCCCGCGCCCGGCACGCCCCGCGCCCATCCAGGCGGCATGTCCCGCGCGCCCTGCGCCCTCTTGGGCGTGAAGCCTCGTGCGCCCCGCTCCCAGCCACCCGGTGGGCCTCAAGGGGCCGGCCCAAGGCCTCTCTCCACAACTATAAATACCCTCCCCCCTAGGGGAGGAAAAAAGGATCCTGGGTTCACGCGAACACAACACTTTTCTTCTCTCGAGAATTCTCTCTCGCACTCTTGTGATATTCCAAGGGCGCGCACTCATCCCTCGGCTCAGAAACACGAGGAGCCCCCTCCACGAGAGGGAGCGCGCTCCTCTTCTGTGACCCGAGCCTCTGCGGTACACACCGCTCTCCTGCTTCTTGGCCCTTGAGCTAGAACTCCGAGCTACGAGCAAGCGACCCCTCTAAAGACTTCACTAGAAGCTACGAGCCGGGTCCTACTCTAAAGCCCCCAATACACAAATTGAACTACGGTCTGACCTGATCCCGACTAAAGGGTACGTAGGCAGCCAACCCTTGGCACGGTCACACCCCCCAAAACACACCTCAGGGTCTGGAGGGTGCAGCTCGGTCTACGAGCTCCCATTTTTGCCCCGGGCGCGATCACTTGGTCCGGCCTTGGATCGAACCGCCCAAGGTATTTAATCGTTGTTCATTTTCGTGCGACAACATTTTGACGCTAGAAGGAGGGGACTTCCCAACTTACACAGCCCGAAATCCCTTCTACAACTCGACCCCTTTTCTTCTCGACTTGAGAGAGACATGAGTGGTCAACCACCCGGTCGTTCCGAGGGCGTGAACAACCCCGAAAACGCAACCGCGGTGAAGAAATACTTCCTGCGCTCCCGAGCGCAAGGCGACGAGGAGTCTCTCAACGACGAGAGCCACACTCCCTCGCCCCCTCCTCTTCAGGACAGTCGGGATGACCGCATCCTTGAAATGGAGGGGAAAATCCGCCAACTGAAGATAGCCAATGCAAGGTACCACCGCCAACTGGCGGGCAAGGCACCTGCACACGGCACCCCCCACGGGGAATCCGAGGACCTCATGGACGAGGTGTTGGAATCGATCTAGGGTTTGAGAAAATAATTAACGCTTCGGTAAGCGGCGGAATTTTAAAAATTTTCTTTTACAAGTAAAACAGTTTTTACTAACCTAGACAAGTGCAAGTACATGTAATTAAAAACCAATATGAGCTAGAAGTTTACTAACCTTTCTTGAAGCTTGAACTTTGAAGAAGCTTGTGGAAAGTTTGCAACGCTCGTCTCCCCTCGCAGCACGTCTCTCTTTCTTTCCTCGGGACCTCGAGCAACCACGAAAGTTTCTATCACTAAATCACTCTAAAAGAAGGAATCAGTGAGTGGGCACTTTTAAACGCTACGACTTAAGAACAAGTCTCGAAGTCGCAGAGCTAAACACTAGGTCGAGTGAGGACCTAGGTGCCAAAACAAGAAAAATCGAAAATAAACTAGAAAGAGAGAGAGAGAGAGAGGAATTCGGCCACCACAAGGTCTAGAGAGAGAAGCTCCCAATCTCTAACTTATGTGGAATGAATAAAATGAGGGGAATGAGAGTCTTATTTATAGGAGAAGGGTTGGCCTTGGAAAGAAGTAGTTTCCTCTTATTTTCCAAGCTATCTTGAGCAACCCTTTATTTCCCATTTCTATCCAAGTCACTCGGCCAACATGTGCCTTCATGACACCTTGGATTTGTTTCCTCTTTTATTCTTGCTTCCCCTTAGACTTGTCTTGTCCGAAATACTTGATTCCTCATAGAGGAAATTTTTTTCCTCTTTTTCTTTTGGCAAGTATCTTGATACATTTATGCACAAAATAATCTCCCTTTCTTTCTTAGGGTTGGGCGCCCAAGGCCTTCTAGAAAAGGCTTCTAGAAGCTTTTCCATTTGTTCATTACAACATGAAAAAGGCCCATTAAGAATTTTCAATACAATTCTTATGAAATGAAATTAATTCACAAGGCCCAATGATCAAGTCATGGCCGAGTGACATTAAGTCATCAAATGAACTTGTCAAAAAATTGATTGACATTCATTTCATCCTTTGTCTCAAAAGACAAAAATACCCTTTTGACTATTTTCGTTCTTGTTTTGACTTAGCTTCCAGTTTAACTATTCCTATCGATGTGATTCGTGACAGTGACCTCATGGACCCAAATGAACAAAGCTTTAGCTAAACACTTGGACTCAAAAGTTCACAAACCTTTCCCAAGTTTAGCTTAATGCCAACTGACTCCACTAAAGAGCTGACACTGAAAATCTCTCGGTTCAAATGAATTTATTTTCTACTCAAGAATTCACCTAATTATAATGAGCGGATCCTCTGAATATTATCTATGCTACCCTTCATGAATGTCATCAGCTAGTCGGGATTTACTAAATTAGCATTTTACCCTTCTAGCTGTTATTTCCTCAACTCCTTTGTCGCTTGTGAATAAGTTAGAAACAATGTATTGACGAGGAGCTAACAAGTCACATTGTTTCATCCAAACGAGTCAGGACTCAATTTGGACACTGGCCAGTTCATTTATTCACACTCCAAGGAACAAAGCATGAGGTGACATACATTGCATTTCAGCAATCTTGTACATGAATTCCATATCTATGAGAACTTCACAAAGTTACTCATGACATACTCACAACTTAGTATTTCACCAATAGGCCTTGTTCGGAATCACATAGTGAGTCCGAACTTTGACTTTCTCAAATGAGAATACTAAGGTGTGAAATGCCATGTCTCATTTCAGGATTAAGGTAAGCATGACGCAATTCATACATAGTGACTTCGAGACATAAGAGGTTAAATGGTTTGTTCTTATATTGTCTCTAGAAGTGCACTGGTCAATTCAGTACCTTCGGAAGATACCTAGAAGAACTATAGAGTCCCCAACTCTCAATGCCTCATAACCAGACATCATAGATTCTTCTAACAATCATACTGAGGTCAATAGTCCTTTGACCCTAAGATTGTGAATATATTGTTTTAAGCAAACTACGAAGAGTTTGTTCATGCAAATCTACATTTGTCTCTTCGTAAGTTGTTAAGTTTGTTTATGGACTAAAAGACTAAGGTTTTATCATAAAGCTTCAAACAAAGAAAGAATGAATGAACGTTTCAACTTTATTAATGAATAGATAGGCAATTACAAGCAAGAGTCTTCGTAAGACTATATGACATCAAATGTACATAGATAGACACTACTACTCTTCTTGTGGGCACCATTGACAACAAACTCCCACTTGACTCAAAGAAGATGTGAGTAGTCCTACATGCCTAATCCCTCTCGAAGTTGGTCGAAGACCAGGTTCGCTAGGGCCTTGGTAAATAGATCTACAAGAGATCTACTTCACCTCCATGTCTCCGCGTTGCGCGATCTCTCGAATCAAATGGTATTTCCTCTCAATATGCTTAGAGCGCTTATGGCTTCTAGGTTCCTTTGAGTTAGCGACAGCCCTACTATTATCACAATAAAGGGTCATGGGCTCGTCGACGTTTGGAACAACTTCCAAATACTTAAGGAATTTTCTAAGCCATACAGCCTCTTTGGATGCTTCACAAACAGCCACATATTCTGCTTCCATTGTGGAGTCAGCAATGCAAGATTGCTTAATACTTCTCCACACAACAGCTCCACCATTAAGGATGAACTCAGATCCCGAAGTGGATTTCCTGGAATCCTTATCCGCTTGAAAATCGGAGTCGGTATATCCCGTCATAGTCAGGTCAGTACCTGAGTATGTAAGCATCAAGTTCCTAGTTCTTCGAAGATACTTAAGAACATGCTTAACAGCAATCCAGTGCTCGGGTCCAGGGTTGGATTGGAAACGGCTAACTACGCCAACGGCGAAACATATATCAGGTCTAGTGCAAAGCATAGCATACATGAGGCTTCCTACGACAGAGGCGTAAGGAATCTTCCTAATGTCTTCAATCTCTTGTGCAGTCTTGGGAGACTGGTCCTTAGAGAGTCAAACTCCATGCCTAAAGGGTGTTTGACCCCTCTTGCAGTCTTGCATCGAGAAGCGATCCATCACCTTATCAATATAAGATGCTTGAGAGAGCGACAGGGTCCGGTTTTTCCTATCTCGAAAGATTTGGATCCCCAGAATGTACGCGGCTTCTCCTAGATCCTTCATATCGAATTGCTTTGCTAGCCAGACCTTAACCTCATATAACTTACCCACGTCATTACCAATGAGAAGTATATCATCGACATATAGTACCAGAAACACAACTTTGCCTTCGTGTATTAGCTTGTAAACACAAGGCTCATCTATTGACTGTTCAAAGCCGAAACTCCTTACAGTTTCATCGAATCTAATATTCCATGACCTAGAGGCTTGCTTTAGTCCATAAATGGATTTAAGCAACTCACAAACCTTGGTCTCTTGACCTTTATCCACGAAACCGTCTGGTTGAGCCATGTAAATGCGCTCGTCAAGATTGCCATTCAGAAAGGCTGTCTTGACATCCATTTTCCAGATCTCATAGTCGAGAGCAGCAGCTATGGATAGGAGTATGCGGATGGATTTAAGCATCGCGACTGGCGAGAAGGTTTCTTCATAGTCAATCCCTTCTTGTTGGGTATAACCCTTCGCCACAAGTCGTGCTTTGAACGTCTCAACGTTCCCATCAGGACCCCTTTTCTTCTTGTATCCACTTACACCCTACGGGTTTAATCCCTTCAGGAAGGTCTACAAGTTTCCAGACTTTGTTGACATACATCGAGTGCATTTCAACTTTCATGGCGTCAAGCCAAAGGTTTGATTCAGAACAAGCCATCGCTTGGCTATAGGAAACAGGGTCATCCATGTCGGAGACGGCTACAAGAGAGTCTCCATAAGACATGTACCTGTCAGGCTTTTGAGTAGCCCTCCCACTACATCGAAGTACTACTTGACGAGATTCTGATGAGTTAGGTTGTGTTTCAGTTGGGGTAAGAACAGTTCTTACAGATGAGGTAGAAGCTTCCTCACCCAACTTTTCTTCAAGCACAATTTTGCTTCTAGGTTTCGCATCCTTCATAAAGTCCTCCTCGAGGAAACGAGCATTCGTGCTAACGAAAGTCTTTTCGTCCTCAGGACTATAGAAAATGAAACCTTTAGTTTCCTTTGGATATCCCACAAACAGGCACAATTCTGACCTACTAGCCAACTTGCTAGTCTTTTGCCTTAGCACATGTGCAGGGCAACCCCAAATTTGGATGTGGCCCAAACTTACTTTACGGCCAGTCCATCTTTCATAAGGAGTACCAGGAACCGTTTTAGACGGAACTTGGTTCAGAATGTAAGCGGCTGTTTCGAGGGCATATCCCCAAAAGGAAAGCGGGAGTGATGAGTAACTCATCATCGATCTAACCATCTCCATAAGAGTTCGGTTTTTTCTCTCTGACACTCTGTTTTGTTGAGGTGTGCCAGGTGCGGTAAGCTGAGAAGCGATACCTTCTTCTTTAAGAAAGTCATCGAACTCTCCAGACATATACTCACCACCTCGATCGGATAGAAGGGTTTTGATCACTTTGCCAGTTTGCTTTTCCACTAAAGCCCTAAAGACCTTAAATACGTTAAAGGTCTCGGATTTGTGTTTGAGCAAATAGACAAACCCATATCTTGAGTAATCATTAGTGAAGGTAACGAAGTATTCGTATCCTCCACGTGCCTGTTGGTTGAGCGGACCACATACATCAGAATGTATTAGTTCCAGCAACTCAGTGGCTCTTCGACCCTTATCAGAGAAAGGTCGCTTAGTCATTTTTCCTTCTATGCAGGATTCACAAGTAGGTAGTGAACCTATTGCAGAGGCTTGGAGTGGACCATCCCTCACAAGTCTCTTAATCCTATCTAGACTGATATGACCAAGTCTCAAGTGCCAGAGGTATGTTGATTTTGTTAGATCGGAGGATTCAGAAAGTTTGATCCTCTTTGGCTCCCTAATTAGATCATTATCTATTTCGGTGTCTAAAAGAGAAGGTTTAGTGGGATAGATGTAGAAAAGAGCATTCTTCATACATGCATCAGTGATAAAAGAATTATCAGGAAACGAAATACGAATTCCATTCTTAATGAACTTTAAACAATAATCTTGCTCACGAAGACGAGCAACAGATATTAAGTTCTTCCCAAAGGTAGGAACAAAATAAACATTATTCAAGTTTAAAGTGCGGTCTTCAAAAGACAGCGTCACGGATCCCACAGCCTTCGCGGACACCAGGCTCCCATCACCCCATTTGAAACAGAACTCGCCTTCCTCTAAGCTTTTGGTTTTCTTGAAACCATTCAAGGAACAAGAAATATGGTTAGTAGCAGCGGAGTCAAGAATCCACGTTGATACATTATCAGCTACTAAGCATGCTTCAGTAACTAGTACAATACTATGTTCCTTTGCTTTGAGATAGGCAGGACAGTTCCTTTTATCGGCCTTGTAAGGTCTCTTCACAGTTCCAGAGGCGGAGGCTTTTTGCTCAGTATCATGTGCCTCTCCTTGATTCCTCTTTCTCTTAGTGAAACCTACAGCAGTGTGAAGTTCCTCCATAAGCTTGGTAACAGTGTACTCTAGCTTGTTAATGGAGTAGTTCATCTTGAAGGTATCAAGAGATGCGGGGAGAGTTTCTAAGATCACATCTATGACATTCTTCCCATCAATCTCAGATCCTAGGATTTCCATTTTACTCAGATGACTAATGATCAATATCATAAAGTCTCCAATAGGAGTCCTAGCCTGCATATGACAGTTCATAAACTGTCGGACTGCTTGTAGCCTTGTTTGACGCCTTTGCCCTCCAAACATCTCAAGGAGATTGTAGAGCATGTCAGTGGCAGTCTCGATGTCACGATGTTGCTTTTTCAGCATATTGTTCATAGATGCTAAGATATAGCACCTCACAATCTCATCGGAACAAAGCCAGACCACTAAGGCGTCATTGTCCTCTTGAGTTGAATCATCATTCGTCAGAGGAGGACACGGGGTGGTGAGTACCCATTTGTGCTTGTTAACGGTAGGTATTATGTCGAGGTTATGTTTCGAATCTACGTAGTTTTCGTTTTTGAGTTTGTTCGAGGAAAGAATGAAAGAGAGAGAGTTGGGAGACATATTGCCTATAAAAGTTGAAACAAGTTTATGATTAGTCTTTCGTTTAGGATTTAAGTTTGTTTAAGACTTTATAAAATCCAAAGGTGTTATAAACCAAACGATAATTTACTCCTTCGAGGGAAGGCAGCAAAAAATCTCCATTTATAAGTAAATGACACATCATTAATGCTTAGCCAAGATGTCAATACATCAACATTGATTAGCCACCTTGTAAATTGGTTTGATCACTCACATCCTTTCGCAGGGCCTCGAGGGAGGATTACTAGGGATTGAGTCTAAGTGTGTAACCAACCACTTAGTCCAAGAGATCGACTTTGAAAAACAATCCACCGAGGGGAGGCCTTGCCATCATCGTCTCACTCTCGGACGTAGCTCATTGAGCAATGATCAGAGCAAAGCGCCCTTGAGTACTCTCATTTAAGAGAGGGCCACGAGGGTGACTCTTAGTCCGGCGACACTTGCACTTTTCATTAGTGTTGGGGATCGTGGGTTACAAACAACAAGTATAACCCTCCCACTTAGTTTTTGGAGTTGGTTCATCGACTCTTATAATTTCGGAAACAAATTTCCTAGTTCGAGAGCGACAGAGCGGACAACTAGAAGAGAATCCTAGATCGATATGTTCAGAGTAGTATTAGTGCATAAAGGCACAAGGTACATACTCGATCTTTTCCTATTTTCTATTTCGGGAAAGTGCATGAGGGAAGTGTGAACTTCAACTCACTCGAACACTTGAAAGTTTGAGATTACACATCTTTTTATTTTTCGGCTTGTCTACAAGGAGACCTCCCACTCAAATTTTCAAGAGCATATAGATTTTGAACATATGTGATATAGATATAGTTTTGAAAACATTTTGAAAATTTATTTGATTTGGATGACAAAATATTTTCACGTTTGAAAGTGAAAACGGTTTTTCAAAATTCAAACTAGTTTTGTAAAAATTCAATTTCAATTAAACTTTCAAAAATCAAAACATTTTAATCTTACACATCATGTTTATAATCATATGAAAAAAAAATTTGCTCAAGAAAATTTTCTCATTAGAGTTCTATAACTCATGGTAGTGGGGTTTGAAAATCCGGATTTCTAAAAAACTGGAGTTTCAGACAGCCGCGCACCTCGGAGTAAAATCGCCATAACTTACGGCTCCGATGTCCTTTTCAGCCGAAACCGGTGGCATTGGACAGAGGACAGACAGAGCTTTAATTTGATTCAAGAATCATTAAATTTAGATTTCTGAACAGAGAGTTATGCCACTTTTAATGCGGGTTTACTCCAGCTCGAAGAAAAAGAAAAAATTAAAGCTCGGTCCTTTTTAGGTGCGAAAAAGAATCGAGTGTAACGGAACATTTTATGAAGTTTGTTAAAGATTTTATTTGTGTTTTATTAGCAAGGTAATAACGAGGCATAAAAGAAATAACAACAAGCATAAAACGATTCAAGTAAAAATGAGAAACTAGCAAGATAACAAAACTAGTCACAAAAATTTACTCGAAATTTCTCAAACCTTTAAAACACGTTTTTCAATATAAAAAATTAAAAACTTTTAGAACTGATTCTAATGTGTTTTAAAAACATCCCAAACTCATAGAAAATCAACATGCTTTTTAATTTAAAGGCAAGAGCGATAAATTAAAAAAATCTAAGATAACAATTCTAACTTGTCACAAAATTAGTAAACTTTCGAAAACGATTTTCAAGCTCATAATTTTAAAAACATGTACATGCTAATCTTTGACCATAGCTCTCATACCATTTGTTGGAATCGATCTAGGGTAGCCAGAAGTTTACTAACCTTTCTTGAAGCTTGAACTTTGAAGAAGCTTGTGGAAAGTTTGCAACGCTCGTCTCCCCTCGCAGCACGTCTCTCTTTCTTTCCTCGGCACCTCGAGCAACCACGAAATTTTCTATCACTAAATCACTCGAAAAGAAGGAATCAGTGAGTGGGCACTTTTAAACGCTACGACTTAAGAACAAGTCTCGAAGTCGCAGAGCTAAACACTAGGTCGAGTGAGGACCTAGGTGCCAAAACAAGAAAAATCGAAAATAAACTAGAAAGAGAGAGAGAGAGGAGTTCGGCCACCACAAGGTCTAGAGAGAGAAGCTCTCAATCTCTAACTTATGTGGAATGAATAAAATGAGGGGAATGAGAGTCCTATTTATAGGAGAAGGGTTGGCCTTGGAAAGAAGTAGTTTCCTCTTATTTTCCAAGCTATCTTGAGCAACCCTTTATTTCCCATTTCTATCCAAGTCACTCGGCCAACATGTGCCTTCATGACACCTTGGATTTGTTTCCTCTTTTATTCTTGCTTCCCCTTAGACTTGTCTTGGCCGAAATACTTGATTCCTCATAGAGGAAATTTGTTTCCTCTTTTTCTTTTGGCAAGTATCTTGATACATTTATGCACAAAATAATCTCCCTTTCTTTCTTAGGGTTGGGCGCCCAAGGCCTTCTAGAAAAGGCTTCTAGAAGCTTTTCCATTTGTTCATGACAACATGAAAAAGGCCCATTAAGAATTTTCAATAAAATTCTTATGAAATTAAATTAATTCACAAGGCCCAATGATCAAGTCATGGCCGAGTGACATTAAGTCATCAAATGAACTTGTCAAAAAATTTATTGACATTCATTTCATCCTTTGTCTCAAAAGACAAAAATACCCTTTTGACTATTTTCGTTCTTGTTTTGACTTAGCTTCCAGTTTAACTATTCCTATCGATGTGATTCGTGACAGTGACCTCATGGACCCAAATGAACAAAGCTTTAGCTAAACACTTGGACTCAAAAGTTCACAAACCTTTTCCAAGTTTAGCTTAATGCCAACTGACTCCACTAAAGAGCTGACACTGAAAATCTCTCGGTTCAAATGAATTTATTTTCTACTCAAGAATTCACCTAATTATAATGAGCGGATCCACTGAATATTATCTATGCTACCCTTCATGAATGTCATCAGCTAGTCGGGGTTTACTAAATTACCATTTTACCCTTCTAGCTGTTATTTCCTCAACTCCTTTGTCGCTTGTGAATAAGTTAGAAACAATGTATTGACGAGGAGCTAACAAGTCACATTGTTTCATCCAAAAGAGTCAGGACTCAATTTGGACACTGGCCAGTTCATTTATTCACACTCCAAGGAACAAAGCATGAGGTGACATACATTGCATTTCAGCAATCTTGTACATGAATTCCATATCTATGAGAACTTCACAAAGTTACTCATGACATACTCACAACTTAGTATTTCACCAATAGGCCTTGTTTGGAATCACATAGTGAGTCCGAACTTTGACTTTCTCAAATGAGAATACTAAGGTGTGAAATGCCATGTCTCATTTCAGGATTAAGGTAAGCATGACGCAATTCATACATAGTGACTTCGAGACATAAGAGGTTAAATGGTTTGTTCTTATATTGTCTCTAGAAGTGCACTTGTCAATTCAGTACCTTCGGAAGATACCTAGAAGAACTATAGAGTCCCCAACTCTCAATGCCTCATAACCAGACATCATAGATTCTTCTAACAATCATACTGAGGTCAATAGTCCTTTGACCCTAAGATTGTGAATATATTGTTTTAAGCAAACTACGAAGAGTTTGTTCATGCAAATCTACATTTGTCTCTTCGTAAGTTGTTAAGTTTGTTTATGGACTAAAAGACTAAGGTTTTATCATAAAGCTTCAAACAAAGAAAGAATGAATGAACGTTTCAACTTTATTAATGAATAGATAGGCAATTACAAGCAAGAGTCTTCGTAAGACTATATGACATCAAATGTACATAGATAGACACTACTACTCTTCTTGTGGGCACCATTGACAACACGAGGGACATGATTATGACCCCGACTATGAAGGCTTGGAAATTTCGGCGGACGTCGAGACTTCTCTCATCAAAGACGGGGAACTCCCTGTTGAGATCGAAGTCGGTCCATCGAAAACAAAGGCAATACCGGTCTCCTCTCAAGAAAAGACCTCCCGACGTTCAGCCCATGACCGACTCGGTCAAAGAGGCAACGTCAGGGAAGGTACAACGATTCGGCGAGTAAGGCGTGTGGCTCGAAGCTCACGCCCCCATACCGCCGGGCCGGATCTTAGAGATCGACTTACCGCCCAACGGAACGGCCGTGGCGAAGACCTCCGAGAGAGGCTGAGCGCTCGTAAGGGTCACAACCCTACGGCCCCAATCAATGGGGACCCTCGCACGGCTCAAGGGTCGAACGAAAGGCGACAGGTGACTCCTCCTGAACAAGGAATGACCCCCAACACTGGCCTCGACGTCCTCACCATGATTCATAACCTTCATAATGAGGTGCGTGACCTGCGTGAAGGCGGCTTGGCCGGTGATACATACGGGGTCGTGGAAGAACATTCCTCTCCCTTCACCGCCCAAATCCTTGCTGAGGTGTGCACGGGAAACTTCAAGCTCCCGAATCTCCCTCCATACAATGGGAAAACTGATCCCACGTATCACGTCCAACATTACGAGACTTGGATGATGATGCAGGGCGTCTCACCTGGGGCTCTATGCCAAGCTTTTAGTCTTACCCTCACCGGACCCGGTTTCGAGTGGTTTAAGAATTTAAGGCCAGGAAGCGTCCAGTCATTCAAAGACCTGAAGGACATGTTCCTGGCACGGTTTTCTACATCCATGGTCCAAAAGAAGACCAAGATGTACTTATGGTCGATCAGGCAAGAGATTAACGAGTCCTTGAGACAGTATCTCACCCGATTCACCGCAGAATCAAATAAGGTTGACCGCTTTGACGACAGTGACGCAATTACAGCCATCATCGAGGGCTTGCGCACTGGAGACTTCTTAAAGTCCGTCGTCGGCAGAGTCCCTTCTACGATGACCGAGTTAATGAACCGAGCCAAAACCTTTATGGGGGTAGAAGATTACCTCGACGGCCGCAGGAGCAGCAGCCAAAGCTCCCGCCGTCGGGACGAGTCCGGCAACGAGCCTGGCAATCCCCGTAAGAGGATAAACAAGGGAGGTCAAGCTTCCGATAGCCGGCCCCCTACGTTTCAAAAGCCGCGTCTTGCGAGCAATTTTAGAGACTACTCGGGTTACACCCCCTTGAACGCCCCGGCAGAGCAAATCTACGTTGTGGCGCGTGACAAGTTCGTCGCTCCGGCTCCAATAAGGGGCAGCCTCGCATCTCGCGACCGGTCCCCTTATTGCGAGTTCCACCGGGATTACGGTCACACGACCGCTCAATGCTTCCATCTTAGGAAACAAATTGAGACGTTAATCCAGAAGGGAGAGCTCAAAGAGTTTGTCCTTCGCCTGGTAGGAGCGGCAGCCCCCATCGACAACAGGCCACAGCCTGAAAAAGGTGGAGGGACCAACGCAAACACCGACCGCACAGCGGTCACAGCTACGGCTGATGCGCAACTCCACGTCGTCACCACCATACTAGGTGGCTTGTAAGATGGGGACTCGGCCCGACAAAGGAAAAAGCTCCTCAGAGCTGCCTCTCAAGAAGGCCTTGCCGGGCAGGTTAACCTCACCTACGAGGAACCTCCGTCCGTACCTCACGAGACGATACAATTCACCAATGAAGAGGCCAAGCGAGTTGTGCACCTGCACAATGACGCTATAGTCCTCAAGGCCCAGGTGGCCAACAACTTGGTAAAAAGAGTTCTTATTGACAACAGCAGCGCAGCCGATATAATCTTTAAGACCACCCTCGAGCGCATGAAGCTCTGGGGGCTCCGCCCTGTCCCGACTCAGACACCACTGTTTGGGTTCACGGGAGAAAAGGTCATGACTGAAGGAATCATTGATTTACCAGTCACCTTCAGAACTACCGGAGGCATCGAAGTCGTTCACATGGTCCCATTTCTTGTGGTCGACCAGGAGTCGCCCTACAATATTATCATTGGGCGACCCACGTTGAACAGATTAAGGGCTATCACGTCCACATACCACCTACTAGTGAAATTCCCCACCGAGGAGGGGATCGGCGTCATGGCTGGTGATCAAACCCAAGCGAGGATATGCTATGTCCAAGGCGTGGACGGCAAGCTCGCTGAAAAAGGGTTAACACGATCTACCAATTGAAAGACGACTACCCGTGTGATCAGAAAGACGCACGGCAACTCGGGGAATTAGATCCCCGCGACGATATCGAGAGGTTGAAAGTTGACACCCCCGATGATCTCACTTCGATCGTTCTCGACGAAGCTAAACCTGACCAGGTGGTGAAGATCGGTGCACAACTCCCTCTCGCCATCAAAACTCCACGCGCGTCCTTCCTTCGGGAGTTTAAGGATGTCTTTGCATGGACACATGCAGACATGCCCGGCATAGACCCCGATGTGATTGTGCACCGATTGAATGACGATAAAACTATTGCTAAAAAGGTACAACCTAGACGTGCGTTCAACCCCAAACGATACCTAGCGATAAACGAGGAAGTCTAAAAACTTCTCTCCGCTGGTTTCATACGAGAAGCCAAGTACCCAAAGTGGGTGGCCAATGTGGTCATGGTCAAAAAGCCTAACGGGAAGTGGCGCATTTGCATAGATTACAAAGATCTTAACAAAGCCTGCCCGAAAGATTGCTTTCCACTCCCGCGCATCGAACAACTGGTCGACGCCACGGCAGGACATGAACTCCTAAGTCTCATCGACGCCTACTCGGGCTATAACCAGATACGAATGCACGAGCCCGATCAGATCAAGACAACCTTTGTCACTGATCGCGGCCTCTACTGCTACAAGGTCATGCCTTTCGGCCTTAAGAATGCAGGAGCTACTTACCAACGATTGGTAAACCGGATCTTCGCCGACCTAATCGGCAAGACCATGGAAGTATACGTGGATGACATGCTCGTTAAAAGCCTATTGGCCACCAATCACGTAGACAACCTGAGGGAGATGTTCTTAATCCTCCGCCGGTACAAAATGAAGCTCAACCCCAACAAATGCGTGTTCGGGGTCGAGTCCGGGAAGTTCCTAGGCTACATAGTTAGCCATCGAGGTATCGAAGCGAATCCCGAGAAAATCAAGGCACTCCTTGACATGAAGTCTCCGCGACGTGTCAAGGAAGTCCAAAGTCTGACCGGTCGGATTGCCGCCCTCTCACGTTTTGTGGCCAAAGCAACCGATAGGTGTCAACCGTTCTTCAAAGCAATAAAGAAGACGGACGGCTTTGAATGGACGGACGAGTGCGAGAAGGCCTTTCAAGAAATGAAGGCCTACTTTGGGACACCGCTGTTCCTCTCCAAGCCAAAGGAAGGCGAGACGCTCTACGTCTACCTCGCCGTCTCCGAACGGGCTATAAGCGCTGTGCTAATCCGTGAAGTAGATAGGGCTCAATGGCCCATCTTCTACGTGAGCAAAGCCCTACTTGACGCCGAAACACGTTATACAGAGATAGAGAAGCTCTCTCTCGCTCTCATCGTAGCCGCCAAAAGCTACGCCCTTACTTCCAGGCTCACCCAATCGTTGTCCGAACAGGACACCCAATCGGTAAAGCTCTTCAAAAGGGAACATCGACTCGCATGGCGATCTGGTCCCAAGAATTGAGCGAGTACGGGATCGAGTTTCACTCGAGACCAGAAATAAAGGCTCAACCTTAGCTGATTTCGTAGCAGAATTCTCCTACACTCCCGACATGGGAACTACACGTAGACGGAGCATCTAATGCCCAAGGAGCAGGCGTCGGCGTGATTCTGACAAATCTCGACCGGGAAAAGTTACGCTACGCCCTCCACTACGGATTCCATGCCTCCAACAATGAGGCCGAGTACGAAGCCCTCATAGTAGGGCTAGAGCTCGCTCAAAAGCTCAACGTACAGAATTTACGAATACACTGTGACTCACAGTTGATCGTAAATCAGGTTAAAGGCGACTACGTAGCCAAAGAACCTAACATGATCGCCTACTTGGCAAAGACAAATGCCAAACTAGATGCCTTCTCCTGGTTCGAGATCATCCAGATCCCACGAGAAGAGAACTCCGAGGCTGACGCATTAGCTCACCTCGGATCCGGTATCACCGAAGACGGGTTGGGAACTATCCCAATCGAGTCTCTCTCGCGACCATCCGTCTCACGTGACGAGGTTGGAACGATTGAGAGCGCCGCTCATCCAACTTGGATGACCCCGCTTACGGACTTCTTGCGAAGAGGGGTACTTCCCGAAGACCGCAGAGAAGCCGAAAGGCTGAAAGCCCTCGCATCCAAATACGTGTTGAGAGGCGAAGCCTTATACAAGCGCGGGTATTCAACCCCGCTGCTCCGATGTCTCAACAGCGTCAAGTCGACTAAGGTCCTCCGCGAGATCCACGAAGGCCTCTGCGGGAACCACGCCGCTGGGAGGTCCCTCGCGCTCATAGCACTTCGACAAGGCTATTTCTGGCCAACGATGAAAAAAGACGCCTACGACTGGGCAAGAAAGTGCGACAAGTGTCAATGTTTCTCCAACGTTCCACGTCAACCGCCATCTCCCCTGAGTAGCATCGTTGTTCCATGCCCCTTCGCAAAATGGGGCGTAGACATTATCGGCCGTTGGAATTGATCTAGGGTTTAAGAAAAAGATTAAACGCTTCGGGAAGCGGCGGAATTTTAAAAAATTTCTTTACAAGTAAAAACAGTTTTTACTAACCTAGACAAAGAGCAAGTACATGTAATTAAAAACTAATATGAGCTAGAAGTTTACTAACCTTTCTTGAAGCCTGAACTTTGAAGAAGCTTTTGGAAAGTTTGCAACGCTCGTCTCCCCTCGCAGCACGTCTCTCTTTCTTTCCTTGGCACCTCGAGCAACCACGAAAGTTTCTATCACTAAATCACTCGAAATAAAGGAATTAGTGAGTGGGCACTTTTAAACACTACGACTTAAGAACAAGTCTTGAAGTCGCAGAGCTAAACACTAGGTCGAGTGAGGACCTAGGTGCTAAAACAAGAATAATCGAAAATAAACTAGAGAGAGAGAGAGGAATTTCGGCCACAAGTTCTAGAGAGAGAGTCTCTCAAATCTCTTAAACTTGGATGAATGAAAAGTGTGGAATGAGGCTCCTATTTATAGGAGAGGTCTTGCCTTCAATAAGGTAGTTTCCTCTTCTATAGAATATCACATATTAATGAGCCAATTTCCCCTTTTCTTCTATGAGGCACACGGCCAAGACTTGCCAATAAAGTCCTTGGATTTGTTTCCTCTTTTTTTTGCTTCTCTCTTGACCCTTATGGCCGAAATTCCCTTATGCCATGCATAGGAAATTTGTTTCCTCTTTTTCTTTTGGCAAGTATCTAAATACATTTATGCACAAAATAAACTCTCTTTCCTCTTGGGTAGTAGGCGCCCAAATCTTCTAGAAAGGCTTCTAGAATTTTCTTCACTTGTTCATGACAACATAAGAAAAGGCCCATTTAGAATTTTCAATAAAATTCTTATGAAACGAAATTAATTCATAAGGCCCAATGATCAAGTCATGGCCGAGTGACATTAAGTCATCAAATGAACTTGTTAAAAAATTTATTGACATTCATTTCATCCTTTGTCTCAAAAGACAAAAATACCCTTTTAACTATTTTCGTTCTTGTTTTGACTTAGCTTCCAGTTTAACTATTCCTATCGATGTGATTCGTGACAGTGACCTCATGGACCCAAATGAACAAAGCTTGAGCTAAACACTTGGACTCAAAAGTTCACAAACCTTTTCCAAGTTTAGCTTAATGCCAACTGACTCCAATAAAGAGTTGACACTGAAAATCTCTCGGTTCAAATGAATTTATTTTCTACTCAAGAATTCAACCTAATTATGATGAGCGGATCCACTGAATATTATCTATGTTTACCTTTCATTAATGTCATCAGCTAGTCGGGATTTACTAAATTACCATTTTACCCTTGTAGCTGTTATTTCCTCAACTCCGTTGTCGCTTGTGAATAAGTTAGAAACAATGTATTGACGAGGAGCTAACAAGTCACATTGTTTCATCCAAAAGAGTCAGGACTCAATTTGGACACTGGCCAGTTCATTTATTCACACTCCAAGGAACAAAGCATGAGGTGACATGCATTGCATTTCAGCAATCTTGTACATGAATTCCATATCTATGAGAACTTCACAAAGTTACTCATGACATACTCACAACTTAGTACTTCACCAATAGGCCCTGTTCGGAATCACATAGTGAGTCCGAACTCAGACTTTCTCAAATGAGAATACTAAGCTGTGAAATGGCATGTCTCATTTCAGGATTAAGGTAAGCATGATGCAATTCATACATAGTGACTTCGAGACATAAGAGGTTAAATGGTTTGTTCTTATCTTGTCTCTAGAAGTGCACTGGTCAATTCAGTACCTTCGGAAGATACCTAGAAGAACTATAGAGTCTCCAACTCTCAATGCCTCATAACCAGACATCATAGATTCTTCTAACAATCATACTGAGGTCAATAGTCCTTTGACCCTAAGATTGCGAATATATCGTTTTAAGCAAACTACGAAGAGTTTGTTCATGCAAATCTACATTTGTCTCTTCGTAAGTTGTTAAGTTTGTTTATGGACTAAAAGACTAAGGTTTTATCATAAAGATTCAAACAAAGAAAGAATGAATGAACGTTTCAACTTTATTAATGAATGAATAGGCAATTACAAGCAAGAGTCTTCATGAGACTTTATTACATCAAATGTACAAAATAAAGATTACAACTCTTCTTGTGGGCACCATTGACAACAAACTCCCACTTGACTCAAAGAAGATGTGTGTAGTCTTTCATGCCTAATCCCTCACGATGTTGGTCGAAGACCTTGTTCGCTAGGGCCTTGGTGAATGGATCTGCGAGGTTGTCCACCGTTGAGATCTTCTTCACTTCCGCGTCTCCGCGCTGCATGATCTCTCGAATCAAATGGTATTTCCTCTCGATATGCTTAGAGCGCTTATGGCTTCTAGGTTCCTTTTAGTTAGCGACAGCCCCACTATTATCCCAATAAAGGGTCATGGGCTCGTCGACGTTTGGAACAACTTCCAAATACTTAAGGAATTTTCTAAGCCATACAGCCTCTTTGGATGCTTCACAAGCAGCCACATATTCTGCTTCCATTGTGGAGTCAGCAATGCAAGATTGCTTAATACTTCTCCACACAACAGCTCCACCATTAAGCATGAACATAGATCCCGAAGTGGATTTCCTGGAATCCTTATCCGCTTGAAAATCAGAGTCGGTATATCCCGTCATAGTCAGGTCAGTACCTGAGTATGTAAGCATCCTGGAATCCTAAAGGGTGTTTGACCCTTCTTGGAGTCTTGCATCGAGAAGCGATCCATCACCTTATCAATATAAGATGCTTGAGAGAGCGACAGGGTCCGGTTTTTCTTATCTCGAAAGATTTGGATCCCCAGAATGTACGCGGCTTCTCCTAGATCCTTCATATCGAATTGCTTTTCCAACCAGACCTTAACCTCAGATAACTTACCCACGTCATTACAAATTAGTAGTATATCATCGACATATAGTACCAAAAACACAACTTTGCCTTCGTGTATTAACTTGTAAACACAAGGCTCATCTATTGACTGTTCAAAGCCGAAGCTTTTCACAGTTTCATCGAATCTAATATTCCATGACCTAGATGCTTGCTTTAGTCCATAAATGGACTTAAGTAACTCACAAACCTTGGTCTCTTGACCTTCTTCCACGAAACCGTCTGGTTGAGCCATGTAAATGCGTTCATCAAGATTGCCATTCAGAAAGGTTGTCTTGACATCCATTTGCCAGATCTCATAGTCGAGAGCTGCAGCTATGGATAGGAGTATGCGGATGGATTTAAGCATCGCGACTGGCGAGAAGGTTTCTTCATAGTCAATCCCTTCTTGTTGGGTATAACCCTTCGCCACAAGACGTGCTTTGAACGTCTCGACATTCCCATCAGGACCCCTTTTCTTCTTGTATATCCACTTACACCCTACGGGTTTAATCCCTTCAGGAAGGTCTACATGTTTCCAGACATTGTTGACATACATCGAGTGCATTTCAACTTTCATGGCGTCAAGCCAAAGGTTTGATTCAGAACAAGCCATCGCTTGGCTATAGGAAACAGAATCATCCATGTAAGAGACGGCTACAAGAGAGTCTCCATAAGACATGTACCTGTCAGGCTTTTGAGTAGCCCTCCCACTACGTCTAAGTACTACTTGACGAGATTCTGATGAGTTAGGTTGTGTTTCAGTTGGGGTAAGAACAGTTCTTACAGATGAGGTAGAAGCTTCCTCACCCAACTTTTCTTCAAGCACAATTTTGCTTCTAGGTTTTGCATGTTTCACAAAATCCTCCTCAAGGAAACGAGCATTCGTGCTAACGAAAGTCTTATCGTCCTCGGGACTATAGAAAGTAAAACCTTTGGTTTCCTTTGGATATCCCACAAACAGGCACAATTCTGACCTACTAGCCAACTTGCTAGTCTTTTGCCTCAGCACGTGTGCAGGGCAGCCCCAAATTCGGATGCGGCCAAGATTCACTTTACGGCCAGTCCATCGTTCATAAGGAGTACCAGGAACCGTTTTGGACGGAGCTTGGTTCAGAATATAGGCGGCTATTTCGAGGGCATATCCCCAAAAGGAAAGCGGGAGTAATGAGTAACTCATCATTGATCTAACCATCTCCATAAGAGTTCGGTTTCTTCTCTCTGACACTCCGTTTTGTTGAGGTGTGCCAGGTGCGGTAAGCTGAGAAGCGATACCTTCTTCTTTAAGAAAGTCATCGAACTCTCCAGACATATACTCACCACCTCGATCAGATCGAAGGGTTTTGATCACTTTGCCAGTTTGCTTTTCCACTAAAGCCCTAAAGACCTTAAATACGTTAAAGGTCTCGGATTTGTGTTTAAGCAAATAGAAAAACCCATATCGCGAGTAATCATCGGTGAAGTTAACGAAGTATTCGTATCCTCCACGTGCCTGTTGGCTGAGCGGACCACATACATCAGAATGTATTAGTTCCAGCAACTCAGTGGCTCTTCGACCCTTATCAGAGAAAGGTCGCTTAGTCATTTTTCCTTCTATGCAGGATTCACAAGTAGGTAGTGAACCTATTGCAAAGGCTTGGAGTGGACCGTCCCTCACAAGTCTCTTAATCCTATCTAGACTAATATGACCAAGTCTTAAGTGCCATAGGTATGCTGATTTTGTTAGATCGGAGGATTCAGAAAGTTTGATCCTCTTTGGCTCCCTAATTAGATCGTTATCTATTTCGGTGTCTAAAAGAGAAGGTTGAGTGGGATAGATGGTAAAAAGACCATTCTTCATACATGCATCAGTGACAAAAGAATTAGAAAAAGAAATACGAATTCCATTCATTATAAACTTTAAACAATAATTTTGCTCGAAAAGTTGAGCAACAGATATTAGGTTTTTCCCAAAGGAAGGAACATAATAAACATTATTCAAATTTAAAGTTCGATCTTCAAAAGATAGCGTCACGGATCCCACAGCCTTCGCAGACACCACGCTCCCATCACCCCATTTGAAGCAGAAGTCGCCATCCTCTAAGCTTTTTCTTTTCCTAAAACCAGTCAAGGAGCAGCAAATATGGTTAGTAGCAGCGGAGTCAATAATCCACGATGATACATTATCAGCTACTAAACAAGCTTCAGTAACAAGTACAATACCTTTTACTTTGGTTTTGAGGTAGGCAGGACAGTTCCTACGCCAGTAACCAGGCTCATTGCAGTGGTGGCACTTGTCTTTTGACTTGTCCACCTTTGGCGCCTTCTTCTTCGTTTGAACCTTAGGTTGGTTGTCACGACCCGCGAGCCTTAGCTCGCCCGCGAGCCGCGGCAGATTTCTCCGTATCTTACTTAACATAAAATAAAATCCATAAAAACCTTGGTGGAAGCGCTTCCGGAAAACATTTTCTAGAAAAACTTTTAAAAGATTTATATAAACGTCTACAAAATATGGGCGAATTTTTTTTTGTTTTTCTTAAAACATACTATTCAAAACTTTATAAACAAAAGACTCGTCTTTTAAAAACAAAACAGACTCATTCGCCCTTGACTTAGCCACAGGTCGGCAGCCATACATACACACGCCTACTTACTTACCGGTTTCGCTGATGCTTTGCTCAGTTTTCTTTAGCCTTTCCTTTATCTACAATATCAAGATAATAACTGTGAGTCGAAAGACTCAGTAAGCGGATATCTATATAACTAATGCACCATGCACATAACACATAAACACTGCATAACATAAAGTTCATATCTTATCATAACTTGCGGAAGTATCGGCTTAGGTCCCGATAAATCCACCTTACTTGAGAATCAATCAGCTTAGGTCCCGATCGATTCATCTTACTTAGGAATCACTCAGCTTAGGTCCCGAGAGATTCGTCTTACTTAAGAATTCACCAGCTTAGGTCCCGGTGATTCACATCATAACGTACTTTTACCATAATCTATGGAATTACCAGCTTAGGTCCCGGTAACTCCTCTTACTTGAGAATATGCCAGCTTAGGTCCCGGCAATTCCCATCATACAATACATTTCCTGCTCGGGATCCCTTAATGATATCCGCACGACACATGTCTTATTGGCGCCAGACAGGAGGGTGCACAGTCTCCTGCCTAATCCCCATGTGGTACCAGCACGAAGCATAATAGGTACCTGCTAACAAGGGGTATATGTCGGAGGCGGTACCATTCTGTGTTTTCTCTTTAATTAACTTAACATGAGAGACTGCTTAGTTCGGGTTCAATCCCGATCTTAACATATATTCTTTTCGCTTATTAACTCGTGACTTATAAGATCTTGAGATGCGACTCCCAAAGATCCTATCATAATATCCTCGCTTTTGAATACGAGTCTTAACTAGAGTCTCTCATAACCCAGTTTACTAGGACTGGATCTCTTGGAAGGAAAACTAACTAAACACGTAACAATGGCTCGGGTTCCTAGATCCTCTAGCCATTTTTAGTTAGCCGGACTAATTCCGTTTCCCAATTCGTTAGTGGCTTAAAGCCCTTAATCTTGATAGTGACTTATCTCTTGGCTTATCTTAATCTTGCTTACTAGAAAGCATATAAAGAATGCACGTACAATATATGTATATATAAAGATATATATAATATTTCTTGATATTGTAGGTGCCTATAATCCACTTACCCGGATATGATTCTTTCCAATCCTGAATTCTTCTCTTCCAGAAAAAGGGTTCTTCTTAACTTCACGTATAACCCAGTCCTCGTAAACTCCTTCCTGCTCGCTGCTAATCCTTATAGCAATCTGGACTTATCTATGGAAGAGAAAGATCGAACATCGAGCGTATTCAGTATCTCGTCCATTAATCTACTAACGTACACTCTTCTACTAAAAGAAAGCTCATAAGGAACGTATTCAAAACATCCTCCTAGTCACGCTACTCAGAGCGTCTAAAAAAAACAAACATCAGGGAATACATGACAGAACAGAGACGGGAAAGAATCGACGCCTAAGAACAAGGCCTTAACAACTTCCCTGATCTAGGCTAAGAAACGCCCCACTATTCGACCACCTATTCTTTTGACGGGACAAAGCCCATTGCTTAGGATAGGTTCCCGAGGTCGAAACTAAAAGAAAAGAACGTATAAAGAAGTTATTACTAACAATCCATATCATATATAGGTTATATGAAAATAACTCAAACCGACACTTCTTGATTATGTTCTAGAAAATATTCTTTTGACTTGTCTCTTTTTATTGACAAGTTATACGTATTTGAGAACGTAAATGAAACATTTCTCGTTGATATTCTTTTTCTAAAGTAAACGAGTCGAGCTTATAGTCGAACTCGGTTTTGAAACGTAAATTAAATGAAGATACTAAATAATTTAATTGAATCATCAACGAGTTTAGTAACGATACATATTAATTTATTTTTCTTAACGACTTACATAAAACGAGCTTGATTATAAAACATACTAATACTTATACATCACGACATATCCCACAACACAAACTAAAAAAAAAAGGTTCGCGACTAGAGTCGAGACTCGGGAAATTTCTCGACTTGCTAACACTAAACCGAGACTTCGCGAGTCTCCGAACGAAAACCCGACGGCCGTTAATAGCCCTCGAGAGCCGCCACAGCGTCACTGCCGTCCCCGGCCCAACAGCTCGTCCCAACCGAGCCGATGAACCTCGCTGACCAGCCCCGCTCCGTCGTCACTCGCACAGCAGCTCTACCACTCTTGGACAGCGCCCTCGCCGTCCCGAACCGCTGCCCCGAGACCTGTGCCGCCCACCTAGACCGAGTCTAACACTCGACACAAACTCGCAACCAAAAAAAACAACTTAACAAATCACACACACAAGAACGAGAGCATCGAGCGCAACCCGACACCAAAACATACTCAACGAGCACACTCAGCCAGAAAGAACGAACATCAGAACCAAATCAACACAAACACGAGCTCAGTTTCGTTTAACATTACATCTCACTATCAAAATCATCATCGAATCAACCTTCAGAACCGTTAAATCCGAACAATAATCTCACTCACGGAAAAACCCCCAAAATCCAAAACTAAAAACCCTAACTTCCATATTCGAAATTGGGGTAAAACGTCTCACCTTGTTTCTGGAGGAATTGAACCATCCAACGTCCTCTCTAGCTCGCGACAGCTCAATCTTCACGGCGGTCGCGCGCAGCGAGGCTCAGTGGTCGGCTGGATGGCGCGCGCACGGAGCTGGGGTCTCGGGCTGGTGCTGGTGGTCGCGCGTCCTCTCCCTCGGTCGCTCTCCTTCTCAGTCTCGCTCACTCGCTCTCTCGCTCTCTTCTGCTCTCTCTCGGCCTTTCTCTTCCCCGAGCTCTCTCTCTCTCCCTCGGTCTCTCACTCTTTCTCTTCTCTTCTTCTGTTCTTCTTTTTTTTTTTTCTCGCGTGACTTGTTTTTTTTTTCCCGTGGGTTTGTTTATTTCGGCTAGAGAGACTTAATATCAAAGTAAATGATGAAGATAAGTGTTGGGTTGGCAAGGATAGAAGCGTGACACATGTGTGACGACGAGGCAAGGCTTAAGAATTATCCTTTTATTCTCAAACCAATCTCTTTTTCTTGTTTTCTTTCAAATGGGTCCCTTAAAAATTGTCACAACCAAGTCCTCTTCATATTATTATTTAATTAAATCCATAACCGAATGGATTATAATTATATGATTCAAACCGATAATTTTCTCGTTCGTTCTTGATTAATTAAAATATATTTAAGGTTTCTCGGAATTAATTCTCTTCCTTGAGAATTTGTTTCTTAAAATAATTTCCGGAATGTCTCTTCGAAAATAATTTATTAATCGAGTTAAACTCGATAATTCCTTTATTTATTCCGAGATTTTTCATAACCTTAACATATTTAAAATTAATTCGATAAATCCATTGGAGTATAATTCACTCGAGAATTTAGTTGTAACAACGGAAACTCGTTTATTATTTCCAAATCTCCAAATGCGAGTGACGCAAAAGCTCGTCCTTACATTGGTTCTTCTTCTCGGCATTGCGAGGTCTCTTCTTAGATCCAGAGGTGGAGGCAGTAGCATGTACTTCTCCTTGAACCCTCTTTTTCTTAGTGAGTGCCTCAGCGGTTTGAAGTTCCTTCATGAGCTCGGTAACAGTGTACTCTAGCTTGTTCATGGAATAATTCAACTTGAAGGTATCAAAGGTTTCGGGGAGAGTTTCCAAGATCATATCTATTTTAGTCTCCCCATCAATCTCAGATCCAAGGATCTATATCTCGTTGAGATAGCTAATGATCAGCATCATATGATCTCTAACGGGAGTTCCAGCCTTCATACGACAGTTCATGAATTGTCGGACCGCTTGTTGCCTAGCTTGACGTCCTTGCCCTCCAAACATCTCATGGAGATTGTAGAGCATATCGGTGGCAGTTTCATAATCACGATGTTGTTGTTGCAACACATTGTTCATCGATGCCAAAATATAGCATCTCGCAATCTCATCGGATCGAAGCCAGGCCGCCAGGGCGTCTTTCTCCTCTTGCGTCGAATCATCATTCGTTTGAGGATAGGGGGTGGTGAGAACCCATTTGTGCTTGTCGACAGTAAGGACTATGTCGAGGTTACGTTTCCAGTTGACGTAATTGTCGCCTTCGAGTTTATTCGAGGAAAGAATGGTTGAGAGAGGGTTGAGAGACATATTGCCTATAAAAGTTGAAACAAGTTTATGATTAGTCTTTGGTTTAGGATTTAAGTTTTATTAAGACTTTTATAAAATCCAAAGGTGTTATAAACCAAACGATAATTTACTCCCTCAAGAGAAGGCCGCAAAAATCTCCTTTTATAAGTAAATGACACATCATTAATGCTAAGCCAAGATGTCAATACATCTATTTTGACTAGCCACCTTTTAAATTGGTTTGATCACTCACATCCTTTCGCAGAGCCTCAAGGGAGGATTACTAGGGATTGAGCCTAAGTGTGTAACCAACCACTTAGTCCAAAAGGTCAACTTTGAAAAACAATCCCCCAAGGGGAGGCCTTGCCATCATCGTCTCACTCTCGGACGTAGCTCATTGAGCAATGATCGAAGCAATAACGCCTTGGAGTACTCCCATTTAAGTGAGGGTCGCAAGAGCGGCTCTTAGTCCCACGTTAATTGCTTCTTTCATTAGTGTTGGGGATCGTGGGTTACAAACAACAAGTATAACCCTCCCACTTAGTTTTTGGAGTTGGTTCATCGACTCTTATAAGTTCGGAAACAAATTTCCTAGTTAGAGAGCGACAGAGCGGACAACTAGAAGAGAATCCTAGATCGACATGTTCAGAGTAGTATTAGTACATAAAGGCACAAGGTACATACTCGATCTTTTCCTATTTTCTATTTCGGGAAAGTGCATGAGGGAAGTGTGAACTTCAACTCACTCGAACACTTTAAAGTTTGAGATTACACATCTTTTTATTTTTCGGCTTGTCTACAAAGAGACCTCCCACTCAAATTTTCAAGAGCATATAGATTTTGAACATATGTGATATAGATATAGTCTTGAAAACATTTTGAAAATTTATTTGATTTGGATGACAAAATATTTTCAAGTTTGAAAGTGAAAACGGTTTTTCAAAATTCAAACTAGTTTTGTAAAAACTCAATTTCAATTAAACTTTCAAAAAACCAAAACATTTTAATCTTACACATCATGTTTATAATCATATGAAAAACATTTTTGCTCAAGAAAATTTTCTCATTAGAGTTCTATAACTCATGGTAGTGGGGTTTGAAAATCCAAATTTCTAAAAAACTGGAGTTTCAGACAGCCGCGCATCTCGGAGTAAAATCGCCATATCTGGCGGCTCCGATGTCCTTTTCAGCCGAAACCGGTGGCATTGGACAGAGGATAGACAGAGCTTTAATTTTATTGAAGAATCATTAAATTTAGATTTCTGAGCAGAGAGTTATGCCACTTTTAATGCGGGTTTACTCCAGCTCGAAGAAAAAGAAATAATTAAAGCTTGGTCCTTTTTAGGTGCGAAAAAGAATCGAGTGTAACGGAACGTTTTATGAAGTTTGTTAAAGCTTTTATTTGTGTTTTATTAGCAAGGTAATAACAAGGCATACAAGAAATAACAACAAGCATAAAAATATTCAAGTAAAAATAAGAAACTAGCAAGATAACAAAACTAGTCACAAAATGTTACTCGAAATTTCTCAAACCTTTAAAACACGTTTTTCAATATAAAAAATTAAAAACTTTTAGAACTGATTCTAATGTGTTTTAAAAACATCCCAAACTCATAGAAAATCAACATGGTTTTTAATTTAAAGGCATGACCAATAAATTAAAAAAAATCTAAGATAACAATTCTAACTTGTCACAAAATTAGTAAACTTTCGAAAACGATTTTCAAGCTCATAATTTTAAAAACATGTACATGAATCTCTTTGACCATAGCTCTGATACCATTTGTTGGAATTGATCTAGGGTTTAAGAAAAAGATTAAACGCTTCGGGAAGCGGCGGAATTTTAAAAAATTTCTTTACAAGTAAAAACAGTTTTTACTAACCTAGACAAAGAGCAAGTACATGTAATTAAAAACTAATATGAGCTAGAAGTTTACTAACCTTTCTTGAAGCTTGAACTTTGAAGAAGCTTTTGGACAGTTTGCAACGCTCGTCTCCCCTCGCAGCACGTCTCTCTTTCTTTCCTCGGCACCTCGAGCAACCACGAAAGTTTCTATCACTAAATCACTCGAAATAAAGGAATTAGTGAGTGGGCACTTTTAAACACTACGACTTAAGAACAAGTCTTGAAGTCGCAAAGCTAAACACTAGGTCGAGTGAGGACCTAGGTGCCAAAACAAGAATAATCGAAAATAAACTAGAGAGAGAGAGAGGAATTTCGGCCACAAGTTCTAGAGAGAGAGTCTCTCAAATCTCTTAAACTTGGATGAATGAAAAGTGTGGAATGAGGCTCCTATTTATAGGAGAGGTCTTGCCTTCAATAAGGTAGTTTCCTCTTCTATAGAATATCACATATTAATGAGCCAATTCCCCCTTTTCTTCTATGAGGCACACGGACAAGACTTGCCAAGCAAGTCCTTGGATTTGTTTCGTCTTTTATTTGCTTCTCTCTTGACCCTTATGGCCGAAATTCCCTTATGCCATGCATAGGAAATTTGTTTCCTCTTTTTCTTTTGGCAAGTATCTAAATACATTTATGCACAAAATAAACTCTCTTTCCTCTTGGGTAGTAGGCGCCCAAATCTTCTAGAAAGGCTTCTAGAATTTTCTTCACTTGTTCATGACAACATAAAAAAGGCCCATTTAGAATTTTCAATAAAATTCTTATGAAACGAAATTAATTCACAAGGCCCAATGATCAAGTAATGGCCGAGTGACATTAAGTCATCAAATGAACTTGTCAAAAAATTTATTGACATTCATTTCATCCTTTGTCTCAAAAGACAAAAATACCCTTTTAACTATTTTCGTTCTTGTTTTGACTTAGCTTCCAGTTTAACTATTCCTATCGATGTGATTCGTGACAGTGACCTCATGGACCCAAATGAACAAAGCTTGAGCTAAACACTTGGACTCAAAAGTTCACAAACCTTTTCCAAGTTTAGCTTAATGCCAACTGACTCCACTAAAGAGTTGACACTGAAAATCTCTCGGTTCAAATGAATTTATTTTCTACTCAAGAATTCAACCTAATTATGATGAGCGGATCCACTAAATATTATCTATGTTTACCCTTCATGAATGTCATCATCTAGTCGGGATTTACTAAATTACCATTTTACCCTTCTAGCTGTTATTTCCTCAACTCCTTTGTCGCTTGTGAATAAGTTAGAAACAATGTATTGACGAGGAGCTAACAAGTCACATTGTTTCATCCAAAAGAGTCATGACTCAATTTGGACACTGGCCAGTTCATTTATTCACACTCCAAGGAACAAAGCATGAGGTGACATGCATTGCATTTCAGCAATCTTGTACATGAATTCCATATCTATGAGAACTTCACAAAGTTACTCATGACATACTCACAACTTAGTACTTCACCAATAGGCCCTGTTCGAAATCACATAGTGAGTCCGAACTCTGACTTTCTCAAATGAGAATACTAAGCTATGAAATGGCATGTCTCATTTCAGGATTAAGGTAAGCATGATGCAATTCATACATAGTGACTTCGAGACATAAGAGGTTAAATGGTTTGTTTTTATCTTGTCTCTAGAAGTGCACTGGTCAATTCAGTACCTTCGGAAGATACCTACAAGAACTATAGAGTCTCCAACTCTCAATGCCTCATAACCAGACATCATAGATTCTTCTACCAATCATACTGAGGTCAATAGTCCTTTGACCCTAAGATTGCGAATATATCGTTTTAAGCAAACTACGAAGAGTTTGTTCATGCAAATCTACATTTGTCTCTTCGTAAGTTGTTAAGTTTGTTTATAGACTAAAAGACTAAGGTTTTATCATAAAGCTTCAAACAAAGAAAGAATGAATGAACGTTTCAACTTTATTAATGAATGAATAGGCAATTACAAGCAAGAGTCTTCATGACACTTTATTACATCAAATGTACAAAATAAAGATTACAACTCTTCTTGTGGGCACCATTGACAACATCGGCAAGATTCCCAAAGCCCCGAGGCAATACGAATACGCCATCGTCGCTATTGACTACTTCACTAAGTGGGTCGAAGCCGAGCCTCTGGCCAGGATCACCGAGGCCAACACTACAAACTTCATCTGGAAGTCCATAATATGCCGCCATGGCATCCCCGCGTCGATCGTGACCGATAACGGTGCGAAGTTCGACAACGCGAGGGTTAGAGATATCTGCGCCCAATTAGGGATAAGCAAGACATTCTCATCCCCGCGACATCCACAGGCTAATGGCCAAGTGGAAGCCGTCAACAAGACGATTAAAAGCAATCTCAAGAAAAAGCTCGAAGCCAAAAAGGGTGCCTGGGCTGAGGAATTGCCTTTCATCCTATGGGCCTATCGAACGACCGTTCGAAACGCCACTGGAGAGACCCCCTTCTCCCTAGCCTTTGGGATTGAAGCAGTGGTCCCAGTGGAAATGGAAGTCCCCACCTACCGGGTCAACACTTTCGACGAAAAAGAAAATGATGAGGCCATGCGCCTCGAATTGGATCTGATCGACGAGAAAAGATCCGAGGCCCTCACCAGACTTGCTGCACAAAAGCGAAAGGTTGAGAGATACTACAACGCCAAAGTCAAAAGGCGGATCTTCACCGTCGGCAGCCTTGTACTCAGACGCGTGTTCCAAAACACCCAAGTGCAAGGCGCCGGGGTCCTAGGCCCAAATTGGGAAGGACCATATAGGGTTCGACAAGTCATACACGACGGAACCTACTACATCGAACACACGGACGGAACTCCAATCCGGCACCCATGGAACGCCGAGCACTTAAGGCAGTACCACCAGTGACCAAGTCTCCCCATTTATTGCTCTGATTTCCCTTATTCAATAAGGCCTACGCGCCACTGTTCAAGGATGTTCCCTGTCAGCAAAACTTAATAAGAAATAAAGTTTGAGGTCTTTCCACCCACTTTATCACAGTTTTTAGTCATCATGGCATGACCTGTAAACTAAAAACTCGGGGGGCTATGGGTCCTGAGACGTACACTCGAGAAATTACGGCATAAAAAAAAAACCTTAAGCCCCCCACTCACGGGATACAAAGGCTTAAGAAGCTCGAATCCTGACGGCTCGTCAGGCATACGGGTCCGAGAAAAGACGTCGACCTAACCCGACGCAACACACCTGCTCGGTCACTCAATAGCACGAGCTCAAAGACGCCGGCCTAACCCGGCGCAACACATAAGTCCGGTTGCTCAACCCACGAGCACTTCGGTCGCTCAACCCACGACCACTTCGGTCGCTCAACCCATGCCTAAGTCCCCCACGGGGATACAGACTTAGGAAGCTCAGACCCCGACGGCCCTTCGTGCATACGGGTTCGAGTAAAACGTTGGCCTTCCCGGCGTGCCGTAAGACGCGTAAAGGCGCAGGTGAAAGACGTCTTCCGGGACGCATGTAAGTCACGTAAAGGCGCTGCCTCAAACCCTAAAAAGGCCAAATTTGAGCCAAACAAATATTCGCCAGCCTCAGGGCACGAACACCTAAGACGCCGGCCTAACCCGCCGCAATAGGGTTTGAGTAAAAGACGTCGGCCTAACCCGGCGCAACCGCGTTCGCTTGCCCCAGGGCAAGCGGGCCTATAAGACGTTGGCCTAACCCGACGCAACCGCGTTCGCTTACTCGAGGGTAAGTGGGCCCAAAAGACGTCAGCCTAACCCGACGCAACCGCGTTCGCTTACTCGAGGATAAGCGGGCCCAAAAGACGTCGGCCTAACCCGACGCACCCGCGTTCGCTCACTCCAGGGTGAGCGGGCCCAAAAGACGTCGGCCTAACCCGACGCAACCGCGTTCGCTTGCTCCAGGGCAAGCGGGCCCAAAAGACGTCGGCCTAACCCGGCGCACCTACGTTCCGACGCTCAAGGGCGCGAACACTAAAAAGACGCTGGCCAAACCCGGCGCACCTACGTTCCGACGCTCCAGGGCGCAAACACTAAAAGACGTCGGCCTAATCCGACGCAAAGCGCGTTCGCTTGCTTCAGGGCACGAACCCAAAAGACGTCAGGCTCAGCCGGCGCACCATAACCGCTCGGTCACTCAATGGCACGAGCTCCGAAGACGCTGGCCTAACACCGGCGCAATTTACGTTCGATTGCTCCAAAGCGCGAACTCCTAAGACGCCGGCCCAACCCGGCGCAACATACACGTCTAGTCGCCAAAGACAAGGACGCAGAGCCCCCGGGAACTACCCGATACGACCTCTTCGATCGCCGGAAGGCACGAAGCGAAGTCACTGGGTCACAGCCACATTAGGCACGCTGAATCGTCGGCCTAACCCGACAGGCCGATACCACCGTTCAAACACGGGTCGGCCAATCGCCTAACTGGGCACAAATGCCCCCTCACATCGAACGTTTAAACGACGACGAGTCGTGACGATGAAACGAGCGGAGGACGAACCCCAGTTAAGGACGCAAAATCTGCCAAGACTATTGGTAAGAATGCAGGCCCTTCGGGCCACGTTGGCCCGCAAAGAAGGCATATACGAGTGAAAATTACTCGAAAAATGAGATAGGCATTCGACATGAAAGCAACAAAAATATATCATAAAAACAGCCACGGCTCTGAATCCAATAAACGCGTGCTGAACAAAAAGGGCGTCAAAAATAAATGAAATCCTAGAAAAGGAAAAGAAAGCAAAGCGCTAAACATACGCGCTGAAAAAGAAGCCACACGGCTCAAACAGTACCCTCATCTAGCAGGGGAAATAGGGTGTCGAAGAATTCAAAGGTGACCCCCCGGGCCTCGTTCTCGTTCGCGGTCGCATCCCGACACTCTACCGCTCCGGCACGGCAGGCTTCCTCGGTCCCTATGTCGTAGTCATCCTGCAAGTCGGACGCTCTTCGCTCCACTTCAGCAAGCTGGGACGAGAGGCGAGCGTTTTCCTCCGCCAGAGAGTCGCGCTCGCGCTCCGCCCCGAACGCGCGCCGTTTCGCTCGAAGTAAGCTGGCGGTGCGACGTCACCAAGGCATCGGATCGAGCATCTAGTTGCCTCCGAAGGTCGGTAACCTCAGTGCGAAAAATCTCCACTGATCGGGTCGCCACCTCGCAAGCTCGCCGTTCTTCGGTAAGCTCCCCCGCCATCTTGGCCACTGACAGTTCGGCTCCGTCGCGCTGGCCTTGTGCGATTTGGAGTTCTACCCTGGCCTCACGAAGCTGGTCTCGAAGCATCTCGGTCTCCGCCCCCTGCTGCGAACCTCGCTCGACTTGAGCCAACCTAGCCTTCGTCCGAGCAAGCTCCTCCTGAGATGCCCCTAAGCGCCGGATGAAGTCATGCAAAATCCTGTCGCTTCGCCTGGCCCTCGCATACGCCTGCGACGACAAAGAAGCTAGGGTTAAAACTGAAACCTACGCTTACAACAGAATAAACAGAAATACTGACCCTCTGAGCGTCGGTAACCCCCGCCTGGAAGAAAGCAATGTCGCTCTTCGACACCACGCCCTTCCACCAGGATAGTGGGGATCCCTCGAGGTGGCGGAAACAATCCCCTCGAGCCTCTATCGCCTCCAGCTCAACCGCCGAGTTCGCCCTCTTGGGTTCAGAACGCTCGTAGGGAGGTGCCGATGTCGAAGCCCTCTTCAAAGAAACACGAGGCTCCGGTTCGACTAGATCGGCAGTCTCGGCGCGCTCTACCTTCGCCTTGCGGTCAGCGACCCTAGAGCGAACCTCCACCATTGACTCAGGGTCCCGAGAAGCAAGGGCCAGCTGTTGTCAATGGTGCCCACAAGAAGAGTAGTAGTGTCTATTTATGTACATTTGATGTCATATAGTCTTACGAAGACTCTTGCTTGTAATTGCTTATTCATTAATAATAAAGTTGAAACGTTCATTCAATCTTCCTTGTCTGAAGCTTTATGATAAAACCATAGTCTTTTAGTCCATAAACAAACTAAACAACTTGCGAAGAGACAAATGTAGATTTGCATGAACAAACTCTTTGTAGTTTGCTTAAAACGATATATTCGCAATCTTAGGGTCAAAGGACTATTGACCTCAGTATGATTGTTAGAAGAATCTATGATGTCTGGTTATGAGGCATTGAGAGTTTGGGACTCTATAGTTCTTCTAGGTATCTTCCGAAGATACTGAATTGACCAGTGCACTTCTAGAGACAATATAAGAACAAACCATTTAACCTCTTATGTCTCGAAGTCACTATGTATGAATTGCATCATGCTTACCTTAATCCTGAAATGAGACATGCCATTTCACACCTTAGTATTCTCATTTGAGAAAGTCAGAGTTCGGACTCACTATGTCATTCCGAACAGGGCCTATTGGTGAAATACTAAGTTGTGAGTATGTCATGAGTAACTTTGTGAAGTTCTCATAGATATGGAATTCATGTACAAGATTGCTGAAATGCAATGTATGTCACCTCATGCTTTGTTCCTTGGAGTGTGAATAAATGAACTGGCCAGTGTCCAAATTGAGTCCTGACTCTTTTGGATGAAACAATGTGACTTGTTAGCTCCTCGTCAATACATTGTTTCTAACTTATTCACAAGCGACAAAGGAGTTGAGGAAATAACAGCTAGAAGGGTAAAATGGTAATTTAGTAAATCCCGACTAGCTGATGACATTCATGAAGGGTAGCATAGATAATATTCAGTGGATCCGCTCATTATAATTAGGTCGAATTCTTGAGTAGAAAACAAATTCATTTGAACCGAGAGATTTTCAGTGTCAGCTCTTTAGTGGAGTCAGCTGGCATTAAGCTAAACTTGGAAAAGGTTTGTGAACTTTTGAGTCCAAGTGTTTAGCTAAAGCTTTGTTCATTTGGGTCCATGAGGTCACTGTCACGAATCACATCGATAGGAATAGTTAAACTGGAAGCTAAGTCAAAACAAGAACGAAAAATAGTCAAAAGGGTATTTTTGTCTTTTGAGACAAAGGATGAAATGAATGTCAATAAATTTTTTGACAAGTTCATTTGATGACTTAATGTCACTCGGCCATAATATGATTAATTGGGCCTTGTGGATTAATTTCATTTCATAAGAATTTTATTGAAAATTCTTAATGGGCCTTTTTCATGTTGTCATGAACAAAATGGAAAAGCTTCTAGAAGCCCCTTCTAGAAGGTGATAGGCGCCCATAATACCCATAGGAAGAGAGAATATTTTGTGCATAAATGTATCAAGATACTTGCCAAAAGAAAAAGAGGAAACAAATTTCCCCTAAGAGGAAACATGGTGGGCGCCCAAATGTGGTCAAGAGAGAAGCAAACAAAAGAGGAAACAAATCCAAGGACTTACTTGTTTTGTCTTGGACGTGCACCTCTTTGAAGGAAAAGGGAAATTGGCTCATGAATATGTGATATTCTATAGAAGAGGAAACTACCTTATTGAAGGTGAGACCTCTCCTATAAATAGGAGCCTCATTCCACACTTTTCATTCATCCAAAGTTTTAGAGATTGAGAGCTTCTCTCTCTAGACTTGGCCGCCCCTTCCTCTCTCTCTCTCTAGTTTATATTTTCGATTTTTCTTGTCTTGGCACCTAGGTCCTCACTCGACCTAGTGTTTAGCTCTGCGACTTCGAGACTTGTTCTTAAGTCGTAGTGTTTAAAAGTGCCCACTCACTAATTCCTTCTTTTCGAGTGATTTAGTGATAGAAACTTTCGTGGTTGCTCGAGGTGCCGAGGAAAGAAAGAGAGACGTGCTGCGAGGGGAGACGAGCATTGCAACTTTCCAAAAAGCTTCTACAAGGTTCAAGCTTCAAGAAAGGTTAGTATGTTTAATAGCTCATATTAGTTTTATTTACATGTACATGCTCTTGTCTAGGTTAGTAAAAACTAGTTTTACTTAAAAAGAAAATTTTTAAAATTCCGCCGCTTAACGAAGCGTTAAACTCTTTCTTAAACCCTAGATCGATTCCAACAAATGGTATCAGAGCTATGGTCAAAGGAATGCATGTGCATGTTTTTAAATTATGAGCTTGAAAATCGTTTTCGAAAGTTTACTAATTTTGTGACTAGTTTTGTTATCTTGCTAGTTTCTTATTTTTACTTGAATCGTTTTATGCTTGTTGTTATTTCTTTTATGCCTTGTTATTACCTTGCTAATAAAACACAAATAAAAGCTTTAAACAACATCTTAAAACGTTCCGTTACACTTGATTCTTTTTCGCACCTAAGTAGGACAAAGTTTTAATTTATTTCTTTTTCTTCGAGCTGGAGTAAACCCGCATTAAAAGTGGCATAACTCTCTGCTCAGAAATCGAAATTTAATTATTCTTGAATCAAATTAAAGCTCTGTCTGTCCTCTGTCCAATGCCACCGGTTTCGGCTCAAAAGGACATCGGAGCCGCCAGTTATGGCGATTTTACTCCGAGGTGCGCGGCTGTGCTGAACCTCCAGTTTTTTAGAATTCCGGATTTTCAACCCCACTACCATGAGTTATAGAACTCTAATGAGGAAATTTTCTTGAGCAAAATTGTTTTTTATAAGATTATAAACATGATGTGTAAGATAAAAATGTTTTGATTTTTGAAAGTTTAATTGAAATTGAATTTTTACAAAACTAGTTTGAATTTTGAAAAATTGTTTTCACTATCAAACTTGAAAAATATTTTGTCATCCAAATCAAATAAGTTTTCAAAATGTTTTCAAAACTATATCTATATGACAAATGTTCAAAATCTTTATGCTCTTGAAAATTTGAGTGGGAGGTCTCTTTGTAGACAAAGCCGAAAAATAAAAAGATGTGTAATCTCAAACTTTCAAGTGTTCGAATGAGTTGAAGTTCACACTTCCCTCACGCACTTTCCCGAAATAGAAAATAGGAAAAGATCGAGTATGTACCTTGTGCCTTTATGCACTAATACTGCTCTGAACATGTCGATCTAGGATTCTCTTCTAGTTGTCCGCTCTGTCGCTCTCTAACTAGGAAATCTGTTTCCGAACTTAAAAGAGTCGATGAACCAACTCCAAAAACTAAGTGGGAGGGTTATACTCGTTGTTTGTAACCCGCGATCCCCAACACTAATGAAAGATACAATAACGTGGGACTAAGAGCCGCTCTTGCGACCCTCACTTAAATGTGAGTACTCCAAGGCGTTATTGCTTCGATCATTGCTCAATGAGCTACGTCCGAGAGTGATGCAATGATGGCAAGGCCTCCCCTTGGGGGATTGTTTTTCAAAGCTGATCTTTTGGACTAAGTGGTTGGTTGCACACTTAGGCTCAATCCCTAGTATCCTTCCTTAAGGCTCTGCGAAAGGATATGAGTGATCAAACCAATTTACAAGGTGGCTAGTCAAAATGATGTACTGACATCTTGGCTTAGCATTAATGATGTGTCATTTACTTATAAATGGAGATTTTTTGCGGCCTTCTCTTGAGGGAGTAAATTATCGTTTAGTTTATAACACCTTTGGATTTTATATAAAGTCTTAATAAAACTTAAATCCTAAACCAAAGACTAATCATAAACTTGTTTCAACTTAAATAGGCAATATGTCTCTCAACCCTCTCTCAATCTTTCTTTCCTCGAACAAACTCGAAAACGAAAACTACGTAGATTCGAAACGTAACCTCGACATAATACCTACCGTTAACAAGCACAAATGGGTACTCACCACCCCGTGTCCTCCTCTGACGAATGATGATTCAACTCAAGAGGACAATGACGCCTTAGCGGCCTGGCTTCGATCCGATGAGATTGTGAGGTGCTATATCTTGGCATCTATGAACAATATGCTGAAAGAGCAACATCATGACTTCGAGACTGCCGCTGACATGCTCTACAATCTCCTTGAGATGTTTGGAGGGCAAAGGCGTCAAACAAGGCTACAAGCAGTCCGACAGTTTATGAACTGTCATATGCAGGCTAGGACTCCTATTGGAGACTTCATGATACTGATCATTAGTTTTCTGAATAAAATGGAAATCCTAGGATCTGAAACTGATGGGAAGAATATCATAGATATGATCTTAGAAACTCTCCTCGAGTCTCTTGATACCTTCATGCTGAACTACTCCATTACAAAGCTAAAGTACACTGTTACCGAGCTTATGAAGGAGCTTCACACTGCTGTAGGTCTCAATAAGAGAAAGAGGAATCAAGGAGAGGCACATGCTACTGAACACAAAGCCTCCGCCTCTAGAACTGAGAAGAGACCTCACAAAGCCGATAAGAAGAACTGTCATGCCTATCTCAAAGCCAAGGAACATAGTATTGTACTAGTTACCGAAGCATGCTTAGTAGCTGATAATGTATCATCGTGGATTATTGACTCCGCTGCTACTAACCATATTTGTTGTTCCTTGAATGGTTTCAAGAAAACCAAAAGCTTAGAGGAAGGCGAGTTCTGTTTCAAATGGGGTGATGGGAGCCTGGTGTCTGCAAAGGCTATGGGATCCGTGACGCTGTCTTTTGAAGACCGCACTTTAAACTTGAATAATGTTTATTTTGTTCCTACATTTGGGAAGAACTTAATATCCGTTGCTCGTCTTCGTGAGCAAGATTATTGTTTAAAGTTCATTAAGAATGGAATTCGTATTTCGTTTCCTGATAATTCTTTTGTCACTGATGCATGTATGAAGAATGGTCTTTTTTACATCTATCCCACTCAACCTTCTCTTTTAGACACCGAAATAGATAACGATCTAATTAGGGAGCCAAAGAGGATCAAACTTTCCGAATCCTCCGATCTAACAAAATCAACATACCTCTGGCACTTAAGACTTGGTCATATCAGTCTATATAGGATTAAGAGACTTGTGAGGGATGGTCCACTCCAAGCCTCTGCAATAGGTTCACTATCTACTTGTGAATCCTGCATAGAAGGAAAAATGACTAAGCGACCTTTCTCCAATAAAGGTCGAAGAGCCACTGAGTTGCTGGAACTAATACATTCTGATGTATGTGGTCCGCTCAACCAACAGGCACGTGGAGGATACGAATACTTCGTTACCTTCACTGCTGATTACTCGAGATATGGGTTTGTCTATTTGCTTAAACACAAATCCGAGACCTTTAACGTATTTAAGGTCTTTAGGGCTTTAGTGGAAAAGCAAACTGGCAAAGTGATCAAAACCTTTCGATCTGATCGAGGTGGTGAGTATATGTCTGGAGAGTTCGATGACTTTCTTAAAGAAGAAGGTATCGCTTCTCAGCTTACCGCACCTGGCACACCTCAACAAAACGGAGTGTCAGAGAGAAGAAACCGAACTCTTATGGAGATGGTTAGATCAATGATGAGTTACTCATCACTCCCGCTTTCCTTTTGGGGATATGCCCTCGAAACAGCCGCCTACATTCTGAACCAAGTTCCGTCCAAAACGGTTCCTGGTACTCCTTATGAACGATGGACTGGCCGTAAAGTGAATCTTGGCCGCATCCGAATTTGGGGTTGCCCTGCACACGTGCTGAGGCAAAAGACTAGCAAGTTGGCTAGTAGGTCAGAATTGTGCCTGTTTGTAGGATATCCGAAGGAAACCAAAGGTTTTACTTTCTATAGTCCCGAGGACGATAAGACTTTCGTTAGCACGAATGCTCGTTTCCTTGAGGAGGACTTTATGAAGGATGCGAAACCTAGAAGCAAAATTGTGCTTGAAGAAAAGTTGTGTGAGGAAGCTTGTACCTCATCTGTAAGAACTGTTCTTACCCCAACTGAAACACAACCTAACTCATCAGAATCTCGTCAAGAAGTACTTAGACGTAGTGGGAGGGCTACTCAAAAGCCTGACAGGTACATGTCTTATGGAGACTCTCTTGTAGCCGTCTCCGACATGGATGACCCTGTTTCCTATAGCCAAGCGATGGCTTGTTCTGAATCAAACCTTTGGCTTGACGCCATGAAAGTTGAAATGCACTCGATGTATGTCAACAAAGTCTAGAAACTTGTAAACCTTCCTGAAGGGATTAAACCCGTAGGGTGTAAGTGGATATACAAGAAGAAAAGGGGTCCTGATGGGAACGTCGAGACGTTCAAAGCACGACTTGTGGCAAAGGGTTATACCCAAAAAGAAGGGATTGACTATGAAGAAACCTTCTCGCCAGTCGCGATGCTTAAATCCATCCGCATACTCCTATCCATAGCTGCAGCTCTCGACTATGAGATCTGGCAAATGGATGTCAAGATAACCTTTCTGAATGGCAATCTTGATGAACGCATTTACATGGCTCAACCAGACGGTTTCGTGGAAGAAGGTCAAGAGACCAAGGTTTGTGAGTTACTTAAGTCCATTTATGGACTAAAGCAAGCATCTAGGTCATGGAATATTAGATTCGATGAAACTGTGAAAAGCTTCGGCTTTGAACAGTCAATAGATGAGCCTTGTGTTTACAAGTTAATACACGAACGCAAAGTTGTGTTTCTGGTACTATATGTCGATGATATACTACTAATTTGTAATGACGTGGGTAAGTTATCTGAGGTTAAGGTCTGGCTAGCAAAGCAATTCGATATGAAGGATCTAGGAGAAGCCGCGTACATTCTGGGGATCCAAATCTTTCGAGATAGGAAAAACCGGACCCTGTCGCTCTCTCAAGCATCTTATATTGATAAGGTGATGGATCGCTTCTCGATGCAAGACTGCAAGAGGGGTCAAACACCCTTTAGGCATGGAGTTTCACTCTCTAAGGACCAGTCTCCCAAGACTGCACAAGAGATTGAAGACATGAGGAAAATTCCTTACGCCTCTGCCGTAGGAAGCCTTATGTATGCTATGCTTTGCACTAGACCTGATATATGTTTCGCCGTTGGCGTAGTTAGCCGTTTCCATTCCAACCCTGGACCCGAGCACTGGATTGCTGTTAAGCATGTTCTTAAGTATCTTCGAAGAACTAGGAACTTGATGCTTACATACTCAGGTACTGACCTGACTATGACGGGATATACCGACTCCGATTTTCAAGCGGATAAGGATTCCAGGAAATCCACTTCGGGATCTGTGTTCATCCTTAATGGTGGAGCTGTTGTGTGGAGAAGTATTAAGCGATCTTGCATTGCTGACTCCACAATGGAAGCAGAATATGTGGTTGCTTGTGAAGCATCCAAAGAGGCTGTATGGCTTAGAAAGTTCCTTAAGTATTTGGAAGTTGTTCCAAACGTCGACGAGCCCATGACTCTTTATTGTGATAATAGTGGGGCTGTCGCTAACTCAAAGGAACCTAGAAGCCATAAGCGCTCTAAACATATTGTGAGGAAATACCATTTGATTCAAGAGATCGCGCAAGGCGGAGACGTGGAGGTGAAGTAGATCTCTGGAAGATCCATTCACCAAGGCCCTAGCGAACATGGTCTTCGACCAACTTCGAGAGGGATTAGGCATGTAGGACTACTCACATCTTCTTTGAGTCAAGTGGGAGTTTGTTGTCAATGGTGCCCACAAGAAGAGTAGTAGTGTCTATTTATGTACATTTGATGTCATATAGTCTTACGAAGACTCTTGCTTGTAATTGCTTATTCATTAATAATAAAGTTGTAACGTTCATTCAATCTTCCTTGTCTGAAGCTTTATGATAAAACCATAGTCTTTTAGTCCATAAACAAACTAAACAACTTGCGAAGAGACAAATGTAGATTTGCATGAACAAACTCTTTGTAGTTTACTTAAAACGATATATTCGCAATCTTAGGGTCAAAGGACTATTGACCTCAGTATGATTGTTAGAAGAATCTATGATGTCTGGTTATGAGGCATTGAGAGTTTGGGACTCTATAGTTCTTCTAGGTATCTTCCGAAGATACTGAATTGACCAGTGCACTTCTAGAGACAATATAAGAACAAACCATTTAACCTCTTATGTCTCGAAGTCACTATGTATGAATTGCATCATGCTTACCTTAATCCTGAAATGAGACATGCCATTTCACACCTTAGTATTCTCATTTGAGAAAGTCAGAGTTCGGACTCACTATGTCATTCCGAACAGGGCCTATTGGTGAAATACTAAGTTGTGAGTATGTCATGAGTAACTTTGTGAAGTTCTAATAGATATGGAATTCATGTACAAGATTGCTGAAATGCAATGTATGTCACCTCATGCTTTGTTCCTTGGAGTGTGAATAAATGAACTGGCCAGTGTCCAAATTGAGTCCTGACTCTTTTGGATGAAACAATGTGACTTGTTAGCTCCTCGTCAATACATTGTTTCTAACTTATTCACAAGCGACAAAGGAGTTGAGGAAATAACAGCTAGAAGGGTAAAATGGTAATTTAGTAAATCCCGACTAGCTGATGACATTCATGAAGGGTAGCATAGATAATATTCAGTGGATCCGCTCATTATAATTAGGTCGAATTCTTGAGTAGAAAACAAATTCATTTGAACCGAGAGATTTTCAGTGTCAGCTCTTTAGTGGAGTCAGCTGGCATTAAGCTAAACTTGGAAAAGGTTTGTGAACTTTTGAGTCCAAGTGTTTAGCTAAAGCTTTGTTCATTTGGGTCCATGAGGTCACTGTCACGAATCACATCGATAGGAATAGTTAAACTGGAAGCTAAGTCAAAACAAGAACGAAAAATAGTCAAAAGGGTATTTTTGTCTTTTGAGACAAAGGATGAAATGAATGTCAATAAATTTTTTGACAAGTTCATTTGATGACTTAATGTCACTCGGCCATAATATGATTAATTGGGCCTTGTGGATTAATTTCATTTCATACGAATTTTATTGAAAATTCTTAATGGGCCTTTTTCATGTTGTCATGAACAAAATGGAAAAGCTTCTAGAAGCCCCTTCTAGAAGGTGATAGGCGCCCATAATACCCATAGGAAGAGAGAATATTTTGTGCATAAATGTATCAAGATACTTGCCAAAAGAAAAAGAGGAAACAAATTTCCCCTAAGAGGAAACATGGTGGGCGCCCAAATGTGGTCAAGAGAGAAGCAAACAAAAGAGGAAACAAATCCAAGGACTTACTTGTTTTGTCTTGGACGTGCACCTCTTTGAAGGAAAAGGGAAATTGGCTCATGAATATGTGATATTCTATAGAAGAGGAAACTACCTTATTGAAGGTGAGACCTCTCCTATAAATAGGAGCCTCATTCCACACTTTTCATTCATCCAAAGTTTTAGAGATTGAGAGCTTCTCTCTCTAGACTTGGCCGCCCCTTCCTCTCTCTCTCTCTAGTTTATATTTTCGATTTTTCTTGTCTTGGCACCTAGGTCCTCACTCGACCTAGTGTTTAGCTCTGCGACTTCGAGACTCGTTCTTAAGTCGTAGTGTTTAAAAGTGCCCACTCACTAATTCCTTCTTTTCGAGTGATTTAGTGATAGAAACTTTCGTGGTTGCTCGAGGTGCCGAGGAAAGAAAGAGAGACGTGGTGCGAGGGGAGACGAGCGTTGCAACTTTCCAAAAAGCTTCTACAAGGTTCAAGCTTCAAGAAAGGTTAGTAACTTTAATAGCTCATATTAGTTTTATTTACATGTACATGCTCTTGTCTAGGTTAGTAAAAACTAGTTTTACTTAAAAAGAAAATTTTTAAAATTCCGCCGCTTAACGAAGCGTTAAACTTTTTCTTAAACCCTAGATCGATTCCAACACCAGCCTCGTAGCTCGCCTCTTTGCAGCTACACAAAACAAAGCAACGAAGGTCAAGTTCCTGTCAAAACAAAAAGTTTTACAAAACCGTAAAGTTACCTCGAGAAGCAGGAGCGACTGGTTGAGCCACGGGACTCGGGGGCCTGCTCGCCCGGAGCGCCTCCTCGGTGCCCGGAGCAAAGGGCGGGAACCACCGGGTGAGCGCCATCAGCTCGGGGGAACGGAACCGCTCGCCAGCCTTGCGGGCTTCCGACATCCCCGATATTTCTCTCACAAAGGGGAGCTCCGCTGCCCCCTCGTCCGCTGGAAAGTCGGCCAGACGACCGAAGCGAAGGGGTACCTCGCCGAAGGTGTCCGAGGTGACCCGCACCCACGCCCGGTGACTAGGCGGGTCACAATCTTCGACCAGCCTCACGTTGCCCCGAGCACGGGCCATATGAAACCCCGGCTGCCCCAGCGCCGGGAAGACGGCAACCAGATTACGGAAGTCGTCCGCGGTCATGGCGCGCTACGTCTGGCAGTGCCACTCCATGAAGCATGTAGCCAACAGGCGATAGAACGCCGGGCTCATCTGACATGCGTGGACCCCTAGTCGGGTCAGGATCTGCTTGACGATCGCGGGGAACGGGAGACGCAACCCGCAGACAAGACTCCCGATTGCCACGGCCGCATACCCGTCCCTGGGATGAGAGAGACTGTCCTCGGGGGCAGGTCTAAGCAATCCCACGGAGGGAGGAATGCTATACGTCTCCCGAAGTGTGCTGAAGACTCAGAAAGTGAGCGTGCTCGCAGCATCGATTCCCCTGCAGTCTAAGCCGACGGGGGCGACAGAGTCGCCTACTCCGTACATACGAGTCCTCTCCAGTGACCGGGCATAAGTGTAGCCCGAAGCCTCCGCGGACTCGAAGGCCGACCAGGCCGTCGCCAACACCTTCCCGTTGCGTCTCTCCTTCCCCCTCGCGGGAGGAGCCTCCAAGTCCTCTTCAGGGCCTTCCGAGCTTGACCCTAGGGGATCGTCGGAATAAATCTCGTCCAAGAAAGATTCGGACGGCACTATCGCAAGCTCAACACCCGAGGCGTCCAAGTTAGATGCCCGGGGGAGCTCAGCACCTACTACCGCTTCACCTCGCTGCTTGAGCAAGGGGGCGTCAAAGGACGCCTCGCAAGACACCAGGTTGATCACCAACCGTGACGATTGCGGGTCCTTGGACCCTTCGTCCTCCCCTTCGGGGCCACACCTAGTAGGAGGGCCGCTCCTGGGCCACGCCAGCTCGGCTATCGCCGCGGCGTCGGTCTCCAACTCCACGAGCCATTTTTCGGCCGCGCTAGAGTCTTCCTCGACAAAGAGGGGGATCATGTCGAGTTCCTCAAAGGAACCCTCGGCCACCCCACCAAAATTTGGGAGAGGGCAGGTAGGATCAACCTCGGGATCATCAACATGGGAAACAAGCTCGCTCCCCATTAAAAAAGAGGAAAAAAGTCGGCTGCCCAGGGAAAATTTCAAACTCAAAGGAATTTTCCAATTACCCACAGGCTGCCGGTGTGAACAGAAAGGGCGGGGGCTCTCCTATTTATAGGAGAGGAAGAAGCAAACCCTACTCATTCCCCCCCCCCTGCGCGCGCGACACACCCGCGCGCCAGTCCCCCAGCGCCAGGCCGCGCGCGGGTCTTGCTGCCCGGCCGGCCCGGTCCGGCAAAAAAAAATACAAAAAAACAAGGATATGCGTGCGTACGGTCACGAGTGATCGAAGGTGAAACTACCTCAACGCCTTTTTCTCTTCTAAAGTTCACGACTTAAGTCCCGTAAGCCGAAACTTGGGGGGCTAATGTTACCGTTCGTTTTCGGGACCCCGGAAATTCAAAAATAATTCAAGGCCGGCCGGGTTTTACCGGCCGAAGCCCAACGGGCCCCGGCCCACCTGGCCCGAGCGCCCTGGCGCACCCACGACCCGGCACGGCCGGCGCGCGCGCACCTGCGCCCCCGGTCCTGAGGCCCCCGGCCCAACGGGCCTCAGCGCGCCCTAGCGCGGCTGGCTCACGCGCACCCTGCGCCCCGGTCTCCCGGCCCGTGCACGCTCCCGGGCACGCTCCCGCGCCTCGGCCTCCTGACCCACGTGCGCTCCCGCGCCTCGGCCACCTCGGCCGAGTGTCCTTGCCACCTCGGCCACCTCGGCCGAGCGTCTTCGCCACCTCGGCCACCTCGGCCGAGTGTCCTTACCTCCTCGATCGAGCACCTCGGCCACCTCGGCCGAGCATCCTTGCCACCTCGGCCGAGCTTCTTCGCCACCTCAGCCACCTCGGCCGAGCGTCTTTGCCACCTCGGCCACCTCGGCCGAGCATTCCTGCCACCTCGGCCGGGCACGCCGCGCCCGGCCAAGTCCTGCGCCCGGCACGCCCCGCGCCCATCAAGGCGGCATGTCCCGCGCGCCCTGCGCCCTCTTGGGTGTGAGGCCCCGCGCGCCCTGCCCCTTCTTGGGCGTGAAGCCTCGCGCGCCCCGCTCCTGGCCATCTGCGGTACACACCGCTCTCCTGCTTCTTGGCCCTTGAGCTAGAACTCCGAGCTACGAGCAAGCGACCCCTCTAAAGTCTTCACTAGAAGCTACGAGCCGGTCCTACTCTAAAGCCTCGATTCCCAAAGCCTCTGACCCCAAGATAGCCCCCGATACACAAATTGAACTACGTTCTGACCTGATCCCGACTAAAGGGTACGTAGGTAGCCAACCCTTGGCACGACACCCCCCAACACACACCTCAGGGTCTGGAGGGTGTAGCTCGGTCTACGAGCTCCCATTTTTGGCTCGGGCGTGATCACTTGGTCCGGCCTTGGATCGAACCGCCCGAGGTATTTAATCGTTGTTCATTTTCGTGCGACAACACTATCTTCCCTTGGGAGACTTCCCGCACGTACTTCTTTCTTTGCGCGCTTGAGTCCCCAAACTACGGACCGCCCATGATCGAGCCCACGATGTGCATTTGCGAGCTCTCCGGCTCTTGGTTTACCGTCCGATCTGTGATGGTAACCATCGCCAGACCTTTCCTTTCATGTCGCGGGCGTTCTCCGTTTACTGCGACCGTCCCGATCATTCTAAGGACGTATTCCTTCAGTTTCCCGTCTTGAATGAGGGCTTCGATCTGACGTTTGAGCTGGTAACATTCGAACGTCAGGTGCCCATGGTCTTGATGGTATTCACAGAATTTACTTCGATCCCGCTTTGCGGGATCTTTCGTGAGAGGAGCGGAGCTTCCTAGCTTGTCGCGGTGCAGAGCTAGGATCCGCTCTTGCGGAGTGTTCAGGGGGGTGAACGCCGAAAACTTTCGGAAGCTATCGACATGTGAGGATCTCGGTCCGGGGAGGGAGCGACCGTTAGGGGCCTGGCCTCCCTTGTTCCTCCTCTTTCGAGGGTCGGGATGATCTCCGTCCTGATCGTCGTGACGGCGACTGCTTTGTCCTCCAGACTTCCGGCCGTCTCAGCCACCGAGGTAATCCTTGATCCCCATGTAGGTGCGGGCTCTCAACATCAGCTCCGCCAACTCCCGCGAGTCCTTTCCGACAATAGACTTGAGGAAGTCGCTTGTGCGAGCTCCCTCTGTGATCGCCGTGATGGCATCCTTGTCGTTGAACCCTTCGACCTTGTGGGATTCTTCAGTGAAGCGAGCGAGGTATTGCCTCAAGGTCTCGTCTCTCCCCTGCCGGATAGACAGGAGGTAGGTTTTCGACTTCTTTTGTGCCACGAGAGTGGCGAAATGAGCAAGGAAGGCCTCTCACAAGGCCCGGAAGGACGATATGCTCCCCGGTCTTAGACTCCGAAACCATTCGAATCCCGACCCTGTGAGGGTCATGCTGAAGGCTTGTCACAGGGTGGCGTCCGCCTGTCCCTGCATTGTCATCCACATCTCGTAATGTTGGATATGGAAATTCGGGTCTGTCCGTCCGTCGTAAGGGGGGATGGACGGTAACTTGAAATTCCCCACACACGGCTGTGTGAGGATCTGAGCGGCGAAGGGAGAGTATGATTCCTCGATCCCTCCATAGGGCCTTTGTCTCCCCGACTCCCTCATTTCGATGATCTGGTTTTGGAGGCTTTGGATCATCGTTACCATGTCAAGCCCATTAGCTAGGCTGACCGCCGGGATCGCGGGAGTCGCCTGTTGATGCTCGTTGGATGCTTGGTCTCCGGCATTGGCCTGAGGTCGGCCAAGAGTTATGGCGGGGAGTGCGTCCCTCCGGGAGTTGAGCCTTTGACGGAGATCCTCCCCTCGGGAGTTTCTCTGCGCCGTTAGGTGCTCTCTCAGGTCTACGCTCAGTGCTTGGCGAGGCGAAGCCGCCCTTGGCCGGATTTTCCAGCAAGCGCTTCGGCTATCGGCCCCATCGTCCCCGAGGGCGGCTCTGGAGGATGGCTGTGTCTATTGCCGCGCCGGGTGAGACGGTCCGGCCGGGGCGCCATTCGTCCTTTTGGACCGTGACTGGGTGAGGCTAAGCACTGCCTCGTCGGTTCTTGACTCCCCCACATAGTCGGGGTCGGAGTCGCCTCTGGCGGATTTATCCTCGACGTCGTCGCCGAGAAGGTCGGCGATAAGCGTGTCGTTGACGCCGGGACGGTCTAGGTGCTCGACGAGCCATTGAGCCGTGTCCTATCAGAGCGCGGCCTCGGGGTCATTTGTCGGGTCTTGGGGCTGGATCTCATTGTCATGAGGCTGCCCACCTAGGTGATGCGCGAGGCTTCGGAGGCCGTATCTCGAGCCCATCGCCCGAGTGCCTGCGGAGGTAGTAGGAATTTGACTCATCTCTCGAGAGTCGCAGAGGTAGCACGAAAAGGGATTGGAAGGGAGAACCTCGCCAAGGTCGGGAGGTGCTCTCCTTCTAGCGCCAAAAAGTTGTCGCTCATTTTTGGACAACGATTTAGGAGCCCCAAACGGTTCAACCCAAGGCCGGACCAAGTGATCGCGTTCGGGCTCAAGCGTGTCGGACTTGGTATCCCAAGTCGTCCCTTAGCTGTTATTGATGCCTGTCTCGTCTTAACACCTGAAAAGTAGGAAAAAGAGTGTGAACTACAAAGGGGAAACAGAGGGGGTGCCTCTGTTTACCTCTCTGACGAACAACATTAGTAGGATTGCGGTGGGTAAAAGAGGTTAGGTGTTTAGAGAGCCGAGACTTGAGAGAAACGAGTGAATTATGAGTTCAGCAGCGTTTCAGTACTCAAATTCGGATTACCTATCTCGAGGGGTCGAGCCTCGTATTTATAGGCGACCAAGGGATATTTTGAAGGCCCCTTGGCCGAGTGAAGTTGAGCCGGCCATTGGGTAAATGAGATTCACTCGGCCAATGGCCGGATGAAGCGTCTGGATCAGCCAATGGCCGAGTGAAGCTGGGTTGGCCATTGGCCGGGTGAGATTCGCTCGGCCAAAGGCCGAGTGAGGCATCTGGGCTAGCCAATGGCCGGGTGACGCTGGGCTGGCCATTGGCCGGGTGAGATTCGCTCGGCCAAAGGCCGAGTGAGGCATCTGGGCCAGCCAATAGCCGAGTGAAGTTGAGCCGGCCATTGGCCGGGTGAGTGTTTTGCTCAGCCTAAGGCCGAGTGAGGCGTTTGGGCCAGCCAATGGTCGAATGAAGCTGGGCCGGCCATTGGCCTGGTGAGTTTCGGCCGGCCATTAGCCGGACGAGTTTGTCCGGCCGGCCGAAAGCGTCATCGGGTCTCATCGGGCTGATAACAAATGTCACTGGGATGAGAATGTCTTGCTGATTCCTAGTTGGGTGCAGATTTCTCTAACCCGGTCATTGTCGAATTGTGCACCATTGTCGGTCACAATTGAAGCTTGGATGCCGTGTCGGCATATGATAGACTTGCATATGAAGTTTGTTGTATTGGCGTCAGTGATTCTGGCTAGAGGCTTGGCTTCGACCCACTTAGTGAAGTAGTCGATAGCGACGATGGCGTATTCGTACTGCCTCGGAGCTTTAGGAAGCTTGCCGATTATATCCACGCCCCATTTTGCAAAGGGACGCAGCACGACAATGATGCCCAGGGGAGATGGCGGTTTCCATGGAACGTTAGAGAAACTTTGACACCTGTCGCACTTTCTCGCCCACTTGCCGGCATCTTTCTTCATCGTGGGCCAGAAATAGCCTTGTCGGAGTGCGTTGAGCGCGAGGCATCTCCTAGTGGAGTGGTTGCCACAGATGCCCTCATGAATTTCGTTGAGGACCTTAGTCGACTCTACACTATTGAGGCATCGGAGCAACGGGGTCGAGTACCCACGCTTGTACATGACTTCGCCTCTTAACACATACTTAGATGCGAGGGCCTTTAGTTTTCCGGCTTCCTTGCGGTCTTCGGGGAGTATCCCTCCTCGCAAGAAGTCTGTAATTAGAGTCACCCAAGTCAGATGAGCGGTATTCTCGATCGTCCCAACCTCGTCTCGAGAGACGGATGGTCATGAGAGAGACTCGACCGGGATAGTCCCTAACCGGTCTTCGGTGATGCCAGAACCGACACGAGCAAGAGCATCAACCTCGGTGTTCTCCTCCCTTGGGATCTGGATGATCTCAAACCAAGAGAAGGGGTCGAGCTTGGCATTTGTCTTTTCCAATAAGAAATCATGTTAGGCTCTTTGGCGATGTAATCGCCCTTGACCTAGTTTACAATCAACCTCTAGTCACAGTGTATTCATAAGTTATGTACGTTGAGCTTTTGAGGGAGCTCTAGCCAAACAATGAGGGAGCTCCGTACTTGGCCTCGTTGTTGGAGGCTTGGAATCCGTAGTGGAGGGCATCTCGTAATTTTTCCCGATCGGGATTGGTCAAAATTATGCCGGTGCCGGCCCCATGAGCATTGGACACTCCGTCTACGTGTAACTCCCAAATGGGACATGTAGGGTCAACCTTTCTCTTCCAAGCCAACAAGTCATCGGTCGAGTAATCTTCTGCTCTTCCCATGTCGGGAGTATATGAGAATTCTACCATGAATTCAGCTAGGGCCTGAGCCTTTATTGCCGATCTCGGGTGGAACTCAATTCCGTACTCACTCAATTCTTGGGACCAGATCGCCATGCGAGTCGATGTTCCCTTTTGAAGAGCTTTACCGATGGGTGTCCTGTTCAGACCGCGATAGGGTGTGCTTGGAAATAGGGGTGTAGCTTTTTGGTAGCTATGAGAAGAGCAAGAGAGAGTTTCTCTATCTCTGTATAACGCGTTTCAGCGTCGAGTAAGGCTTTGCTCACGTAGAAGATAGGCCATGGAACCTTATCTTCTTCGCGGACTAAGACAGCGCTAACTGCCCGTTCGGAGATGGCGAGGTAGACGTAGAGCGTCTCGCCTTCTTTTGGCTTGGAGAGGAACGGAGGTGTTCCGAAGTAAGTCTTCATTTCTTGGAAGGCCTTTTCGCACTCGTCCGTCCACACAAAGCCATCCGTCTTCTTTATAGTTTTGAAGAATGGTGACACTTGTCGGTTGCCTTGGCCACAAAGCGTATGAGGGCGGCAATCCGACCGGTCAGACTTTGGACCTCCTTAACTCGTCGAGGAGATCTCATATCAAGGAGTGTCTTGATCTTCTCGAAGTTCGCTTCGATTCCTCGTCGGCTAACAACGTAGCCTAGGAACTTCCCGGACTCAACCCGAACATACATTTGTTAGGATTGAGCTTCATCTTGTACCGGCGAAGGATTAAGAACATCTTCCTTAGGTTGTCTACGTGATTAGTAGCCAGTAGGCTTTTAACGAGCATGTCGTCCACGTATACTTCCATAGTCTTGCCAATTTTGTCGGCGAAGATCCGATTTACCAGTCGTTGGTAAGTAGCTCCCACATTCTTAAGGCCAAAAGGCATGACATCGTAGCAGTAGAGACCTCGATTGGTGACGAAAGTTGTCTTTATCTAATCGGGCTCATGCATTCGTATCTGGTTGTAGCCCGAGTAGGCGTCCATGAAGCTTAGTAGCTCATGTCCGGCCGTGGCGTCGACCAGTTGTTCGATGCGCGTAAGTGGAAAGCAATCTTTTAGGAAGGCTTTGTTAAGATCTTTGTAGTCTATACAAATGCGCCACTTCCCATTAGGCTTTTTAACCATGACCACATTGGCCACCCACTTGGGGTACTTTGCTTCTCGTATAAAGCCAGCGGAGAGAAGTTTTTCAACCTCTTCATTTATTGTCAGGTATCGTTCAGGATTGAACGCGTGTCTAGCTTGTACTATTTCAGCGATACTTTTGTCGTCGTTCAACCGATGCACTATCACATGGGGGTCTATTCTAGGCATGTCTGCATGAGTCCATGGAAAGACATCCTTAAACTCTCGAAGGAAGGACGCGAGTTGAGTTTTGATGGCGAGAGGGAGTTGTGCACCGATTTTCACAACCTTGTCAGGTTTGGCTTCGTCGAGAATGATTGAAGTGAGATCGTCGGGGGTGTCAACCTTCAACCTCCCACTCTCAGCGGGTATCTATTTCCCTAAACTGCCATGCGTCTTTTTTATCACATGGGTAGTCGTCTTCCGGGTGGTAGATCATGTTAACCCTTTTTTTAGCGGGCTTGCCATCCATTCCTTGGACGTAGCTTATCCTCGCTTTGGTTTGATCTCCAGCTATGACACCAATTACCTCTTCGGTGGGGAACTTCACCAGTAGGTGATATGTGGATGTAATGGCCCATAGCCTGTTCAATGTGGGTTGCATAATGATAACATTGTAGGGCGACTCCTGTTCAACCAGAAGAAAGGGGACCATGTGAACGACTTCAATACCTCCAGCAGTTCCGAAGGTGACTGGTAAATTGATGATTCCTTCGGTATGGGGCGGAGCCCCCCGAGCTTCATGCGCTCTCGGGTAGTTTTAAAGATTATATCAGCTGCGCTGCCGTTATCAATAAGGACCCCTTTCACCAAGTTGTTAGCCACTTGGGCTTTGAGGACTATTGCGTCATTGTGTGGATGCACAACTCGCTTAGCTTCCTCATTAATGAATTGTATTGTCTCGTATGGCATGGATCATGTGGTTCCTCCATCCTTCTCGGGCTGTTGTCAGTTAGTGGTGGGGACCGCAATACTTATTATTCGGAGAACGAACTCTTTGACCTCGCCTCTTTGAATCAATGCTTCAATCTGCGATACCTGTTTCCTCCCAAGAGGAGACTTCCCGACGTTCAGCCCATGACCGACTTGGTCAGAGAGGAAATGTCGGGGAAGGTCAAGCAACTCGGCGAGTGAAGCGTGCTGCTCGAAGCTCGAAGCTCACGCGCCTATGACACTTTCTAAGACCTAAGGGATCGGCTTACCGCCCAACAGAACAAACGTGGCAAAGACCTACGAGAGAGGTTGAGTGCCAGCCAGGGTCACAACCCTACGGCCCCAATCACTGAGGACCCCCACATGGCTCAAGGGTTGAAGGAAAGGCGCCAGGTGACTCCTCCCGAACGGGGAGTGACCCCCAACAGTGGCCTTGACGTCGTCACCATGATTCATAACCTTTGCAATGAATTGCGTGATCTACGTGAAGGTGGTTTGGCCGGTGATACATACGGGGTTGTAGAAGAACACTCCTCGCCATTCACTGCCCAAATTCTTGCTGAGGTGTGCACGAGAAACTTCAAACTCCCGAATCTCCCTCTCTACAGTGGGAAAACCGACCCCACTTATCACATCCAACACTACGAAACTTGGATGATAATGCAGGGTGTCTCACTCGGCTCACCGAAGAATCGAACAAGGTCGACCGCTTCGATAACAGTGACGCAATAACAGCCATCATCGAGGGCTGGCGCACTGGGGACTTTTAAAAGTCCGTCGTAGGCAGAGTCCCTTCTACAATGGCCGAGTTAATGAACAGAGCCAAGACTTTCATGGGGGTTGAATATTACCTCGACAGCCGTAGGAGCAATAATCAAAACTCCCGCCGTCGAGACGAGTCCGTCAACGAACAAGGCAACCCCCAAAAGAAACTGAATAAGGGAGGTCAAGCTTCCGTTGGCCGAACCCCTACGTCTCAAAAGCCGCATCTTGCGAACAACTTCCGAGACTATTCACAATTCACACCTTTGAACGCCCCGGTAGATCGAATCTATGCTGTAGCGCATGACAAATTCACCACTCCAGCTCCAATGAAAGGCGACCCCGTATCTTGCGATCAGTCCCGTTATTATGTGTTCCACCAGGATTATGGTCACATTACCGCTCAATGCTTTGCGCTCAAGCGACAGATTGAGACATTGATCCAAAGAGGCGAGCTCAAAAGAGTTCGTTCTCCAAATGATAGGTGCTGCGGTCCCCACTAACGATATGCCACAACCTAGGAAGGGTGGAGGAACCAACACTAACACCGACCACGCCATGGTCATGGCTACAACCGACACACAACTCCACGTCGTCACCACCATACTAGGTGGTTTGCAAGACGGAGATTCAGCCCGGCAAAGGAAAAAGCTCCTTAGGGCCGCCTCTCAAGAAGGCCTTGCCGGGCAGGTTAACCTCATCTATAAGGAACCTCTGTCTGTACCATACGAGATGATACAATTCATCAATGAGGAGGCTAAGCGAGTTGTACATCCACAAAATGACGCAATAGTCCTCAAAGCCCAAGTGGCTAACAACTTGGTGAAAAGGATCCTTATTGATAACGGCAGCGCAGCCGATATAATCTTTAAGACCACCCTAAAGCGCATGAAGCTCGGGGGGCTCTGCCCCATCCCGACACAGACACCTTTGTTTGGGTTCACAGGAGAAAAGGTCATGACCGAAGGAATCATTCATTTACCGGTCACCTTCGGAACCACCAGAGGTATCGAAGTTGTTCACTTGGTCCCCTTTATTGTGGTTGACCATGAGTCGCCCTACAATGTCATCATTGGGCGACGCACATTGAACAGGTTAACGGCCATCACGTCCACATATCACCTACTGGTGAAATTCCCCACCGAGGAGGGAATTGGCGTAGTGGCTGTTGATCAGACCCAATCGAGGATATGTTATGTCCAACGTGTGGACGGCAAGCCCGCTTAAAAAGGGTTAACATAATCTACCAGTTAGAAGACGACTACCCGTGTGATCAAAAAGATGCAACGACAGCTCGGGGAACTAGATCCCTGTAATGAGATCAAGAGGTTGAAAGTTGACACCCCTGATGATCTCACTTCGATCGTTCTCGATGAAGCCGAACCTGACCAGGTTGTGAAGATCGGTGCACAGCTCCCTCTCGCCATCAAAACTCAACTCGCGTCCTTCCTTCGGAAGTTTAAGGATGTCTTTGCGTGGACTCATGTAGACATGCCTGGAATAGACCCCGATGTGATTGTGCACTGGTTGAACGACGACAAAAACATCGCCGAAAAAGTACAAGCTAGACGCGCGTTCAATCCTGAACAATACCTAGCGATAAACAAAGAAGTTGAAAAGCTTCTCTCCGCTGGCTTCATACGAGAAGCCAAGTACTCCATGTGGGTGACCAACGTGGTCATGGTAAAAAAGCCTAATGGGAAGTGGCGCATTTGTGTAGACTACAAAGATCTTAACAAAGCGTTCCCAAAAGACTGCTTTTCGCTTCCACTCATCGAACAACTGGTCGACGCCATGGCCGGACATGAGCTACTAAGCTTCAAGGACGCCTACTCTGGCTACAACCAGATACAAATGCACGAGTCCGATAAGATAAAGACAACCTTCATCACTGATCAAGGCCTCTACTGCTACAAGGTCATGCCTTTTGGCCTTAAGAATGCAAGAGCTACTTACCAACGATTGGTAAACCGGATCTCCACCGATCAAATCGGCAAGACTATGGAAGTATACGTGCACGACATGCTCATTAAAAGCCTACTGGCTACTAATCACGTAGACAACATGAGGGAGATGTTCTTAATCGTCCGCCGGTACAAAATGAAGCTCAATCATAACAAATGCGTGTTAGGTTGAGTCCGGGAAGTTCCTAGGCTACATCGTTAGCCGGCGAGGAATCGAATCAAACACTGAAAAAATTAAGGCACTCCTTGACATGAGATCTCCTCAACGAGTTAAGGAAGTCCAAAGTCAAACTGGTCAAATTGTTGCCCTCTCGCATTTTGTGGCTAAGGCAACCAACAAGTGTCAACCGTTCTTCAAAGCTATAAAGAAGACGGACGGCTTTGTATGGACGGACGAGTGCAAAAAAGCCTTCCAAGAAATGAAGGCCTACTTTGGAACACCTTCGTTCCTCTCCAAACCGAAGGAAGGCGAGACGCTCTACGTCTACCTCGCCGTCTCCGAACGGGCCGTAAGCGATGTATTAGTCCGCGAAGAAGATAAGGTTCAATGGCCTATCTTCTACGTGAGCAAAGCCTTACTCGACGCCAAAACGCGCTATTCAGAGATTAACTCTCTCTCGCAATCCTCATAGCCGCCAAAAAGCTACGCCCCTACCTCCAGGCTCACCCTATCACAGTCCAAACAGGACACCCCATCGGTAAAGCTCTTCAAAAGGGAACATCGACTGGCATGGCGATCTGGTCCCAAGAATTGAGCAAGTACGGAATCGAGTTCCACCCGAGACAGCAATAAAGGCTCAAGCCCTAGCCAATTTTTCGTTGTAGAATTTTCCTATACTCCCGACATGGGAAGAGCTGAAGATTACTCGACCGATGACTTGTCGGCTCGAAAGAGAAAAGTTGACCCTACGGGTCCCATCTGGGAATTACACGTAGACGGAGCGTCCAATGCTCAGGGAGCCGGTGCCGGTGTCATTCTAACCAATCCCGATCAACAGAGTACGAAGCCTCCAACAATGAGGCCGAGTACGAAGCCCTCATTGTGGGACTAGAGCTCGCTCTAAAGCTCAATGTACAAAATTTACGAATACACTGTGACTCGCAGTTGATCGTAAATCATGTTAAGGGCGACTACATAGCCAAAGAGCCTAACATGATCGACAACCTGGCAAAAACAAATTCTAAGCTAGACGCTTTCTCTTGGTTGGTATAAGTGGATATACAAGAAGAAAAGGGGTCCGGATGGGAACGTCGAGACGTTCAAAGCATGACTTGTGGCTAACGGTTATACCCAACAAGAAGGGATTGACTATGAAGAAACCTTCTCGCCAGTCGCGATGCTTAAATCCATCCGCATACTCCTATCCATAGCTGCAGCTCTCGACTATGAGATCTGGCAAATGGATGTCAAGACAGCCTTCCTGAATGGCAATCTTGACGAGCGCATTTACATGGCTCAACCAGACGGTTTCGTGGAAGAAGGTCAAGAGACCAAGGTTTGTGAGTTACTTAAGTCCATTTATGGACTAAAGCAAGCATCTAGGTCATGGAATATTAGATTCGAAGAAACTGTGAAAAGCTTCGGCTTTGAACAGTCAATAGATGAGCCTTGTATTTACAAGTTAATACACGAAGGCAAAGTTGTGTTCCTGGTACTACATGTCGACGATATACTACTCATAGGTAACGATATGGGTAAATTATATAAGGTTAAGGTCTGGCTAGCAAAGCAATTCGACATGAAGGATCTAGGAGAAGCCGGACCCTGTCGCTCTCTCAAGCATCTTATATTGATAAGGTGATGGATCGCTTCTCGATGCAAGACTCCAAGAAGGGCCAAACACCCTTTAGGCATGGAGTCTCACTCTCTAAGGACCAGTCACCCAAGACTGCACAAGAGATTAAAGACATGAGGAAAATTCCTTATGTCTCTGCCATAGGAAGCCTCATGTATGCTATGCTTTGCACTAGACCTGACATCTGTTTCGCCGTTGGCGTAGTAAGCCGTTTCCAATCCAACCCTTGACCCGAGCACTGGATTACTTTTAAGCATGTTCTTAAGTATCTTCGAAGAACTAGGAACTTGATGCTTACATACTCAGGTACTAACCTGACTATGACAGAATATACCTGTTGTCGCACGAAAATGAACAACTATTTATTACCTCGGGCGGTTCGATCCAAGGCCGGACCAAGTGATCGCACCCGGGCCAAGAGTGTGAACTCGATAGCCTCGAGCTAGGGTTTTCTCCGATCAACCCGCCTCTCGGGAGAGGTAGAGGGTGAGGAGGATGAGTGACCGTGCCTTGGTTGTCGGCTGCCTACGTACCCGTGTATGGGATCAGGTCAGAACGTAGTTCAAGCGTGTAGGACGCAGTATGAGGCGCGGAGCCTTGGTGGAGAGGCGTGCTCAACGAAGGAGACGAGGCACGGAGGAGTCCTCAGCGACGTCTCAGAACTTCGGAGATCGCGTATGCGAGAGAGAATGTGTGTTTTCTCTCTTTTGGAGACGTGGAAGACTCTAAGTCAAGAGTTCCTTGTTGTGGCGGATATTTCGGACGCGTAGGCGATTCCTAGTTGGAAATGCCGGACGCGTAGGCGATTTCTTGTCAGAAATGGTGGACGCGTCTAGGGTGCTAGACGCGTAGGCGATTTTTAGTAGAAAACCGTTAGAGCACTCGTGGGCTCAAGATTAATCGCTCGATCAAGAGAGGCGGCACTCGGGAGTCCCCAAAAAGTGCTTCAGAATCTCCGAGAGCGAGAAATCGTGGAGAATCCGCTTCAGGCCAAGGATGGCATCTAGAGAAGAGGAGAGAAGTCTCAAGTTCCTTGAGAAAGAATGGGATGGCTTTCCCCTCAATGAGAGGGGGTATTTATAGGTGTTTGGGGGCCTTAGAAGGCTTCTTTTTCGTCCATGTGGGACTAGGAACGCATGTGGCATCAAGTGGAGGCGCACGGCGCACAAAGAGCGGCGCACAACGCGCGGCGCGCGGCGCACGGGTTATCTGGCGCGGCGCGTAGGTGCGCGGCGCATGGAGCGCGCGGCGCGGGCGCGTCTTGGCGCGGCGCGCGCCTGCCTGGCGCGGCGCGCTGTCTTGATGGCGCGGCGCGCTGCTTGCTGCGCGGCTGGCCGGCGCAGCTTGCTGTGCGCGCGGCGAATGGCTCGTCTTGCCGGACTCTTGCGGGCCTTTAGGGGTCTTCGAATACCATTCTTGCCATGCGAAATATGAAGATTTCTACTCGACGAGAGTGGCTCGACTCGAGGAACAACTCAAGGCTCGACTTGAGAAACGACTCGAGGCTCGACTCGAGGAGAACGACTCGAGGAACAACTCGAGGCTCGACTCGAGGAGCGACCCGAGGCTCGACTCGAGGAACGTGAGGATTTGGCATGAGGACTTGTCAGTCGACTCGTGACAGAAGGCTTGCCGCTCTTCAGGACCTCCGGCCTGACCATCGGCCCTTTGAACGGCGTGTCTTCTCGGCGTCTCGGGTTTTCTGAAAATGACCGACAACATTAGCCCCCCAAGTTTATCGCTCGGGAGGCCCCGGGCGGTGAACTTTTAGTTGTTTCCGCCGGGTGTTTGAGGAAAATTTATCTCCCAGGGCTTCGCTGTCGCGAAGCTTTTGTGAACATAGAGAATATTCTTGCGAATGCTAGTGCTCTCTCTCGCTCTTCCGTTTCTCTCGACACGAGTGTGTGATTGACACGTGGAGGAGGATCCAAGCGGATAGGAGACGTAGCTCGACGCGGGCGAGGCAGACGCGTTTGCGTCCATCACTCTAGCCCCGGAGCAAAGGGGACATGCGTGGGCAAGCGGGACACGCATTTGTGTAGAGGCGGCCCGGCGTGTCGCGGCTCGTTGATCTTTTGGCGAAGTCATGCCCAAGTCTTTCTTCGATGGCATTTTGCTTGATAATATCATCAATCCGGAGTCCATGGGACTCGACGGTGACTAGCAGGGCGACGATTGTGTAATCGTGACTTATTAGGGGAAGATCATGGCTTCCGTCTCGGCCAGCTTGGAAGGCGACTGCACTTTTGCATTTTGCAAAGACGTGCTCATTCCGAGGTCTCGAAGACGGAGGTTGATGCTGCGGGCCGATGCTTCGAGAAGACGGAGTGGCACCTGGCGGAAGGCTCTGCCGCACCGGAGGGCTTCGACTGCTCGGGGATGAACGCTAAAAGTTTGACCACGCATCAAGCATAAGTCGGCCTCACGGGGCATCCGCCATTCCCGCCTTGGTGACGCTTCTTCGTCTGCGTTCGGAAGATCGGCCCTTATTCCCCAGGCGCGAGCGCGGGTCTCAACTTTGGCTGACCTGTTCTTCAGGTCGCTCCGGGTGTTTGTTCGAGGAGCGGGACTCGACTCGAGGAGACTGACTCAAGGCTCGGTTCGAGGAGCAAAGCTCGACTCGAGGAGACTGACTCGAGGAGCGAAGCTCGACCCGAGGAGACCGAATCCAGTCTCAACTCAAGGGGCTAGGCTCGACTCGGGGAGCCGACTCAAGTCTCAACTCGAGGGGCTAGGCTCGACTCAAGGAGACTGGATGGTCATTAAGGAATATGACTCTACTCGAGGAGCGGCGCTCGACTCGAGGAGTATGACTCGATTCGAGGAGCAGTGTTCGACTCAAGGAGAATGACTTGACTCAAGGAGCAAGACTCGACTCAAGGAGCGTGACTTGACTTTGAGGAGCGATGCTCGACTTGAGGAGAATGACTCGACTCGAGGGGCAAGGCTTTACTCGAGGAGAATGACTTGACCCGAGGAGCGGGGCTCGACTCGAGGAGAATGACTCAACTTGAAGAGCGAGGCTTGACTCGAGGAGGATGACTCAACTTGAGGAGCGAGGCTCGACTCAAGTGAAATGATTTGTCTCGAGGAGCAAAGCTCGACTCAAGGAGAATGGCTCGACTTGAGGAGCGAGGCTCGACTCGAGGAGAATGACTCAACTCGAGGAGCGAGGCTTGACTCGAGGAGAATGACTCGACTCAAGGAGCGAAGCTCGACTTCGAGGAGGATGAGTCGACTCGAGGAGCGAAGCTCGACTTCGAGGAGAATGGTTCAACTTGAGGAGCGAAGCTCGACTCAAGGGGAATGACTTGACTCGAGGAGCGAATTCGCTCAACTTGATGAGACTGACTCGTCTCGAGAAGCGAAGCTCGACTCGAGGAGGATGACTCGACTCGAGGAGCGAAGCTCGACTCGAGGAGAATGACTTGTCTCGAGGAGCAAAGCTCGACTCGAGGAGAATGGCTCGACTCGAGGAGCGAAGTTCGACTCGAGGAGAATGGTTCAACTTGAGGAGCGAGGCTCGACTCAAGGGGAATGACTTGACTCGAGGAGCGAAGCTCAACTCGATGAGACTGACTCGTCTCGAAAAGCGAAGCTCGACTCGAGGAGGATGACTCGACTCGAGGAGCGAAGCTCGACTCGAGGAGAATGACTTGTCTCGAGGAGCAAAGCTCGACTTGAGGAGAATGGCTCGACTCGAGGAGCGAAGTTCGACTCGAGGAGAATGATTCAACTTGAGGATCGAGGCTCGACTCAAGGGGAATGACTTGACTCGAGGAGCGAAGCTCAACTCGAGGAGACAGAGGCGGGGTTCGCGAGTTTTTGCGAGCAGCTTCAATTAACTCGCATGAAACGGGGATTCTCCCAAGGTGAGCGTGATCATGTTTTTTTGGCGATGGCGAAGATGGCATGAACTGCGCCTCGTACGGCGGTTCAGGTGCGTTGCGATTTAGTCATCATATGCAACGCCTCGTGGCGACTCAGAGCGTGTTGTGAGAGACGGTTTTGTGCGTCGTTTAGGTGTCTTAGGCACATCGCAAGGGATGGCCAAGATGCACCATGCAGGCTTCCTAGGTGTGCCGTATAGGCGTTTTAGATGAGCCATGTAGGCATTTTGGTTGCGCCATGTAGGCGTTTTAGATGCACTATGTAGGCATTTTGAGTTGCGCCCTGTAGGCGTATTGGGCTGCGCCATGTAGGCGTCTTACGTGCGCCATGTAGGCATCTTAAGCGCGCCATGTAGGCGTCTTATAGGTTGCGCCTTTAGGCGTCTTACGTGTGCCATGTAGGCGTCTTAGGTTGCGCCATGTAGGCGTCTTACGGGTTGCGCCTTTACGCGACTTACGTGCGCCATGTAGGCGTCTTAGGTTACGCCATGTAGGCGTCTTACGGGCTGCGCCTTTACGCGACTTACGTGCACCATGTAGGCGTCTTAGGTTGCGCCATGTAGGCGTCTTACAGGCTGCGCCTTTACGCGACTTACGTGCGCCATGTAGGCGTCTTAGGTTACGCCATGTAGGCGTCTTATGGGCTTCGCCTTTACGCGACTTACGTGCGCCATGTAGGCGTCTTAGGTTGCGCCATGTAGGCGTCTTATGGGCTTCGCCTTTACGCGACTTACGTGCGCCATGTAGGCGTCTTAGGTTGCACCATGTAGGCGTCTTAGGTTGCGCCATGTAGGCGTCTTACGGGCTGCGCCTTTACGCGACTTACGTGCGCCATGTAGGCGTCTTAGGTTGCGCCATGTAGACGTCTTACAGGCTGCGCCTTTACGCGACTTACGTGCGCCATGTAGGCGTCTTAGGTTGCGCCATGTAGGCGTCTTACGGGCTGCGCCTTTACGCGACTTACGTGCGCCATGTAGGCGTCTTAGGTTGCGCCATGTAGGCATCTTACAGGCTGCGCCTTTACGCGACTTACGTGCGCCATGTAGGCGTCTTAGGTTACGCCATGTAGGCGTCTTATGGGCTTCGCCTTTACGCGACTTACGTGCGCCATGTAGGCGTCTTAGGTTGCGCCATGTAGGCGTCTTACGGGCTGCGCCTTTACGCGACTTACGTGCGCCATGTAGGCGTCTTAGGTTGCGCCATGTAGGCGTCTTACGGGTTGTGCCTTTACGCGACTTACGTGCGCCATGTAGGCGTCTTAGCCTGCATCGCGGGGATGTCTTACGGCACGCCGCGGAGGCGTCTTAGCCAGCATCGCGGGGATGTCTTACGGCGCGCCGCGGAGGCGTCTTAGCCTGCATCGCGGGGATGTCTTACGGCGCGCCGCGGAGGCGTCTTAGCCTGCATCGCGGGGATGTCTTACGGCGCGCCGCGGAGGTGTCTTAGCCTGCATCGCGGGGATGTCTTACGGTGCGCCGCGGAGGCGTCTTAGCCTGCATCGCGGGGATGTCTTACGGTGCGCCGCGGAGGCGTCTTCAGCCTGCATCTCTGGGATGTCTTATGGCGCGCCGCGGAGGCGTCTTCAGCCTGCATCTTTGGGATGTCTTATGGCGCGCCGCGGAGGCATCTTCAGCCTGCATCTTTGGGATGTCTTACGGCGTACCGTGGAGGCATCTTCAGCCTGCATCTCTGGGATGTCTTATGGCGCGCCGCGGAGGCGTCTTCAGCCTGCATCCCGTGGATGTCTTACGGCGCGCCGCGAAGGCGTCTTGGTTGAACGCTCGTTCCCGCTTGTGTTCGGGTGTTTTGTCTTGGTGGAGCGTGCTTTCTTTTTGCGGAGCGTACTTTCTTGAGGATTTTGAGCGTACTTACCATTGCCTATGTCACTAGCCCCCCGAGTTTTGGGTTTACACGTGTAATCTTTGATGATTAAAAATCTTTGATAAAGTGGATTTTGAAAGAAAAACATCGAATTTTATTAATATTGCAAAAACTTGAAATCCTAAAACATTGGCTCGTAGGCCTTATTGAATGTTGGAAAGCAAAGAAATAAAATGGGGGGAGTGCTGGCTAGTGGTAGTAGTCTCTCAAGTTTTCCGCATTCCACAGGCGACGGATCGGTGTCTCGTCCGTGTAGTGTGTCCCGTCATGTATGACTTGGCAGACTTTGAAGGGTCTCTCCCTGTTTGGGATGTAGACGTCGTTACCTTGCACTTGGGTGTCATGCAGGTGTCTTCATGGACTTCGCGGAGGACCTTGGTCGACTCGACGCCATCTCTGAGTTGGGAGATTGTGTTAACTGTCTTTCTAGCAGTTTTTCCATCGATTCCCTGGACGTAGCATATTCTGGCTTGGGATTGATCTCCAGCCATGATGCCGATTCCATCCTTTGTAGAGAACTTCACCAGTAGGTGGTATGTTGAAGTGATTGCCCTTAGCCGGTTCAACGTGGGTCGCCCAATGATTACGTTGTAGGGGGACTCTTGGTCGATTACTAGGAATGGGACCATGTGAACGACTTCAATGCCTCCGGGAGTTCCGAAGGTGACCGGTAGATCGATGATGCCTTCGGTCATGACTCTCTCCCCAGTGAACCCGAATAAAGGTGTTTGGGTCGGAGTTGGGCGTAGCCCCCCAAGCTTCATGCGCTCTAAGGTGGACTTGAAAATTATGTCGGCAGCACTGCCGTTATCGATGAGAACTCTTTTCACCAAGTCGTTGGCCACTTGGGCTTTCAGCACTATCGCGTCATTGCGCTGATGCACAACTCGCTTGGTCTCTTTGTTGGTGAAGTAAATCGTCTCGTAAGGCACGGACGGAGACTCTTCGTGCGCAAAGTTTAAGGCTCGACTCGAGGAGCGAAGCTCGATTCGAGGAGAATGACTCGTCTCGAGAAGCAAGGCTCGACTCAAGGAGTGTGACGCGTCTCGAAGAGCATGGCTCGGCTTGAGGAGTATGACTCGGTTCGAGGAGCAAGGCTCGACTCGAGGAGTGTGACTCGACTCAGGGAGCGAAGCTCGATTCGAGGAGAATGACTCATCTCGAGGAACAAGGCTCGACTTGAGGAGAATGACTCGACTCGAGGAGCGAAGCTCGATTCGAAGAGAATGACTCGACTCGAGGAGCAAGGCTCGACTCGAGGAGAATGACTTGTTGTCAATGGTGCCCACAAGAAGAGTAGTAGTGTCTATTTATGTACATTTGATGTCATATAGTCTTACGAAGACTCTTGCTTGTAATTGCCTATTCATTTAATAATAAAGCTGAAACGTTCATTCATTCTTTCTTTGTTTGAAGCTTTATGATAAAACCCTAGTCTTTTAGTCCATAAACAAACTTAACAACTTACGAAGAGACAAATGTAGATTTGCATGAACAAACTCTTCGTAGTTTGCTTAAAACGATATATTCGCAATCTTAGGGTCAAAGGACTATTGACCTCAGTATGATTGTTAGAAGAATCTATGATGTCTGGTTATGAGGCATTGAGAGTTGGGGACTCTATAGTTCTTCTAGGTATCTTCCGAAGGTACTGAATTGACCAGTGCACTTCTAGAGACAATATAAGAACAAACCATTTAACCTCTTATGTCTCGAAGTCACTATGTATGAATTGCATCATGCTTACCTTAATCCTGAAATGAGACATGCCATTTCACACCTTAGTATTCTCATTTGAGAAAGTCAGAGTTCGGACTCACTATGTCATTCCGAACAGGGCCTATTGGTAAAATACTAAGTTGTGAGTATGTCATGAGTAACTTTGTGAAGTTCTCATAGATATGGAATTCATGTACAAGATTGCTGAAATGCAATGTATGTCACCTCATGCTTTGTTCCTTGGAGTGTGAATAAATGAACTGGCCAGTGTCCAAATTGAGTCCTGACTCTTTTGGATGAAACAATGTGACTTGTTAGCTCCTCGTCAATACATTGTTTCTAACTTATTCACAAGCGACAAAGGAGTTGAGGAAATAACAGCTAGAAGGGTAAAATGGTAATTTAGTAAATCCCGACTAGCTGATGACATTCATGAAGGGTAAACATAGATAATATTCAGTGGATCCGCTCATCATAATTAGGTCGAATTCTTGAGTAGAAAATAAATTCATTTGAACCGAGAGATTTTCAGTGTCAGCTCTTTAGTGGAGTCAGTTGGCATTAAGCTAAACTTGGAAAAGGTTTGTGAACTTTTGAGTCCAAGTGTTTAGCTAAAGCTTTGTTCATTTGGGTCCATGAGGTCACTGTCACAAATCACATCGATAGGAATAGTTAAACTGGAAGCTAAGTCAAAACATAAACGAAAATAGTGAAAAGGGTATTTTTGTCTTTTGAGACAAACGATGAAATGAATGTCAATAAATTTTTGACAAGGTCATTTTATGACATGTTTCACTCGGCCATGACTTGATCATTGGGCCTTGTGAATTAATTTCATTTCATAAGAATTTTATTGAAAATTCTTATTGGGCCTTTTTCATGTTGTCATGAACAAATGGAAAAGCTTCTAGAAGCCCATTCTAGAAGGACATAGGCGCCCAACATACCCAACCAAGAGAGAATATTTTGTGCATAAATGTATCAAGATACTTGCCAAAAGAAAAAGAGGAAACAAATTTGCATGAGGATGCTTTAGGGTAATCGGCCAAGAGAGAACAAGGCAAGGCAAGGAACAAAAATGGAAACAAATCCAAGCCTTCTAGAAGGCATCCTTGGCCGAGCATCTCAAGTGGGAAAAGAGGTAATTGGCTCATGAATATGTGATATTCTATAGAAGAGGAAACTACCTTATAGAAGGTGAGACCTCTCCTATAAATAGGAGCCCCTTTTTCTCACAATTGATTCATTCCAAAGTTTTAGAGATTGAGAGCTTCTCTCTTTAGACTTGGCCGCCCCTTCCTCTCTCTCTCTCTAGTTTATATTTTCGATTTTTCTTGTCTTGGCACCTAGGTCCTCACTCGACCTAGTGTTTAGCTCTACGACTTCGAGACTTGTTCTTAAGTCGTAGTGTTTAAAAGTGCCCACTCACTAATTCCTTCTTTTCGAGTGATTTAGTGATAGAAACTTTCGTGGTTGCTCGAGGTGCCGAGGAAAGGAAGAGAGACGTGCTGCGAGGGGAGACGAGCGTTGCAACATTCCAAAAGCTTCTACAAGGTTCAAGCTTCAAGAAAGGTTAGTAACTTTAATAGCTCATATTAGTTTTTTATTTACATGTACATGCTCTTGTCTAGGTTAGTAAAAACTAGTTTTACTTAAAAAGAAAATTTTTAAAATTCCGCCGCTTAACGAAGCGTTAAACTTTTTCTTAAACCCTAGATCGATTCCAACAAATTGTATCAGAGCTATGGTCAAAGATTAGCATGTACATGTTTTTTAAAATTATGAGCTTGAAAATCGTTTTCGAAAGTTTACTAATTTTGTGACAAGTTAGAATTGTAATCTTAGATTTTTTTTAATTTAATGCTCTTGTCTTTAAATTAAAAAGCATGTTGATTTTCTATGAGTTTGGGATGTTTTTAAAACACATTAGAATCAGTTCTAAAAGTTTTTAATTTTTTATATTGAAAAACGTGTTTTAAAGGTTTGAGAAATTTCGAGTAATTTTTTGTGACTAGTTTTGTTACCTTGCTAGTTTCTTATTTTTACTTGAATCGTTTTATGCTTGTTGTTATTTCTTTTATGCCTTGTTATTACCTTGCTAATAAAACACAAATAAAAGCTTTAAACAACATCTTAAAACGTTCCGTTACACTCGATTCTTTTTCGCACTTAAAAAGGACCAAGCTTTAATTTATTTCTTTTTCTTCGAGCTGGAGTAAACCCGCATTAAAAGTGGCATAACTCTCTTCTCAGAAATCTAAATTTAATGATTCTTGAATCAAATTAAAGCTCTGTCTGTCCTCTGTCCAATGCCACCGGTTTCGGCTGAAAAGGACATCGGAGCCGCCAGATATGGCGATTTTACACCGAGGTGCGCGGCTGTCTGAAACTCCAGTTTTTTAGAAATCCGGATTTTCAAACCCCACTACCATGAGTTATAGAACTCTAATGAGAAAATTTTCTTGAGCAAAAATGTTTTTCATATGATTATAAACATGATGTGTAAGATTAAAATGTTTTGATTTTTGAAAGTTTAATTGAAATTGAATTTTTACAAAACTAGTTTGAATTTTAAAAAACCGTTTTCACTTTCAAACTTGAAAATATTTTGTCATCCAAATCAAATAAATTTTCAAAATGTTTTCAAAACTATATCTATATCACATATGTTCAAAATCTATATGCTCTTGAAAATTTGAGTGGGAGGTCTCCTTGTAGACAAGCCGAAAAATAAAAAGATGTGTAATCTCAAACTTTCAAGTGTTCGAGTGAGTTGAAGTTCACACTTCCCTCACGCACTTTCCCGAAATAGAAAATAGGAAAAGATCGAGTATGTACCTTGTGCCTTTATGCACTAATACTGCTCTGAACATGTCGATCTAGGATTCTCTTCTAGGTGTCCGCTCTGTCGCTCTCTAACTAGGAAATTTGTTTCCGAACTTATAAGAGTCGATGAACCATCTCCAAAAACTAAGTGGGAGGGTTATATTCGTTGTTTGTAACCCACGATCCCCAACACTAATGAAAGATGTAATACGTGGGACTAAGAGACGCTCTTGCGACCCTCACTTAAATGTGAGTACTCCAAGGCGTTATTGCTTCGATCATTGCTCAATGAGCTACGTCCGAGAGTGATGCAATGATGACAAGGCCTCCCCTTGGGGGATTGTTTTTCAAAGCTGATCTTTTGGACTAAGTGGTTGGTTACACGCTTAGACTCTATCCCTAGTAATCCTCCCTTGAGGCTCTGTGAAAGGATGTGAGTGATCAAACCAATTTACAAGGTGGCTAGTCAAAATAGATGTATTGACATCTTGGCGTAGCATTAATGATGTGTCATTTACTTATAAATTGAGATTTTTTGCGGCCTTCTCTTGAGGGAGTAAATTATCGTTTGGTTTATAACACCTTTGGATTTTACAAAAGTCTTAATGAAACTTAAATCCTAAACCAAAGACTAATCATAAACTTGTTTCAACTTTGAAAGGCAATATGTCTCTCAACCCTCTCTCTACAATTCTTTCCTCGAATAAACTCGAAGGCGACAATTACGTCGACTGGAAACGTAACCTCGACATAGTCCTTACTGTCGACAAGCACAAATGGGTTCTCACCACCCCCTGTCCTCAAACGAATGATGATTCGACGCAAGAGGAGAAAGACGTCCTGGCGGCCTGGCTTCGATCCGATGAGATTGCGAGATGCTACATTTTGGCATCGATGAACAATGTGTTGCAACAACAACATCGTGATTATGAAACTTCCACCGATATGCTCTACAATCTCCATGAGATGTTTGGAGGGCAAGGACGTCAAGCTAGGCAACAAGCGGTCCGACAATTCATGAACTGTCGTATGAAGGCTGGAACTCCCGTTAGAGATCATATGATGCTGATCATTAGCTATCTCAACGAGATGGAGATTCTTGGATATGAGATTGATGGGGAGACTAAAATAGATATGATCTTGGAAACTCTCCCCGAAACCTTTGATACCTTCAAGTTGAATTATTCCATGAACAAGCTAGAGTACACTGTTACCGAACTCATGAAGGAACTTCAAACCGCTGAGGCACTCACTAAGAAAAAGAGGGCTCAAGGAGAAGTACATGCTACTGCCTCCACCTCTGGATCTAAGAAGAGACCTCGCAACGCCGAGAAGAAGAACCAACCTAAGGTTCAAACGAAGAAGAAGGCGCCAAAGGCTCCGAAGGTGGACAAGTCTAAAGACAAGTGCCACCAGTGCAACGAGCCTGGTCACTGGCGTAGGAACTGTCCTGCCTACCTCAAAACCAAAGCAAAAGGTATTGTACTTGTTACTGAAGCCTGTTTAGTAGCTGATAATGTATCATCGTGGATTATTGACTCCGCTGCTACTAACCACATTTGCTGCTCCTTGACTGGTTTTAGGAAAAGCAAAAGCTTAGAGGATGGCGACTTCTGCTTCAAGTGGGGTGATGAGAGCGTGGTGTCTGCGAAGGCTGTGGGATCCGTGACGCTATCTTTTGAAGATCGAACTTTAAATTTGAATAATGTGTATTATGTTCCTTCCTTTGGGAAAAACCTAGTATCTGTTGCTCAACTTTTCGAGCAAGATTATTATTTAAAGTTTATAAAGAATGGAATTCGTATTTCTTTTTCTGATTCTTTCGTCACTGATGCATGTATGAAGAATGGTCTTTTTTACATCTATCCCACTCAACCTTCTCTTTTAGACACCGAAATAGATAACGATCTAATTAGGGAGCCAAAGAGGATCAAACTTTCTGAATCCTCCGATCTAACAAAATCAACATACCTCTGGCACTTAAGACTTGGTCATATCAGTCTAGATATGATTAAGAGACTTGTGAGGGATGGTCCACTCCAAGCCTCTGCAATAGGCTCACTACCTACTTTGGAAACCTTGTATAGAAGGAAAAATGACTAAGCGACCTTTCTCCGATAAGGGTCGAAGAGCCACTGAGTTGCTGGAACTAATACATTCTGATGTATGTGGTCCGCTCAACCAATAGGCACGTGGAGGATACGAATACTTCGTTACCTTCACTGATGATTACTCAAGATATGGGTTTGTCTATTTGCTTAAACACAAATCCGAGACCTTTAACGTATTTAAGGTCTTTAGGGCTTTAGTGGAAAAGTAAACTGGCAAAGTAATCAAAACCCTTCGATCTGATCGAGGTGGTGAGTATATGTCTGGAGAGTTCGATGACTTTCTTAAAGAAGAAGGTATCGCTTCTCAGCTTACCGCACCTGGCACACCTCAACAAAACGGAGTGTCAGAGAGAAGAAACCGAACTCTAATGGAGATGGTTAGATCAATGATGAGTTACTCATCACTCCCTCCTTCCTTTTGGGGATATGCCCTCGAAACAGCCGTTTACATTCTGAACCAAGTTCCGTCCAAAACGGTTCCTGGTACTCCTTATGAACGATGGACTGGCCGTAAAGTGAATCTTGGCCGCATCGGAATTTGGGGTTGCCCTGCACACGTGCTGAGGCAAAAGACTAGCAAGTTGGCTAGTAGGTCAGAATTGTGCCTGTTTGTAGGATATCCGAAGGAAACCAAAGGTTTTACTTTCTATAGTCCCGAGGACGATAAGACTTTCGTTAGCACGAATGCTCGTTTCCTTGAGGAGGACTTTATGAAGGATGCGAAACCTAGAAGCAAAATTGTGCTTGAAGAAAAGTTGGGTGAGGAAGCTTCTACCTCATCTGTAAGAACTGTTCTTACCCCAACTGAAACACAACCTAACTCATCAGAATCTCGTCAAGTAGTACTTAGACGTAGTGGGAGGGCTACTCAAAAGCCTGACAGGTACATGTCTTATGGAGACTCTCTTGTAGCCGTCTCCGACATGGATGACCCTGTTTCCTATAGCCAAGCGATGGCTTGTTCTGAATCAAACCTTTGGCTTGACGCCATGAAAGTTGAAATGCACTCGATGTATGTCAACAAAGTCTGGAAACTTGTAGACCTTCCTGAAGGGATTAAACCCGTAGGGTGTAAGTGGATATACAAGAAGAAAAAGGGTCCTGATGGGAACGTCGAGACGTTCAAAGCACGACTTGTGGCAAAGGGTTATACCCAACAAGAAGGGATTGACTATGAAGAAACCTTCTCGCCAGTCGCGATGCTTAAATCCATCCGCATACTCCTATCCATAGCTGCAGCTCTCGACTATGAGATCTGGCAAATGGATGTCAAGACAGCCTTTCTGAATGGCAATCTTGACGAGCGCATTTACATGGCTCAACCAGACGGTTTCGTGGATAAAGGTCAAGAGACCAAGGTTTGTGAGTTGCTTAAATCCATTTATGGACTAAAGCAAGCATCTAGGTCATGGAATATTAGATTCGATGAAACTGTAAAGAGCTTTGGCTTTGAACAGTCAATAGATGAGCCTTGTGTTTACAAGTTAATACACGAAGGCAATGTTGTGTTTCTGGTACTATATGTCGATGATATACTACTCATTGGTAATGACGTGGGTAAGTTATCTGAAGTTAAGGTCTGGCTGGCAAAGCAATTCGATATGAAGGATCTAGGAGAAGCCGCGTACATTCTGGGGATCCAAATCTTTCGAGATAGGAAAAACCGGACCCTGTCGCTCTCTCAAGCATCTTATATTGATAAGGTGATGGATCGCTTCTCGATGCAAGACTCCAAGAAGGGCCGAACACCCTTTAGGCATGGAGTTTCACTCTCGAAGGACCAGTCTCCCAAGACTGCACAAGAGATTGAAGACATGAAGAAAATTCCTTACGCCTCTGCCGTAGGAAGCCTCATGTATGCTATGCTTTGCACAAGACCTGATATATGTTTCGCCGTTGGCGTAGTTAGCCGTTTCCAATCCAACCCTGGACCCGAGCACTGGATTGCTGTTAAGCATGTTCTTAAGTATCTTCGAAGAACTAGGAACTTGATGCTTACATACTCAGGTACTGACCTGACTATGACGGGATATACCGACTCCGATTTTCAAGCGGATAAGGATTCCAGGAAATCCACTTCGGGATCTGTGTTCATCCTTAATGGTGGAGCTGTTGTGTGGAGAAGTATTAAGCAATCTTGCATTGCTGACTCCACAATGGAAGCAGAATATGTGGCTGCTTGTGAAGCATCCAAAGAGGCTGTATGGCTTAGAAAGTTCCATAAGTATTTGGAAATTGTTCCAAACGTCGACGAGCCCATGACCCTTTATTGTGATAATAGTGGGGCTGTCGCTAACTCAAAGGAACCTAGAGGCCATAAGCGCTCTAAACATATTGAGGGAAATACCATTTGATTCGAGAGATCGCACAACGCGGAGACGTGTGTTGTCAATGGTGCCCACAAGAAGAGTTGTAGTCTTTATTTTGAACATTTGATGTAATAAAGTCTCATGAAGACTCTTGCTTGTAATTGCCTATTCATTCATTAATAAAGTTGAAACGTTCATTCAATCTTCCTTGTCTGAAGCTTTATGATAAAACCATAGTCTTTTAGTCCATAAACAAACTAAACAACTTACGAAGAGACAAATGTAGATTTGCATGAACAAACTCTTCGTAGTTTGCTTAAAACGATATATTCGCAATCTAAGGGTCAAAGGACTATTGACCTCAGTATGATTGTTAGAAGAATCTATGATGTCTGGTTATGAGGCATTGAGAGTTTGGGACTCTATAGTTCTTCTAGGTATCTTCCGAAGATACTGAATTGACCAGTGCACTTCTAGAGACAATATAAGAACAAACCATTTAACCTCTTATGTCTCGAAGTCACTATGTATGAATTGCATCATGCTTACCTTAATCCTGAAATGAGACATGTCATTTCACACCTTAGTATTCTCATTTGAGAAAGTCAAATTTCGGACTCACTATGTGATTCCGAACAAGGCCTATTGGTGAGGTACTAAGTTGTGAGTCTGTCATGAGTAACTTTGTGAAGTTCTCATAGATATGGAATTCATGTACAAGATTGCTGAAATGCAATGTATGTCACCTCATGCTTTGTTCCTTGGAGTGTGAATAAATGAACTGGCCAGTGTCCAAATTGAGTCCTGACTCTTTTGGATGAAACAATGTGACTTGTTAGCTCCTCGTCAATACATTGTTTCTAACTTATTCACAAGCGACAAAGGAGTTGAGGAAATAACAGCTAGAAGGGTAAAATGGTAATTTAGTAAATCCCGACTAGCTGATGACATTCATGAAGGGTAGCATAGATAATATTCAGTGGATCCGCTCATTGTAATTAGGTCGAATTCTTGAGTAGAAAACAAATTCATTTGAACCGAGAGATTTTCAGTGTCAGCTCTTTAGTGGAGTCAGCTGGCATTAAGCTAAACTTGGAAAAGGTTTGTGAACTTTTGAGTCCAAGTGTTTAGCTAAAGCTTTGTTCATTTGGGTCCATGAGGTCACTGTCACGAATCACATCGATAGGAATAGTTAAACTGGAAGCTAAGTCAAAACAAGAACGAAAATAGTCAAAAGGGTATTTTTGTCTTTTGAGACAAAGGATGAAATGAATGTCAATAAATTTTGACAAGTTCATTTGATGACTTAATGTCACTCGGCCATAATATGATTAATTGGGCCTTGTGAATTAATTTCATTTCATAAGAATTTTATTGAAAATTCTTAATGGGCCTTTTTCATGTTGTCATGAACAAAATGGAAAAGCTTCTAGAAGCCCTTTCTAGATGGTGTAGGCGCCCATATTACCCAAGAGGAAAGAGAGTTTATTTTGTGCATAAATGTATTAAGATACTTGCCAAAAGAAAAAGAGGAAACAAATTTCCCCTAAGGGGAAAGCATGGTAGGCGCCCAAAAGGATCAAGAGAGAAGCAAATAAAAGAGGAAACAAATCCAAGGACTTACTTGTTTAGTCTTGGCCGTGTGACTCTTTGAAGGAAAAGGGAAATTGGCTCATGAATATGTGATATTCTATAGAAGAGGAAACTACCTTATTGAAGGTGAGACCTCTCCTATAAATAGGAGCCTCATTCCTCACTTTTCATTCATGCAAAGTTTTAGAGATTGAGAGCTTCTCTCTCTAGACTTGGCCGCCCCTTCCTCTCTCTCTCTCTAGTTTATATTTTCGATTATTTCTTGTCTTGGCACCTAGGTCCTCACTTGACCTAGCGTTTAGCTCTGCGACTTCGAGACTCGTTCTCAAGTCGTAGTGTTTAAAAGTGCCCACTCACTAATTCCTTCTTTTCGAGTGATTTAGTGATAGAAACTTTCGTGGTTGCTCGAGGTGCCGAGGAAAGAAAGAGAGACGTGCTGCGAGGGGAGACAAGCGTTGCAACTTTCCAAAAGCTTCTACAAGGTTCAAGCTTCAAGAAAGGTTAGTAACTTTAATAGCTCATATTAGTTTTTATTTACATGCATATGCTCTTGTCTAGGTTAGTAAAAACTAGTTTTACTTAAAAAGAAAATTTTTAAAATTCCGCCGCTTACCGAAGCGTTAATTATTTTCTCAAACCCTAGATCGATTCCAACAAATGGTATCAGAGCTATGGTCAAAGGAATGCATGTGCATGTTTTTAAATTATGAGCTTGAAAATCGTTTTCGAAAGTTTACTAATTTTGTGACAAGTTAGAATTGTAATCTTAGTTTTTTTTTAATTTATTGCTCTTGTCTCTAAATTAAAAACCATGTTGTTTTTCTATGAGTTTGGGATGATGTTAAAACACATTAGAATCAGTTCTAAAAGTTTTTAATTTTTTATATTGAAAAACGTGTTTTAAAGGTTTGAGATTTTTCGAGTAAATTTTGTGACTAGTTTTATTTTCTTGCTAGTTTCGTTTATTTACTTGAATCGTTTTATGCATGTTGTTATTTCTTTTATTCTATGTTATTACCCTGCTAATAAAACACAAATAAAAGCTTTAAACAACTTCATAAAACGTTCCGTTACACTCGATTCTTTTTCGCACCTAAAAGGACAAAGCTTTAATTTATTTTTTTTTCTTCGAGCTGGAATGTAAACCCGCATTAAAAGCGGCATAATTCTCTGCTCAGAAATCGAAATTTAATGATTCTTGAATCAAATTAAAGCTCTGTCTGTCCTCTGTCCAATGCCACCGGTTTCGGCTCAAAAGGACATCGGAGCCGCCAGTTATGGCGATTTTACTCCGAGGTGCGCGGCTGTCTGAAACTCCAGTTTTTTAGAAATCCGGATTTTCAAACCCCACTACCATGAGTTATAGAACTCTAATGAGAAAACTTTCTTGAGCAAAAATGTTTTTCATATGATTATAAACATAATGTGTAAGATTAAAATGTTTTGATTTTTGAAAGTTTAATTGAAATTGAATTTTTACAAAACTAGTTTGAATTTTGAAAAACCGTTTTCACTTTCAAACTTGAAAATATTTTGTCATCCAAATCAAATAAGTTTTCAAAATGTTTTCAAAACTATATCTATATCACATATGTTCAAAATCTATATGCTCTTGAAAATTTGAGTGGGAGGTCTCCTTGTAGACAAGCCGAAAAATAAAAAGATGTGTAATCTCAAACTTTCAAGTGTTCGAGTGAGTTGAAGTTCACACTTCCCTCACGCACTTTCCCGAAATAGAAAATAGGAAAAGATCGAGTATGTCCCTTGTGCCTTTATGCACTAATACTGCTCTGAACATGTCTATCTAGGATTCTCTTCTAGTTGTCCGCTCTGTCGCTCTCTAACTAGGAAATTTGTTTCCAAACTTATAAGAGTCGATGAACCAACTCCAAAAACTAAGCGGGAGGGTTATATTCGTTGTTTGTAACCCGCGATCCCCAACACTAGTGAAAGATGCAATAACGTGGGACTAAGAGCCGCTCTTGCGACCCTCACTTAAATGTGAGTACTCCAAGGCGTTATTGCTTCGATCATTGCTCAATGAGCTACGTCCGAGAGTGATGCAATGATGGCAAGGCCTCCCCTTGGGGGATTGTTTTTCAAAGCTGATCTTTTGGACTAAGTGGTTGGTTGCACACTTAGGCTCAATCCCTAGTATCCTTCCTTAAGGCTCTGCGAAAGGATGTGAGTGATCAAACCAATTTACAAGGTGGCTAGTCAAAATAGATGTATTGACATCTTGGCTTAGCATTAATGATGTGTCATTTACTTATAAATGGAGATTTTTTGCGGCCTTCTCTTGAGGGAGTAAATTATCGTTTGGTTTATAACACCTTTGGGTTTTACAAAAGTCTTAATGAAACTTAAATCCTAAACCAAAGACTAATCATAAACTTGTTTCAACTTAAATAGGCAATATGTCTCTCAACCATCTCTCTATCTTTCTTTCCTCGATCAAACTCGAAAACGAAAACTACGTAGATTCGAAACGTAACCTCGACATAATACCTACCGTTAACAAGCACAAATGGGTACTCACCACCCCGTGTCCTCCTCTGTCGAATGATGAGGACAATGACGCCTTAGCGGCCTGGCTTCGATCCGATGAGATTGTGAGGTGCTATATCTTAGCATCTATGAACAATATGCTGAACAAGCAACATCGTGACATCGAGACTGCCGCTGACATGCTCTACAATCTCCTTGAGAGTTTTGGAGGGCAAAGGCGTCAAGCAAGGCAAAAAGCAGTCCGACAGTTTATGAACTGTCATATGAAGGCTAGGACTCCTGTTAGAGACTTTATGATACTGATCTTTAGTTTTCTGAATGAAATGGAAATCCTAGGATCTGAGATTGATGGGAAGAATATCACAGATATGATCTTAGAAACTCTCCCCGCATCTCTAGATACCTCCAAGATGAACTACTTCATAAACAAACTAGAGTACACTGTTACCAAGCTTATGAAGGAACTTCACACTGCTGTAGGTCTCACTAAGAGAAAGAGGAATCAAGGAGAGGCACATGCTACTGAGCAAAAAGCCTCCGCCTCTAGAACTAAGAAGAGACCTCACAAGGCCGATAAAAAGAACTGTCCTGCCAATCTCAAAGCAAAGGAACATAGTATTGTACTAGTTACCGAAGCATGCTTAGTAGCTGATAATGTATCAACGTGGATTCTTGACTCCGCTGCTACTAACCATATTTGTTGTTCCTTGAATGGTTTCAAGAAAACCAAAAGCTTAGAGGTAGGCGAGTTCTGTTTCAAATGGGGTGATGGGAGCCTGGTGTCTGCGAAGGCTGTGGGATCCGTGACGCTGTCTTTTGAAGACCGCGCTTTAAACTTGAATAATGCTTATTTTGTTCCTACCTTTGGGAAGAACTTAATATCCGTTGCTCGTCTTCTCGAGCAAGATTATTGTTTAAAGTTTATAAAGAATGGAATTCGTATTTCTTTTTCTAATTCTTTCGTCACTGATGCATGTATGAAGAATGGTCTTTTTTACATCTATCCCACTCAACCTTCTCTCTTAAACACCGAAATAGATAACGATCTAATTAGGGAGCCAAAGAGGATCAAACTTTCTGAATCCTCCGATCTAACAAAATCAACATACCTCTGGCACTTAAGACTTGGTCATATCAGTCTAGATAGGATTAAGAGACTTGTGAGGGATGGTCCACTCCAAGCCTCTGCAATAGGTTCACTACCTACTTGTGAATCCTGCATAGAAGGAAAAATGACTAAGCGACCTTTCTCCGATAAGGGTCGAAGAGCCACTGAGTTGCTGGATCTAATACATTCTGATGTATGTGGTCCGCTCAACCAACAGGCACGTGGAGGATACGAATACTTCGTTACCTTCACTGATGATTACTCAAGATATGGGTTTGTCTATTTGCTTAAACACAAATCCGAGACCTTTAACGTATTTAAGGTCTTTAGGGCTTTAGTGGAAAAGCAAACTGGCAAAGTGATCAAAACCCTTCGATCTGATCGAGGTGGTGAGTATATGTCTGGAGAGTTCGATGACTTTCTTAAAGAAGAAGGTATCGCTTCTCAGCTTACCGCACCTGGCACACCTCAACAAAACGGAGTGTCAGAGAGAAGAAACCGAACTCTTATGGAGATGGTTAGATCAATGATGAGTTACTCATCACTCCCGCTTTCCTTTTGGGGATATGCCCTCGAAACAGCCGCTTATATTCTGAACCAAGTTCCGTCCAAAACGGTTCCTGGTACTCCTTATGAACGATGGACTAGCCGTAAAGTGAATCTTGGCCGCATCCGAATTTGGGGTTGCCCTGCACACGTGCTAAGGCAAAAGACTAGCAAGTTGGCTAGTAGGTCAGAATTGTGCCTGTTTGTAGGATATCCGAAGGAAACCAAAGGTTTTACTTTCTATAGTCCCGAGGACGATAAGACTTTCGTTAGCACGAATGCTCGTTTCCTCGAGGAGGACTTTATGAAGGATGCGAAACCTAGAAGCAAAATTGTGCTTGAAGAAAAGTTGGGTGAGGAAGCTTCTACCTCATCTGTAAGAACTGTTCTTACCCCAACTGAAACACAACCTAACTCATCAGAATCTCGTCAAGTAGTACTTCGACGTAGTGGGAGGGCTACTCAAAAGCCTGACAGGTACATGTCTTATGGAGACTCTCTTGTAGCCGTCTCCGACATGGATGACCCTGTTTCCTATAGCCAAGCAATGGCTTGTTCTGAATCAAACCTTTGGCTTGACGCCATGAAAGTTGAGATGCACTCGATGTATGTCAACAAAGTCTGGAAACTTGTAGACCTTCCTGAAGGGATTAAACCCGTAGGGTGTAAGTGGATATACAAGAAGAAAAGGGGTCCTGATGGGAACGTTGAGACGTTCAAAGCACGACTTGTGGCGAAGGGTTATACCCAACAAGAAGGGATTGACTATGAAGAAACCTTCTCGCCAGTCGCGATGCTTAAATCCATCCGCATACTCCTATCCATAGCTGCAGCTCTCGACTATGAGATCTGGCAAATGGATGTCAAGACAGCCTTTCTGAATGGCAATCTTGACGAGCGCATTTACATGGCTCAACCAAACGGTTTCGTGGATAAAGGTCAAGAGACCAAGGTTTGTGAGTTGCTTAAATCCATTTATGGACTAAAGCAAGCATCTAGGTCATGGAATATTAGATTCGATGAAACTGTAAAGAGCTTCGGCTTTGAACAGTCAATAGATGAGCCTTGTGTTTACAAGTTAATACACGAAGGCAAAGTTGTGTTTCTGGTACTATATGTCGATGATATACTACTCATTGGTAATGACGTGGGTAAGTTATCTGAGGTTAAGGTCTGGCTAGCAAAGCAATTCGATATGAAGGATCTAGGAGAAGCCGCGTACATTCTGGGAATCCAAATCTTTCGAGATAGGAAAAACCGGACCCTGTCGCTCTCTCAAGCATCTTATATTGATAAGGTGATGGATCCCTTCTCGATGCAAGACTACAAGAGGGGTCAAACACCCTTTAGGCATGGAGTTTCACTCTCTAAGGACCAGTCTCCCAAGACTGCACAAGAGATTGAAGACATGAGGAAAATTCCTTACGCCTCTGCCGTAGGAAGCCTCATGTATGCTATGCTTTGCACCCGACGTGATATATGTTTCGCCGTTGGCGTAGTTAGTCGTTTCCAATCCAACCCTGGACCCGAGCACTGGATTGCTGCTAAGCATGTTCTTAAGTATCTTCGAAGAACTAGGAACTTGATGCTTACATACTCAGGTACTGACCTGACTATGACGGGATATACCGACTCCGATTTTCAAGCGGATAAGGATTCCAGGAAATCCACTTCGGGATCTGTGTTCATCCTTAATGGTGGAGCTGTTGTGTGGAGAAGTATTAAGCAATCTTGCATTGCTGACTCCACAATGGAAGCAGAATATGTGGCTGCTTGTGAAGCATCCAAAGAGGCTGTATGGCTTAAGAAATTCCTTAAGTATTTGGAAGTTGTTCCAAACGTCGACGAGCCCATGACCCTTTATTGTGATAATAGTGGGGCTGTCGCTAACTCAAAGGAACCTAGAAGCCATAAGCGCTCTAAGCATATTGAGAGGAAATACCATTTGATTCGAGAGATCGTGCAGCGCGGAGACGTGGAAGTGAAGAAGATCTCAACGGTGGACAACCTCGCAGATCCATTCACCAAGGCCCTAGCGAACAAGGTCTTCGACCAACATCGTGAGGGATTAGGCATGAAGGACTACACACACCTTCTTTGAGTCAAGTGGGAGTTTGTTGTCAATGGTGCCCACAAGAAAAGTTGTAGTCTTTATTTTGAACATTTGATGTAATAAAGTCTCATGAAGACTCTTGCTTGTAATTGCCTATTCATTCATTAATAAAGTTGAAACGTTCATTCAATCTTCCTTGTCTGAAGCTTTATGATAAAACCATAGTCTTTTAGTCCATAAACAAACTAAACAACTTACGAAGAGACAAATGTAGATTTGCATGAACAAACTCTTCGTAGTTTGCTTAAAACGATATATTCGCAATCTAAGGGTCAAAGGACTATTGACCTCAGTATGATTGTTAGAAGAATCTATGATGTCTGGTTATGAGGCATTGAGAGTTTGGGACTCTATAGTTCTTCTAGGTATCTTCCGAAGATACTGAATTGACCAGTGCACTTCTAGAGACAATATAAGAACAAACCATTTAACCTCTTATGTCTCGAAGTCACTATGTATGAATTGCATCATGCTTACCTTAATCCTGAAATGAGACATGTCATTTCACACCTTAGTATTCTCATTTGAGAAAGTCAAATTTCGGACTCACTATGTGATTCCGAACAAGGCCTATTGGTGAGGTACTAAGTTGTGAGTCTGTCATGAGTAACTTTGTGAAGTTCTCATAGATATGGAATTCATGTACAAGATTGCTGAAATGCAATGTATGTCACCTCATGCTTTGTTCCTTGGAGTGTGAATAAATGAACTGGCCAGTGTCCAAATTGAGTCCTGACTCTTTTGGATGAAACAATGTGACTTGTTAGCTCCTCGTCAATACATTGTTTCTAACTTATTCACAAGCGACAAAGGAGTTGAGGAAATAACAGCTAGAAGGGTAAAATGGTAATTTAGTAAATCCCGACTAGCTGATGACATTCATGAAGGGTAGCATAGATAATATTCAGTGGATCCGCTCATTGTAATTAGGTCGAATTCTTGAGTAGAAAACAAATTCATTTGAACCGAGAGATTTTCAGTGTCAGCTCTTTAGTGGAGTCAGCTGGCATTAAGCTAAACTTGGAAAAGGTTTGTGAACTTTTGAGTCCAAGTGTTTAGCTAAAGCTTTGTTCATTTGGGTCCATGAGGTCACTGTCACGAATCACATCGATAGGAATAGTTAAACTGGAAGCTAAGTCAAAACAAGAACGAAAATAGTCAAAAGGGTATTTTTGTCTTTTGAGACAAAGGATGAAATGAATGTCAATAAATTTTGACAAGTTCATTTGATGACTTAATGTCACTCGGCCATAATATGATTAATTGGGCCTTGTGAATTAATTTCATTTCATAAGAATTTTATTGAAAATTCTTAATGGGCCTTTTTCATGTTGTCATGAACAAAATGGAAAAGCTTCTAGAAGCCCTTTCTAGATGGTGTAGGCGCCCATATTACCCAAGAGGAAAGAGAGTTTATTTTGTGCATAAATGTATTAAGATACTTGCCAAAAGAAAAAGAGGAAACAAATTTCCCCTAAGGGGAAAGCATGGTAGGCGCCCAAAAGGATCAAGAGAGAAGCAAATAAAAGAGGAAACAAATCCAAGGACTTACTTGTTTAGTCTTGGCCGTGTGACTCTTTGAAGGAAAAGGGAAATTGGCTCATGAATATGTGATATTCTATAGAAGAGGAAACTACCTTATTGAAGGTGAGACCTCTCCTATAAATAGGAGCCTCATTCCTCACTTTTCATTCATGCAAAGTTTTAGAGATTGAGAGCTTCTCTCTCTAGACTTGGCCGCCCCTTCCTCTCTCTCTCTCTAGTTTATATTTTCGATTATTTCTTGTCTTGGCACCTAGGTCCTCACTTGACCTAGCGTTTAGCTCTGCGACTTCGAGACTCGTTCTCAAGTCGTAGTGTTTAAAAGTGCCCACTCACTAATTCCTTCTTTTCGAGTGATTTAGTGATAGAAACTTTCGTGGTTGCTCGAGGTGCCGAGGAAAGAAAGAGAGACGTGCTGCGAGGGGAGACAAGCGTTGCAACTTTCCAAAAGCTTCTACAAGGTTCAAGCTTCAAGAAAGGTTAGTAACTTTAATAGCTCATATTAGTTTTTATTTACATGCATATGCTCTTGTCTAGGTTAGTAAAAACTAGTTTTACTTAAAAAGAAAATTTTTAAAATTCCGCCGCTTACCGAAGCGTTAATTATTTTCTCAAACCCTAGATCGATTCCAACAACGTGGAGGTGAAGTAGATCTCTGGCAGATCCATTCACCAAGGCCCTAGCGAACATGGTCTTCGACCAACTTCTAGAGGGATTAGGCATGTAGGACTACTCACATCTTCTTTGAGTCAAGTGGGAGTTTGTTGTCAATGGTGCCCACAAGAAGAGTAGTAGTGTCTATTTATGTACATTTGATGTCATATAGTCTTACGAAGACTCTTGCTTGTAATTGCCTATTCATTTAATAATAAAGTTGAAACGTTCATTCATTCTTTCTTTGTTTGACGCTTTATGATAAAACCCTAGTCTTTTAGTCCATAAACAAACTTAACAACTTACGAAGAGACAAATGTAGATTTGCATGAACAAACTCTTCGTAGTTTGCTTAAAACGATATATTCGCAATCTTAGGGTCAAAGGACTATTGACCTCAGTATGATTGTTAGAAGAATCTATGATGTCTGGTTATGAGGCATTGAGAGTTGGGGACTCTATAGTTCTTCTAGGTATCTTCCGAAGGTACTGAATTGACCAGTGCACTTCTAGAGATAATATAAGAACAAACCATTTAACCTCTTATGTCTCGAAGTCACTATGTATGAATTGCATCATGCTTACCTTAATCCTGAAATGAGACATGCCATTTCACACCTTAGTATTCTCATTTGAGAAAGTCAGAGTTCGGACTCACTATGTCATTCCGAACAGGGCCTATTGGTGAAATACTAAGTTGTGAGTATGTCATGAGTAACTTTGTGAAGTTCTCATAGATATGGAATTCATGTACAAGATTGCTGAAATGCAATGTATGTCACCTCATGCTTTGTTCCTTGGAGTGTGAATAAATGAACTGGCCAGTGTCCAAATTGAGTCCTGACTCTTTTGGATGAAACAATGTGACTTGTTAGCTCCTCGTCAATACATTGTTTCTAACTTATTCACAAGCGACAAAGGAGTTGAGGAAATAACAGCTAGAAGGGTAAAATGGTAATTTAGTAAATCCCGACTAGCTGATGACATTCATGAAGGGTAAACATAGACAATATTCAGTGGATCCGCTCATCATAATTAGGTCGAATTCTTGAGTAGAAAATAAATTCATTTGAACCGAGAGATTTTCAGTGTCAGCTCTTTAGTGGAGTCAGTTGGCATTAAGCTAAACTTGGAAAAGGTTTGTGAACTTTTGAGTCCAAGTGTTTAGCTCAAGCTTTGTTCATTTGGGTCCATGAGGTCACTGTCACGAATTACATCGATAGGAATAGTTAAACTGGAAGCTAAGTAAAAACAAGAACGAAAATAGTTAAAAGGGTATTTTTGTCTTTTGAGACAAAGGATGAAATGAATGTCAATAAATTTTTTGACAAGTTCATTTGATGACTTAATGTCACTCGGCCATAACTTGATTATTGGGCCTTGTGAATTAATTTCATTTCATAAGAATTTTATTGAAAATTCTTATTGGGCCTTTTTCATGTTGTCATGAACAAATGGAAAAGCTTCTAGAAGCCCATTCTAGAAGGACATAGGCGCCCAACATTGTTGGAATCGATCTAGGGTTTGAGAAAATAATTAACGCTTCGGTAAGCGGCGGAATTTTAAAAATTTTCTTTTACAAGTAAAACAGTTTTTACTAACCTAGACAAGTGCAAGTACATGTAATTAAAAACCAATATGAGCTAGAAGTTTACTAACCTTTCTTGAAGCTTGAACTTTGAAGAAGCTTGTGGAAAGTTTGCAACGCTCGTCTCCCCTCGCAGCACGTCTCTCTTTTCTTTCCTCGGCACCTCGAGCAACAACGAAAGTTTCTATCACTAAATCACTCGAAAAGAAGGAATCAGTGAGTGGGCACTTTTAAACACTACAACTTAAGAAAGAGTCTCGAAGTCGCAGAGCTAAACACTAGGTCGAGTGAGGACCTAGGTGCCAAGACAAGAAAAAATCGAAAATAAACTAGAGAGAGAGAGAGAGGATTTCGGCCACAAGTTCTAGAGAGAGAGTCTCTCAAATCTCTTAAACTTGGATGAATGAAATGTGAGGAATGAGGCTCCTATTTATAGGAGAGGTCTCACCTTCAATAAGGTAGTTTCCTCTTCTATAGAATATCATATATTCATGAGCCAATTTCCCTTTTCCTTCAAAGAGTCACACGGCCAAGACTAAGCAAGTAAGTCCTTGGATTTGTTTCCTCTTTTATTTGCTTCTCTCTTGATCCTTTTGGGCGCCTACCATGCTTTCCCCTTAGGGGAAATTTGTTTCCTCTTTTTCTTTTGGCAAGTATCTTAATACATTTATGCACAAAATAAACTCTCTTTCCTCTTGGGTAATTTGGGCGCCTACACCATCTAGAAAGGGCTTCTAGAAGCTTTTCCATTTTGTTCATGACAACATGAAAAAGGCCCATTAAGAATTTTCAATAAAATTCTTATGAAATGAAATTAATTCACAAGGCCCAATGATCAAGTCTTGGCCGAGTGATATTAAGTCATCAAATGAACTTGTCAAAAAATTTATTGACATTCATTTCATCCTTTGTCTCAAAAGACAAAAATACCCTTTTAACTATTTTCGTTCTTGTTTTGACTTAGCTTCCAGTTTAACTATTCCTATCGATGTGATTCGTGACAGTGACCTCATGGACCCAAATGAACAAAGCTTGAGCTAAACACTTGGACTCAAAAGTTCACAAACCTTTTCCAAGTTTAGCTTAATGCCAACTGACTCCACTAAAGAGTTGACACTGAAAATCTCTCGGTTCAAATGAATTTATTTTCTACTCAAGAATTCGACCTAATTATGATGAGCGGATCCACTGAATATTATCTATGTTTACCCTTCATGAATGTCATCAGCTAGTCGGGATTTACTAAATTACCATTTTACCCTTCTAGCTGTTATTTCCTCAACTCCTTTGTCGCTTGTGAATAAGTTAGAAACAATGTATTGACGAGGAGCTAACAAGTCACATTGTTTCATCCAAAAGAGTCAGGACTCAATTTGGACACTGGCCAGTTCATTTATTCACACTCCAAGGAACAAAGCATGAGGTGACATACATTGCATTTCAGCAATCTTGTACATGAATTCCATATCTATGAGAACTTCACAAAGTTACTCATGACATACTCACAACTTAGTATTTCACCAATAGGCCCTGTTCGGAATGACATAGTGAGTCCGAACTCTGACTTTCTCAAATGAGAATACTAAGGTGTGAAATGGCATGTCTCATTTCAGGATTAAGGTAAGCATGATGCAATTCATACATAGTGACTTCGAGACATAAGAGGTTAAATGGTTTGTTCTTATATTGTCTCTAGAAGTGCACTGGTCAATTCAGTACCTTCGGAAGATACCTAGAAGAACTATAGAGTCCCCAACTCTCAATGCCTCATAACCAGACATCATAGATTCTTCTAACAATCATACTGAGGTCAATAGTCCTTTGACCCTAAGATTGCGAATATATCGTTTTAAGCAAACTACGAAGAGTTTGTTCATGCAAATCTACATTTGTCTCTTCGTAAGTTGTTAGGTTTGTTTATGGACTAAAAGACCAGGGTTTTATCATAAAGCTTCAGACAAGGAAGATTGAATGAACGTTTCAACTTTTTATTAATGAATAAGCAATTACAAGCAAGAGTCTTCGTAAGACTATATGACATCAAATGTACATAAATAGACACTACTACTCTTCTTGTGGGCACCATTGACAACAAATTTCCACTTGACTCAAAGAAGATGTGAGTAGTCCTACATGCCTAATCCCTCTAGAAGTTGGTCGAAGACCATGTTCGCTAGGGCCTTGGTGAATGGATCTGCCAGAGATCTACTTCACCTCCACGTCTCCGCGTTGCGCGATCTCTCGAATCAAATAGTATTTCCTCTCAATATGTTTAGAGCGCTTATGGCTTCTAGGTTCCTTTGAGTTAGCGACAGCCCCACTATTATCATAATAACGGGTCATGGGCTCGTCGACGTTTGGAACAACTTCCAAATACTTAAGGAACTTTCTAAGCCATACAGCCTCTTTGGATGCTTCACAAGCAGCCACATATTCTGCTTTCATTGTGGAGTCAGCAATGCAAGATTGCTTAATACTCCTCCACACAACAGCTCCACCATTAAGGATGAACACAGATCCCGAAGTGGATTTCCTGGAATCCTTATCCGCTTGAAAATCGGAGTCGGTATATCCCGTCATAGTCAGGTCAGTACCTGAGTATGTAAGCATCAAGTTCCTAGTTCTTCGAAGATACTTAAGAACATGCTTAACAGCAATCCAGTGCTCGGGTCCAGGGTTGGATTGGAAACGGCTAACTACGCCAACGGCGAAACATATATCAGGTCTTGTGCAAAGCATAGCATACATGAGGCTTCCTACGGCAGAGGCGTAAGGAATTTTCCTCATGTCTTCAATCTCTTGTGCAGTCTTGGGAGACTGGTCCTTAGAGAGTGAAACTCCATGCCTAAAGGGTGTTTGACCCCTCTTGCAGTCTTGCATCGAAAAGCGATCCATCACCTTATCAATATAAGATGCTTGAGAGAGCGACAGGGTCCGGTTTTTCCTATCTCGAAAGAGTTGGATCCCCAGAATGTACGCGGCTTCTCCTAGATCCTTCATATCGAATTGCTTTGCTAGCCAGACCTTAACCTCAGATAACTTACCCACGTCATTACCAATGAGTAGTATATCATCGACATATAGTACCAGAAACACAACTTTGCCTTCGTGTATTAACTTGTAAACACAAGGCTCATCTATTGACTGTTCAAAGCCGAAGCTCTTTACAGTTTCATCGAATCTAATATTCCATGACCTAGATGCTTGCTTTAGTCCATAAATGGATTTAAGCAACTCATAAACCTTGGTCTCTTGACCTTTATCCACGAAACCGTCTGGTTGAGCCATGTAAATGCGCTCGTCAAGATTGCCATTCAGAAAGGCTGTCTTGACATCCATTTGGCAGATCTCATAGTCGAGAGCTGCAGCTATGGATAGGAGTATGCGGATGGATTTAAGCATCGCGACTGACGAGAAGGTTTCTTCATAGTCAATCCCTTCTTGTTGGGTATAACCCTTTGCCACAAGTCGTGCTTTGAACGTCTCGACGTTCCCATCAGGACCCTTTTTCTTCTTGTATATCCACTTACACCCTACGGGTTTAATCCTTTCAGGAAGGTCTACAAGTTTCCAGACTTTGTTGACATACATCGAGTGCATTTCAACTTTCGTGGCGTCAAGCCAAAGGTTTGATTCAGAACAAGCCATCGCTTGGCTATAGGAAACAGGGTCATCCATGTCGGAGACGGCTACAAGAGAGTCTCCATAAGACATGTACCTGTCAGGCTTTTGAGTAGCCCTCCCACTACGTCTAAGTACTACTTGACGAGATTCTGATGAGTTAGGTTGTGTTTCAGTTGGGGTAAGAACAGTTCTTACAGATGAGGTAGAAGCTTCCTCACCCAACTTTTCTTCAAGCACAATTTTGCTTCTAGGTTTCGCATCCTTCATAAAGTCCTCCTCAAGGAAACGAGCATTCGTGCTAACGAAAGTCTTATCGTCCTCGGGACTATAGAAAGTAAAACCTTTGGTTTCCTTCGGATATCCTACAAACAGGCACAATTCTGACCTACTAGCCAACTTGCTAGTCTTTTGCCTCAGCACGTGTGTAGGGCAACCCCAAATTCGGATGCGGCCAAGATTCACTTTACGGCCAGTCCATCTCTCATAAGGAGTACCAGGAACCGTTTTAGACGGAACTTGGTTCAGAATGTAGGCGGCTGTTTCGAGGGCATATCCCCAAAAGGAAAGCGGGAGTGATGAGTAACTCATCATCGATCTAACCATCTCCATAAGAGTTCGGTTTCTTCTCTCTGACACTCCGTTTTGTTGAGGTGTGCCAGGTGCGGTAAGCTGAGAAGCGATACCTTCTTCTTTAAGAAAGTCATCGAACTCTCCAGACATATACTCACCACCTCGATCAGATCGAAGGGTTTTGATCACTTTGCCAGTTTGCTTTTCCACTAAAGCCCTAAAGACCTTAAATACGTTAAAGGTCTCGGATTTGTGTTTAAGCAAATAGACAAACCCATATCTTAAGTAATCATCAGTGAAGGTAACGAAGTATTCGTATCCTCCACGTGCCTGTTGGTTGAGCGGACCACATACATCAGAATGTATTAGTTCCAGCAACTCAGTGGCTCTTCGACCCTTATCAGAGAAAGGTCGCTTAGTCATTTTTCCTTCTATGCAGGATTCGCAAGTAGGTAGTGAGCCTATTGCAGAGGTTTGGAGTGGACCATCCCTCACAAGTCTCTTAATCCTATCTAGACTGATATGACCAAGTCTTAAGTGCCAGAGGTATGTTGATTTTGTTAGATCGGAGGATTCAGAAAGTTTGATCCTCTTTGGCTCCCTAATTAGATCGTTATCTATTTCGGTGTCTAAAAGAGAAGGTTGAGTGGGATAGATGTAGAAAAGAGCATTCTTCATACATGCATCAGTGACAAAAGAATTATCAGGAAACGAAATACGAATTCCATTCTTAATGAACTTTAAACAATAATCTTGCTCACGAAGACGAGCAACGGATATTAAGTTCTTCCCAAAGGTAGGAACAAAATAAACATTATTCAAATTTAAAGTGCGGTCTTCAAAAGACAGCGTCACGGATCCCACAGCCTTTGCAGACACCAGGCTCCCATCACCCCATTTGAAATAGAACTCTCCTTCCTCTAAGCTTTTGGTTTTTTTGAAACCATTCAAGGAACAACAAATATGGTTAGTAGCAGCGGAGTCAATGATCCACGATGATACATTATCAGCTACTAAGCATGCTTCGGTAACTAGTACAATACTATGTTCCTTTGCTTTGAGATAGGCGGGACAGTTCTTTTTATCGGCCTTGTCAGGTCTCTTCACAGTTCTAGAGGCGGAGGCTTCTTGCTCAGTAGCATGTGCCTCTCCTTGATTCCTCTTTTTCTTAGTGAGACCTACAGCAGTGTGAAGTTCCTCCATAAGCTTGGTAACAGTGTACTCTAGCTTGTTTATGGAGTAGTTCATCTTGGAGGTATCAAGAGATCCGGGGAGAGTTTCTAAGATCATATCTATGATATTCTTCCCATCAATCTCAGATCCTAGGATTTCCATCTTATTTAGAAAACTAATTATCAGTATCATAAAGTCTCTAACAGGAGTCCTAGCCTTCATATGACAGTTCATAAACTGTCGGACTGCTTGTTGCCTTGCTTGACGCCTTTGCCCTTCAAACATCTCAAGGAGATTGTAGAGCATGTCAGCGGTAGTCTCGATGTCACGATGTTGCTCTTTCAGCACATTGTTCATAGATGCCAAGATATAGCACCTCACAATCTCATCGGATCGAAGCCAGGCCGTTAAGGCGTCATTGTCCTCTTGAATTGAATCATCATTCGTCAGAGGAGGACACGGGGTGGTGAGTACCCATTTGTGCTTGTTAACGGTAGGTATTATGTCTAGGTTACGTTTCGAATCTACGTAGTTTTCGTTTTCGAGTTTGTTCGAGGAAAGAATGAAAGAGAGAGAGTTGGGAGACATATAGCCTATAAAAGTTGAAACAAGTTTATGATTAATCTTTGGTTTAGGATTTAAGTTTCATTAAGACTTTTGTAAAATCCAAAGGTGTTATAAACCAAACGATAATTTACTCCCTCAAGAGAAGGCCGCAAAAAATCTCCTTTTATAAGTAAATGACACATCATTAATGCTAAGCCAAGATGTCAGTACATCATTTTGACTAGCCACCTTGTAAATTGGTTTGATCACTCACATCCTTTCGCAGAGCCTTAAGGAAGGATACTAGGGATTGAGCCTAAGTGTGCAACCAACCACTTAGTCCAAAAGATCAGCTTTGAAAAACAATCCCCCAAGGGGAGGCCTTGCCATCATTGCATCACTCTCGGACGTAGCTCATTGAGCAATGATCGAAGCAATAACGCCTTGGAGTACTCACATTTAAGTGAGGGTCGCAAGAGCGGCTCTTAGTCCCACGTTATTGCATCTTTCATTAGTGTTGGGGATCGCGGGTTACAAACAACGAATATAACCCTCCCACTTAGTTTTTGGAGTTGGTTCATCGACTCTTATAAGTTCGGAAACAAATTTCCTAGTTAGAGAGCGACAGAGCGGACAACTAGAAGAGAATCCTAGATCGACATGTTCAGAGCAGTATTAGTGCATAAAGGCACAAGGGACATACTCGATCTTTTCCTATTTTCTATTTCGGGAAAGTGCGTGAGGGAAGTGTGAACTTCAACTCACTCGAACACTTGAAAGTTTGAGATTACACATCTTTTTATTTTTCGGCTTGTCTACAAGGAGACCTCCCACTCAAATTTTCAAGAGCATATAGATTTTGAACATATGTGATATAGATATAGTTTTGAAAACATTTTGAAAATTTATTTGATTTGGATGACAAAATATTTTCAAGTTTGAAAGTGAAAACGGTTTTTCAAAATTCAAACTAGTTTTGTAAAAATTCAATTTCAATTAAACTTTCAAAAATCAAAACATTTTAATCTTACACATCATGTTTATAATCATATGAAAAACATTTTTGCTCAAGAAAGTTTTCTCATTAGAGTTCTATAACTCATGGTAGTGGGGTTTGAAAATCCGGATTTCTAAAAAACTGGAGTTTCAGACAGCCGCGCACCTCGGAGTAAAATCGCCATATCTGGCGGCTCCGATGTCCTTTTGAGCCGAAACCAGTGGCATTGGACAGAAGACAGACGGAGCAGAGAGTTATGCCGCTTTTAATGCGGGTTTACATTCCAGCTCGAAGAAAAAGAAATAAATTAAAGCTTCGTCCTTTTAGGTGCGAAAAAGAATCGAGTGTAACGGAACGTTTTATGAAGGTTATTAAAGCTTTTATTTGTGTTTTATTAGCAAGGTAATAACATAGAATAAAAGAAATAATCAACATGCATAAAACGATTCAAGTAAATAAACGAAACTAGCAAGAAAACAAAACTAGTCACAAAATTTTACTCGAAAATTCTCAAACCTTTAAAACACGTTTTTCAATATAAAAAATTAAAAACTTTTAGAACTGATTCTAATGTGTTTTAACATCATCCCAAACTCATAGAAAATCAACATGGTTTTTAATTTAAAGGCATGAGCAATAAATTAAAAAAAATCTAAGATTACAATTCTAACTTGTCACAAAATTAGTAAACTTTCGAAAACGATTTTCAAGCTCATAATTTAAAAACATGCACATGCATTCCTTTGACCATAGCTCTGATACCATTTGTTGGAATCGATCTAGGGTTTGAGAAAAAGTTTAACGCTTCGTTAAGCGGCGGAATTTTAAAAATTTTCTTTTACAAGTAAAACAGTTTTTACTAACCTAGACAAGTGCAAGTACATGTAATTAAAAACCAATATGAGCTAGAAGTTTACTAACCTTTCTTGAAGCTTGAACTTTGAAGAAGCTTGTGGAAAGTTTGCAACGCTCGTCTCCCCTCGCAGCACGTCTTTCTTTTCTTTCCTCGGCACCTCGAGCAACCACGAAAGTTTCTATCACTAAATCACTCGAAAAGAAGGAATCAGTGAGTGGGCACTTTTAAACACTACGACTTAAGAACGAGTCTCGAAGTCGCAGAGCTAAACACTAGGTCGAGTGAGGACCTAGGTGCCAAGACAAGAAAAAATCGAAAATAAACTAGAGAGAGAGAGAGAGGATTTCGGCCACAAGTTCTAGAGAGAGAGTCTCTCAAATCTCTTAAACTTGGATGAATGAAATGTGAGGAATGAGGCTCCTATTTATAGGAGAGGTCTCACCTTCAATAAGGTAGTTTCCTCTTCTATAGAATATCACATATTCATGAGCCAATTTCCCTTTTCCTTCAAAGAGTCACACGGCCAAGACTAAGCAAGTAAGTCCTTGGATTTGTTTCCTCTTTTATTTGCTTCTCTCTTGATCCTTTTGGGCGCCTACCATGCTTTCCCCTTAGGGGAAATTTGTTTCCTCTTTTTCTTTTGGCAAGTATCTTAATACATTTATGCACAAAATAAACTCTCTTTCCTCTTGGGTAATATGGGCGCCTACACCATCTAGAAAGGGCTTCTAGAAGCTTTTCCATTTTGTTCATGACAACATGAAAAAGGCCCATTAAGAATTTTCAATAAAATTCTTATGAAATGAAATTAATTCACAAGGCCCAATGATCAAGTCTTGGCCGAGTGATATTAAGTCATCAAATGAACTTGTCAAAAAATTTATTGACATTCATTTCATCCTTTGTCTCAAAAGACAAAAATACCCTTTTAACTATTTTCGTTCTTGTTTTGACATAGCTTCCAGTTTAACTATTCTTATCGATGTGATTCGTGACAGTGACCTCATGGACCCAAATGAACAAAGCTTGAGCTAAACACTTGGACTCAAAAGTTCACAAACCTTTTCCAAGTTTAGCTTAATGCCAACTGACTCCACTAAAGAGTTGACACTGAAAATCTCTCGGTTCAAATGAATTTATTTTCTACTCAAGAATTCGACCTAATTATGATGAGCGGATCCACTGAATATTATCTATGTTTACCCTTCATGAATGTCATCAGCTAGTCGGGATTTACTAAATTACCATTTTACCCTTCTAGCTGTTATTTCCTCAACTCCTTTGTCGCTTGTGAATAAGTTAGAAACAATGTATTGACGAGGAGCTAACAAGTCACATTGTTTCATCCAAAAGAGTCAGGACTCAATTTGGACACTGGCCAGTTCATTTATTCACACTCCAAGGAACAAAGCATGAGGTGACATACATTGCATTTCAGCAATCTTGTACATGAATTCCATATCTATGAGAACTTCACAAAGTTACTCATGACATACTCACAACTTAGTATTTCACCAATAGGCCCTGTTCGGAATGACATAGTGAGTCCGAACTCTGACTTTCTCAAATGAGAATACTAAGGTGTGAAATGGCATGTCTCATTTCAGGATTAAGGTAAGCATGATGCAATTCATACATAGTGACTTCGAGACATAAGAGGTTAAATGGTTTGTTCTTATATTGTCTCTAGAAGTGCACTGGTCAATTCAGTACCTTCGGAAGATACCTAGAAGAACTATAGAGTCCCCAACTCTCAATGCCTCATAACCAGACATCATAGATTCTTCTAACAATCATACTGAGGTCAATAGTCCTTTGACCCTAAGATTGCGAATATATCGTTTTAAGCAAACTACGAAGAGTTTGTTCATGCAAATCTACATTTGTCTCTTCGTAAGTTGTTAGGTTTGTTTATGGACTAAAAGACCAGGGTTTTATCATAAAGCTTCAGACAAGGAAGATTGAATGAACGTTTCAACTTTTTATTAATGAATAAGCAATTACAAGCAAGAGTCTTCGTAAGACTATATGACATCAAATGTACATAAATAGACACTACTACTCTTCTTGTGGGCACCATTGACAACAAACATACCCAACCAAGAGAGAATATTTTGTGCATAAATGTATCAAGATACTTGCCAAAAGAAAAAGAGGAAACAAATTTGCATGAGGATGCTTTAGGGTAATCGGCCAAGAGAGAACAAGGCAAGGCAAGGAACAAAAATGGAAACAAATCCAAGCCTTCTAGAAGGCATCCTTGGCCGAGCATCTCAAGTGGGAAAAGAGGTAATTGGCTCATGAATATGTGATATTCTATAGAAGAGGAAACTACCTTATAGAAGGTGAGACCTCTCCTATAAATAGGAGCCCCTTTTTCTCACAATTGATTCATTCCAAAGTTTTAGAGATTGAGAGCTTCTCTCTCTAGACTTGGCCGCCCCTTCCTCTCTCTCTCTCTAGTTTATATTTTCGATTTTTCTTGTCTTGGCACCTAGGTCCTCACTCGACCTAGTGTTTAGCTCTACGACTTCGAGACTTGTTCTTAAGTCGTAGTGTTTAAAAGTGCCCACTCACTAATTCCTTCTTTTCGAGTGATTTAGTGATAGAAACTATCGTGGTTGCTCGAGGTGCCAAGGAAAGGAAGAGAGACGTGCTGCGAGGGGAGACGAGCGTTGCAACATTCCAAAAGCTTCTACAAGGTTCAAGCTTCAAGAAAGGTTAGTAACTTTAATAGCTCATATTAGTTTTTTATTTACATGTACATGCTCTTGTCTAGGTTAGTAAAAACTAGTTTTACTTAAAAAGAAAATTGTTAAAATTCCGCCGCTTAACGAAGCGTTAAACTTTTTCTTAAACCCTAGATCGATTCCAACATGACTTGCCTCGAGGAGTGAGGCTCGATTCGAGGAGAATGACTCGTCTCGAGGAGCAAGGCTCGACTCGAGGAGAATGACTTGTCTCGAGGAGCGAAGCTCGATTCGAGGAGAATGACTCGTCTCGAGGAGCAAGGCTCGACTCGAGGAGTGCGACTCGTCTCGATGAGCAAGGCTCGACTCGAGGAGAATGACTCGTCTCGAGGAGCAAGGCTCGACTCGAGGAGTGTGACTCGACTCAAGGAGCGAAGCTCGACTCGACTTTGCAGCCATTCGGTAGTGGTACCTCGCGTTCTTCGCCTTTAGTTGGCGGATACTCTCCTCCAACTCCGTGATGCGGTCGTCCCCGCTATCAGGAGATGGAGATGGTGAGCGGGTCAAGCTCTCTTCGTGGAGCGACTCTTCGTCACCATGCGCTTGGGAGCGCAAGAAGTATTTCTTGGTCCCAGTGACGTTATCGGGGTTGTTAATGCCCTCAGAACGTATGGGTGGTTGAGCACTCATCTTTTCTCAAGTTCGAGAAAGTTGAGTTTGTAGAAGAAAAGAAGAAGATGAACAGAAGGGATTTCGGGCTGAATAGGTCGGGAAGTCCCCTCCTTCTAGCGCCAAAATGTTGTCGCACGAAAATGAACAACTATTTATTACCTCGGGCGGTTCGATCCAAGGACGGACCAAGTGATCGCACCCGAGCCAAGAGTGTGAACTCGATAGCCTCGAGCTAGGGTTTTCTCCGATCAACCCGCCTCTCGGGAGAGGTAGGGGGTGAGGAGGAGGAGTGACCGTGCCTTGGTTGTCGGCTGCCTACGTACCCGTGTGTGGGATCAGGTCAGAACGTAGTTCAAGCGTGTAGGACGCAGTATGAGGCGCGGAGCCTTGGTGGAGAGGCGTGCTCAACGAAGGAGACGAGGCACAGAGGAGTCCTCGGCGACGTCTCAGAACTTCGGAGATCGCGTATGCGAGAGAGAATGTGTGTTTTCTCTCTTTTGGAGACGTGGAAGACTCTAAGTCAAGAGTTCCTTGTTGTGGCGGATATTCCGGACGCGTAGGCGATTCCTAGTTGGAAATGCCGGACGCGTAGGCGATTTCTTGTCAGAAATGGTGGACGCGTCTAGGGTGCTAGACGCGTAGGCGATTTTCAGTAGAAAACCGTTAGAGCACTCGTGGGCTCTAGATTAATCGCTCGATCAAGAGAGGCGGCACTCGGAAGTCCCCGAAAAGTGCTTCAGAATCTCTGAGAGCGAGAAATCGTGGAGAATCCGCTTCAGGCCAAGGATGGCATCTAGAGAAGCGGAGAGAAGTCTCAAGTTCCTTGAGAAAGAATGGGATGGCTTTCCCCTCAATGAGAGGGGGTATTTATAGGTGTTTGGGGGCCTTAGAAGGCTTCTTTTTCGTCCATGTGGGACTAGGAACGCTTGTGGCATCAAGCGGAGGCGCACGGCGCGCGCGGCGCACAAAGAGCGGCGCGCGGCGCAGGGGGTGCGGCGCGCGGGTTATCTGGCGCGGCGCGCGGGTGCGCGGCGCGGGCGCGTTTGTTGTCAATGGTGCCCACAAGAAGAGTTGTAGTCTTTATTTTGTACATTTGATGTAATAAAGTCTCATGAAGACTCTTGCTTGTAATTGCCTATCTATTCATTAATAAAGTTGAAACGTTCATTCATTCTTTCTTTGTTTGAAGCTTTATGATAAATCCTTAGTCTTTTAGTCCATAAACAAACTTAACAACTTACGAAGAGACAAATGTAGATATGCATGAACAAACTCTTCGTAGTTTGCTTAAAACGATATATTCACAATCTTAGGGTCAAAGGACTATTGACCTCAGTATGATTGTTAGAAGAATCTATGATGTCTGGTTATGAGGCATTGAGAGTTGGGGACTCTATAGTTCTTCTAGATATCTTCCGAAGGTACTGAATTGACCAGTGCACTTCTAGAGACAATATAAGAACAAACCATTTAACCTCTTATGTCTCGAAGTCACTATGTATGAATTGCATCATGCTTACCTTAATCCTGAAATGAGACATGCCATTTCACACCTTAGTATTCTCATTTGAGAAAGTCAAAGTTCGGACTCACTATGTGATTCCGAACAAGGCCTATTGGTGAAGTACTAAGTTGTGAGTCTGTCATGAGTAACTTTGTGAAGTTCTCGTAGATATGGAATTCATGTACAAGATTGCTGAAATGCAATGAATGTCACCTCATGCTTTGTTCCTTGGAGTGTGAATAAATGAACTGGCCAGTGTCCAAATTGAGTCCTGACTCTTTTGGATGAAACAATGTGACTTGTTAGCTCCTCGTCAATACATTGTTTCTAACTTATTCACAAGCGACAAAGGAGTTGAGGAAATAACAGCTAGAAGGGTAAAATGGTAATTTAGTAAATCCCGACTAGCTGATGACATTCATGAAGGGTAAACATAGATAATATTCAGTGGATCCGCTCACCATAATTAGGTCGAATTCTTGAGTAGAAAATAAATTCATTTGAACCGAGAGATTTTCAGTGTCAGCTCTTTAGTGGAGTCAGTTGGCATTAAGCTAAACTTGGAAAAGGTTTGTGAACTTTTGAGTCCAAGTGTTTAGCTCAAGCTTTGTTCATTTGGGTCCATGAGGTCACTGTCACGAATCACATCGATAGGAATAGTTAAACTGGAAGCTAAGTAAAAACAAGAACGAAAATAGTTAAAAGGGTATTTTTGTCTTTTGAGACAAAGGATGAAATGAATGTCAATAAATTTTTTGACAAGTTCATTTGATGACTTAATGTCACTCGGCCATAACTTGATTATTGGGCCTTGTGAATTAATTTCATTTCATAAGAATTTTATTGAAAATTCTTAATGGGCTTTTCTCATGTTGTCATGAACAAATGAAGAAGCTTCTAGAAGCTCCTTCTAGATGAGAGTTGGGCGCCCAAAATACCCAAGAGAAAGAGTTCATTTTGTGCATAAATGTATTTAGATACTTGCCAAAAGAAAAAGAGGAAACAAATTTTGCATATGGGATGCATAAAGAATCGGCCATGTTGAGAGAAAAGGCAAGCCTTGAACAAAATAGGAAACAAATCAAGGCTTCTAGAAGCCCTAGCTTGGCCGAGTGTCTCAATAGGAAAGAGAGGAATTTGGCTCATGAATATGTGATATTCCATAGAAGAGGAAACTACCTTATTGAAGGTGAGACCTCTCCTATAAATAGGAGCCTCATTTCCTCACATTTGATTCATCCAAGTTTAAGAGATTTGAGAGACTCTCTCTCTCTCTAGAACTTGTGGCCGAAAATCCTCTCTCTCTCTCTCTAGTTTATTTTCGATTTTTCTTGCTTTGGCACCTAGGTCCTCACTCGACCTAGTGTTTAGCTCTGCGACTTCGAGACTCGCTCTTAAGTCGTAGTGTTTAAAAGTGCCCACTCACTGATTCCTTCTTTTCGAGTGATTTAGTGATAGAAACTTTCGTGGTTGCTCGAGGTGCCGAGGAAAGAAAGAGAGACGTGCTGCGAGGGGAGACGAGCGTTGCAAACTTTGCACAAGCTTCTTCAAAGTTCAAGCTTCAAGAAAGGTTAGTAAACTTCTAGCTCATATTGGTTTTTAATTACATGTACTTGCACTTGTCTAGGTTAGTAAAAACTGTTTTACTTGTAAAAGAAAATTTTTAAAATTCCGCCGCTTACTGAAGCGTTAATTATTTTCTCAAACCCTAGATCGATTCCAACAAATGGTATCAGAGCTATGGTCAAAGATTAGCATGTACATGTGTTTAAAATTATGAGCTTGAAAATCGTTTTCGAAAGTTTACTAATTTTATGACAAGTTAGAATCGTTATCTTAGATTTTTTTTAATTTATTGCTCATGTCTTTGAATTAAAAAGCATGTTGATTTTCTATGAGTTTGGGATGTTTTTAAAACACATTAGAATCAGTTCTAAAAGTTTTTAATTTTTTATATTGAAAAACGTGTTTTAAAGGTTTGAGAAATTTCGAGTAAAATTTTGTGACTAGTTATATTGTCTTGCTAGTTTCGTTTATTTACTTGAATCGTTTTATGCATGTTGTTATTTCTTTTATTCTATGTTATTAACCTTCTAATAAAACACAAATAAAAGCTTTAAACAACATCTTAAAACGTTCCGTTACACTCGATTCTTTTTCGTATCTAAAAAGGACCAAGCTTTAATTTATTTCTTTTTCTTCGAGCTCGAGTAAACCTGCATTAAAAGTGGCATAACTCTCTGCTCAGAAATAAAAATTTAATTATTCTTAAATCAAATTAAAGCTCTGTCTGTCCTCTGTCCAATGCCACCGGTTTCGGCGCAAAAGGACATCAGAGCCGCCAGATATGGCGATTTTACTCCAAGGTTCGCGGCTGTCTGAAACTCCAGTTTTTTTAGAAATCCGGATTTTCAAACCCCACTACCATGAGTTATAGAACTCTAATGAGAAAATTTTCTTGAGCAAAAATGTTTTTCATATGATTATAAACATGATGTGTAAGATTAAGAGTTTTTTTTTTTGAAAGATTAATTGAAATTGAGTTTTTACAAAACTAGTTTGAATTTTGAAAAACCGTTTTCACTTTCAAACTTGAAAATATTTTGTCATCCAAATCAAATAAATTTTCAAAATGTTTTCAAAACTATATCTATATCCCATATGTTCAAAATCTATATGCTCTTGAAAATTTGAGTGGGAGGTCTCCTTGTAGACAAGCCGAAAAATAAAAAGATGTGTAATCTCAAACTTTCAAGTGTTCGAGTGAGTTGAAGTTCACACTTCCCTCACGCACTTTCCCGAAATAGAAAATAGGAAAAGATCGAGTATGTACCTTGTGCCTTTATGCACTAATACTGCTCTGAACATGTCGATCTAGGATTCTCTTCTAGTTGTCCGCTCTGTCGCTCTCTAACTAGGAAATCTGTTTCCGAAATTATAAGAGTCGATGAACCAACTCCAAAAACTAAGTGGGAGGGTTATATTCGTTGTTTGTAACCCATGATCCCCAACACTAATGAAAGATGCAATAACGTGGGACTAAGAGCCGCTCTTGCGACCCTCACTTAAATGTGAGTACTCCAAGGCGTTATTGGCTCGATCATTGCTCAATGAGCTACGTCCGAGAGTGATGCAATGATGACAAGGCCTCCCCTTGGGGGATTGTTTTTCAAAGATGATCTTTTGGACTAAGTGGTTGGTTGCACACTTAGGCTCAATCCCTAGTAATCCTCCCTTGAGGCTCTGCGAAAGGATGTGAGTGATCAAACCAATTTACAAGGTGGCTAGTCAAAACTGATGTATTGACATCTTGGCTAAGCATTAATGATGTGTCATTTACTTATAAAAGGAGATTTTTTTAGGCCTTCTCTTGAGGGAGTAAATTATCGTTTTGTTTATAACACCTTTGGATTTTATAAAAGTCTTAATAAAACTTAAATCCTAAACCAAAGACTAATCATAAACTTGTTTCAACTTACATAGGTAATATGTCTCTCAACCATCTCTCAATCTTTCTTTCCTCGATCAAACTCGAAAATGAAAACTACGTAGATTCGAAACGTAACCTCGACATAATACCTACCGTTAACAAGCACAAATGGGTACTCACCACCCCGTGTCCTCCTCTGACGAATAATGATTCAACTCAAGAGGACAAAGACGCCTTGGCGGCCTGGCTCTGCTCCGATGAGATTGTGAGGTGCTATATCTTAGCATCAATGAACAATGTGTTGCAACAACAACATCGTGACATCGAGATTGCCGCCGACATGCTCACCAATCTCCATGAGATGTTTGGAGGGCAAAGGCGTCAAGCAAGGCAAAAAGCAGTTCGACAATTTATGAACTGTCGCATGAAGGCTAGGACTCCTGTTGGAGACTTTATGATATTGATCATTAGTCATCTGAGTAAAATGGAAATCCTAGGATCTGAGATTGATGGGAAGAATGTCATAGATGTGATCTTAGAAACTCTCCCCGCATCTCTTGATACCTCCAAGATGAACTACTCCATTAACAAGCTGGAGTACACTGTTACCAAGCTTATGGAGGAACTTCACACTGCTGTAGGTCTCACTAAGAGAAAGAGGAATCAAGGAGAGGCACGTGCTACTGAGCAGAAAGCCTCCGCCTCTAGAACTGAGAAGGGGCCTTACAAGGCCGATAAAAAGAACTGTCCCGCCTATCTCAAAGCAAAGGAACATAGTATTGTACTAGTTACCGAAGCATGCTTAGTAGCTGATAATGTATCAACGTGGATTCTTGACTCCACTGCTACTAACCATATTTGCTGTTCCTTGAATGGTTTCAAGAAAACCAAAAGCTTAGATGAAGGCGAGTTCTGTTTCAAATGGGGTGATGGGAGCCTGGTGTCTACGAAGGCTGTGGGATCCGTGACGTTGTCTTTTGATGACCGCACTTTAAATTTGAATAATGTTTATTATGTTCCTTCCTTTGGGAAAAACCTAGTATCTGTTGCTCAACTTTTCGAGCAAGATTATTATTTAAAGTTTATAAAGAATGGAATTCGTATTTCTTTTTCTAATTCTTTTGTCACTGATGCATGTATGAAGAATGGTCTTTTTTACATCTATCCCACTCAACCTTCTCTTTTAGACACCGAAATAGATAACGATCTAATTAGGGAGCCAAAGAGGATCAAACTTTCTGAATCCTCCGATCTAACAAAATCAACATACCTCTGGCACTTAAGACTTGGTCATATCAGTCTAGATAGGATTAAGAGACTTGTGAGGGATGGTCCACTCCAAGCCTCTGCAATAGGTTCACTACCTACTTGTGAATCCTGTATAGAAGGAAAAATGACTAAGCGACCTTTCTCCGATAAGGGTCGAAGAGCCACTGAGTTGCTGGAACTAATACATTCTGATGTATGTGGTCCGCTCAACCAACAGGCACGTGGAGGATACGAATACTTCGTTACCTTCACTGATGATTACTCAAGATATGGGTTTGTCTATTTGCTTAAACACAAATCCGAGACCTTTAACGTATTTAAGGTCTTTAGGGCTTTAGTGGAAAAGCAAACTGGCAAAGTGATCAAAACCCTTCGATCTGATCGAGGTGGTGAGTATATGTCTGGAGAGTTCGATGACTTTCTTAAAGAAGAAGGTATCGCTTCTCAGCTTACCGCACCTGGCACACCTCAACAAAACGGAGTGTCAGAGAGAAGAAACCGAACTCTTATGGAGATGGTTAGATCAATGATGAGTTACTCATCACTCCCGCTTTCCTTTTGGGGATATGCCCTCGAAACAGCCGCCTACATTCTGAACCAAGTTCCGTCCAAAACGGTTCCTGGTACTCCTTATGAACGATGGACTGGCCGTAAAGTGAATATTGGCCGCATCCGAATTTGGGGTTGCCCTGTACACGTGCTGAGGCAAAAGACTAGCAAGTTGGCTAGCAGGTCAGAATTGTGCCTATTTGTAGGATATCCGAAGGAAACCAAAGGTTTTACTTTCTATAGTCCCGAGGACGATAAGACTTTCGTTAGCACGAATGCTCGTTTCCTTGAGGAGGACTTTATGAAGGATGCGAAACCTAGAAGCAAAATTGTGCTTGAAGAAAAGTTGGGTGAGGAAGCTTCTACCTCATCTGTAAGAACTGTTCTTACCCCAACTGAAACACAACCTAACTCATCAGAATCTCGTCAAGTAGTACTTAGACGTAGTGGGAGGGCTACTCAAAAGCCTGACAGGTACATGTCTTATGGAGACTCTCTTTTAGCCGTCTCCGACATGGATGACCCTGTTTCCTATAGCCAAGCGATGGCTTGTTCTGAATCAAACCTTTGGCTTGACGCCATGAAAGTTGAAATGCACTCGATGTATGTCAACAATGTCTGGAAACTTGTAGACCTTCCTGAAGGGATTAAACCCGTAGGGTGTAAGTGGATATACAAGAAGAAAAGGGGTCCTGATGGGAACGTCGAGACGTTCAAAGCACGACTTGTGGCGAAGGGTTATACCCAACAAGAAGGGATTGACTATAAAGAAACCTTCTCGCCAGTCGCGATGCTTAAATCCATCTGCATACTCCTATCCATAGCTGCAGCTCTCGACTATGAGATCTGGCAAATGGATGTCAAGACAGCCTTTCTGAATGGCAATCTTGACGAGCGCATTTACATGGCTCAACCAGACGGTTTCGTGGATAAAGGTCAAGAGACCAAGGTTTGTGAGTTTCTTAAATCCATTTATGGACTAACCCAAGCATCTAGGTCATGGAATATTAGATTCGATGAAACTGTAAAGAGCTTTGGCTTTGAACAGTCAATAGATGAGCCTTGTGTTTACAAGTTAATACACGAAGGTAAAGTTGTGTTTCTGGTACTATATGTCGATGATATACTTCTCATCGGTAATGACGTGGGTAAGTTATCTGAGGTTAAGGTCTGGCTAGCAAAGCAATTCGATATGAAGGATCTAGGAGAAGCCGCGTACATTCTGGGAATCCAAATCTTTCGAGATAGGAAAAACCGGACCCTGTCGCTCTCTCAAGCATCTTATATTGATAAGGTGATGGATCGCTTCTCGATGCAAGACTGCAAGAGGGGTCAAACACCCTTTAGGCATGGAGTTTCACTCTCTAAAGACCAGTCTCCCAAGACTGCACAAGAGATTGAAGACATGAGGAAGATTCCTTAAGCCTCTGCCGCAGGAAGCCTCATGTATGCTATGCTTTGCACTAGACCTGATATATGTTTCGCCGTTGGCGTAGTTAGCCGTTTCCAATCCAACCCTGGACCCGAGCACTGGATTGCTGTTAAGCATGTTCTTAAGTATCTTCAAAGAACTAGGAACTTGATGCTTACATACTCAGGTACTGACCTGACTATGACGGGATATATCGACTCCGATTTTCAAGCGGATAAGGATTCCAGGAAATCCACTTCGGGATCTGTGTTCATCCTTAATGGTGGAACTATTGTGTGGAGAAGTATTAAGCAATCTTGCATTGCTGACTCCACAATGGAAGCAGAATATGTGGCTGCTTGTGAAGCATCCAAAGAGGCTGTATGGCTTAGAAAGTTCCTTAAGTATTTGTAAGTTGTTCCAAACGTCGACGAGCCCATGACCCTTTATTGTGATAATAGTGGGGCTGTCGCTAACTCAAAGGAACCTAGAAGCCATAAGCGCTCTAAGCATATTGAGAGGAAATACCATTTGATTCGAGAGATCGTGCAGCGCGGAGACGTGGAAGTGAAGAAGATCTCAACGGTGGACAACCTCGCAGATCCATTCACCAAGGCCCTAGCGAACAAGGTCTTCGACCAACATCATGAGGGATTAGGCATGAAGGACTATACACACCTTCTTTGAGTCAAGTGGGAATTTGTTGTCAATGGTGCCCACAAGAAGAGTTGTAGTCTTTATTTTGTACATTTGATGTAATAAAGTCTCATGAAGACTCTTGCTTGTAATTGCCTATCTATTCATTAATAAAGTTGAAACGTTCATTCATTCTTTCTTTGTTTGAAGCTTTATGATAAAACCTTAGTCTTTTAGTCCATAAACAAACTTAACAACTTACGAAGAGACAAATGTAGATTTGCATGAACAAACTCTTCGTAGTTTGCTTAAAACGATATATTCGCAATCTTAGGGTCAAAGGACTATTGACCTCAGTATGATTGTTAGAAGAATCTATGATGTCTGGTTATGAGGCATTGAGAGTTGGGGACTCTATAGTTCTTCTAGGTATCTTCCGAAGGTACTGAATTGACCAGTGCATTTCTAGAGACAATATAAGAACAAACCATTTAACCTCTTATGTCTCGAAGTCACTATGTATGAATTGCATCATGCTTACCTTAATCCTGAAATGAGACATGCCATTTCACACCTTAGTATTCTCATTTGAGAAAGTCAAAGTTCGGACTCACTATGTGATTCCGAACAAGGCCTATTGGTGAAGTACTAAGTTGTGAGTCTGTCATGAGTAACTTTGTGAAGTTCTCGTAGATATGGAATTCATGTACAAGATTGCTGAAATGCAATGAATGTCACCTCATGCTTTGTTCCTTGGAGTGTGAATAAATGAACTGGCCAGTGTCCAAATTGAGTCCTGACTCTTTTGGATGAAACAATGTGACTTGTTAGCTCCTCGTCAATACATTGTTTCTAACTTATTCACAAGCGACAAAGGAGTTGAGGAAATAACAGCTAGAAGGGTAAAATGGTAATTTAGTAAATCCCGACTAGCTGATGACATTCATGAAGGGTAAACATAGATAATATTCAGTGGATCCGCTCACCATAATTAGGTCGAATTCTTGAGTAGAAAATAAATTCATTTGAACCGAGAGATTTTCAGTGTCAGCTCTTTAGTGGAGTCAGTTGGCATTAAGCTAAACTTGGAAAAGGTTTGTGAACTTTTGAGTCCAAGTGTTTAGCTCAAGCTTTGTTCATTTGGGTCCATGAGGTCACTGTCACGAATCACATCGATAGGAATAGTTAAACTGGAAGCTAAGTCAAAACAAGAACGAAAAATAGTTAAAAGGGTATTTTTGTCTTTTGAGACAAAGGAGGAAATGAATGTCAATAAATTTTTTGACAAGTTCATTTGATGACTGAATGTCACTCGGCCATAACTTGATTATTGGGCCTTGTGAATTAATTTCATTTCATAAGAATTTTATTGAAAATTCTTAATGGGCTTTTCTCATGTTGTCATGAACAAATGAAGAAGCTTCTAGAAGCTCCTTCTAGATGAGAGTTGGGCTCCCAAAATACCCAAGAGAAAGAGTTTATTTTGTGCATAAATGTATTTAGATATTTGCCAAAAGAAAAAGAGGAAACAAATTTTACATATGGGATGCATAAAGAATCGGCCATGTTGAGAGAAAAGGCAAGCCTTGAACAAAATAGGAAACAAATCAAGGCTTCTAGAAGCCCTAGCTTGGCCGAGTGTCTCAATAGGAAAGAGAGGAATTTGGCTCATGAATATGTGATATTCCATAGAAGAGGAAACTACCTTATTGAAGGTGAGACCTCTCCTATAAATAGGAGCCTCATTTCCTCACATTTGATTCATCCAAGTTTAAGAGATTTGAGAGACTCTCTCTCTATAACTTGTGGCCGAAAATCCTCTCTCTCTCTCTCTAGTTTATTTTCGATTTTTCTTGCTTTGGCACCTAGGTCCTCACTGTTGGAATCGATCTAGGGTTTAAGAAAATAATTAACGCTTCGGTAAGCGGCGGAATTTTAAAAATTTTCTTTTACAAGTAAAACAGTGTTTACTAACCTAGACAAGTGCAAGTACATGTAATTAAAAACCAATATGAGCTAAGAATTTACTAACCTTTCTTGAAGCTTGAACTTTGGAGAAGCTTTTGGAAAGTTTGCAACGCTCGTCTCCCCTCGCAGCACGTCTCTCTTCCTTTCCTCGGCACCTCGAGCAACCACGAAAGTTTCTATCACTAAATCACTCGAAAAGAAGGAATCAGTGAGTGGGCACTTTTAAACACTACGACTTAAGAACGAGTCTCGAAGTCGCAGAGCTAAACACTAGGTCGAGTGAGGACCTAGGTGCCAAGACAAGAAAAATCGAAAATATAAACTAGAGAGAGAGAGAGGAAGGGGCGGCCAAGTCTAGAGAGAGAAGCTCTCAATCTCTAAAACTTTGGATGAATCAATTGTGAGAAAAAGGGGCTCCTATTTATAGGAGAGGTCTCACCTTCTATAAGGTAGTTTCCTCTTCTATAGAATATCACATATTCATGAGCCAATTACCTCTTTTCCCACTTGAGATGCTCGGCCAAGGATGCCTTCTGGAAGGCTTGGATTTGTTTCCATTTTTGTTCCTTGCCTTGCCTTGTTCTCTCTTGGCCGATTACCCTAAAGCATCCTCATGCAAATTTGTTTCCTCTTTTTCTTTTGGCAAGTATCTTGATATATTTATGCACAAAATATTCTCTCTTGGTTGGGTATGTTGGGCGCCTATGTCCTTCTAGAATGGGCTTCTAGAAGCTTTTCCATTTGTTCATGACAACATGAAAAAGGCCCAATAAGAATTTTCAATAAAATTCTTATGAAATGAAATTAATTCACAAGGCCCAATGATCAAGTCATGGCCGAGTGAAACATGTCATAAAATGACCTTGTCAAAAATTTATTGACATTCATTTCATCCTTTGTCTCAAAAGACAAAAATACCCTTTTAACTATTTTCGTTCTTGTTTTGACTTAGCTTCCAGTTTAACTATTCCTATCGATGTGATTCGTGACAGTGACCTCATGGACCCAAATGAACAAAGCTTGAGCTAAACACTTGGACTCAAAAGTTCACAAACCTTTTCCAAGTTTAGCTTAATGCCAACTGACTCCACTAAAGAGCTGACACTGAAAATCTCTCGGTTCAAATGAATTTATTTTCTACTAAAGAATTCGACGTAATTATGATGAGCGGATCCACTGAATATTATCTATGTTTACCCTTCATGAATGTCATCAGCTAGTCGGGATTTACTAAATTACCATTTTACCCTTCTAGCTGTTATTTCCTCAACTCCTTTGTCGCTTGTGAATAAGTTAGAAACAATGTATTGACGAGGAGCTAACAAGTCACATTGTTTCATCCAAAAGAGTTAGGACTCAATTTGGACACTGGCCAGTTCATTTATTCACACTCCAAGGAACAAAGCATGAGGTGACATACATTGCATTTCAGCAATCTTGTACATGAATTCCATATCTATGAGAACTTCACAAAGTTACTCATGACAGACTCACAACTTAGTACTTCACCAATAGGCCTTGTTCGGAATCACATAGTGAGTCCGAACTTTGACTTTCTCAAATGAGAATACTAAGGTGTGAAATGCCATGTCTCATTTCAGGATTAAGGTAAGCATGACGCAATTCATACATAGTGACTTCGAGACATAAGAGGTTAAATGGTTTGTTCTTATATTGTCTCTAGAAGTGCACTGGTCAATTCAGTACCTTCGGAAGATACCTAGAAGAACTATAGAGTCCCCAACTCTTAATGCCTCATAACCAGAGATCATAGATTCTTCTAACAATCATACTGAGGTCAATAGTCCTTTGACCCTAAGATTGCGAATATATCGTTTTAAGCAAACTACGAAGAGTTTGTTCATGCAAATCTACATTTGTCTCTTCGTAAGTTGTTTAGTTTGTTTATGGACTAAAAGACTATGGTTTTATCATAAAGCTTCAGACAAGGAAGATTGAATGAACGTTTCAACTTTATTAATGAATGAATAGGCAATTACAAGCAAGAGTCTTCATGAGACTTTATTACATCAAATGTTCAAAATAAAGATTACAACTCTTCTTGTGGGCACCATTGACAACAAACTCCCACTTGACTCAAAGAAGATGTGTGTAGTCTTTCATGCCTAATCCCTCACGATGTTGGTCGAAGACCTTGTTCGCTAGGGCCTTGGTGAATGGATCTGCTAGGCTGTCCACCGTTGAGATCTTCTTCACTTCCATGTCTCCGCGCTGCACGATCTCTCGAATCAAATGGTATTTCCTCTCAATATGCTTAGAGCGCTTATGGCTTCTAGGTTCCTTTGAGTTAGCGACAGCCCCACTATTATCACAATAAAGGGTCATGGGCTCGTCGACGTTTGGAACAACTTCCAAATACTTAAGGAATTTTCTAAGCCATACAGCCTCTTTGGATGCTTCACAAGCAGCCACATATTCTGCTTCCATTGTGGAGTCAGCAATGCAAGATTGCTTAATACTTCTCCACACAATAGCTCCACCATTAAGGATGAACATAGATCCTGATGTGGATTTCCTGGAATCCTTATCCGCTTGAAAATCGGAGTCGGTATATCCCGTCATAGTCAGGTCAGTACCTGAGTATGTAAGCATCAAGTTCCTAGTTCTTCGAAGATACTTAAGAACATGCTTAACAGCAATCCAGTGCTCGGGTCCAGGGTTGGATTGGAAACGACTAACTACGCCAACGGCGAAACATATATCAGGTCTAGTGCAAAGCATAGCATACATGAGGCTTCCTACGGCAGAGGCGTAAGGAATCTTCCTCATGTCTTCAATCTCTTGTGCAGTCTTGGGAGACTGGTCCTTAGAGAGTGAAACTCCATGCCTAAAGGGTGTTTGACCCCTCTTGCAGTCTTGCATCGAGAAGCGATCCATCACCTTATCAATATAAGATGCTTGAGAGAGTGACAGGGTCCGGTTTTTCCTATCTCGAAAGATTTGGATTCCCAGAATGTACGCGGCTTCTCCTAGATCCTTCATATCGAATTGCTTTGCTAGCCAGACCTTAACCTCAGATAACTTACCCACGTCATTACCAATGAGTAGTATATCATCGACATATAGTACCAGAAACACAACTTTGCCTTCGTGTATTAACTTGTAAACACAAGGCTCATCTAATGACTGTTCAAAGCCGAAGCATTTTACAGTTTCATCGAATCTAATATTCCATGACCTAGATGCTTGCTTTAGTCCATAAATGGATTTAAGCAACTCACAAACCTTGGTCTCTTGACCTTTATCCACGAAACCGTCTGGTTGAGCCATGTAAATGCGCTCGTCAAGATTGCCATTCAGAAAAGCTGTCTTGACATCCATTTGCCAGATCTCATAGTCGAGAGCTGCAGCTATGGATAGGAGTATACGGATGGATTTAAGCATCGCGACTGGCGAGAAGGTTTCTTCATAGTCAATCCCTTCTTGTTGGGTATAACCCTTCGCCACAAGTCGTGCTTTGAACGTCTCGACGTTCCCATCAGGACCCCTTTTCTTCTTGTATATCCACTTACACCCTACGGGTTTAATCCCTTCAGGAAGGTCTACAAGTTTCCAGACATTGTTGACATACATCAAGTGCATTTCAACTTTCATGGCGTCAAGCCAAAGGTTTGATTCAGAACAAGCCATCGCTTGGCTATAGGAAACAAGATCATCCATGTCAGAGTCGGCTACAAGAGAGTCTCCATAAGACATGTACCTGTCAGGCTTTTGAGTAGCCCTCCCACTACGTCTAAGTACTACTTGACGAGATTCTGATCAGTTAGGTTGTGTTTCAGTTGGGGTAAGAACAGTTCTTACAAATGAGGTAGAAGCTTCCTCACCCAACTTTTTTTTCAAGCACAATTTTTCTTCTAGGTTTCGCATCCTTCATGAAGTCCTCCTCAAGGAAACGAGCATTCGTGCTAACGAAAGTCTTATCGTCCTCGGGACTATAGAAAATGAAACCTTTGGTTTCCTTTGGATATCCCACAAACAGGCACAATTCTGACCTACTAGCCAACTTGCTAGTCTTTTGCCTTAGCACATGTGCAGGGCAACCCCAAATTCGGATGTGGCCCAAACTTACTTTACGGCCAGTCCATCTTTCATAAGGAGTACCAGGAACCGTTTTAGACGGAACTTGGTTCAGAATGTAAGCGGCTGTTTCGAGGGCATATCCCCAAAAGGAAAGCGGGAGTGATGAGTAACTCATCATCGATCTAACCATCTCCATAAGAGTTCGGTTTCTTCTCTCTGACACTCCGTTTTGTTGAGGTGTGCCAGGTGCGGTAAGCTGAGAAGCGATACCTTCTTCTTTAAGAAAGTCATCGAACACTCCAGACATATACTCACCACCTCGATCAGATCGAAGGGTTTTGATCACTTTGCCAGTTTGCTTTTCCACTAAAGCCCTAAAGACCTTAAATACGTTAAAGGTCTCGGATTTGTGTTTGAGCAAATAGACAAACCCATATCGTGAGTAATCATCAGTGAAGGTAACGAAGTATTCGTATCCTCCACGTGCCTGTTGGCTGAGCGGACCACATACATCAGAATGTATTAGTTCCAGCAACTCAGTGGCTCTTCGACCTTTATCAGAGAAAGGTCGCGTAGTCATTTTTCCTTCTATGCATGATTCACAAGTAGGTAGTGAACCTATTGCAGAGGCTTGGAGTGGACCATCCCTCACAAGTCTCTTAATCCTTTCTAGACTGATATGACCAAGTCTTAAGTGCCATAGATGTGTTGATTTTGTTAGATCGGAGGATTCAGAAAGTTTGATCCTCTTTGGCTCCCTAATTAGATCATTATCTATTTCGGTGTCTAAAAGAGAAGGTTGAGTGGGATAGATGTAGAAAAGAGCATTCTTCATACATGCATCAGTGACAAAAGAATTATCAGGAAACGAAATACGAATTCCATTCTTAATGAACTTTAAACAATAATCTTGCTCACGAATACGAGCAACGGATATTAAGTTCTTCCCAAAGGTAGGAACAAAATAAACATTATTCAAGTTTAAAGTGCGGTCTTCAAAAGACAGCGTCACGGATCCCACAGCCTTTGCAGACACCAGGCTCCCATCACCCCATTTGAAACAGAACTCGCCTTCCTCTAAGCTTTTGGTTTTCTTGAAACCATTCAAGGAACAGCAAATATGGTTAGTAGCAGCGGAGTCAAGAATCCACGTTGATACATTATCAGCTACTAAGCATGCTTCGGTAACTAGTACAATACTATGTTCCTTTGCTTTGAGATAGGCGGGAAAGTTCTTTTTATCGGCCTTGTAAGGTCTCTTCACAGTTCCAGAGGCGGAGGCTTTTTGCTCAGTAGCATGTGCCTCTCCTTGATTCCTCTTTTTCTTAGTGAAACCTACAGCAGTGTGAAGTTCCTCCATAAGCTTGGTAACAGTGTACTCTAGCTTGTTAATGGAGTAGTTCATCTTGAAGGTATCAAGAGATGCGGGGAGAGTTTCTAAGATCATATCTATGACATTCTTCCCATCAATCTCAGATCCTAGGATTTCCATTTTACTCAGATGACTAATGATTAATATCATAAAGTCTCCAATAGGAGTCCTAGCCTGCATATGACAGTTCATAAACTGTCGGACTGCTTGTTGCCTTGTTTGACGTCTTTGCCCTCCAAACATCTTAAGGAGATTGTAGAGCATGCCAGCGGCAGTCTCGATGTCACGATGTTGCTCTTTCAGCACATTGCTCATAGATGCCAAGATATAGCACCTCACAATCTCATCGGATCGAAGCCAGGCCGCTAAGGCGTCATTGTCCTCTTGAGTTGAATCATCATTCGTCAGAGGAGGACACGGGGTGGTGAGTACCCATTTGTGCTTGTTAACGGTAGGTATTATGTCGAGGTTACGTTTCGAGTCTATGTAGTTTTCGTTTTCGAGTTTGTTCGAGGAAAGAATGAAAGAGAGAGAGTTGGGAGACATATTGCCTATAAAAGTTGAAACAAGTTTATGATTAGTCTTTGGTTTAGGATTTAAGTTTGTTTAAGACTTTATAAAATCCAAAGGTGTTATAAACCAAACGATAATTTACTCCCTCAAGAGAAGGCCGCAAAAAATCTCCTTTTATAAGTAAATGACACATCATTAATGCTTAGCCAAGATGTCAATACATCAGCTTTGACTAGTCACCTTGTAACTTGGTTTGATCACTCACATCCTTTCGCAGGGCCTCAAGGGAGGATACTAGGGATTGAGCCTAAGTGTGCAACCAACCACTTAGTCCAAAAGATCAGCTTTGAAAAAGAATCCCCCAAGGGGAGGCCTTGTCATCATTGCATCACTCTCGGACGTAGCTCATTGAGCAATGATCGAAGCAATAACGCCTTGGAGTACTCACATTTAAGTGAGGGTCGCAAGAGCGGCTCTTAGTCCCACGTTATTGCATCTTTCACTAGTGTTGGGGATCGCGGGTTACAAACAACGAATATAACCCTCCCACTTAGTTTTTGGAGTAGGTTCATCGACTCTTATAAGTTCGGAAACAAATTTCCTAGTTAGAGAGCGACAGAGCGGACAACTAGAAGAGAATCCTAGATCGACATGTTCAGAGCAGTATTATTGCATAAAGGCACAAGGTACATACTTGATCTTTTCCTATTTTCTATTTCGGGAAAGTGCGTGAGGGAAGTGTGAACTTCAACTCACTCGAACACTTGAAAGTTTGAGATTACACATCTTTTTATTTTTCGGCTTGTCTACAAGGAGAGCTCCCACTCAAATTTTCAAGAGCATATAGATTTTGAACATATGTGATATAGATATAGTTTTGAAAACATTTTGAAAATTTATTTGATTTGGATGACAAAATATTTTCAAGTTTGAAAGTGAAAACGGTTTTTCAAAATTCAAACTAGTTTTGTAAAAATTCAATTTCAATTAAACTTTCAAAAATCAAAACATTTTAATCTTACTCATCATGTTTATAATCATATGAAAAACATTTTTGCTCAAGAAAATTTTCTCATTAGAGTTCTATAACTCATGGTAGTGGGGTTTGAAAATCCGGATTTCTAAAAAACTGGAGTTTCAGACAGCCGCGCACCTCGGAGTAAAATCGCCATATCTGGCGGCTCCGATATCCTTTTGAGCTGAAACCGGTGGCATTGGACAGAGGACAGACAGAGCTTTAACTTTATTTAAGAATCATTAAATTTAGATTTCGGAGCAGAGAGTTATGCCACTTTTAATGCGGGTTTACTCCAGCTCGAAGTAAAAGAAATAAATTAAAGCTTGGTCCTATTTAGGTGCGAAAAAGAATCAAGTGTAACGGAACGTTTTAAGATGTTTTTTAAAGATTTTATTTGTGTTTTATTAGCAGGGTAATAACATAGAATAAAAGAAATAACAAAAAGCATAAAACGAATACGGTAAATAAAAGAAACTAGAAAGACAAAGTAACTAGTCACAAAATTTACCGAAATTTCTCAAACCTTTAAAACACGTTTTTCAATATTAAAAATTAAAAACTTTTAGAACTAATTCTAATGTGTTTTAAAAACATCCCAAACTCATAGAAAATCAACATGCTTTTTAATTTAAAGATAAGAGCAATAAATTAAAAAAAAAACTAAGATTACAATTCTAACTTGTCACAAAATTAGTAAACTTTCGAAAACGATTTTCAAGCTCATAATTTAAAAACATGCACATGCATTCCTTTGACCATAGCTCTGATACCATTTGTTGGAATCGATCTAGGGTTTGAGAAAATAATTAACGCTTCGGTAAGCGGCGGAATTTTAAAAATTTTCTTTTTAAGTAAAACTAGTTTTTACTAACCTAGACAAGAGCATGTACATGTAAATAAAAACTAATATGAGCTATTAAAGTTACTAACCTTTCTTGAAGCTTGAACCTTGTAGAAGCTTTTGGAAAGTTGCAACGCTCGTCTCCCCTCGCAGCACGTCTCTCTTTCTTTCCTCGGCACCTCGAGCAACCACGAAAGTTTCTATCACTAAATCACTCGAAAAGAAGGAATCAGTGAGTGGGCACTTTTAAACACTACGACTTAAGAACAAGTCTGGAAGTCGTAGAGCTAAACACTAGGTCGAGTGAGGACCTAGGTGCCAAGACAAGAAAAATCGAAAATATAAACTAGAGAGAGAGAGAGGAAGGAGCGGCCAAGTCTAGAGAGAGAAGCTCTCAATCTCTAAAACTTTGGATGAATCAATTGTGAGAAAAAGGGGCTCCTATTTATAGGAGAGGTCTCACCTTCTATAAGGTAGTTTCCTCTTCTATAGAATATCACATATTCATGAGCCAATTACCTCGTTTCCCACTTGAGATGCTCGGCCAAGGATGCCTTCTGGAAGGCTTGGATTTGTTTCCATTTTTGTTCCTTGCCTTGCCTTGTTCTCTCTTGGCCGATTACCCTAAAGCATCCTCATGCAAATTTGTTTCCTCTTTTTCTTTTGGCAAGTATCTTGATACATTTATGCACAAAATATTCTCTCTTGGTTGGGTATGTTGGGCGCCTATGTCCTTCTAGAATGGGCTTCTAGAAGCTTTTCCATTTGTTCATGACAACATGAAAAAGGCCCAATAAGAATTTTCAATAAAATTCTTATGAAATGAAATTAATTCACAAGGCCCAATGATCAAGTCATGGCCGAGTGAAACATGTCATAAAATGACCTTGTCAAAAATTTATTGACATTCATTTCATCCTTTGTCTCAAAAGACAAAAATACCCTTTTAACTATTTTCGTTCTTGTTTTGACTTAGCTTCCAGTTTAACTATTCCTATCGATGTGATTCGTGATAGTGACCTCATGGACCCAAATGAACAAAGCTTGAGCTAAACACTTGGACTCAAAAGTTCACAAACCTTTTCCAAGTTTAGCTTAATGCCAACTGACTCCACTAAAGAGCTGACACTGAAAATCTCTCGGTTCAAATGAATTTATTTTCTACTAAAGAATTCGACGTAATTATGATGAGCGGATCCACTGAATATTATCTATGTTTACCCTTCATGAATGTCATCAGCTAGTCGGGATTTACTAAATTACCATTTTACCCTTCTAGCTGTTATTTCCTCAACTCCTTTGTCGCTTGTGAATAAGTTAGAAACAATGTATTGACGAGGAGCTAACAAGTCACATTGTTTCATCCAAAAGAGTTAGGACTCAATTTGGACACTGGCCAGTTCATTTATTCACACTCCAAGGAACAAAGCATGAGGTGACATACATTGCATTTCAGCAATCTTGTACATGAATTCCATATCTATGCGAACTTCACAAAGTTACTCATGACAGACTCACAACTTAGTACTTCACCAATAGGCCTTGTTTGGAATCACATAGTGAGTCCGAACTTTGACTTTCTCAAATGAGAATACTAAGGTGTGAAATGCCATGTCTCATTTCAGGATTAAGGTAAGCATGACGCAATTCATACATAGTGACTTCGAGACATAAGAGGTTAAATGGTTTGTTCTTATATTGTCTCTAGAAGTGCACTGGTCAATTCAGTACCTTCGGAAGATACCTAGAAGAACTATAGAGTCCCCAACTCTTAATGCCTCATAACCAGACATCATAGATTCTTCTAACAATCATACTGAGGTCAATAGTCCTTGTTGTCGCAGTTTTTCGGACAACGATTTAGGAGTCGCAGACGGTTAGACCCAAGGCCGGACCAAGTGGTCTCGTCTCGACTCGAGCGTGTCGGGCTTGGTATCCCAAGCCGTCCCTTAGCTGTAGATGATCTCTATCTCGTCCAAGCACCTGAAACGTGAATAGAAAGGTGTGAACTACAAAGGGGAAACAGAGGGGTTGCCTCTGTTTACCTCTCCGACGCTCAACATTAGTAGGATTGAGGTGGTTTGTAGAGGGTTTAGTGTTTAGAGGTCGAGACTTGAGAGAAACGAGCGAGGTACGAGTTCGACAGCGTTTCAGTACTCAAATTCGGATTACCTGGACTAGAGAATGGACTCCTCTATTTATAGGCGACCAAGAGACGTGTTGAGGGTCCCTTGGCCGAGTGAGGCTGAGTCGGCCATCGGCCGAGTGAGGTTGGGCCGGCCGATGGCCGAGTGAGATGATGGTCGCCGAGGGAGATTCACTCGGCCAATGGCCGAGTGAAGGAATGGACGCCGGGTGAGCTTGACTCGGCCATCGGCCGAGTGATGGCCGAGCGAAGAGTCTGGGCCGAGAGAAGACTCACTCGGCTGTTGACCGAGTGAGCTGTTGGGCCGGCAGGGGTCTTCATTCGGCCTTCGGCCGACCGAGCGTGCTGGGCCGCCCGGGGCCTCACTCGGCCATTGGCCGAGCGAGCATGGTGGGCCGGCTGGAGACTTCATTCGGCCCTTGGCCGGGCGAACACACTGGGACGTCTGAGGCTTCATTCGGCCTTGGGCCGAGTGAGCATGGTGGGCCTCGTTCGGCCATTGGCCGAGTGAACATATGGAGAAGTTCACTCGGCCATTGGCCGAGTGATGGGCTTGGACCGAGAGAAGGCTCACTCGGCCATTGGCCGAGTGAGTTGATGGGCCGGCCGAGTGTGGGCTGGAAGTAGGGTTTCACTCGGCCAATGGCCGAGTGAGCTTGCTCGGCCGCCCGAACTGCCGATCGAGTCGTCGGACCTCGTTGGGCCGATAACATTAGCCCCCCGAGTTTGGCACCGGGCGTAGCCCGTGTGGTAAACTCAAGCAGCTTCATCTCCAGTCGTCTCGCCGAACCGTCTCGTCAACAATTGGTAAGCCCGCTCAGCTTAGGTATTATTTTAATTTTTTTGCTGACGTGTTCATCGTTATTCGCGCTCATGGATCCCACCAACCACCTGTCGGGGTGTGGGTCCGTTGAGGACGACCTTTTCCCTCTTCTCGAGAATCAAGACGCCGAATTGGATAATTTTTGGGCACAATTCTCGCCCACCCCCCCAACTACAATGCATCGTCTTCATTTTTCTCGAGCAGGAACGTGGCGGACACGACGGGTGGCGATTTTTCTTTGATCGAGGCGTGGTTGGCCGACGGGGAGGGGGACACGCGCGCCGGAGATTACCCAAACCGGCAGGGGAGCGCCGGCTTGATGGCACCAGCCGCCGGGGACGGCCGGGCCGGCCAGCGCGAGGCTGGCTTGGCCGAAGGACACGCCAAGGAGGTCGCGCGCACAGGGCCGACCGCCCAGGAGGCCGGCGATGACACATGTGGCGCCCGGGGGGGCGCCCTCGCCGATTCTGGCGCCGGAGGAGGCGGGCCGGCCACGGGCGGCGCTGTGCAGGCCGCCGCCAGCGTCGGGGGAGTCGCGCCTGGCTGGGTCGGCGCCGTCTGCGCCGGACCCAGCCCCGGGACCACGCCAGGAGGGCCGCGCGCGACGATCCCGACCGGGGAGCACGCCGACGAAGCAGAGGAGGCCGGCGCCGGCGTGGAGGAGGCCGCGCCCGGCCGAGTCGGCGCCGTCTGGGGCGAACCCAGACCCGGGGAAGACGCACCTCGCCCTAGGAGGGCCGAGCCGGTCGTGGAGGACGCGGGCGGCGCGTCTGGCGAGGCCGACGCCGGCGATGACGCGCTGGCGTGGAGGAACGCCGCCGGGGGCGGCGCTGGCGTCGGGGAGGACCCCACCCTCTCGGGTGGGGTTGTGTTGCAGGCGGTCAGCGGCCATGGGAGCCCAGGTGGGTCGGGCCCAGCCGGGCCGGAGCGCGTCCATGGCGGGGGAGTGCCGCCGGCGGTGGCCGACGCTGCAGGTGGGGGTGGCGGCGCCGGACAGGAGGAGCACCGGCCACCCGACGCCGGAGATGAAGAAGGCCGACCGCCCGAGGCTGGAGAGGAGGGGGCGGCCACCTTGGCTGCCTTGCAAACCCTAGGTCCCAATGGGCTGGGCCTAGGTCAAGAAGATTTGGCCCCTCTTGGGCCGGGTCATGCGCTTGGGCCGGATGCGCCACATGGAGGTCCCATGGCCGACCCAGTGACCCAAGGCCATGGGGAGGGCACGCTTGGGCCGGCCCTAGGCGAGATCGGCCTCCGGGCTCGAGCGACCGACGTGCATCACGGGCCCGCGACCGGGCCGGATGCGCCGACAGGGCCGCCTCTCGCGGACGATACACGGGAAACGGGCCCGGTCGAGCCGAATGCGCGCGCTTCGGCTCGAGCGACCCATCCTAATGCCGAGGGCTCGGGCGAGGCGTCGAGCCGCCTCACTTTGTCGACCGCCTCAATCAGCTTGACCGCACAGGAAGAAGAACGTGCATCATCATTCCCCGTCGGAGAAGCAGCGATTCGGGACGGCTTTGACTGTTCCAGCGTCGACTTCCCGAGTTCTCTTTCGTTCGCGAGCTTTAGAGGTCTGAGGAAACGTTTCGGTATCCCGGAGTTCGTGTCGCTACTGCGACCATTGCCTGAAGATCTCCCGACTCGTCCTCGGAAGGGATACGCCGCCGTCCACGAGGCTAGTCTTCGCGGGGGGTTGCGACTACCTTTTCAGCCCGTGATCCAGGACCTTCTAGCTCGGCTCGGTGTTCATGCGGCCCAGATGTCTCCGTCCTTTTACCGTATGGTGGCTGCCTGCCACATGATGCTGCACCGAGCGAAAGGTCGAACCGTTACGGCCGACGACATCAGGAATCTCGTGGCCGTCTTCGATGTTCCCGGGAAACCCGGCTTCTACAAGGTTCAGCACCGGAAGCGATTCCCCATCCTCACCAAGCTGACCTCGAAGCACCGATACCCTTGGATATGGGTGTCCGAATCTGCCTTCGGGACGGCACCTCTCGCCTTTGGCCCCGTCGCTGAATTCCCGGCCGACTACGGCATCGAGAGCTCCGAACTCGCGCTCGTGATCGGAGCGGTCCCCGACTCGAGGCGGCAAGGGTCGCTTTTCGAGTCCCCGGACCTTATGGCGAGGACTGGGTGGTTCGTGCCTAGTGACGATGTTCCTTCGCGCCCTGGCTTCGACGCGGGGGCCACGGAGGATCCCGAGTCCGAGGCGGGGAGTTCGTCAGCTCCTTCCCCCGACGCGGGGGGTACTGGCCGCGCATATACTTTCGCGTTATCGTGCTATTATTGTTTTCCATTATTTGTGCTTGCCGTTATGTTTTAACTGACAGACGTTTTTCTCTCCTCTGCAGGAACCATGGCCCGACGTCATCGACCGCGTACGCAAATGCCGAGAGCAGCGCCCACTGGTGATGCTATGGTCTTGGCCCGTCCTCCAGCCGAGGCCCGTCGTGGGGGGTCGCCATCGCGGGCGAGGAATGAGACGATCTCCTCCAATAAGCGATCGTCGTCTTCGGCTTCTCTCGGGTCACCGTCCGGACACAAACGCGCTCACACGTCGACGGTGTCAGACAGCTTGGACTCCATGCTCTTAGCGGAGGCGGCAGAGTTGAGAGACCAGTGCTCCCGAGGGATCCTCGAGACCTCCTTGCGAGATTTCAAGGGTCTGCTGACGACGAGCGACCTTGAACACTTCCAGAACGGGATCGGCGACGCTCGAAAGGTATGACTCATTTTGCTTGTGTTATGTATGGTTGTCGTGCTTATTGTAATCATTCGCGTTTCATTTGCTTGCAGATGCTCGCGCGCCAAGAGCGGAGCGATCGCATTCTCCGAGATATGCTACGACGCATGCAAATCATGGAGAAGGAGAAGACGAGCGCGGCGGCCGCGCACGCTGCCGCCCTAGCGGGGGCTCGCACCGCCCAAGAGTTTGAGGCGCTCGAGGGGGAGCTAGAGCGAGCTCGCAAGGAATTGGCCACCGAGAAGGCGCTTCGCGAGAAGGCGGAGCAGGCAGCCAACACCTTCCTGGGGGAAACGAAGAAGCTTCAGACGGCACTCTCGAGCCGGGATGCGGAGCTGAGCATCGTCCACGCTCGATTATCGGCGAGCGAGATCGCTCGGGTTAAGGTCGAGAGGGAGAGGGATATCCTCCGGACGGAGATGCAGACCCTTGCCGAGGAGAAGGAGGACGCCGTGCGATCCAAGACTGACTTGGAGGACGACTGGGACTTGGCATTGGAGGCGGCTCGTTATGAGGCGGCCAGGCGAGTTCGGGAAGCGACCGAGAAGGAGAACGCGTCTCGCGGGACCACGTTTTCCTTTTTCAACACCATGTTCCCTCCTTACGATGATGAGCTGCCGGAGGACGACCCGCATCCCCGAATCCCTGCCGAGGCTGCGCAATCGACGACCCGTCAACCGGACGGAGAAACCGTCGGCGGGTTCGGCGCTTCTTGCCCCGAAGAAGATGAGGAGCAGATCGATTTCAGCTCGGAGTAGCCAGCTTCTCTTTAGTTTTACGCGCAATTGTTTAGCGCTCGCTTTATGCTTTCTTTCGGATTATTGTTATGTTTGCGTCGTACTTTCGTACTTTTCTTGTTGGGTTGTTTACACAATATCGTTTTGCTTTGATTGAAGCTTTCTTTTCATCGTGCGTCTTATTTTCTCGACTTGCTACGCTTAGTGTAATCGATTTGCGCAATTTGAATAGTGCGTGTCTTACGAGCCCGGCTTACTATGCTTAGCGTAACCGGTTGGCACGGCTTACTGCCGCATTTAGCGGCGAAGTTTCCCGCGGACGCAGGCTAGACCAGTTTCATCCGGCGGGTGCGATTTCCGGCCATCCATTTGTGACTCGCTGCCTATCGGCGCGCGCGAGCTGGGTGGCCGTCGCGCTCATCCTCCGGCGAGTACGCTACCTATCGGCGTGCGTATCGGGATGGGTTTGCAGCTCCCAGTGAGCGTGGTACTCGTTGGTACGCGTGTCACGTTTTGGGTTTTGACTGCCGAGATCGACAATCCGGTGCGCGGACGTGATCCATCGATGACTTGCCGCCTATCGGTGCGCAAGGTGCATCGGTGCACGAGAGGGTCGCAGCAAAAGACGTGCGAGGCCGGAGGTCCGGTGCGCGGATCCAACTCATCGACGTTTCGCTATCTCTCGGCATACGGCCTCAACCCGTGCGAGAGCGTCGCACGAGGAGGGTACGAAGTCGGAAAGTGGAGTAAGCGAGCTTGTTGCTCTCGCCTTATCCTCCTTAGCCCCCCGAGTTTCTTGGGTGCTCGTAGAGGAGGCTAGAAACTAAGATACCAAGTGTTTTGAAGTGAAATGTAATTTATTAAATTATCGAAATGGTTAAAAAATTACATCCCAGGCCGTTGGCCAAACTTGAAATTGTAAATTGCCTTTGCTAGAATTGAAAATTACATGAAGACAAAAAGCGAAAAAAGGACGAATGAACGTCTACTGGTAATACTGCCGGAGGTGTTCCGCGTTCCACGGGTGTGTGAACACGAGTCCCTCCATGTTCTCGAGCTCGTACGTGCCGTTGTGGATGGCTCGGCGCACACGGTACGGGCCTTCCCAGGTGGGGCCTAGAACTCCCGCGCCTTGCACCTTGGTGTTTTGGAACACCCTTCGAAGAACGAGGCTTCCGTCGGCGAACTTCCGCAGTTTGATCTTCGAGTTGTAGTACTTCTCGACCTTCCTCTTTTGCGCAGCAAGCCAAGTGAGTGCGTCCGTCCTCCTTTCGTCTATGAGGTCTAGCTCGAGCCTAATCGCGTCGTCGTTGGCGGCTTCGTCGTACTCCTCGATGCGCAAGGTTGGCAGCTTGGTCTCGACGGGTACCACAGCCTCGACACCGAATGCGAGAGCGAAAGGGGTTTCGCCGGTCGCGTTTCGAGCGGTGGTGCGATATGCCCATAAGACCATGGGGAGCTCGTCGGCCCAAGCCCCTTTTCTTGCCTCCAACTTCTTCTTCAGGTTCTCCTTGATCGTCTTGTTCACCGCCTCGACCTGACCGTTGGCTTGAGGATGGCGGGGAGAGGAGAAAGTCTTGCTAATGCCAAGTTGTTCGCACATTTCTCGGAGGCGCGCATTGTCGAATTGTTTTCCGTTGTCGGTTACAATTGACGCAGGGATCCCGAAGCGGCAGATGATGCTTTTCCAAATGAAGCTCGTCGTGTTCGCCTCAGTGATCTTTGCTAGCGGCTCGGCTTCTACCCACTTCGTGAAGTAATCGATAGCCACGATCGCGTGCTTGTATTGCCTCGGGGCCGTAGGTAGCTCACCAATGAGGTCGATTCCCCACTTCGCGAAAGGTCGCGGCACGATGATTGGACACAGTGGGGCCGGTGCTTGACGCGGGATGTGGGCGAATCTTTGGCACTTATCACATTTCTTGGCCCACTCGTGGGAGTCCTTTTTCAAGGTCGGCCAAAAGTACCCAAGTCTCAGCAGCTTCAATGCCAAAGATTGCCCGGCGGCGTGGTTACCGCACACCCCCTCGTGCACCTCGTGGAGTGCTTTCCTTGCCTCTACCTCGGTCAGGCAGCGAAGGAGAGGCATAGAGTAGCCTCTCTTGAACAAGTTGTCTTCCCTCATTGTGTACTTCGGCGCCAAGCCTCTCAGCTTTCTGGCTTCTTCCTTATCCTCGGGGACGACTCCTCGTTTAAGGAATTCCACGAGCGGGGTCATCCATGAGGGAGGCGGAGTCTCGTCAATGACCCCTACGTCGCCTCTCGAGACGTAAGGTCGGGTCAACACTTCGATTGGGACGCTGCCCTCGCCCTCCTCGTCTATCCCAGACGCGAGGCGAGCTAGGGCGTCGGCGTCGACGTTCGCCTCTCGAGGAACCTGGACGATCTCGAACCACGATAGGGCCTCCAAGTTCTTTTGGGCCTTAGACAAGTAGGCGATCATGTGTGGCTCCTTTGCGGCGTAGTCGCCTTTAACCTGATTCACGATCAATTGCGAGTCGCAATGGATGCGCAGGTTTTGGGCGCCCAACTTGTTCGCTAGCTCCAAGCCAACGATCAGAGCCTCGTACTCTGCCTCGTTGTTGGAAGCCTTGAACTCGAACCGCAGGGCGTATCTCAGCTTTTCCCTATCGGGATTTGTGAGCACAACGCCGGCGCCAGCCCCCCGGGCGTTTGACGCGCCATCCACGTGCAAGTCCCAGACTGGCCCTATCGGGTCGTTGGTTCTCTTCTTTGACGACTTGCTATGGTCGTCCTCCTTGTCTTCCGTGGTCTTACTACTCTCGTCGCCCTCGTTGGTTGGGGGCGCGCTTGTGAACTCGGCGATGAAGTCGGCGAGGGCCTGACCCTTAATGGCGGTTCTCGGTTGGAACTCGACCCCGTATTCGCCCAGCTCTTGGGACCATATCGCCATTCGAGAGGAGGTCCCTTTTTGAAGGGCCTTCTCGATGGGATGCCCCGAGCGGACCACGATGGGGTGCGCTTGGAAGTAGGGCCGGAGCTTTCTCGCGCTCATGACGAGGGCGAGGGATAGTCTCTCGATCTCGGGGTATCGGGTTTCGGCGTCGAGGAGCGCCTTGCTGACGTAGTAGACCGGCCATTGTACCTTGTCTTCTTCGCGTATGAGAACCGCGCTCACGGCCCTATCGGAAACCGCGAGGTAGAGGAACAAGGTTTCGCCATTCTTCGGCTTTGCGAGGAACGGGGGGGAGGTGAAATAGGCTTTCATATCGCGGAATGCTTCCTCGCACTCCTCCGTCCACACGAACCCGTCGGTCTTCTTCAGTGCCTTGAAGAACGGTTGGCACCTGTCAGTGGCTTTGGAAACAAATCGCGTCAGGGCGGCGATCCTTCCCGTCAAGCTTTGAACTTCTTTGACCTTTTGTGGCGACCTCATCTCTAAGATCGCCTTAATCTTCTCAGGATTGGCCTCGATCCCGCGGCGGCTCACCATGTAGCCCAGAAACTTTCCAGACTTGACCCCGAAAGCGCACTTGTTGGGGTTAAGCTTCATCTTGTAGCGCCGCAGGATCGTGAACATTTCCCTAAGGTCTCGAACGTGGTCGTGGGCTTTGAGGCTTTTGACAAGCATGTCATCCACGTAGACCTCCATAGTTTTGCCAATTTGATTGGTGAACATGCGGTTCACCAGCCTCTGATAAAGTCCGCGTTTTTTAGGCCAAAGGGCATGACCTTGTAACAGTAAAGTCTGCGGTTCGTAACAAAGGTGGTTTTAATTTGATCCGGCTCGTGCATGCGGATCTGGTTGTAGCCTGAGTAGGCGTCCATGAAGCTTAGCAGTTCGTGGCCCGCAGTGGCGTCCACGAGCTGCTCGATCCTCGGGAGAGGGAAGCTGTCTTTCGGGCAGGCTTTGTTGAGATCTTTGTAGTCGATACAGATCCGCCACTTCCCGTTTGGCTTCTTGACCATTACCACATTGGACACCCACTTGGGGTGCTCCGCCTCCCTGATCAAGTCGGCGGCGAGAAGTTTGTCAACTTCTTCACCAATGGCTTGGTACCTCTCCCCACTGAACGCCCATCGCGGTTGAACGCGCTCGGCCACTCTCTTGTCGTCGTTGAGACGATGAACCATGATCTCGGGGTCGATCCCCGGCATGTCGGCGTTTGTCCACGCAAAGACATCTTTGTGCTCTCGGAGGAAAGCGGCGAGCTCGATTCGGGTCTCAGACGGGAGTTGGGCGCCTACCTTGACTACTTGGTCAGGTTTGGCGTCGTCCAACACGACGGGAACGAGGTCGTCCGGTGTCTCCACCTTTCGACGCTCGACTTTGTCCCTTTGGTCTAGCTCTCCGAAGGTGCCTCCTTCCTCTAACTTGCACGGGAATTTGTCTCCGAGTTGGAAGACGGTGCTCACCACCTTCCCTTTCCCTTTTCCGTCCACGCCCTGGATGTAGCACATCCTCGCCATGGATTGGTCTCCCAACATCACGGCGATCCCTTTATCGGTCGGGAACTTCATCATCAGGTGGTACGTGGACGTTATGGCCTTCAACCGATTGAGAGTCGGGCGGCCGACGATGATGTTGTAAGCCGAGGGCTGATCCACCACCAGGAACGACACGATGTGGGTAACCTCGAGCCCCCCCGGCGTACCGAAGGTAACCGGGAGGTCGATAGTTCCCTCCGTCATAACCCTCTCCCCAGAGAAGCCGAAGAGCGGGGTTGAGATCGGGGTCGGTCTTACCCCGGATAGCTTCATCCTGTCCAACGCAGATTTGAAGATCATGTCGGCGGAGCTCCCATTGTCGATCAGGATTCTCCGGACGAGGTTGTTGGCGACCGGGGCAGAGACGACTATCGCGTCGTTGTGTGGATGGAGAACTCGCGTTGCTTCTTGTCCGGTGAAGAACATGGACTCGAAGGGGGCCGGAGGAGGGACCTCGTACGTGTGGTTGATGTAGTGCGCTATTTTCCCTTGGGAAACTTCGCGCACGTACTTCTTCCTTTGCGTAGCTGAGTCTCCGAAATCCGGGCCGCCCAAGACACGACGTGAAGTTGCGAGCTCTCCGGCTCTTCGGTTGTCGCGCGGTTCTTGACAGTCACCGTCGTCGGGCCTTTCTTCCCTTGCCGCGGGTGACCTCCGTGCGCCGCGGCCGTCCCGATAGTTCTCAGGACGTACTCTTTCAGCTTCCCATCTTGAATCAGGGCCTCAATCTGACGCTTGAGTTGATAGCATTCGGATGTCAGGTGCCCGTGATCTTGATGGTAGTCACAGTACTTGCTTTGATCCCTCTTGGCGGGATCCTTCATGAGCGGGGTCGGGCTCCCCAACTTGTCACGGTGCAGAGCTAGGATTTGCTCCGGCGGAGTGTTCAGAGGAGTGAATGGCGAGAACCTCCGGAAGCTGTCGACATGCGACGGCTTCGGCCCGGGGAGGGAACGGCCGTTAGGGGCCTGGCTTCCCTTATTCCTCCTCTTTCGGGGGTCGGGACGATCTTCATCTCGATCATCGCGGCGGCGACTCCCCTGTCCTCCTGCCTTTCGGCCATCTCGGCCATCGAGATAGTCCTCGACTCCCATGTATGTGCGGGCTCTTGTCATCAGCTCCGCCATGTCACGCGGGACTTGGCCAACAATAGACTTGAGGAAGTCGCTCGTGCGCACTCCCTCGGTGATCGCCGTGATGGCGTCCCTGTCGTCGAACCCTTCGACCTTGTGAGACTCCTCGGTGAAGCGAGCGAGGTATTGTCTCAACGTCTCGTCTCTTCCTTGTCGGATAGAGAGGAGGTGGGTCTTCGGCTTCTTTTGCGCCACGAGGGTGGCGAATCGGGCGAGGAAAGCCTCTCGCAAGGCCCGGAAAGACGGGATGCTTCCCGGCCTCAAGCTTCGGAACCATTCAAACCCCGAGCCTGTGAGGGTCAGGCTGAAGGCTTGGCAGAGGGTGGCGTCCGCCTGCCCCTGCATAGTCATCCACATCTCATAGTGTTGGACGTGGAAGTGGGGGTCCGTACGTCCATCGTAGGGGGGAATGGACGGTTACTTGAAGTTCCCCACGCATGGTTGCGCGAGGATTTGCGCGGCGAAGGGAGAGTATGATTCCTCGATCCCCCCGTACGGCCTTTGCCTCCCCGACTCCCTCATTTCGATGATTTGATTCTGGAGGCTTTGAATCATCGTGACCATGTCGAGCCCGTTAGCGGGGCCGACCGTCGGGGCCACGGGAGTCACCGGTTGGCGTTCGTTGGACGCTTGGTCCACGACATTGGCCTGCGGCCGGCCGAGAGTTGCGGCGGGGAGCGCGTCCCTTCGAGAGTTTAGCCTTTGGCGGAGATCCTCCCCTCGGGAGTTTCTCTGCGCCGTCAAGCGCTCTCTAAGGTCCGCACTCGGTGCGGGGAGAGGTGAGGTCGCCCTTGGTCGGGCCGTCCGGCGGGCGCTTCGGCTGTCGGCCCCATCGTCTACCAGAGTCGCTCTCTCCTCGGCGAGGGGCCGTGTCCGGCCACCTCTTGAAACCGAGGGGGCGAGTCCCCGGGAATGTGACCGTGCCTGCTGCCGCGCTAGGTGCGACGGCCCGGCCAAAGCGTTGTTGGGCCTCTCGGGCCGCGAAGGGGCGAGGCTAGGCGTTGCCTCGTTGGTCCTCGACTCCCCCACATATTCGGAGTCGGAGTAGTCTTTGGCGGACCTATCTTCAACGTCATAGCCGAGGAGGTCGGCTATGAGCGAACCGTCGACGCCGGGGCGGTCAAGGAGCTCCGCAAGCCGCCAGGCCGTGTCCTCTCGGAGTACGGCCTCGGGGTCAATCATCGGGTCTTGGGGCTGGCTCTCGCTATCGCGAGGTTGCCCTTCAAGACGATGTGCGAGGCGTCGAAGACCGTATCTCGAGCTCGTCGCTCGGGTACCCGCGGAGGTAGTGGGAATGTGACTCATCTCTCGAGAGTCGTGAGAACAAAGGGAGAAAACTGGTAGAGGGAATGCATCGTCAAGGTCGAGAGATCCCCTCCTTCTAGCGCCAAAATGTTGTCGCAGTTTTTCGGACAACGATTTAGGAGTCGCAGACGGTTAGACCCAAGGCCGGACCAAGTGGTCTCGTCTCGACTCGAGCGTGTCGGGCTTGGTATCCCAAGCCGTCCCTTAGCTGTAGATGATCTCTATCTCGTCCAAGCACCTGAAACGTGAATAGAAAGGTGTGAACTACAAAGGGGAAACAGAGGGGTTGCCTCTGTTTACCTCTCCGACGCTCAACATTAGTAGGATTGAGGTGGTTTGTAGAGGGTTTAGTGTTTAGAGGTCGAGACTTGAGAGAAACGAGCGAGGTACGAGTTCGACAGCGTTTCAGTACTCAAATTCGGATTACTTGGACTAGAGAATGGACTCCTCTATTTATAGGCGACCAAGAGACGTGTTGAGGGTCCCTTGGCCGAGTGAGGCTGAGTCGGCCATCGGCCGAGTGAGGTTGGGCCGGCCGATGGCCGAGTGAGATGATGGTCGCCGAGGGAGATTCACTCGGCCAATGGCCGAGTGAAGGAATGGACGCCGGGTGAGCTTGACTAGGCCATCGGCCGAGTGATGGCCGAGCGAAGAGTCTGGGCCGAGAGAAGACTCACTCGGCTGTTGACCGAGTGAGCTGTTGGGCCGGCGGGGGTCTTCATTCGGCCTTCGGCCGACCGAGCGTGCTGGGCCGCCCGGGGCCTCAATCGGCCATTGGCCGAGCGAGCATGGTGGGCCGGCTGGAGACTTCATTCGGCCCTTGGCCGGGCGAACACACTGGGACGTCTGAGGCTTCATTCGGCCTTAGGCCGAGTGAGCATGGTGGGCCTCGTTCGGCCATTGGCCGAGTGAACATATGGAGAAGTTCACTCGGCCATTGGCCGAGTGATGGGCTTGGACCGAGAGAAGGCTCACTCGGCCATTGGCCGAGTGAGTTGATGGGCCGGCCGAGTGTGGGCTGGAAGTAGGGTTTCACTCGGCCAATGGCCGAGTGAGCTTGCTCGGCCGCCCGAACTGCCGATCGAGTCGTCGGACCTCGTCGGGCCGATAACAGTCCTTTGACCCTAAGATTGCGAATATATCGTTTTAAGCAAACTACGAAGAGTTTGTTCATGCAAATCTACATTTGTCTCTTCGTAAGTTGTTTAGTTTGTTTATGGACTAAAAGACTATGGTTTTATCATAAAGCTTCAGACAAGGAAGATTGAATGAACGTTTCAACTTTATTAATGAATGAATAGGCAATTACAAGCAAGAGTCTTCATGAGACTTTATTACATCAAATGTTCAAAATAAAGATTACAACTCTTCTTGTGGGCACCACTGACAACACTCACGGGTTATCTGGCGCGGCGCGTGGGTGCGCGGCGCATGGAGCGCGCGGCGCGGGCGCGTCTTGGCGCGGCGCACGCCTGCCTGGCGCGGCGTGCTGTCTTGATGGCGCGGCGCGCTGCTTGCTGCGCGGCTGGCCGGCGCAGCTTGCTGTGCGCGCGGCGAATGGCTCGTCTTGCCGGACTCTTGCGGGCCTTTAGGGGTCTTCGAATACCATTCTTGCCATGCGAAATATGAAGGTTTCTACTCGACGAGAGTGGCTCGACTCGAGGAACAACTCAAGGCTCGACTTGAGGAACGACTCGAGGCTCGACTCGAGGAGAACGACTCGAGGCTCGACTCGAGGAACAACTCGAGGAGCGACCCGAGGCTCGACTCGAGGAACGTGAGGATTTGGCATGAGGACTTGTCAGTCGACTCGTGACAGAAGGCTTGCCGCTCTTCAGGACCTCCGGCCTGACCATCGGCCCTTTGAACGGCGTGTCTTCTCGGCGTCTCGGGTTTTCCGAACACGACCGACAACAATACCGACTATGATTTTCAAGCGGATAAGGATTCCAGGAAATCCACTTCGGGATCTGTGTTTATCGTTAATGGTGGAGCTGTTGTGTGGAGAAGTATTAAACAATCTTGCATTGCTGACTCCACAATGGAAGCAGAATATGTGGCTGCTTGTGAAGCATCCAAAGAGGCTGTATGGCTTAGAAAATTCCTTAAGTATTTGGAAGTTGTTCCAAAAGTCGACAAGCCCATGACCCTTTATTGTGATAATAGTGGGGCTGTCGCTAACTGAAAGGAACCTCGAAGCCATAAGCGCTCTAAGCATATTGAGAGGAAATACCATTTGATTCGAGAGATCGTGCAGCACGGAGACGTGGAAGTGAAGAAGATCTCAACGGTGGACAACCTGGCAGATCCATTCACCAAGGCCCTAGCGAACAAGGTCTTCGACCATCGAGAGGAATTAGGCATGAAGGACTACGCACATCTTCTTTGAGTCAAGTGGGAGTTTGTTGCCAATGGTGCCCACAAGAAGAGTTGTAGTCTTTATTTTGTACATTGGATGTAATAAAGTCTCATGAAGACTCTTGCTTGTAATAGCTTATTCATTAATAAAAAGTTGAAACGTTCATTCATTCTTCCTTGTCTGTTTGAAGCTTTATGATAAAACATTAGTCTTTAGTCCATAAACAAACTTAACAACTTACGAAGAGACAAATGTAGATTTGCATGAACAAACTCTTCGTAGTTTGCTTAAAATGATATATTCGCAATCTAAGGGTCAAAGGACTATTGACCTCAGTACGATTGTTAGGAGAATCTATAATGTCTGGTTATGGGGCATTGAGAGTTGGAGACTCTATAGTTCTTCTAGGTATCTTCCGAAGGTACTGAATTGACCAGTGCACTTCTAGAGACAAGATAAGAATAAACCTTTTAACCTCTTGTGTCTCGAAGTCACGACGTATGAATTGCATCATGCTTACCTCAATCCAGCAATGAGACATGCCATTTCACAGCTTACGTATTCTTATTTGAGAAAGTCAGAGTTCGGACTCACTATGTGATTCTGAACAGGACCTATTGTTGAACTACTAAGTTGTGAAGATGTCATGAGTAACTTTGTGAAGTTCTCATAGATATGGAATTCATGTACAAGATTGCTGAAATGCAATGTATATCACCTCCTGCTTTGTTCCTTGGAGTGTGAATAAATGAAATGGCCAGTGTCCAAATTGAGTCTTGACTCTTTTGAATGAAACAATGTGACTTGTTAGCTCCTCATCAATACATTGTTTCTGACTTATTCACAAGCGACAAAGGAGTTGAGGAAATAACAGCTAGAAGGGTAAAATCGTAATTTCGTAAATCCCGACTAGCTGATGATATTCATGAAGGGTAAACACTGATAATATTCTGTGGATCCTCTCATTACAATTAGGTTGAATTCTTGAGTAGAAAATAAATTTATTTGAACCGAGAGATTTTCAGTGTCAACTCTTTAGTGTAGTCAGTTGACATTAAGCTAAACTTGGTAAAGTTTTTGTGAACTTTTGAGTCCAAGTGTTTAGCTCAAGATTTGTTCATTTGGATCCATGAGGTCACTGTCATGAATCACATCGAGTAGGAATAGTTAAACTAGAAGCTAAGTCAAAACAAGAACGAGACAAGTTTTGTGAAAATTGTCAAAAGCGTATTTTTGTCTTTTGAGACATAGGATGAAATGAATGTCAATAAATTTTTTGACAAGGTCATTTAATGACATGTATCACTCGGCCAATATTAGTCTTATTGGACCTTGTGGATTAATTTCATTTCATTAGAATTTTATTGAAAATTCTTAATGGGCCATTTTCATGTTGTCATGAACAAATAAAGGAGCTTTTAGAAGCCCTTTCTAGAAACCATATGGGCGCCTACTACCCAAGAGAAAGAGAGAATATTTTGTGCATAAATGTATCAAGATACTTGCCAAAAGAAAAAGAGGAAACAAATTTGCATGTGGATGCATTAGGGAAATCGGCCAACCTAGAGAAGGAACAAAATAGGAAACAAATCAAGGCTTCTAGAAGGCTTGTTTGGCCGTGTGTCTCAAGTAGGAAAGGAGGGATATTGTGCTCATGAATATGTGATATTCTATAGAAGAGGAAACTACCTTATTGAAGGTGAGACCTCTCCTATAAATAGGAGCCTCATTTCCTCACATTTCATTCATCCAAGTTTTAGAGATTTGAGAGCTTCTCTCTCTAGACTTGGCTGACTCCTCTCTCTCTCTCTTTCTATTCAATTTTGTTTTTGGTTTTGGCGCCTAGGTCCTCATTTGACCTAGTGTTTTAGCTCTTCAACTTTAAGACTTGTTCTTAAGTCGTAGTGTTTAAAAGTGCCCACACACTAATTCCTTTTTCTCTCGAGTGATTTAGTCATAGAAACTTTCGTGGTTGCTCGAGCTGCCGAGGAAGGAAGAGAGACGTGCTGCGAGGGGAGACGAATGTTGCAACCTTTTCCACAAGCTTCTCAACATTCAAGCTTCTAAAAGGTTAGTAATCTTTAATGCTCATATTAGTTTTTATTTACATGTGCTTGCTCTTTGTCTAGGTTAGTAAAATGGTTTTACTTGTTAAAAGAAAATTGTAAAATTCCGCCGCTTACCGAAGTGTTAAACTTTTTCTTAAACCCTAGATCAATTCCAATAAATGGTATCAGAGCTATGGTAAAAGATATGCATGTGCATGTTGATAAGTTTTTGTGGTTTTTTGTGAAGGATCAAGTCACCGCCATGACAATAGATATTTTGCGACAAGCGGAGGAGCAAAACACCGTAATCTCCCAAGAAGATGCAGAGGAGTACGCTATGCGTGAAGTTTCGGGGGTACGCAGAGATTAGGAAGTCGGGATCCCACGGTCATCGCTGGGTGTGGCCCAAACGCTAGGTAGAGGCTCGTCAAGTTCGTCATCTTAGACCGATCCATTGGTTAGCGAGATGCGAGCTCAGATGGATGCCCAACAAGCCGAGCTGTAGGAGATGTGGCAACAGATTGCCTTCCTCACCAAGATGCACAACCAGCCTGCCACGACTCTCCAACCTCCGCATGCACCACAACCAGGTGGCACAGATCAGCAGATGCCAGCTTCTACGCCGGTTTTATGCCTGGTTCTATGGATTTCTTGCGATACCCCCCTTACGGAAGAGGTGGAACTAGTGGAGCGCGTCAGGCAGCGGCAGACGAGGACGAGGAAGCGGTTCCCAAAGTTCTACCAACTTATTCGGTATATGGAATTCTACTATCGATAAATTCTATAGGAAAAAACATTAGGAATTAATTTTTTCGTTTTTATTATACATGATTTGTAATTTTAATTCAGAATTCTATTTTCATAATATTATTTCTAGTTTATAATTTTGTGAATTAATTTTTATTTAATTATAGATTAATTTTGATTTAATTTTCTAATATATAAATTTGTAAATTTTTTTAAATTAAAATAACATATTCGGTGCGATATGTCGCACTGAATATAATGGCGAGAAGATTATTCGGTGCGACATGTCGGACCCAATATGAAATCACGCGCCAATTTCAAGAATTTTGGCAGAAAAATAGGTGCAACATGTCGCACCTGAAAGTGTCGCACCGAATATTGATACGTTTAGGTGCGACATGTCGCACTTAATACCTTTAGCGACGGACTTTTAGGTGCGACAATGTCGCACCTAATAAACTATTAGGTGCGACTTTTGGGGTATTAGGTGCGACAATCATCGCACCGGATGCCTTTATTTGTTTTGGTATGACTCAACCGCTGAGAAGTTTCCTATACAGCCATAATCAGTCTGGGAGATTGACCAAATGGGTCGTAGAACTGAGCAGATACGACATCGAGTATCGAATTAGGACGTGCGCTAAATCCCAGGTTTTAGCAGACTTCCTTGTCGAACTCCTAAGAGAAGACCCCGCCGTGACTGAAGACGAGGGCACCTGGACACTAAAAGTGGACGGCGCTGTTGTCAATGGTGCCCACAAGAAGAGTTGTAGTCTTTATTTTGTTCATTTGATGTAATAAAGTCTCATGAAGACTCTTGTTTGTAATTGCTTATTCATTAATAAAAAGTTGAAACGTTCATTCAAACTTCCTTGTCTGAAGCTTTATGATAAAACCTTAGTCTTTAGTCCCTAAACAAACTAAACAACTTACGAAGAGACAAATGTATATTTGCATGAACAAACTCTTCGTAGTTTGCCTAAAACGATATATTCGTAATCTAAGGGTCAAAGGACTATTGACCTCAGTATGATTGTTAGGAGAATCTATGATGTCTGGTTATGGGGCATTGAGAGTTTGGAGACTCTATAGTTCTTCTAGGTATCTTCCGAAGGTACTGAATTGACCAGTGCACTTCTAGAGACAAGATAAGAACAAACCATTTAACCTCTTATGTCTCGAAGTCACTATGTAGGAATTGCATCATGCTTACCTTAATCCTGAAATGAGACATGCCATTTCACAACTTACGTATTCTCATTTGAGAAAGTCAGAGTTCGGACTCACTATGTGATTCCGAACAGGGCCTATTGGTGAAGTACTAAGTTGTGAGAATGTCATGAGTAACTTTGTGAAGTTCTCATAGATATGGAATTCATGTACAAGATTGCTGAAATGCAATGTATATCACCTCATGCTTTGTTCCTTGGAATGTGAATAAATGAACTGGCCAGTGTCCAAATTGAGTCTTGACTCTTTTGGATGAAACAATGTGACTTGTTAGCTCCACGTCAATACATTGTTTCTGACTTATTCACAAGCGACAAAGGAGTTGAGGAAATAACAGCTAGAAGGGTAGAATGGTAATTTCGTAAATCCCGACTAGCTGATGATATTCATGAAGGGTAAACATATATAATATTCAGTGGATCCGCTCATCATAATTTGGTTGAATTCTTGAGTAGAAAATGAATTCATTTGAACCGAGAGATTTTCAGTGTCAACTCTTTAGTGGAGTCAGTTGGCATTAAGCTAAACTTGGAAAAGGTTTGTGAACTTTTGAGTCCAAGTGTTTAGCTCAAGCTTTGTTCATTTGGATCCATGAGGTGACTGTCACAAATCACATCGAGTAGGAATAGTTAAACTAGGAGCTAAGTCAAAACAAGAACGAGACAAGTTTTACGAAAATTGTCAAAAGGGTATTTTGGTCTTTTTGGACATAGGACGAAATGAATGTCAATAAATTATTTTTGACATTGTCATATGAAGACAAATGAAATAAATATTACTCAGCCATATTAGTGTAATTGGGCCTTGAGGATTAATTTCATTTCATAGAATTTTACTTGAAAATTCTTAATGGGCTTTTCTTATGTTGTCATGAACAAATGAAGAAACATCTAGAAGCTCCTTCTAGAAGCTCAAATTTCGTCCAACCCAAGGAAAATAAGGCTGAATTTCGTTCATGCCATAGTGGGAAAGAGAGTTTATTTTGTGCATTGATGTATGAAGATACTTGCCAAAAGAAAAAGAGGAAACAAATTTCCTTTAGAAGGAAAGTGCATTTTCGGCCAACTAAGAGAGAACAAATGAGGAAACAAATCCAAGGACTTGCATGACATGTCATGAACGTCCAACATGGGTAGAAAAGAGGAAATAAGATTTGCTCATGCCTCCCCTATAAATAGAGGCCTCATTCCTCTCATTCTAGTCATCCCACATAAGTTAGAGATTGAGAGACTCTCTCTCTAGACATTGTTGGCCGATCCTCTCTCTCTCTCTCTAGTTATTTTCGGTTTTTGTTTTGGCACCTAGGTCCACATTTGACCTAGTGTTTTAGCTCTTCGACTCTAAGACTTGTTCTTGAGTCGTCGTGTTTAAAAGTGCCCACACACTAATTCCTTTTCTCTCGAGCGATTTAGTGATGGAAACTTTCATGGTTGCTCGAGTTGCCGAGGAAGGAAGAGAGACGTGCTGCGAGGGGAGACGAACGTTGCAACCTTTTTCCAAAAGCTTCTCAACGTTCAAGCGTCTAAAAGGTTAGTAAACTTCTATGCTCATAATAGTTTTTATTTACATGTGCTTGCTCTTTGTCTAGGTTAGTAAAAACTGTTTTACTTGTAAAAGAAAATTTTTAAAATTCCGCCGCTTACCGAAGCGTTAAACTTTTTCTTAAACCCTAGATCAATTCCAACAGGCGCATCGTCAAAACAAGGGGCAGGAGTAGGAATACAGCTAACATCCCCCCACGGTGAAATCATCGAGCAATCATTCAGACTCGACTTCATTGCATCCAATAGCGAAGCCGAGTACAAGGCATTAATAGTCGGACTAAGATTAGTTACAGCAGTCGGAGCAAAACAAGTCCAAGCTTTTTGCGACTCTCAGCTCGTAGCAAATCAATACTCCGATGAATACGAAACGCGGGACAAGCGAATGGAAGCCTATTTGAAGGTCGTAAAAGACCTTATGGTGCAATTCAAAAAATTCTCTCTAACACGAATCCCAACGGGTGAGAACACCTCGGCCGACGCACTGGCCGCTTTGGCATCCACTTCGGATCCGGACCTTAAAAAGAACATACCAGTCGAAACAATCAAATAACCTTCTATAGCCATCACTGTTACCGCAGCCATAACTATAGAAGGGGGAGATTAGAGAGATGAAATCATAAATTACATCACAACCAGTACGGCCCCGTTCGACAAAATGGCGAAACGCAAATTTGTACTAAGAAGTGCAACATTCTGTGTGATAGATGGGAACCTATTCAAAAGAAGCTTTGCAGGACCATATCTTAAGTGCGTCGGGATGGATGAGTCCAAACGAATCCTAGTACACGAGGGAGAATGCGGAAGCCACGCAGGCAGAAGAGCACTCGCTATCAAAATAAAGAGGCAATGCTACTTTTGGCCGACCATGTTCACAGATTGCGAGGCACATTCGCGCCATTGCGACCAATGCCAACGCCACACACCTAACATAAAAAGACAAGCCGAAGATTTGTCCTCCGTCTCGGCTCCATACCCATTCATGAAATGGTCTATGGATATCGTGGGACCAATGCCTACCGCCACTGGCAGATAATGATTTTTACTAATCTTAACAGATTATTTTTCCAAATGGGTCGAAGCAGACGCCTTCGTCTTAATCAAAGACATCGACGTCGAAGCATTCATCTGGAAAAATAGAATCTGTCGGCATGGAACTCCCCATGAAATCGTGGCAAACAACGGATCAATATCTAAAAATTTTAGAACATTTTGCTACAACAATAATGTGGAATTGAGGATGTCAACACCACGATACCCTCAGGGAAACGGACATGCAGAGGCAGCAAACAAGACCATCGTAAACTCCATCAAAAAGAGGCTCACGGCTAAGAAAGGACGATGGGCATAAGAGTTACCAGGTGTGCTCTGGGCCTATCGAACTAGCCCGCGAAGACCAACCCGGGAAACTTCGTTTTCCTTAGTACATGGAGTCGAATCAGTCATCCCGGTTGAACAGTAGGTGCAGACTCTAAGGACGATGCACGCACACCAGGATGAGCCAGAAAATGAAAAATCACTATGCAATGCTTTGGATTTTATAGACGAAAAGCGGGAGTCGACCTTGATATGGCTATCCCACTACAAACAGTCTATCGCCAGGTTCTATAATAAGGGCGTAAGCTCTAGAAAATTCGAACAAGGGGACTTAGTCCTCCGAAAAATATTTCAAAACACCGCTAAGAATAATGTCGGGAAACTAGGCGCAAATTGGGAAGGTCCTTATAGAGTCACCAAGATCACGCATCCCGGCGTCTATGAACTTGAAACACTTAACAGAATCCTGATTTTAAGGTGTGGAACATCTCGAACCTTAAAAAAGTACTACTGATAAAACCAGTAAAAATCGAACTACGTCCGACTTGATCCCAACATAAGGGTATGTAGGCATCTTTTCTTTGCAAAGGCACAGTCCCACCTTAATTAAAAATATCTAAATCTCTCTTATCAAGAAAAGAACTAAAAATATAACAATAAGGCTCCGGAGCCCACACTTCGTCATCTCACGTAACATTTGAATTAGAAGGTCACAACAAGGTCGACCTTGCCCATGAAGATAAAGTGAAACTTTTTAGATCTCAGTAATCTAAAAGACTTAACAACATCTGGGTAAAAATTCATTTGATTACTTCAGCCTAAGGGGAAACATTTGTTGTCGCACGAAAATGAACAACTATTGAAAACCTCAGGCGGTTCGATCCAAGGTCGGACCAAGTGATCGCACCCAGGCCAAGAGTGTGAACTCGAAAGTCTCGAGTTAGGTTTTCTCCGATCAACCCGCCTCTCGGGAGAGGAAAGGGGTGAGGAGGAGGAATGACCGTGCCTTGGGTGTCAACTGCCTACGTACCCGTGCGTGGGATTAGGTCAGAACGTAGTTCAGGCGTGTAAGACGCAGTATGAGGTGTGGAACCTTGGTGGAGAAGCGTGCTCAGCGAAGGAGACGGGGCGCGGATGAGTCCTCGGCGGCGTCTCAGAACTTCGGAGATCGCGTACACGTCTAGCATGTTAGACGAGCAAGGGGAACTCTAGTCGAGAACCCTAGGGGCGTGCTTGAGCACCGGGGGGCGTTCGCTCAGAAGGAGCGACGTCCGGGAAGTCCCCGTGAGTGCTTCGGAACCTCTGAGAACGAGAGAGACTTGCGAGAATGCTTCAGGCCAAATATGGCATCAAGAGAAGCAGAGGAGAGTGCGAAATCAAGCGTATCGAAAGGAGATGAAGGGATGGCCTCCCCCTCAGTGAGAGGGGGTTTATATAGGTGTTTGGGGACCCTAATGGGGTCCTTCGTCGCCCATGTGGGACTGGGGGCGCGCACCTCTTCAAGTGGAGGCGCACAAGAGGCAGCGACGCACCACGCGCGGCGCATAACCCGCGGCGCGAGGTCTGCGCCGCTGTGCGCGTGGCGCGACTTGCCCGGGCGTCGCACGCGGTGTGGTGGGCGTGGCGCGCGCTAGGCAGCGCCTTCGTGGGTTTTTCGTGACCGTCGTCCTTCCGGGCCCGTTGGGCTATTATGGGCTTTGCATTTTGGGTTTGTGACATGAATTTAGCTATTCGACGGGTAGAATCTGAGCAGAGTCTCGACTCGAGGAGCGAGGCTCGACTCGAGGAGGCTGACCCAAGGTTCGCCTCGAGGAGCGAAGCTCGACTCGAGAAGACTGACTCAAGGCTCGACTCAAGGAGTGAAGCTCGACTCGAGGAGACTGAATCAAGTCTCAACTCGAGGGGCGAGGCTTGACTCGAGGAGCCGACTCAAGTCTCGACTCGAGGGGCTAGGCTCGACTCAAGGAGTCAAGAGTTTGGGCGAGGGCTTGAAGGCTTGCCCCTCTTCAGGACCTCCGGCCTGACCATCGGCCCTTTGAGCGACGTGTCTTCCTGGCGTCTCGGGTTTTCTGAAAATGACCGACGTTCTTTCCTCCTAGCCGTGGCGACAGTCAGAGGACTAAAAGTGCTCCCAGTGCCGCATCATCTCTCTCGAGCGGCGGCCTTCCAGGTATGTCGACGTTTCTTTCTGTTTTTCATCTTAGTTTAGGGTTTTGACTTTGTCGCTTTTGTAGTCTCTTCGGCTAGGGTGAGGGCTCGGGCGCGCTTAGAGAAGGCTTCCCGGGACCCGAAGTCGTTGGCGGCGGTCCGTTCTCGGATTGCCGCGCGGAATGGTCGGGAGAGACCCGATACCGGTCATCCGGCGGAGAACGGCCCTCGCGCTTCTTTGAAGCGACCCTCCTCCTCGGCTCTACCCGACACGTCTTCGGACTCGAAGCGCATAAATTCAATGGTCGACGTGGAAGCCGCGGAGGTCAGGGGGGAATGTTCCCTGGGTCTCGCTCAATCTTCGATGAAGATGTGGAAGAGCTTCGTGTCCAGCAGCGACATGGAGTTCTTTCGTCACGACGTTTCCGACGCTCAGAGAGTGAGTTTCTCATGCCTTGTTTGTTTTAGGGCTTTGCCTTTTACTGAATTGTCTTTTTGCCTTCTCAGGTGCTTGCTCGAGCGACCCAGGGCGAAAAGATCCTTCACGACCTCATCAGACGGATGAGCCTTGCCCAAGAGGAGCTTGCTCAAGCGAAGTCTCAGCTGGCCCGTGCCGAGCGAGGTTCTCACTCAAAGGCAGAGTTTGCGAGCAGCTCCAAGAGGCTCGCGTGGAATTGGGAGTTACCCGCGGCAAATGCGACCGTGCTCAGTCGGCGGTGGCGAAGATGGCCGAGGAGCTAACGACGGAACGTCAAGCTCTCGAAGTGGCAACTCGATCGACGGAGGTCTTCCGGAGCGAGGTGCGGGACCTTCGACGCCAGTTGGAATCGCGCACAGAAGAAATAGGTACTCTTCAGGGCCAACTCACATCGAGCGAAGCCGCCTGTGTTCGAGCGGAGTGTGAGCGCGACTCCTTGGCGGAGGAGGTGGCTCGGGTCACCGCGGAGAAAGCTACGGTGGAACAGCTCGCGTCCGACCTTCAAGACGACTTCGACGTCGGAGTCGAGGAGGCAAGACATGCGGCGGCGGTGGAGTGTCGGGATGCCACAGCTACCGAGAATGTTTCTCGGGGGGTCACCTTCCACTTCTTCGACTCGTTGTTCCCACCACTCGACGGGGCCGATCCTGTAGGCGACGATCCCGCCGAGTGACATATTTTCTTTATTATTTTTCTCGCGCAATTGTTTAGCGCACGCTTTCTTTTAGGTTTTTCCATTCAGCGCACTTGTTTTAGCGCTTGCTTACTAGGATTTTTCCCTTCAGCGCACTTGTTTTAGCGCTTGCTTTCTAGGGTTTTTGGGGCAGTTGCCCTTTTCTTTTGTGAGATATAATTTATTTTTATGAACGTTTTTGCTCATTCACCTTTTATGGCATGTTTAGATAGGCAAGTGTTTGTGTCAATGGTCTTGCCAGTTCTCTTACCTCAGCAGGATACCTCTTCAGACGCGCCAGTCGCTTGGATGGTTTGTGTTCTGTAGGTTTTTCGACTGCGAGTTAGCCATGCCGCGTAGGCACCTTATATGCGCCGGATTGCACCATGTAGACGTCTTAGGTTGCGCCATGTAGGCGTCTTAGGTTGCGCCATGTAGGCATCTTAGGTGCGTCTCGAGAGACGACTTGGTTGTGCCATGTAGGCGTCTTACGTGCGCCATGTAGGCGTCTTAAATTGCGCCATGTGGGCGTCTTGGTTGCGCCATGTAGGCATCTTACGTGCGCCATGTAGGCGTCTTAGGTGCGTCTCGAGGGACGAATTGGTTGCGCCATGTAGGCGTCTTACGTGTGCCATGTAGGCGTCTTAAATTGCGCCATGTGGGCGTCTTAGGTGCGTCTCGAGAGACGACTTGGTTGCGCCATGTAGGCGTCTTACGTGCGCCATGAAGGAGCCTTGAGCGCGCCATGTAGGCGTCTTAAGTGCGCCATGTAGGCGTCTTGGTTGCGCCATGTAGGCGTCTTGAAAATTTTTGGTGGAGCGTGTTCTTTTGAGGGTTCCTTACCATTGCTAGCCCCCCCAAGTTTTAGGGTTATAAGTTTAATTTTTGATAACCGGAAAACTTGCACAAGACGAATTTTGAAATGGAAAACTCGAATTTTATTACGTTTGAAAAGTTTGCGAGAAATTTAAAATCCTAAAATATTGGCTCGTAGGCCTTATTGAAAATGGGAAATAAAAGCGATAAAACGTGGGGAACGCTAGCTACTGGTAGTACTGCCTCAAGTGTTCCGTATTCCACGGGTAGCGAATCGGTGTTCCGTCCGTATGCTCGATGTAGTATGTCCCGTCGTGAATGACCTTGCGGACTCTATAGGGGCCTTCCCAGTTCGGGCCTAGGACGTCGGCGCCTTGAACTTGTGTATTATGGAAAACTCGTCTGAGTACGAGGCTTCCAATGGCAAAGGTTCGCCTTTTGATCTTGGAGTTGTAGTATCTTTCGACCTTGCGCTTCTGTGTGGCGAGGCGTCTGAATGCCTCTGATCTCTTTTCGTCGATCAAATCCAACTCCAGGCTCATTGCCTCGTCGTTGTTTGCTTCATCGAACGTATCGACTCGGAACGTGGGTATCTCGGTTTCGATCGGAACCACAGCCTCGATCCCATATGTGAGGGAGAATGGCGTTTCGCGCGGTTGTCCTGTAAGCCCATAGGACGAACGGCAATTCCTCGGCCCAGGCGCCTTTCCTGTCTTCGAGCTTCTTTTTAAGGTTGCTCTTGAAGGTCTTGCTGATCTTTAGTTGATCACAGATATCTCTTACTCGCGCGTTGTCGAATTGTGCTCCATTGTCGGTCACAATCGAGGCGGGGATACCGTGCCTGAATATGATGCTTTTCCAGATGAAGCTCGTCGTGTTTGCTTCATTTATTCTGGCGAGCGGCTCGGCCTCTACCCACTTAGTGAAGTAGTCAATGGCGATTATGGCATATTCGTATTGCCTTGGCGCTCTAGGGAGCTTGCCAATGATGTCCACGCCCCATTTAGTGAAGGGACGCGGGACGACGATGCTGCTTAATGGGGTCGGTGGCTGTCGTGGGATTTCCGCGAAGCGTTGGCATTTGTCGCAACGCCTTGCCCATTCGCAAGCATCTCGCTTCATGGTATGCCAGAAATAGCCTTGCTTAAGCGCTTTGAGCGTGAGGGAAGTTCCAGCGGCGTGGTTCCCACAGATGCCCTCATGAATTTCGCGGAGGACCTTGGTCGACTCAACGCTATCGAGGCATCAGAGCAGCGGGGTTGAGTAACCGCGCTTATAGAGTACGCCTTCTCGGAGCGTGTATTTGGATGCTAAGGCCCTCAGCTTATCGGCTTCTTTGCGGTCTTCGGGGAGTTCCCCTCTTCGCAGAAACTCGACAATCGAGTCCATCCAAGTGGACTGAGATGCCACCTCTATGGTCCCGATTTTGTCTCAGGAAACGGATGCCAATCCGTCTTCGTCGATGCCAGATCCAAGGCGAGCAAGTGCGTCAGCCTCGGAATTTTGTTCTCTCGGTATTTGGTGAATCTTGAACCAAGAGAAGGCATCGAGTTTGGAGCTTGTCTTAGCCAGGTATGCAACCATATTAGGTTCTTTGGCGGTGTAATCTCCTTTTACCTGGTTTACGATCAGCTGCGAGTCGCAGTGTATTCGCAGGTTATGGGAGCCGAGCTTCTGAGCTAGCTCTATCCCCAAAATGAGCGCCTCATATTCGGCTTCATTATTGGAGGCTTGGAAGCTATTACCGGTCCGTCTCGGCCGACTCAGAGCCGGCGCTCGGCCACGGCCGACCCAGAGCCGGCCTTCGACCGGCCATGGCCGACCCAGAGCCGGCCTTCGCCTCCACGGCCGACCCAAGGCCGGCCTTCACCCGACCACGGCCGACCCAGAGCCGGCCTTCGCCTCCACGACTGACCCAGGGCCAACCTTTGCCTCCACGGCTGACCCAGGGCCGGCCTTCGACTCCACGGCTGACCCAAGGCCGGCCTTCGCCTCCATGGCCGACCCAGAGCCGGCCTTCGCCCGACCATGGCCGACCCAGGGCCGGCCTTCGCCTCCATGGCCGGCTCAGAGCCGGTCTTCGGCCAAGGGGATGCCCAAAACACCCCTTGGTCGCCTATAAATACCGGGGTCCTTCCCCTGGTCCAGGTAACCCGATTTTGAGTATTGAAACGCTGTCGAACTCGTACCTCGCTCGTTTCTCTCAAGTCTCGGCCTCTAAACACCTAAACCCTCTATATCCTCCTCAATCCTACTAATGTTGAGCGTCGGAGAGGTAAACAGAGGTAACCCCTCTGTTTCCCCTTTGTAGTTCATCGTTACCTTCTCTTGCAGGACAAACGACGGACGAGGCAAACACCAACCACAGCTAAGGGAAGACTCGGGATACCGAGTCCGAAACGCTCAAGCCCGAACGCGACCACTTGGTCCGGCCTTGGGTCGAACCGCTTGGGGCTTCTAAATCATTGTCCGAAAATCGGCGATAACATTTTGGCGCTGACCCAAGGTTCGCCTCGAGGAGCGAAGCTCGACTCGAGGAGACTGACTCAAGGCTTGACTCAAGGAGCGAAGCTCGACTCGAGGAGACTGAATCAAGTCTCAACTTGAGGGGCGAGGCTCGACTCGAGGAGCCGACTCAAGTCTCGACTCGAGGGGCTAGGCTCGACTCAAGGAGTCAAGAGTTTGGGCGAGGGCTTGAAGGCTTGCCACTCTTCAGGACCTCCGGCCTGACCATCGGCCCTTTGAGCGACGTGTCTTCCTGGCGTCTCGGGTTTTTCAAAAACGACCGACAACAACATTCTAGACATTGACGATCTAAAAGACTTAGCAAATATAAAAGATACGTTGACGGACTCTGGCCTAAGGGAAACATTTTAGATATCCGACGATCTAAAAGACTTGGCAAATTTGAAAACATCACTATATGACTTCGGCATAAAATCTTAAGGGAATCGTTTTGGGTCTCAACGATCTAAAAGACTTAGCAGATTTTAGAAAATCCGAGTTGTTAAGACTTCGACTAAGTAACATGAGATGGAAACCCTCAGAGTAAGAGGGCGACCTGAATGACTTAGGCATTTTAAAAACATTCAGGCATTCATAAAAAAATTTGGCAAGCTAAAAGACTTGGCAAAATTTAAGAAATGAAATTGCATAAAATAATAAAAATAATCCAAATAAAATAGGGGTTTTGAAGCCCCCTATAATTGTCTAAAAATAAATAAAAATTTCTCCCAAAACAAACGGGCCCTAAGAACAAAAACAAAAAAAAAACTGTTAAACAAAAAACGAAGTCAAGAAGTTTGAGCTCAAGCTTCGGGATGCTCCGGGGTCGGGTGAATGGCTGCACGTCCTCGTTGCCCTCTGGAATGGGGTTCAAGGCCTTATCTGTCACGCCCATCATCGACCTGTGCTCATCGAACGGAGGAACTTCTGGCTCGGAGACCTCGGCAAGAATGTTGGCGGCAGAGTCGACAGGCACTTCGGGAGGGGAGCGGTCGGCGTAAGGCGTGAAGGGGATATCTTCAACCTCGAGAATGGTGATGGCTGCATATTCTGCCTCGTACTGAGCGATATCCTCCTCAGTATCCTTTAGTTTGCCGGCCCAATCATAAATATCCCCCCTCAACGCCTCCGAGATCAACTCCTTGTTGCCCCGGCACTGCTCGAGCTTCTTGAGGACGAGGACGACCTCGTCCGTTTTCTCCTTCTGAGTGTGATAGTTCAGTATCTGCTCCCGATATCGCAGCGAGGTCGCCTTCCTCGCTGCTAAGACCGTCATCTCCTTCTCGGCCTTGGTCGACCTCTTGAGTTTCGCCGCTTCGTCCCAAGTAGCCTCCAGATCTCGGTCCCGATTCCTCACCCTGGCCTTGGCCACCTCGAGCTTCTTCTTTAGCTCAGCTGAGTGAACGCCCCACCGCTCGATCGTGGCCTCCTTCTTCTCGACCTCGGCCTCCAGAGCTTTGGTCTTTGCGACCACATCCACCTGGGCGGTTTTATACTTCTCCAAGAGGGCATCCTTGGTGGTGACGTCCTCCTCAAGGGAAGCTACTTTACCACCCACTTCCTTTAGCTCGGCCTAAAGGGACTCTGTCCCCTTTTTTACCGAGGCCAATTCGGCAAGAGCAGCACTTGCCTTCCGGAGACGCTTCTCGTACCGGAACACACCCCGGTTGAACTGAGTCGACAGCTGCACACAAAATATCCCTAAGTGTCCAAGTTTGACCTCGTAATAAAAATAATAATAAAAAGAAAACTTACCCCGGTAATGGCCGACGTCATGCAGCAGTACCAGTCCGCCTCTGTTAGCTCCAGAGCCTTAGGCAGCTCATGACCTTCTATGGTCAGCTGCCTGAGAAACCCCATAGACGACTAAAGGTCCTTGCAGAGCAGGTGGTCCTGGTTGTAATGGAAGTTGATGTAGTGCACCTTCTTCGGCTTCGAAGAAGAGGCATAGAGGTCACCTCCGCGAGAGCTCGCCATACCACCATGAGACCTCGCCGGACCGCTTCCACAGGCCGGGGTCCTCTCGCCATTGTCTCCCTGAGCCACTTCGGCCTCAGAGGCTCCACCTTCTGGTCTGCTTGCGGCCACCATGGACTCTGGGTCCTTACCCCCGTTGCCCTTATTTTTCTTCATCTTCTTCTTCTTCAATTTGCCGTCGAGAGGCGCGTCATCCTCCTCACTTCGGCCTTTGCTTCGGCCCGTTGGCAGCTTCCTTTTTTCTAGAGCCCCCGTGGCCTCGGCCAAATTGTCGGTCTGCCCAGCCGCCGCGGCAGGAACAGACTCGGGGGCTTGATCGCCCTGCGTATCACCGGTCCCCGCAGGGACCGCATCATTCTCGACATCCACGACGGGGATGTCGGACCAAAGACGCCCTCCGACGATCTCGATTTCGGGGTCCCAAGGAGGACCCAAAGGCGCAATGGCCGAAGAGGAAGCCACGGTGGCCTTCTTGTGACGCCTTGCGTTGCGGGCGCTAACAGGCACGTTCATGCTGTCCTCGATAAATAAAAAAAAAGAATTCTCAATCGAAAGACTTTAAAAAAAAAAGAAAGAGAGAGAGAGAAGAAGAAATTTCGATCGAACTAACCTTCTTCGAGAACAACGGTTGGAGGAGATGGCCAAAGTCTGGCCGAGACTAAATGCTCCGGAGTGAAGCTCGACCACTCACCACGACCTTCCTGAAGTAGGGCAAGCTTGGAAGTAAACTCCCGAGCAAAGGAGCCTTGATTTTTCCTATAAAAAATTTAATATACTCAACCAAAAAAATTAGCAAATTTTTGAGATACAAGAAAATCCGCGTACTCGCTGAGAAATTCCGAGCTCGGCTCCCGAGGGATTGTTCGTTAACGACGAAGTAAAAGTAACGCCGTCCTCAATTCGTATCTTTCGAAGGGAGACCAGAGATCACTCCCTTGGGGTCGTGTTTCGAGTTCACCTTAACCACACAAAGATAGACTAAGTCCATTAGAGTGAGGTCAACTTTCTGTTCGTAGGCCACGACTAGAAGGCCCAGAACCATCCGAACAAAGTTGGGGCACATCTGGGGTAGGGTCAACCCCAGGGCCTCGACAAAGTTGAAGAGAAGAGAATAGATTGGAAATCGAAGCCCACACGATTCCAACCAAACCTCATAAATACAATAGTACGCCTCAACCAGAGTATCTACCGTAGTGAGCGGTGGTGGAAGAAGGAGCCCAATCTCGGGGGCTATCTGATATTTGCGTCGGATGTCTATATGATCCGAGCTCTTGACAGTCGATGGCATGAGAATATCCTCATTACCCAAAAGATTGGATCCCGACTAAAGAGCCCCGGACCCAGACATTTGAATTTGAAGAAAGAAGGAAGGATAAAATGTTTGAAGTTTGTTTGAGTTTGCTAGCCGAACTGGAGCAAATTAGTTTTAACAGTATTGAGTTCGCTAGCCAAACTGAAGCGAAGTGTTTAAAATATTGGAAATTGTTTGAGTTCCCTGGACGAACTGAAAGAAATTCAAGATCGAAATCACGAAAACTTTGATGCCTTGGAGAGAAAAAAAAAAGAAAATATAAATGAAATGAGAAGTCTTTTCGGATTACTCATATTTATAACCATTTATATTAAACAGAAATCTGATAAAATCTAATGATTACAAAATATTATGTCAGTCAAAATAAAATAAAATCTTAACTGACACCGACTCTTCGATTTCGACCACTGAAGCGCGGCTAATATCGCGCCACGCTAAAAAGGAAATTTCGAATCCCCCCTTTTATTACGGGAATTTCGAAAGTTTTTCTCTAAATATTTGCAAAAAATATTTGGAATATTTTTTCGAAATACTCGGGGGGCTAATTGTGGGGGTTGAAAATTAATTTTGTTAAAAAATCATTTTAGTTGAGCTTTAGTTCGACCAAAAGCCCAATTGCTGACCCAGTCCGACTTTCGATGACCTATCCAAGCCTAGATCGACTCTTAAAGGTCGGCCCAAGCCCAATCAACAGCCCAGTTCGCCAAAGGAAGGATGAGTCGATCGCATTGACTCAGTCGAAGGAACCACACTACAACAATTACAACAATTACCGACGATTTTTTTCGTCGGTAATAACCCGATATTCGTCGCTAAATGTATTTAGCGACGATTCCTATCGTCGCTAAATGTCCGTGCCTAAATATTTACCGACGATATTAGCGACGATAATTTCATCCCTAAATGTTGTGACGATAAGTTTTTTTTCATTTTGAAACAGATAATTAGCGACGACTTTTTCGTCGCTAATTAGCGAGGGTAAATTTTCCGCGTGAATTAGCGACAACAAAGTCGTTGCTAATACCTTGTGTGTAATAATAATTAGCGACGACTTTGTCGTCGCTAATTGTTATTATTTTTTTTTTTTTTTTTTTCGTCGTTAATTATTTATTTTTTTATGGTTTTTTGTTTATGAAATTCTAAAATGAAAAATCAAATAAAAACTAAATTATATTATCCAAATCAAGAAATATATAAAATCCGGTTACGTACGTTTTCGGTTATCGAGAAATATGTAAATAATAATCTACTATACACAAAATATCTAATAAAACACTAGTCGCGACGTTTGCTTTGTCGTCCCGCCGCTCGTTTTCCCCCTCCTCGACGTGAAACGCTCTTCTGCTGGCGCTGAAGTTCTGCAGGCTGCGGCGTCGGAGTAGACTGACTGGTCCGCCGGGCGTCGTCTACTGGCTAGCTTCGGGAGTCCTCTGCTTGCTAGCGTCGGGAGTCCTCTACTGGCCGCCCGTCGGAATGTGGACACCGGGCGTCGGAGTGTGGACGCCGGCCGTCGGAGTCTGCTGGCTGTGGGATGACGGAGCGTGCTGCGAACTCTGCGGAAATTGAGGCATAAACGAGCTCAGGTTGAGGCCGGGCACCTGACTCTGTATTGCCTCGGCAAACGCGGCGAGGGTCGATGTCAACACCTCCTGCGAGATATGTCCTGGTTGCGACGTCCCAGCCTCCGAACCGTAGACTTCGGCGACTTCAGCCGCCATCCGTGCTCCCTGTGGCACCAAACGTCCGACGCCGGTCAAGTGATCAGTCCGCGAACCCATAATATCGCGGATCGCCTGCTGCTCTAGGACGGAAATATCAACGTCCGCTCCTTGTTGCTCAGCCTCCGCTCGCAACGTGTTGAACCTATCGACCAGTCGATCCTGATATAATTAACTAGTTAGTATATATTAATCGAAAAATAAGAAAAATAAATGTAAACTTACATAACGTGCGGAGGCTTCAGGAGTCAGCCATTCGGACTTGTCGGACTGATGTTGGCGCTTGTAGTTCGCAAACAAGCTCTCAAAAGCGCCTGTCTCGGCGCTCTTCTGCATGTAAACAAAACTTCAAGTGTTAGATAATTTTAACGATTTGATGTATCATATAAACATAAAACTTACGTTCTTCATGCGGTGGGTCGAGAACCCAATCGTCCCCTGTCGAGTCTTCGTCTTCTTCTTCGCGCGATTCGCCTTGTTCTTCGCTTGAATGGCCTGTAATATAAGTAAACGTACACGTAAATAACAAATCGTTTAATAAAAGGGTAAACACATATTTAACGTAAATGATTTGATTACCTTAAACTCATCGCTCGTATATCGTTGTATCAGCGTCTCCCATTCGGTGTCGAGCTTAACGGTCCTCGGTTTCAGCGACCGCGCCACCTGTATGCTGCTCTTGCAGTCGATGTCGAACCATGACCGCAAGGTATGCCTCCAATCGCGAAGACGAGTCTTCGCGTCTCGAATGATTGCCGCATCAACAATCGCCTTCTTCTTCCCCGTTGCATCACCATCGACTCGAATGTCGTACTTGTCTCGAATCGCTGCTCGGATCTCGGCCTCCTTCGCCAGCCCCACGTTCGCATTCGTCCACCTTTGGACCGTAGGCGAGATCTTGTCTCGGACGACCAACCCGAGCGTTTTCGTGAACGTCGCGAGATCCGGATCCATCTCGCGCTCTGGCTGCAAGAACGACTGAAAATCCTCGTTATAAATAACGACTTCCTTCACCCCGGGGCGCCGTGCACGCTCAGATCGAAGCCCGACCGTCGGCCCACGCACGGCCGGTTCGATATCCTCGTCTTCTTCTTCGACGCCATCACGTACGGGCGCCGACTGGCAATAATTCGGGAGACGTGCTAAGAAGTCATCCCCGCCTCCGCTGCCTCCAGCTCCTGTAGCCGCAGCCATCTGAAATTCAAAACAAAATTTATTTAGTTATGCATTCGTAATGATTTAAATCAGTTAATTTAGTAAGTAAATGAAAAACGTTATATACTATCAATCATCGTCGTCTGACAAATCATCTTCTTCCATCAATTCTTCGTCCTCAGTTTCTTCGTCATCGATAAACTCTTCTTCTTCAATATTTTCCAACAAGTTCACTGCGTCGTTGCTCACGGGCTGTGGTATCGCATACTGATGACTCGTTGACAGTGAATCTAAATATGACGGTTCTACTAACAACTGAACTGAAGACGAAGATTGACCAAGAATGAGGTCAATATCAGGAAGATCCCACACATTTCGATAATTACACTCTTCGACGATTCGCCAATCAGGACCATTCAAGTTATCTTCCAAGTAGAAAACTTGTTTCGCTTGAGTTGCGAAAATAAATGGCTCGTCTTTGTACCATTCTTTTGCCACATACACGCTTGTCAAGTTATTGTTGTTGCATGTCCTTTTCCTCGGATCTTGGTCACCGAACCAACGACATTGAAATAAGACGACACGACAATTGTTCTGATACGTCAAGACAATGACGTTTTCTACTTGACCGTAGAAGTCGTGACCTCCTTCACTTGGTACACATACCCCGCTATTCTGAGTCGTTCTTCTGCTATCACGTTGACGGGAGATAAATTTAACTCCGTTCACTACACAACACGGATACGTCTGTGGTGCGAAATGTGGTCCCAATGCCAATGCATATAATTCGGAGGATACGGATAATCCGTCTTGGCTCATGCGAAATACCTACATACAACCATTAACGAGTCGGTTAGTGTCGAAGCGAGTTTAATCATATTCTTTGAGTTAATTAGTGAAATACCTTTTCTCAAAACCATTTTGGGAACTCAAGTCGATGCGCTTCTTCAACATCTGGCCGACCTTCTAATTCCATGAGATCTATGTGTTCACTGAAATAAAATTCATGTTCATTTAATACATCACTTCGTATAAATAATTTAAGTTCATTTATTTCACTCATTTACCTCATGAAATCGTCAATTTCGGGACAATTTCATAAAATGTACCACTCAGCGAGCAATCGTATATTCTCATCTAAGCGTATCGTGGTCATCTTCCCGTAAGGCCGACAACATGGGATATTTTCGGTCGATCTCCTTCCACGTTGCTCCGTCTGCAGGATGTCGCAGTACACCATCCTCCTTAATGCGTTCATTCTCGTGCCACTGCATCTCTAAAGCTGTGTGCCGACTCGCGTACAGTCGCTTAAGTCGATCTTTCAGTGGAAAGTAGCGCAACACTTTATGCGCTACTTTTTTTCCACCGTCTTTCTTCAGCCACCGGCTCTCATTACAAACTGGACACTCGTCTAGATTGACGTTGTCCTTCCAAAACAACGCGCAATCGTGTTTACAGACGTGAATCGACTCGTAACCCATACCAAATCGACGCAATTTCGCATTTGCTTCATAGTGTGACTCTGGAATCGTGTTGCCGATCGGATGAGATTTTTTCAGTACTTTCAGTAGCTGATCAAACGACTTATTCGTCCACTTGTTCATCACTTTCAAATGCATCAACGTGACAACAAATGAGAGTGACGAATACTCCGTACAACCCGGCCATAATTCTGTGTTCAGGTCGCTGTAAAGGTCATCGAACTGTCCACTCTGGTATTCTGCATTCGGGTCAATACTGTCATCGTCACCGTCTACGTCGTTGTGATCTAAGATATCGTGTACAGCATCAAACATCCCTCCTCCTCTGTAATCCGTCTGATACTGCATTACGTCATCTTCTTCCTCCCCGTGAAAGTTCCACCTCGTGTAATTCCTCTTAAATCCTCTGATAAAGAGATGATTCTCTATATCAGGAATTTTTTGCATCAACACGTTGTTACACCTCTTGCATGGACACTTAACTCGTCCTTCGACATTTACGTGTTGTCGGGCCATTGCCATGAACTCTGTCATGCCAGCCGCAAACTCGACGCTTAAACGTTGGTCCTCGATTATCCAATTCCTATTTGGATAACTCATTTTACCTATAGATTGGACATTTCAAAATTTAGTAGTTTTCGGATTTTATTTTATAATTTAACGATCCTACCGAAATTTCGGCAGAACCTCCCCTATAAACTTAACAACCCGGCATCAAGCCTTTAACTTTAAAACCTGCATAGAAAAATCCTAAAACTAACAATAAATCCAACCTCAGTGGTTCGATTATTAAAATTCATAATCCATCACATTTTTAATCATTTCTAACAACAATTAAATACAATTCCATTTAATTTACATAAACTAACTAATTGTTTTTACATGTTTTTACATAATTTAACCAAATATAAATATTTATAACTAATATTAAAATTTATAACTAATTTAAATATTTGTGTAAACAAAACTAATTTAAATATTTATAAAATTTATAACAAATATATAATTCTAAAAATATAAATTATGTAAATATAACTAATTAAAATAAATTTATAACTAATATATAACTAAAGTTCTATATATATAAATAACTAATATATATATAACTAATATATTAATTAATCCTATAACTAACTAATATTTATATATATATACATATATATATAAAGTTAAAAAAAAAAAAAACTTACCGATCACGTACGGGGAGGGAGAGCGCGCGGCCAGAGAAGGGGAAGTGGCTACGGCGTCGGCGGCGGAGTAGTGGCGGAGTGCAGCGGAGGAGCTGCAATGGGAGAGAGAGAGGCCGGTAAGGAGAGAGATGTGAGGAGAGAGAGAGAAGTGAGGAGAGAGAGAGAGTTACCGGGTACGACGAGGTCGGCGTCGGCGGCACACGGCGGAGGAGGGCACGGCGACGGCGGGAGAGATAAAAAGAGAGAGAATCGATTTAGGTTAAAGAAAGAGAAATGAGGAAGCTGGGTCGTGATCTGGTATTTAAAGACATTTACCGACGATTTTTTCGTCGCTAAATGATTTCATTTCGTCGCTAAAAGAACTTAAATCGCCAGACATTTAGCGACGATTTATTCGTCGCTATTAGTAAATTTCACATATTTAGCGACGATTTTTATCGTCGCTAAATCATTTCGTTTTAATTTAATGGGAGGGATTTTTCCCTCTTTAAAATTCGTCGAAATTCGAAAACATTTAGCGACGATTATGTCGTCGCTAATTGTATAGCGACGATAAAAAACTAGTTAGCGACGATAATATCGTCGCTAAATGTTTTCGTTTTAATTAAATTGGAAGAACTTTTCCCTCTTTAGAAGTCGAAATTAATTCTACATGATTAGCGACGATACTATCGTCGCTAAATGAATTCACAAATAATTAGCGACGATATATTCCCGCGAACTTAGCGACGACAAAAAAGAATTAGCGACGATAAATTCGTAGCTAATTATCTTTGCCGCCAGACTTTAATATTTTTTGTTACCGGTCCGTCTCGGCCCGGTAGATCGACGACGGCCACGCTGGCGGCCGTCCTGAGACTCGCTCATCCAAGGCCGGCGCTCGTCCAAGGCGGGCGCTAATTCAAGGCCGGCGCTAATTCAAGGCCGGCACTCGTCCAAGGCCGGCGCTAATTCAAGGCCGGCGCTCGTCCAAGGCCGGCGCTAATTCAAGGCCGGCGCTCGTCCAAGGCCGGCGCTAATTCAAGGCCGGCACTCATCCAAGGCCGGCGCTAATTCAAGGCCGGCACTCGTCCAAGGCCGGCGCTAATTCAAGGCCGGCGCTCGTCCAAGGCCGGCGCTAATTCAAGGCCGGCGCTCGTCCAAGGCCGGCGCTAATTCAAGGCCGGCCCTCGTCCAAGGCCGGCGCTAATTCAAGGCCGGAACTCGTCCAAGGCCGGCGCTAATTCAAGGCCGGCACTCGTCCAAGGCCGGCGCTAATTCAAGGCCGGCGCTAATTCAAGGCCGGCACTCGTCCAAGGCCGGCGCTAATTCAAGGCCGGCGCTCGTCCAAGGCCGGCGCTAATTCAAGGGGTTCCCCAAACACCCCTTGGCCGCCTATAAATAGAGAGGTCTGCCCTCTCCCAAAGGTAATCCAATTTTGAGTTCCGAAACGCTGCCGAACTCGTACTTCGCTCGTTTCGCTCATCTTTGGCCTCTCACCATCCCTAAAACCTCTATACTCCACCTCAATCCCACTAATGTTGAGCGTCGGAGAGGTAAACAGGGGCACCCCCCCTGTTTCCCCTTTGTAGTTCACAATCTCTTTCTTGCTTTTCAGGTATCGAGACGAGGTGAGCTTCACCCACAGCTAAGGGACGACTTGGGATACCAAGTCCAACACGCTCGAGCCGGAGTGAGACCACTTGGTTCGGCCTTGGGTCTAACCACTCTGGGCTCCTAAATCGTTGTCCGAAAAACTGCGACAACATTTTGGCGCTAGAAGGAGGGGACCTCGACGCTCTCCCTTCCATTCCTCTATCACTACACCTACGACTCTCGAGAGATGAGTCATGTGCCTGCCACCTCCGTGGGCGCCCGAGCGACTAGCTCGAGGCACGGCCCCCAAAGCTCTGCGCACGGTCTCGAAGGGAAACCTCATGATAATGAGAGCCAGCCCCGAGACCCGACGAATGACCCCGAGGCCGCGGTCCGAGAGGACACGGCTCGAAGGCTCGCCGAGCTCCTAGACCGCCCCGGCGTCACCGGCGCGCTCATCGCCGACCTCCTTGACTCCAAAGACGTCGAAGACGTCAACCACAAAACCAACCTCGACCACGCTGTTCACGAAAGGGGACGCACGCGCACGCTTCCAAGGGGACACCCTCGGGCGACCGCGCCGAGACGTCAACTGTCTGATGAGCACGCGCACGCGCCCTCGAGGGGACACCCTTGGGCGACCACGTCTAGGCGCCAAAGCTCGCGCAATACCCGAGGACGCTCAATCTCGAGGTCCCGAAAGGGACGCTCCAGGCTCACCATCCGCATCCAAAACCCTTGTGAAGGTGACAACGTCGATGGTCGCGGCCTCCGCCAAAGGCGTCGCCTGAATGGCACACCCTTAACAAGGGTGATAGGGACGGCCTCCGGAGACTTGAGAGACTGCCTCAGCTCTCAACGAGAGGATCACGAGTTCGACTTAAGAGAAAAACTCGACGCTCAACGCGAGACCGCGATCGTCTTGGGGCAGCGACCACCCAACATTGATCGAGCACCCAGCCAGAAGCGCGCAGCCGCGCTTGTGATACCGGCCGTTGGTCCCGAGTCACGAAGGAAAAGGCACCGGAAGGGTCAAGTCCCTAATGACCACCCTTCTCCAGCCCCGAAGCAATCCTTCGTCCCGCTCAACACAACACCCGACCGGATCCTGAGCTTACGCCGCGATGAGCTGGGAAGCCCCGCTCCACTCACAAAGGACCCCGCGAAGCGAGATCGAAGTAGGTTCTGCGAATACCACAAAGATCACGGACACGTGACGATCGAATGCTACCAGCTTAAGAAGCGAATTGATTCCCTAATTCGAGATGGGGACTTCAAGGAATTCGTCGCATCTGCTAGCAAGCCATGATTGTCGCGACTTCGACCTTTAAACTCACGCCCAAACCCGATCGGCTTCGTGATCACTTTTATTTCGAAAATGTGATTTTCTTTTTTCTTCTTTCAAAGAAGGCCAAGTGCCATGACAAAATGTAACGACCCCCTTATTGCAATAAAGAGTTATTCCACACATGACAAAATGCAACGCACACTATTGTGTACCTCCAACACAAGAGTTTCTTGGCCTTCGTCTCACAAACGCAAGAAACTCGGGGGGCTAACAGGGATCAATGCTCAATAAAAAAAAACTCCACAACAACTCAAAAACAAAAATAATAATAAAGTCTCAAGGGGCCGATGGCTAGGCCGGAGGTCCCAAAGAAAGACTCTTCGCGTAACTCCTCGAGATGAGTTCATTCCTCGAGTCGAGCTCCGAGTTCGCGAGTCAACCGATACGCCTCGCGCCGACTCTCCACGAAACTCCTCGTGCAGGCTCTACATGAGTCCTCGAGTCGAGTTTGAGTCCGCGAGTCGACAAGCTACTCCTCGTGCCGACTCCACATGTCTCCTCGAGATGAGTTCATTCCTCGAGTCGAGCTCCGAGTTCGCGAGTCGACCGATACTCCTCGCGCCGACTCTCCACGAAACTCCTCGTGCAGGCTCTGCATGAGTCCTCGAGTCGAGTTCGAGTCCGCGAGTCGACCGATACTCCTCGTGCCGACTTCACGTGCCTCCTCGAGATGCGTTCATTCCTCGAGTCGAGTTCGAATCCACGAGTCGACAAGCTACTCCTCGTGGCGACTCCACATGTCTCCTTGAGATGAGTTCATTCCTCGAGTCGAGCTCCGAGTTCGCGAGTCGACCGATACGCCTCACGCCGGCTCTCCACAAAACTCCTCGTGCAGGCTCTACATGAGTCCTCGAGTCGAGTTCGAGTCCGCGAGTCGACAAGCTACTCCTCGTGCCGACTCCACATGTCTCCTCGAGATGAGTTCATTCCTCGAGTCGAGCTCCGAGTTCGCGAGTCGACCGATACTCCTCGCGCCGACTCTCCACGAAACTCCTCGTGCAGGCTCTACGCGAGTCCTCGAGTCGAGTTCGAGTCCACGAGTCGGCTGATACTCCTCGTGCCGACTCTTCACATGTCTCCTCGAGATGAGTTCATTCCTCGAGTCGAGCTCCGAGTTCGCGAGTCGACCGATACTCCTCGTGCCGACTCTTCACGTAACTCATCGTGCAGGCTCTACGTGAGCCCTCGAGTTGAGTCCCGAGTCCACGAGTCGACAGATACTCCCCGTGCCGACTCCTCACATGTCTCCTCGAGATGAGTTCATTCCTCGAGTCGAGTTCGAGTCCGCGAGTCGACCGATACTCCTCGCGCCGACTCTTCACGAAACTCCTCGTGCAGGCTACATAAGCCCTCGAGCCGAGTTCGAGTCCACGAGTCGACTGATACTCCTCGTGCCGACTCTTCACATGTCTCCTCGAGATGAGTTCATTCCTCGAGTCGAGCTCCGAATCCGCGAGTCGACCGATACTCCTCGCGCCGACTCTTCACGAAACTCCTCGTGCAGGCTACATAAGCCCTCGAGCCGAGTTCGAGTCCACGATTCGACTGATACTCCTCGTGCCGACTCTTCACATGTCTCCTCGAGATGAGTTCATTCCTCGAGTTGAGTCCCGGGTTCACATGTCAACTAACAACTCCTCGTGCAGGCTCTACATGAGTCCTCGAGTCGAGTTCGAGTCCGCGAGTCGACAAGCTACTCCTCGTGCCGACTCCACATGTCTCCTCGAGATGAGTTCATTCCTCGAGTCGAGCTCCGAGTTCGCGAGTCGACCGATACTCCTCGCGCCGACTCTCCACGAAACTCCTCGTGCAGGCTCTACGCGAGTCCTCGAGTCGAGTTCGAGTCCACGAGTCGGCTGATACTCCTCGTGCCGACTCTTCACATGTCTCCTCGAGATGAGTTCATTCCTCGAGGCGAGCTCCGAGTTCGCGAGTCGACCGATACTCCTCGTGCCGACTCTGTTGGAATCGATCTAGGGTTTGAGAAAAAGTTTAACGCTTCGTTAAGCGGCGGAATTTTAAAAATTTTCTTTTTAAGTAAAACTAGTTTTTACTAACCTAGACAAGAGCATATGCATGTAAATAAAAACTAATATGAGCTATGGAAGTTACTAACCTTTCTTGAAGCTTGAACCTTGTAGAAGCTTTTGGAAAGTTGCAACGCTCGTCTCCCCTCGCAGCACGTCTCTCTTTCTTTCCTCGGCACCTCGAGCAACCACGAAAGTTTCTATCACTAAATCACTCGAAAAGAAGGAATCAGTGAGTGGGCACTTTTAAACACTACGACTTAAGAACGAGTCTCAAAGTCGCAGAGCTAAAGACTAGGTCGAGTGAGGACCTAGGTGCCAAGACAAGAGAAAACCGAAAATAAACTAGAGAGAGAGAGAAGAGGACTTCGGCCAAGTTCTAGAGAGAGAGTCTCTCAAATCTCTTAAACTTGGATGAATGAAATGTGAGGAATGAGGCTCCTATTTATAGGAGGAGGATTACCTTCAAAAGGTAGTTTCCTCTTTTCCTATTGCCTTGCACGTCCAACATGCCTCATGAAGGCTTAGGATTTGTTTCCTCATTTGATTTCCTCTTAGTTGGCCGAAAATGCACTTTCCTTCTTAAGGAAATTTGTTTCCTCTTTTTCTTTTGGCAAGTATCTTCATACATCAATGCACAAAATAAACTCTCTTTCCCACTATGGCATGAACGAAATTCAGCCTTATTTTCCTTGGGTTGGACGAAATTTGAGCTTCTAGAAGGAGCTTCTAGATGTTTCTTCATTTGTTCATGACAACATAAGAAAAGCCCATTAAGAATTTTCAAGTAAAATTCTATGAAATGAAATTAATCCTCAAGGCCCAATTACACTAATATGGCTGAGTAATATTTATTTCATTTGTCATCATATGACAATGTCAAAAAAATTTATTGACATTCTTTTCGTCCTATGTCCAAAAAGACAAAAATACCCTTTTGACAATTTTCGTAAAACTGTCTCGTTCTTGTTTTGACTTAGCTTCCAGTTTAACTATTCCTATCGATGTGATTCGTGACAGTGACCTCATGGACCCAAATGAACAAAGCTTGAGCTAAACACTTGGACTCAAAAGTTCACAAACCTTTTCCAAGTTTAGCTTAATGCCAACTGACTCCACTAAAGAGCTGACACTGAAAATCTCTCGGTTCAAATGAATTTGTTTTCTACTCAAGAATTCGACCTAATTATGATGAGTGGATCCACTGAATATTATCTATGTTTACCCTTCATGAATGTCATCAGCTAGTCGGGATTTACTAAATTACCATTTTACCCTTCTAGCTGTTATTTCCTCAACTCCTTTGTCGCTTGTGAATAAGTTAGAAACAATGTATTGACGAGGAGCTAACAAGTCACATTGTTTCATCCAAAAGAGTCAGGACTCAAGTTGGACACTGGCCAGTTCATTTATTCACACTCCAAGGAACAAAGCATGAGGTGACATACATTGCATTTCAGCAATCTTGTACATGAATTCCATATCTATGAGAACTTCACAAAGTTACTCATGACATACTCACAACTTAGTATTTCACCAATAGGCCCTGTTCGGAATGACATAGTGAGTCCGAACTCTGACTTTCTCAAATGAGAATACTAAGGTGTGAAATGGCATGTCTCATTTCAGGATTAAGGTAAGCATGATGCAATTCATACATAGTGACTTCGAGACATAAGAGGTTAAATGGTTTGTTCTTATATTGTCTCTAGAAGTGCACTGGTCAATTCAGTACCTTCGGAAGATACCTAGAAGAACTATAGAGTCCCCAACTCTCAATGCCTCATAACCAGACATCATAGATTCTTCTAACAATCATACTGAGGTCAATAGTCATTTGACCCTAAGATTGCGAATATATCGTTTTAAGCAAACTACGAAGAGTTTGTTCATGCAAATCTACATTTGTCTCTTCGTAAGTTGTTAAGTTTGTTTATGGACTAAAAGACTAAGGTTTTATCATAAAGCTTCAAGCAAAGAAAGAATGAATGAACGTTTCAACTTTATTAATGAATAAGCAATTACAAGCAAGAGTCTTCGTAAGACTATATGACATCAAATGTACATAAATAGACACTACTACTCTTCTTGTGGGCACCATTGACAACAAACTCCCACTTGACTCAAAGAAGATGTGAGTAGTCCTACATGCCTAATCCCTCTCGAAGTTGGTCGAAGACCATGTTCGCTAGGGCCTTGGTGAATGGATCTTCCAGAGATCTACTTCACCTCCACGTCTCCGCGTTGCGCGATCTCTCGAATCAAATGGTATTTCCTCTCAATATGTTTAGAGCGCTTATGGCTTCTAGGTTCCTTTGAGTTAGCGACGGCCCCACTATTATCACAATAAAGGGTCATGGGCTCGTCGACGTTTGGAACAACTTCCAAATACTTAAGGAATTTTCTAAGCCATACAGCTTCTTTGGATGCTTCACAAGCAGCCACATATTCTGCTTCCATTGTGGAGTCAGCAATGCAAGATTGCTTAATACTTCTCCACACAACAGCTCCACCATTAAGGATGAACACAGATCCCGAAGTGGATTTCCTGGAATCCTTATCCGCTTGAAAATCGGCGTCGGTATATCCCGTCATAGTCAGGTCAGTACCTTAGTATGTAAGCATCAAGTTCCTAGTTCTTCGAAGATACTTAAGAACATGCTTAACAACAATCCAGTGCTCGGGTCCAGGGTTGGATTGGAAACGGCTAACTACGCCAACGGCGAAACATATATCAGGTCTAGTGCAAAGTATAGCATACATGAGGCTTCCTACGGCAGAGGCGTAAGGAATCTTCCTCATGTCTTCAATCTCTTGTGCAGTCTTGGGAGACTGGTCCTTAGAGAGTGAAACTCCATGCCTAAAGGGCGTTTGACCCCTCTTGCAGTCTTGCATCGAGAAGCGATCCATCACCTTATCAATATAAGATGCTTGAGAGAGCGACAGGGTCCGGTTTTTCCTATCTCGAAAGATTTGGATTCCCAGAATGTACGCGGCTTCTCCTAGATCCTTCATATCGAATTACTTTGCTAGCCAGACCTTAACCTCAGATAACTTACCCACGTCATTACCAATGAGTAGTATATCATCGACATATAGTACCAGAAACACAACTTTGCCTTCGTGTATTAACTTGTAAACACAAGGCTCATCTATTGACTGTTCAAAGCCGAAGCTCTTTACAGTTTCATCGAATCTAATATTCCATGACCTAGATGCTTGCTTTAGTCCATAAATGGATTTAAGTAACTCACAAACCTTGGTCTCTTGACCTTTATCCACGAAACCGTCTGGTTGAGCCATGTAAATGCGCTCGTCAAGATTGCCATTCAGAAAGGCTGTCTTGACATCCATTTGCCAGATCTCATAGTCGAGAGCTGCAGCTATGGATAGGAGTATGCGGATGGATTTAAGCATCGCGACTGGCGAGAAGGTTTCTTCATAGTCAATCCCTTCTTGTTGGGTATAACCCTTCGCCACAAGTCGTGCTTTGAACGTCTCGACGTTCCCATCAGGACCCCTTTTCTTCTTGTATATCCACTTACACCCTACGGGTTTAATCCCTTCAGGAAGGTCTACAAGTTTCCAGACTTTGTTGACATACATCGAGTGCATTTCAACTTTCATGGCGTCAAGCCAAAGGTTTGATTCAGAACAAGCCATCGCTTGGCTATAGGAAACAGGGTCATCCATGTCGGAGACGGCTACAAGAGAGTCTCCATAAGACATGTACCTGTCAGGCTTTTGAGTAGCCCTCCCACTACGTCTAAGTACTACTTGACGAGATTCTGATGAGTTAGGTTGTGTTTCAGTTGGGGTAAGAACAGTTCTTACAGATGAGGTAGAAGCTTCCTCACCCAACTTTTCTTCAAGCACAATTTTGCTTCTAGGTTTCGCATCCTTCATAAAGTCCTCCTCAAGGAAACGAGCATTCGTGCTAACGAAAGTCTTATCGTCCTCGGGACTATAGAAAGTAAAACCTTTGGTTTCCTTCGGATATCCTACAAACAGGCACAATTCTGACCTACTAGCCAACTTGCTAGTCTTTTGCCTCAGCACGTGTGCAGGGCAACCCCAAATTCGGATGCGGCCAAGATTCACTTTACGGCCAGTCCATCTCTCATAAGGAGTACCAGGAACCGTTTTAGACGGAACTTGGTTCAGAATGTAGGCGGCTGCTTCGAGGGCATATCCCCAAAAGGAAAGCGGGAGTGATGAGTAACTCATCATCGATCTAACCATCTCCATAAGAGTTCGGTTTCTTCTCTCTGACACTCCGTTTTGTTGAGGTGTGCCAGGTGCGGTAAGCTGAGAAGCGATACCTTCTTCTTTAAGAAAGTCATCGAACTCTCCAGACATATACTCACCACCTCGATCAGATCGAAGGGTTTTGATCACTTTGCCAGTTTGCTTTTCCACTAAAGCCCTAAAGACCTTAAATACGTTAAAGGTCTCGGATTTGTGTTTAAGCAAATAGACAAACCCATATCTTGAGTAATCATCAGTGAAGGTAACGAAGTATTCGTATCATCCACGTGCCTGTTGGTTGAGCGGACCACATACATCAGAATGTATTAGTTCCAGCAACTCAGTGGCTCTTCGACCCTTATCGGAGAAAGGTCGCTTAGTCATTTTTCCTTCTATGCAGGATTCACAAGTAGGTAGTGAACCTATTGCAGAGTCTTGGAGTGGACCGTCCCTCACAAGTCTCTTAATCCTATCTAGACTGATATGACCAAGTCTCAAGTGCCAGGGGTATGTTGATTTTGTTAGATCGGAGGATTTAGAAAGTTTGATCCTCTTTGGCTCCCTAATTAGATCATTATCTATTTCGGTGTCTAAAAGAGAAGGTTGAGTGGGATAGATGTAGAAAAGAGCATTCTTCATACATGCATCAGTGACAAAAGAATTATCAGGAAACGAAATACGAATTCCATTCTTAATGAACTTTAAACAATAATCTTGCTCAAGAAGACGAGCAACGGATATTAAGTTCTTACCAAAGGTAGGAACAAAATAAACATTATTCAAGTTTATAGTGCGGTCTTCAAAAGACAATGTCACGGATCCCACAGCCTTCGCAGACACCAGGCTCCCATCACCCCATTTGAAACAGAACTCGCCTTCCTCTAAGCTTTTGGTTTTCTTAAAACCATTCAAGGAACAACAAATATGGTTAGTAGCAGCGGAGTCAAGAATCCACGTTGATACATTATCAGCTACTAAGCATGCTTCAGTAACTAGTACAATGCTATGTTCCTTTGCTTTGAGATAGGCAGTACAATTCTTTTTATCGGCCTTGTGAGGTCTCTTCTTAGTTCCAGAGGCGGAGGCTTTTTGCTCAGTAGCATGTGCCTCTCCTTGATTCCTCTTTCTCTTAGTGAGACCTACAGCAGTGTGAAGTTCCATCATAAGCTTGGTAACAGTGTACTCTAGCTTGTTTATGGAGTAGTTCATCTTGGAGGTATCAAGAGATGCGGGGAGAGTTTCTAAGATCATATCTATGACATTCTTCCCATCAATCTCAGATCCTAGGATTTCCATTCTATTCAGAAAACTAATGATCAGTATCATAAAGTCTCTAACAGGACTCCTAGCCTTCACATGACAGTTCATAAACTGTCGGACTGCTTGTAGCCTTGTTTGACGCCTTTGCCCTCCAAACATCTCATGGAGATTGTAGAGCATGTCAGCGGTAGTCTCGATGTCATGATGTTGCTCTTTCAGCATATTGTTCATAGATGCCAAGATATAGCACCTCACAATCTCATCGGATCGAAGCCAGGCCGCTAAGGCGTCATTGTCCTCTTGAGTTGAATCATCATTCGTCAGAGGAGGACACGGGGTGGTGAGTACCCATTTGTGCTTGTTAACGGTAGGTATTATGTCGAGGTTACGTTTCGAATCTACGTAGTTTTCGTTTTCGAGTTTGTTCGAGGAAAGGATGATTGAGAGATGTTTGCGAGACATGTTGCCTATTTAAGTTGAAACAAGTTTATGATTAGTCTTTGGTTTAGGATTTAAGTTTCATTAAGACTTTTGTAAAACCCAAAGGTGTTATAAACCAAACGATAATTTACTCCCTCAAGAGAAGGCCGCAAAAAATCTCCATTTATAAGTAAATGACACATCATTAATGCTAAGCCAAGATGTCAGTACATCATTTTGACTAGCCACCTTGTAAATTGGTTTGATCACTCATATCCTTTCGCAGAGCCTTAAGGAAGGATACTAGGGATTGAGCCTAAGTGTGCAACCAACCACTTAGTCCAAAAGATCAGCTTTGAAAAACAATCCCCAAGGGGAGGCCTTGCCATCATTGCATCACTCTCGGACGTAGCTCATTGAGCAATGATCGAAGCAATAACGCCTTGGAGTACTCACATTTAAGTGAGGGTCGCAAGAGCGGCTCTTAGTCCCACGTTATTGCATCTTTCATTAGTGTTGGGGATCGCGGGTTACAAACAACGAGTATAACCCTCCCACTTAGTTTTTGGAGTTGGTTCATCGACTCTTTTAAGTTCGGAAACAGATTTCCTAGTTAGAGAGCGACAGAGCGGACAACTAGAAGAGAATCCTAGATCGACATGTTCAGAGCAGTATTAGTGCATAAAGGCACAAGGGACATACTCGATCTTTTCCTATTTTCTATTTCGGGAAAGTGCGTGAGGGAAGTGTGAACTTCAACTCACTCGAACACTTGAAAGTTTGAGATTACACATCTTTTTATTTTTCGGCTTTGTCTACAAAGAGACCTCCCACTCAAAATTTCAAGAGCATATAGATTTTGAACATATGTGATATAGATATAGTTTTGAAACATTTTGAAAACTTATTTGATTTGGATGACAAAATATTTTCAAGTTTGAAAGTGAAAACGGTTTTTCAAAATTCAAACTAGTTTTGTAAAAATTCAATTTCAATTAAACTTTCAAAAATCAAAACATTTTAATCTTACACATCATGTTTATAATCATATGAAAAACATTTTTGCTCAAGAAAGTTTTCTCATTAGAGTTCTATAACTCATGGTAGTGGGGTTTGAAAATCCGGATTTCTAAAAAAACTGGAGTTTCAGACAGCCGCGCACCTCGGAGTAAAATCGCCATATCTGGCGGCTCCGATGTCCTTTTGAGCCGAAACCGGTGGCATTGGACAGAGGACAGACAGAGCTTTAATTTGATTCAAGAATCATTAAATTTAGATTTCTGAGCAGAGAGTTATGCCGCTTTTAATGCGGGTTTACATTCCAGCTCGAAGAAAAAGAAATAAATTAAAGCTTTGTCCTTTTAGGTGCGAAAAAGAATCGAGTGTAACGGAACGTTTTAAGATATTGTTTAAAGCTTTTATTTGTGTTTTATTAGCAGGGTAATAACATAGAATAAAAGAAATAACAACATGCATAAAACGATTCAAGTAAATAAACGAAACTAGCAAGAAAATAAAACTAGTCACAAAATTTACTCGAAAAATCTCAAACCTTTAAAACACGTTTTTCAATATAAAAAATTAAAAACTTTTAGAACTGATTCTAATGTGTTTTAACATCATCCCAAACTCATAACAAAATCAACATGGTTTTTAATTTAAAGGCATGAGCAATAAATTAAAAAAAAACTAAGATTACAATTCTAACTTGTCACAAAATTAGTAAACTTTCGAAAACGATTTTCAAGCTCATAATTTAAAAACATGCACATGCATTCCTTTGACCATAGCTCTGATACCATTTGTTAGAATCGATCTAGGGTTTGAGAAAAAGTTTAACGCTTCGTTAAGCGGCGGAATTTTAAAAATTTTCTTTTTAAGTAAAACTAGTTTTTACTAACCTAGACAAGAGCATATGCATGTAAATAAAAACTAATATGAGCTATGGAAGTTACTAACCTTTCTTGAAGCTTGAACCTTGTAGAAGCTTTTGGAAAGTTGCAACGCTCGTCTCCCCTCGCAGCACGTCTCTCTTTCTTTCCTCGGCACCTCGAGCAACCACGAAAGTTTCTATCACTAAATCACTCGAAAAGAAGGAATCAGTGAGTGGGCACTTTTAAACACTACGACTTAAGAACGAGTCTCAAAGTCGCAGAGCTAAAGACTAGGTCGAGTGAGGACCTAGGTGCCAAGACAAGAGAAAACCGAAAATAAACTAGAGAGAGAGAGAAGAGGACTTCGGCCAAGTTCTAGAGAGAGAGTCTCTCAAATCTCTTAAACTTGGATGAATGAAATGTGAGGAATGAGGCTCCTATTTATAGGAGGAGGATTACCTTCAAAAGGTAGTTTCCTCTTTTCCTATTGCCTTGCACGTCCAACATGCCTCATGAAGGCTTAGGATTTGTTTCCTCATTTGATTTCCTCTTAGTTGGCCGAAAATGCACTTTCCTTCTTAAGGAAATTTGTTTCCTCTTTTTCTTTTGGCAAGTATCTTCATACATCAATGCACAAAATAAACTCTCTTTCCCACTATGGCATGAACGAAATTCAGCCTTATTTTCCTTGGGTTGGACGAAATTTGAGCTTCTAGAAGGAGCTTCTAGATGTTTCTTCATTTGTTCATGACAACATAAGAAAAGCCCATTAAGAATTTTCAAGTAAAATTCTATGAAATGAAATTAATCCTCAAGGCCCAATTACACTAATATGGCTGAGTAATATTTATTTCATTTGTCATCATATGACAATGTCAAAAAAATTTATTGACATTCTTTTCGTCCTATGTCCAAAAAGACAAAAATACCCTTTTGACAATTTTCGTAAAACTGTCTCGTTCTTGTTTTGACTTAGCTTCCAGTTTAACTATTCCTATCGATGTGATTCGTGACAGTGACCTCATGGACCCAAATGAACAAAGCTTGAGCTAAACACTTGGACTCAAAAGTTCACAAACCTTTTCCAAGTTTAGCTTAATGCCAACTGACTCCACTAAAGAGCTGACACTGAAAATCTCTCGGTTCAAATGAATTTGTTTTCTACTCAAGAATTCGACCTAATTATGATGAGTGGATCCACTGAATATTATCTATGTTTACCCTTCATGAATGTCATCAGCTAGTCGGGATTTACTAAATTACCATTTTACCCTTCTAGCTGTTATTTCCTCAACTCCTTTGTCGCTTGTGAATAAGTTAGAAACAATGTATTGACGAGGAGCTAACAAGTCACATTGTTTCATCCAAAAGAGTCAGGACTCAAGTTGGACACTGGCCAGTTCATTTATTCACACTCCAAGGAACAAAGCATGAGGTGACATACATTGCATTTCAGCAATCTTGTACATGAATTCCATATCTATGAGAACTTCACAAAGTTACTCATGACATACTCACAACTTAGTATTTCACCAATAGGCCCTGTTCGGAATGACATAGTGAGTCCGAACTCTGACTTTCTCAAATGAGAATACTAAGGTGTGAAATGGCATGTCTCATTTCAGGATTAAGGTAAGCATGATGCAATTCATACATAGTGACTTCGAGACATAAGAGGTTAAATGGTTTGTTCTTATATTGTCTCTAGAAGTGCACTGGTCAATTCAGTACCTTCGGAAGATACCTAGAAGAACTATAGAGTCCCCAACTCTCAATGCCTCATAACCAGACATCATAGATTCTTCTAACAATCATACTGAGGTCAATAGTCATTTGACCCTAAGATTGCGAATATATCGTTTTAAGCAAACTACGAAGAGTTTGTTCATGCAAATCTACATTTGTCTCTTCGTAAGTTGTTAAGTTTGTTTATGGACTAAAAGACTAAGGTTTTATCATAAAGCTTCAAGCAAAGAAAGAATGAATGAACGTTTCAACTTTATTAATGAATAAGCAATTACAAGCAAGAGTCTTCGTAAGACTATATGACATCAAATGTACATAAATAGACACTACTACTCTTCTTGTGGGCACCATTGACAACAGACTCTTCACGTAACTCCTCGTGCAGGCTCTACGTGAGCCCTCGAGTTGAGTCCCGAGTCCACGAGTCGACAGATATTCCCCGTGCCGACTCCTCACATGTCTCCTCGAGATGAGTTCATTCCTCGAGTCGAGTTCGAGTCCGCGAGTCGACCGATACTCCTCGCGCCGACTCTTCACGAAACTCCTCGTGCAGGCTACATAAGCCCTCGAGCCGAGTTCGAGTCCACGAGTCGACTGATACTCCTCGTGCCGACTCTTCACATGTCTCCTCGAGATGAGTTCATTCCTCGAGTCGAGCTCCGAATCCGTGAGTCGACCGATACTCCTCGCGCAAACTCTTCACGAAACTCCTCGTGCAGGCTACATAAGCCCTCGAGCCGAGTTCGAGTCCACGAGTCGACTGATACTCCTCGTGCCGACTCTTCACATGTCTCCTCGAGATGAGTTCATTCCTCGAGTTGAGTCCCGGGTTCACATGTCAACTAACTACTCCTCGTGCAAGCTCTACATGAGTCCTCAAGTTGAGTCTCGAGTCCGCGCTCGCCGCCCAGCTCGTGAGCCGATAGGCAACGAGTTACAAATGGGTTCAAGGCTTGCGTCCGCTGGGCGTATCTGGTCTAGCCAGCGTCCACGGGAAACCTAGCCACACAAATGTGGCATCGCGCTCGCCGCCCATCTCGTGAGCCGATAGGCAACGAGTTACAAATGGGTTCAAGGCTTGCGTCCGCTTGGCGTATCTGGTCTAGCCAGCGTCCACGGGAAACCTGGCCACACAAATGTGGCATCGCGCTCGCCGCCCAGCTCGTGAGCCGATAGGCAGCGAGTTACAAATGGGTTCAAAGCTTGCGTCCGCTGGACGAATCTGGTCTAGCCAGCGTCCACGGGAAACCTGGCCACGCAAATGTGGCATCGCGCTCGCCGCCCAGCTCGTGAGCTGACAGGCAACGAGTTACAAATGGGTTTCAAAGGCTTGCGTCCGCCAGGGCGTATCTTGTCTAGCCAGCGTCCACGGAAAACCCGGTCACGCAAACGTGACACCGAGGCCCCCCGAGGTCCAAGCCATGCTAATCAATCACGCCTTCACTGGTAGGTCAAGAAAATAAGCCGCGCATGACAAAGACGTGCAAATCGATTACGCCTTCATCGGTAAGTCGAGAAAATAAGCCACGCGCAGCAAAAGCCGTCCCTCGCGACACACAAAAGCCGTCCCTCGTGACGCACAAAAGCCGTCCCTCGTGACGCACAAAAGCCGTCCCTCGTGACGCATAAAAGCCATCCCTCGTGACGCACAGAGGCCGTCCCTCGTGGCGCACAAAGGCCGTCACTCGCGACGCACAAAGGCCGTTCCCTGTGACGCAATCCCGAGAGCGTTCACCCCGCATCCACATGAAAGCGTAGGTTTTGAGTTTTCACTTGACCTACGCTCGACCGGAAACTCGGGGGGCTAATGTTACCGGTCCGTCTCGGCCCGGTAGATCGACGACGGCCACGCTGGCGGCCGTCCTGAGACTCGCTCATCCAAGGTCGGCGCTCGTCCAAGGCCGGCACTAATTCAAGGCCGGCACTCGTCCAAGGCCGGCGCTAATTCAAGGCCGGCACTCGTCCAAGGCCGGCGCTAATTCAAGGCCGGCGCTCGTCCAAGGCCGGCGCTAATTCAAGGCCGGCGCTCGTCCAAGGCCGATGCTAATTCAAGGCCGGCACTCATCCAAGGCCGGCGCTAATTCAAGGCCGGCACTCGTCCAAGGCCGGCGCTAATTCAAGGCCGGCACTCATCCAAGGCCGGCGCTAATTCAAGGCCGGCGCTCGTCCAAGGCCGGCGCTAATTCAAGGCCGGCACTCGTCCAAGGCCGGCGCTAATTCAAGGCCGGCTCTCGTCCAAGGCCGGCGCTAATTCAAGGCCGGCACTCGTCCAAGGCCGACGCTAATTCAAGGCCGGCACTCGTCCAAGCCGGTGCTAATTCAAGGCCGGCACTCGTCCAAGGCCGGTGCTAATTCAAGGCCGGCACTCGTCCAAGGCCGGCGCTAATTCAAGGCCGGCACTCGTCCAAGGCCGGCGCTAATTCAAGGCCGGCACTCGTCCAAGGCCGGCGCTAATTCAAGGCCGGCGCTCGTCCAAGGCCGGCGCTAATTCAAGGCCGGCGCTAATTCAAGGCCGGCGCTCGTCCAAGGCCGGCGCTAATTCAAGGGGTTCCCCAAACACCCCTTGGCCGCCTATAAATAGAGAGGTCTGCCCTCTCCCAAAGGTAATCCAATTTTGAGTCCCGAAACGCTGCCGAACTCGTACTTCGCTCGTTTCGCTCATCTTTGGCCTCTCACCACCCCTAAAACCTCTATACTCCACCTCAATCCCACTAATGTTGAGCGTCGGAGAGGTAAACAAGGGCACCCCCCCTGTTTCCCCTTTGTAGTTCACAATCTCTTTCTTGCTTTTCAGGTATCGAGACGAGGTGAGCTTCACCCACAGCTAAGGGACGACTTGGGATACCAAGTCCAACACGCTCGAGCCGGAGTGAGACCACTTGGTCCGGCCTTGGGTCTAACCACTCTGGGCTCCTAAATCGTTGTCCGAAAAACTGTGACAACATTTTTCGCCCCAAAAAATTAGCGACGATAATATCGTCGCTAAAAGGGTGATTAGCGACGATTTATTAGCGACGATTAAGTCGTCGCTAATAGTTTCGTCGCTAAATGTGGTATTTCTTGTAGTGCCAGTCTTGGTGAGATAGAAGACCTCGCCGCGAAGACCAGATCTGAGACGACTTCGACCAACGACGTGGCAGAGCTGAACGGATCAACACGTGTCCTCTTTGATGAAATCCTCTTCGGCTATAAATAGAAACCGATATGTTGATTTTCGCACACACAAGCCTACACAATTACTTTCAATATTTACATACAATTCTTATTCTCATCGTTGAGCTCGCCCATTAGAGTTCGACACTTCGCCCTTTGTAATATCAACAGTCATCAATAAAAGTATTAAGTTCTCGCATTCGCCTTTATTCATTTCTTTTTATAAAATCTTTGTTTCTTATACGAAGTCTTCTGAGACCCATATTTAAATAAATCAAATACTATATTATAATTTGTGATTCTTGACGATCCCGAAATCGACATCAACAATGATCCTATTGAGATTGGCCTGAACTTTCGGTACCACCTTTTGGCGGAGCCTGAAAGTGTGATAGAAAGGGCTCGGCACATTACCTCGGGTCCGGCTCCTTGTAGTAGCATCCATGAGGTGAACGTGTCAAGGTGGTCGCCAGGATCAGTCTTTCCATCATAGGCATGGATGTTCTAACACTCGTGTTGTGAATGGAGAAAAAGTTTCAGATCTTGGGGATTGGATCTTTTTGACCCAGTGCTACTGTTGTCAATGGTGCCCACAAGAAGAGTAGTAGTGTCTATTTATGTACATTTGATGTCATATAGTCTTACGAAGACTCTTGCTTGTAATTGCTTATTCATTAATAAAAAGTTGAAACGTTCATTCAATCTTCCTTGTCTGAAGCTTTATGATAAAACCTTAGTCTTTTAGTCCATAAACAAACTTAACAACTTACGAAGAGACAAATGTAGATTTGCATGAACAAACTCTTCGTAGTTTGCTTAAAACGATATATTCGCAATCTTAGGGTCAAATGACTATTGACCTCAGTATGATTGTTAGAAGAATCTATGATGTCTGGTTATGAGGCATTGAGAGTTGGGGACTCTATAGTTCTTCTAGGTATCTTCCGAAGGTACTGAATTGACCAGTGCACTTCTAGAGACAATATAAGAACAAACCATTTAACCTCTTATGTCTCGAAGTCACTATGTATGAATTGCATCATGCTTACCTTAATCCTGAAATGAGACATGCCATTTCACACCTTAGTATTCTCATTTGAGAAAGTCAGAGTTCGGACTCACTATGTCATTCCGAACAGGGCCTATTGGTGAAATACTAAGTTGTGAGTATGTCATGGGTAACTTTGTGAAGTTCTCATAGATAAGGAATTCATGTACAAGATTGCTGAAATGCAATGTATGTCACCTCATGCTTTGTTCCTTGGAGTGTGAATAAATGAACTGGCCAGTGTCCAAATTGAGTCCTGACTCTTTTGGATGAAACAATGTGACTTGTTAGCTCCTCGTCAATACATTGTTTCTAACTTATTCACAAGCGACAAAGGAGTTGAGGAAATAACAGCTAGAAGGGTAAAATGGTAATTTAGTAAATCCCGACTAGCTGATGACATTCATGAAGGGTAAACATAGATAATATTCAGTGGATCCGCTCATCATAATTAGGTTGAATTCTTGAGTAGAAAATAAATTCATTTGAACCGAGAGATTTTCAGTGTCAGCTCTTTAGTGGAGTCAGTTGGCATTAAGCTAAACTTGGAAAAGGTTTGTGAACTTTTGAGTCCAAGTGTTTAGCTCAAGCTTTGTTCATTTGGGTCCATGAGGTCACTGTCACGAATCACATCGATAGGAATAGTTAAACTGGAAGCTAAGTCAAAACAAGAACGAAAATTGTCGAAAGGGTATTTTTGTCTTTTGAGACATAAGGATGAAATGGATGTCAATAAATTTTGACAAGTTCATTTGATGACTTAATGTCACTCGGCCATAATATGATTAATTGGGCCTTGTGAATTAATTTCGTTTCATAAGAATTTTATTGAAAATTCTTAATGGGCTTTTCTCATATTGTTATGAACAAATGAAGAAGCTTCTAGAAGCTCCTTCTAGAGACATGTTGGGCGCCCATAATACCCAAAGAAAGAGAGTTTATTTTGTGCATAAATGTATATAGATACTTGCCAAAAGAAAAAGAGGAAACAAATTTGCATAAGGATGCTTAAGAATTTCGGCCAAGTAAGAAAAAGGCAAGGCAAGGCACATAAAAGGAAACAAATCCAAGCCTTCTAGAAGGCTGCCTTGGCCGTGTGGAATAAGAGGGAAATGGGCAATATTTGCTCATGAATATGTGATATTCTATAGAAGAGAAAACTACCTTATTGAAGGTGAGACCTCTCCTATAAATAGGAGCCTCATTCCACACATTTCATTAATCAAAGTTTAAGAGATTTGAGAGACTCTCTCTCTAGAACTTGGCCGAAAATCCTCTCTCTCTCTCTAGTTTATTTTCGATTTTGTTTTGGCACCTAGGTCCTCATTTGACCTAGAGTTTAGCTCTGCGACTTCAAGACTCGTTCTTAAGTCGTAGCGTTTAAAAGTGCCCACTCACTGATTCCTTCTTTTCGAGTGATTTAGTGATAGAAACTTTCGTGGTTGCTCGAGGTGTCGAGGAAAGAAAGAGAGACGTGCTGCGAGGGGAGACGAGCGTTGCAAACTTTCCAAAAGCTTCTTCAAAGTTCAAGCTTCAAGAAAGGTTAGTAAACTCTTAGCTCGTATTGGTTTTTAATTACATGTACTTGCTTCTTTGTCTAGGTTAGTAAAAACTGTTTTTACTTTAAAAGAAATTTTTTAAAATTCCGCCGCTTCCCGAAGCGTTTAATCTTTTTCTTAAACCCTAGATCAAATCCAACAGCTACATCCTCAATGCTCGACGCTCCAATATTTTGAAGTGAGTCTCATTGGTACTTGCGCTATCTTCATTTTCTTTTGAGTCTACCTCGTGACTTTTCATGGTCTGACACCTGCTTCTTTCAGTCGAAGGCTGGTACCGATCCGGAATCTTTTCCTGGCTGGCTTGGTACCCTTCTGAGCCAATTCATTCTCTTCCCTTTCATACTGATCCTTGGCATGCCTTTAGAATTTTTTAATCCGTGGCTCCTGCTCTACAGGCTCTTTCCCGGGTCGGTGAGAGGGATCTTCATCTAGGATCACTACTCCACTTCGCAATGTGACTTTCTTAGCACAACGCTTTTCTTCCAATTCCTTGTTGCTGGCTTCCAGAGCCAAGAGACGCTCTTGCATCTCTTTGAACTGTTCAGCTTAACTGTGATGAGGAAGATACTCGGCGAGCTCCTCCGGGTGAGTTGCAAGATACGGTTGTGGTGCCTCCATTTGAGGATTGGAACCATCGGAGTATTGTTTCCAGTTGGAATTGATGAGCTAGCCATTGATCTTCAACGTTATTTCCCTACTTCGAGCGCCAAGCTGTTGACAGACAAAATTAGTACAACAAATGTCTGACGAAGAGCACTTGGTTCCGAGAACGTAGTCCCGAGAACTCTGAGTGTCTCGGCAAGATTATCTCTAAATACATATGAATCTAGTAAAAGAGAAAAAAATGATGAGGGTGCTGATCAATATGTGAAGTTTAAGACGAGTGCATGTGTGAGTAAAAAGTGTCGTTGTGTGTTCAACGAGCTCTTTTTCTATCTATAGGGCTTTTGGGTTGAGTGCGTGGGGTGATCAATCACACGTTCATGACGATTTCTTGAGTAACCATTCCTATGACGTGGGTCATGGGCGTTTATTCTTCTCTTCCTTGACCTATAACCGTTGCGATGTGCGTTTTGTTTTGGTTTTCATTTGTTTACATGTGTTTGCTTTGTGGCATAACTCTCTGCTCAGAAATCGAAATTTAATGATTCTTGAATCAAATTAAAGCTCTCTCTTTCCGCTGTCCAATGCCACCGGTTTCGGCTGAAAAGGACATCGGAGCCGCCAGATATGGCGATTTTACTCCGAGGTGCGCGGCTGTCTGAAACTCCAGTTTTTTAGAAATCCGGATTTTCAAACCCCACTACCATGAGTTAAAGAACTCTAATGAGAAAATTTTCTTGAGCAAAAATGTTTTTCATATGATTATAAACATGATGTGTAAGATTAAAATGTTTTGATTTTTGAAAGTTTAATTGAAATTGAATTTTTACAAAACTAGTTTGAATTTTGAAAAACCGTTTTCACTTTCAAACTTGAAAATATTTTGTCATCCAAATCAAATAAATTTTCAAAATGTTTTCAAAACTATATCTATATCACATATGTTCAAAATCTATATGCTCTTGAAAATTTGAGTGGGAGGTCTCCTTGTAGACAAGCCGAAAAATAAAAAGATGTGTAATCTCAAACTTTCAAGTGTTCGAGTGAGTTGAAGTTCACACTTCCCTCATGCACTTTCCCGAAATAGAAAATAGGAAAAGATCGAGTATGTACCTTGTGCCTTTATGCACTAATACTACTCTGAACATGTCGATCTAGGATTCTCTTCTAGTTGTCCGCTCTGTCGCTCTCTAACTAGGAAATTTGTTTCCGAACTTAAAAGAGTCGATGAACCAACTCCAAAAACTAAGTGGGAGGGTTATACTTGTTGTTTGTAACCCACGATCCCCAACACTAATGAAAAGTGCAAGTGTCGCCGGACTAAGAGTCACCCTCGTGGCCCTCTCTTAAATGAGAGTACTCAAGGGCGCTTTGCTCTGATCATTGATCAATGAGCTACGTCCGAGAGTGAGACGATGATGACAAGACCTCCCCTCGGCGGATTGTTTTTCAAAGTCAATCTTTTGGACTAAGTGGTTGGTTACACACTTAGACTCAATCCCTAGTAATCCTCCCTCGAGGCCCTGCGAAAAGATGTGAGTGATCAAACCAATTTACAAGGTGGCTAGTCAATGTTGATGTATTGACATCTTGGCTAAGCATTAATGATGTGTCATTTACTTATAAATGGAGATTTTTTGCGGCCTTCCCTCGAAGGAGTAAATTATCGTTTGGTTTATAACACCTTTGGATTTTATAAAGTCTTAAACAAACTTAAATTCTAAACCAAAGACTAATCATAAACTTGTTTCAACTTTTATAGGCAATATGTCTCTCAACTCTCTCTCTTTCATTCTTTCCTCGAACAAACTCGAAAACGAAAACTACATAGACTCGAAACGTAACCTCAACATAATACCTACCAAGCACAAATGGGTACTCACCACCCCATGTCCTCCTCTGACGAATGATGATTCAACTCAAGAGGACAAACACGCCTTGGCGGCCTGGCTCTGCTCCGATGAGATTGTGAGGTGCTATATCTTAGCATCAATGAACAATGTGTTGCAACAACAACATCGTGACATCGAGACTGCCACCGACATGCTCGCCAATCTCCATGAGATGTTTAGAGGGCAAAGGCGTCAAGCAAGGTAAAAAGCAGTCCGATAATTTATGAACTGTCATATGCAGCCTAGGACTCCTATTGGAGACTTTATGATATTGATCATTAGTCATCTGAGTAAAATGGAAATCCTAGGATCTGAGATTGATGGGAAGAATGTCATAGATGTGATCTTAGAAACTCTCCCCGCATCTCTTGATACCTTCAAGATAAACTACTCCATTAACAAGCTAGAGTACACTATTACCAAGCTTATGGAGGAACTTCACACTGCTGTAGGTTTCACTAAGAGAAAGAGGAATCAAGGAGAGGCACATGCTACTGAGCAAAAAGCCTCCGCCTCTGGAACTGTGAAGAGACCTTACAAGGCCGATAAAAAGAACTGTCCTACCAATCTCAAAGCAAAGGAACATAGTATTGTACTAGTTACCGAAGCATGCTTAGTAGCTGATAATGTATCAACGTGGATTCTTGACTCCGCTGCTACTAACCATATTTGTTGTTCCTTGAATGGTTTCAAGAAACCAAAAGCTTAGAGGAAGGCGAGTTCTGTTTCAAATGGGGTGATGGGAGCCTAGTGTCTGCAAAGGCTGTGGGATCCGTGACGCTGTCTTTTGAAGACCGCACTTTAAACTTGAATAATGTTTATTTTGTTCCTACCTTTGGGAAGAACTTAATATCCGTTGCTCGTCTTCGTGAGCAAGATTATTGTTTAAAGTTCATTAAGAATGGAATTCGTATTTCGTTTCCTGATAATTCTTTTGTCACTGATGCATGTATGAAGAATGCTCTTTTCTACATCTATCCCACTCAACCTTCTCTTTTAGACACCGAAATAGATAATGATCTAATTAGGGAGCCAAAGAGGATCAAACTTTCTGAATCCTCCGATCTAACAAAATCAACACACCTATGGCACTTAAGACTTGGTCATATCAGTCTAGAAAGGATTAAGAGACTTGTGAGGGATGGTCCACTCCAAGCCTCTGCAATAGGTTCACTACCTACTTGTGAATCCTGCATAGAAGGAAAAATGACTAAGCGACCTTTCTCTGATAAAGGTCGAAGAGCCACTGAGTTGCTGGAACTAATACATTCTGATGTATGTGGTCCGCTCAGCCAACAGGCACGTGGAGGATACGAATACTTCGTTACCTTCACTGATGATTACTCACGATATGGGTTTGTCTATTTGCTCAAACACAAATCCGAGACCTTTAACGTATTTAAGGTCTTTAGGGCTTTAGTGGAAAAGCAAACTGGCAAAGTGATCAAAACCCTTCGATCTGATCGAGGTGGTGAGTATATGTCTGGAGAGTTCGATGACTTTCTTAAAGAAGAAGGTATCGCTTCTCAGCTTACCGCACCTGGCACACCTCAACAAAACGGAGTGTCAGAGAGAAGAAACCGAACTCTTATGGAGATGGTTAGATCGATGATGAGTTACTCATCACTCCCGCTTTCCTTTTGGGGATATGCCCTCGAAACAGCCGCTTACATTCTGAAGCAAGTTCCGTCTAAAACGGTTCCTGGTACTCCTTATGACTGGGAGTAAAGTAAGTTTGGGCCACATCCGAATTTGGGGTTGCCCTGCACATGTGCTAATGCAAAAGACTAGCAAGTTGGCTAGTAGGTCAGAATTGTGCCTGTTTGTGGGATATCCAAAGGAAACTAAAGGTTTCATTTTCTATAGTCCCGAGGACGATAAGACTTTCGTTAGCACGAATGCTCGTTTCCTCGAGGAGGACTTTATGAAGGATGCGAAACCTAGAAGCAAAATTGTGCTTGAAGAAAAGTTGGGTGAGGAAGCTTCTACCTCATCTGTAAGAACTGTTCTTACCCCAACTGAAACACAACCTAACTCATCAGAATCTCGTCAAGTAGTACTTAGACGTAGTGGGAGGGCTACTCAAAAGCCTGACAGGTACATGTCTTATGGAGACTCTCTTGCAGCCGTCTCCGACATGGATGACCCTATTTCCTATAGCCAAGCGATGGCTTGTTCTGAATCAAACCTTTCGCTTGACGCCATGAAAGTTGAAATGCACTCGATGTATGTCAACAATGTCTGGAAACTTGTAGACCTTCCTGAAGGGATTAAACCCGTAGGGTGTAAGTGGATATACAAGAAGAAAAGGGGTCCTGATGGGAACGTTGAGACGTTCAAAGCACGACCTGTGGCGAAGGGTTATACCCAACAAGAAGGGATTGACTATGAAGAAACCTTCTCGCCAGTCGCGATGCTTAAATCCATCCGCATACTCCTATCCATAGCTGCAGCTCTCGACTATGAGATCTGGCAAATGGATGTCAAGACAGCCTTTCTGAATAGCAATCTTGACGAGCGCATTTACATGGCTCAACCAGACGGTTTCGTGGATAAAGGTCAAGAGACCAAGGTTTGTGAGTTGCTTAAATCCATTTATGGACTAAAGCAAGCATCTAGGTCATGGAATATTAGATTCGATGAAACTGTAAAAAGCTTTGGCTTTGAACAGTCGATAGATGAGCCTTGTGTTTACAAGTTAATACACGAAGGTAAAGTTGTGTTTCTGGTACTATATGTCGATGATATACTACTCATTGGTAATGACGTGGGTAAGTTATCTGAGGTTAAGGTCTGGCTGGCAAAGCAATTAGATATGAAGGATCTAGGAGAAGCCGCGTACATTCTGGGGATCCAAATCTTTCGAGATAGGAAAAACCGGACCCTGTCGCTCTCTCAAGCATCTTATATTGATAAGGTGATGGATCGCTTCTCGATGCAAGACTGCAAGAGGGGTCAAACACCCTTTAGGCATGGAGTTTCACTCTCTAAGGACCAGTCTCCCAAGACTGCACAAGAGATTGAAGACTCTGCCGTAGAAAGCCTCATGTATGCTATGCTTTGCACTAGACCTGACATATGTTTTGCCGTTGGCGTAGTAAGTCGTTTCCAATCCAAACCTGGACCCGAGCACTAGATTGCTGTTAAGCATGTTCTTAAGTATCTTCGAAGAACTAGGAACTTGATGCTTACATACTCAGGTACTGACCTGACTATGACGGGATATACCGACTCCGATTTTCAAGCGGATAAGGATTCCAGGAAATCCACTTCGGGATCTGTGTTCATCCTTAATGGTGGAGCTGTTGTGTGGAGAAGTATTAAGCAATCTTGCATTGCTGACTCCACAATGGAAGCAGAATATGTGGCTGCTTCTGAAGCATCCAAAGAGGCTGTATGGCTTAGAAAATTCCTTAAGTATATGGAAGTTGTTCCAAACGTCGACGAGCCCATGACCCTTTATTGTGATAATAGTGGGGCTGTCGCTAACTCAAAGGAACCTAGAAGCCATAAGCGCTCTAAGCATATTGAGAGGAAATACCATTTGATTCGAGAGATCGCGCAACGCGGAGACGTGGAGGTGAAGTAGATCTCTAGCAGATCCATTCACCAAGGCCCTAGCGAACATGGTCTTCGACCAACTTCGAAAGGGATTAGGCATGTAGGACTACTCACATCTTCTTTGAGTCAAGTGGGAGTTTGTTGTCAATGGTGCCCACAAGAAGAGTAGTAGTGTCTATTTATGTACATTTGATGTCATATAGTCTTACGAAGACTCTTGCTTGTAATTGCTTATTCATTAATAAAAAGTTGAAACGTTCATTCAATCTTCCTTGTCTGAAGCTTTATGATAAAACCTTAGTCTTTTAGTCCATAAACAAACTTAACAACTTACGAAGAGACAAATGTAGATTTGCATGAACAAACTCTTCGTAGTTTGCTTAAAACGATATATTCGCAATCTTAGGGTCAAAGGACTATTGACCTCAGTATGATTGTTAGAAGAATCTATGATGTCTGGTTATGAGGCATTGAGAGTTGGGGACTCTATAGTTCTTCTAGGTATCTTCCGAAGGTACTGAATTGACCAGTGCACTTCTAGAGACAATATAAGAACAAACCATTTAACCTCTTATGTCTCGAAGTCACTATGTATGAATTGCATCATGCTTACCTTAATCCTGAAATGAGACATGCCATTTCACACCTTAGTATTCTCATTTGAGAAAGTCAGAGTTCGGACTCACTATGTCATTCCGAACAGGGCCTATTGGTGAAATACTAAGTTGTGAGTATGTCATGAGTAACTTTGTGAAGTTCTCATAGATAAGGAATTCATGTACAAGATTGCTGAAATGCAATGTATGTCACCTCATGCTTTGTTCCTTGGAGTGTGAATAAATGAACTGGCCAGTGTCCAAATTGAGTCCTGACTCTTTTGGATGAAACAATGTGACTTGTTAGCTCCTCGTCAATACATTGTTTCTAACTTATTCACAAGCGACAAAGGAGTTGAGGAAATAACAGCTAGAAGGGTAAAATGGTAATTTAGTAAATCCCGACTAGCTGATGACATTCATGAAGGGTAAACATAGATAATATTCAGTGGATCCACTCATCATAATTAGGTCGAATTCTTGAGTAGAAAACAAATTCATTTGAACCGAGAGATTTTCAGTGTCAGCTCTTTAGTGGAGTCAGTTGGCATTAAGCTAAACTTGGAAAAGGTTTGTGAACTTTTGAGTCCAAGTGTTTAGCTCAAGCTTTGTTCATTTGGGTCCATGAGGTCACTGTCACGAATCACATCGATAGGAATAGTTAAACTGGAAGCTAAGTCAAAACAAGAACGAAAATTGTCGAAATGGTATTTTTGTCTTTTGAGACATAAGGATGAAATGGATGTCAATAAATTTTGACAAGTTCATTTGATGACTTAATGTCACTCGGCCATAATATGATTAATTGGGCCTTGTGAATTAATTTCGTTTCATAAGAATTTTATTGAAAATTCTTAATGGGCTTTTCTCATATTGTTATGAACAAATGAAGAAGCTTCTAGAAGCTCCTTCTAGAGACATGTTGGGCGCCCATAATACCCAAAGAAAGAGAGTTTATTTTGTCCATAAATGTATATAGATACTTGCCAAAAGAAAAAGAGGAAACAAATTTGCATAAGGATGCTTAAGAATTTCGGCCAAGTAAGAAAAAGGCAAGGCAAGGCACATAAAAGGAAACAAATCCAAGCCTTCTAGAAGGCTGCCTTGGCCGTGTGGAATAAGAGGGAAATGGGCAATATTTGCTCATGAATATGTGATATTCTATAGAAGAGGAAACTACCTTATTGAAGGTGAGACCTCTCCTATAAATAGGAGCCTCATTCCACACATTTCATTCATCAAAGTTTAAGAGATTTGAGAGACTCTCTCTCTAGAACTTGGCCGAAAATCCTCTCTCTCTCTCTCTAGTTTATTTTCGATTTTGTTTTGGCACCTAGGTCCTCATTTGACCTAGAGTTTAGCTCTGCGACTTCAAGACTCGTTCTTAAGTCGTAGCGTTTAAAAGTGCCCACTCACTGATTCCTTCTTTTCGAGTGATTTAGTGATAGAAACTTTCGTGGTTGCTCGAGGTGTCGAGGAAAGAAAGAGAGACGTGCTGCGAGGGGAGACGAGCGTTGCAAACTTTCCAAAAGCTTCTTCAAAGTTCAAGCTTCAAGAAAGGTTAGTAAACTCTTAGCTCATATTGGTTTTTAATTACATGTACTTGCTTCTTTGTCTAGGTTAGTAAAAACTGTTTTTACTTTAAAAGAAATTTTTTAAAATTCCGCCGCTTCCCGAAGCGTTTAATCTTTTTCTTAAACCCTAGATCAAATCCAACAGCTACATCCTCAATGCTCGACGCTCCAATATTTTGAAGTGAGTCTCATTGGTACTTGCGCTATCTGCATTTTCTTTTGAGTCTACCTCGTGACTTTTCATGGTCTGACACCTGCTTCTTTCAGTCGAAGGCTGGTACCGATCCGGAATCTTTTCCTGGCTGGCTTGGTACCCTTCTGAGCCAATTCATTCTCTTCCCTTTCATACTGATCCTTGGCATGCCTTTAGAATTTTTTAATCCGTGGCTCCTGCTCTACAGGCTCTTTCCCGGGTCGGTGAGAGGGATCTTCATCTAGGATCACTACTCCACTTCGCAATGTGACTTTCTTAGCACAACGCTTTTCTTCCAATTCCTTGTTGCTGGCTTCCAGAGCCAAGAGACGCTCTTGCATCTCTTTGAACTGTTCAGCTTAACTGTGATGAGGAAGATACTCGGCGAGCTCCTCCGGGTGAGTTGCAAGATACGGTTGTGGTGCCTCCATTTGAGGATTGGAACCATCGGAGTATTGTTTCCAGTTGGAATTGATGAGCTAGCCATTGATCTTCAACGTTATTTCCCTACTTCGAGCGCCAAGCTGTTGACAGACAAAATTAGTACAACAAATGTCTGACGAAGAGCACTTGGTTCCGAGAACGTAGTCCCGAGAACTCTGAGTGTCTCGGCAAGATTATCTCTAAATACATATGAATCTAGTAAAAGAGAAAAAAATGATGAGGGTGCTGATCAATATGTGAAGTTTAAGACGAGTGCATGTGTGAGTAAAAAGTGTCGTTGTGTGTTCAACGAGCTCTTTTTCTATCTATAGGGCTTTTGGGTTGAGTGCGTGGGGTGATCAATCACACGTTCATGACGATTTCTTGAGTAACCATTCCTATGACGTGGGTCATGGGCGTTTATTCTTCTCTTCCTTGACCTATAACCGTTGCGATGTGCGTTTTGTTTTGGTTTTCATTTGTTTACATGTGTTTGCTTTGTTTTTACTAGTCTTTGACCTACCCGGTTCTCTTCTCTTCGAAGTTCTGCTCGGTAGGGTTCGTTCTTGCCATAAGAACGGGTCGTTCCTTAACCTTAGGTGTTGAATTCCTTATGTTTTCGGTACCTCCGAGCAAGTGCTCGGATTCAAGCAATTTATATGAGTATCATGTGTGTATATATATACCAATTAAAGTGTGTATTAACTAAAATGATCTTATAATTAAAAACATAAAAAAAAACCCACTAATTTTTATTTTAATTTATTATAGAATTTAAAATTCCACACTGTTTTAGGTATTCCAGATCTGACTAGAAAGGATTTCGGGGTTTCGTTTGTCCATTGCGAGACAGATTTGAGAGCACGCGTTTGAGCAGAATTAGCGAGAAAAAGAAGGGTGTAAAAATAAATCATATAGTTTAAAATGTTAAATCACTGGAGTGGACTGTGTCTGACCTGTGTACATGTTGCATATGTATACATATATCTGTCATTTTAGTGTGACACAATATCAATCAAATAGCAAGATTGTTGGTGATCGCTTATATTTTTGTCAATTTGTCAATTTATGGTCAATTTGTCAATTTGCGCTTTATAATAATATTAATTTTGCTATCTGCAAATTTTTTTTTTTACTAAAATAATGATAAAATATTTCTAAAAGCAGGTACGAGGGTAAGACTCCAAATATCAACCCGGACAAAATAGAGTAGATTAGAAAATTAGAAACGTTTCTTCCCAGTAAAAACAAAATAAATCCTTTTAATATAAGCGACGAAATCAAGACAAGCGTAATACGCTTTCGAATTAAAAAAAAAATTTAATAAATCAAAATCAAGAGAGTAATACTCGTAATAATTTCATTTTCCCAGTTTGGTGGGTTTCGCCGGATCAGACAACCCACCAGTTGTTGCGGCTCGAGAGAGAGAGAGAGAGAGAGAGAGAAATGCTGGTGGAGAAGAGATCTCAGAAGACATTCACCACTGTCGCTATGAGTTCAAATCACTGTCTTTTATGAATAAAATATCAATTTTTCGTTACTGCTGAACTGTATTTCTTCGGCTTCTTCAAGGTAAACGATTTGAGCTCTTCTAATATTCTATTACCGTGTTTCTTAACTGCTTTCAAACACTGCTGAACCGTTGACCCTTCTCTGCACTATTTTTTCATGGATCTCACACATTGTTCACCTTTTTCCTTCGAAATGATAATCTGCGTATTGTTTGTATCTCTATTCCAATCTCTGTAATGCCCTCATTTTTTAATTTTGTTTTGTTCTGGTCTATACTCTGACTGGCTCACAAGAGAATTTGGGGAAGAGTTGTGTAATTATTGTTGGCCTTTGCATACTGTATTTATTTATTAATTATATTTTCTAGCGAATTTTGGTTGGTTCGGAGTCTTGGATATTGGCGAAATGCTGTCATTAAAGGGTAATCCTGTTTTTAGGAAATTTCTGATTACATGACCCACTTTTGCATGTGGGATTCAAAAGACATTTCGTTTTATAGATCTCGTTTGTTGTACAGATTCCTTGTGCAAATCATAGTAAGAATTGGAAGCTAAGTAAAATAGGAATGAGGAAAAAAAACTACGTTTTTAGAATTGGAGCTAAAGTTTTAATTGGGCATTTTACTTCCTTGAGAATGAACGAACGAACATCTGTTGGTTTATTTGTTTGCTTTAAGTCCTCATTCTGGGACTGCAATTCAATGTTTCAATGTCTTATGAAGGTATGAAGTAAAGATGACTTGGCCATAATTGAGACTTTGAAAGAATTAGTGTTACATTTTTCTGAAGTTTATCGTGAACACTTCGTATTCTTAAGAAAAAGGAAGATTAGTGGTATCTCTATTCTTAGATCCATACTAGATTAATGTGGTTTAAAGGAATCTGAGTCAAATAGAGGTAAATACTGCTTTTTTTTTTTTTTTTTTTTGCACGGAAATTGTTCTTTTTCTTCTTCAAATCTGATATGTTTCTCTGAAACATAGAATGGTGCTTCTGGGTATGGAAGCTGACTCTTTCAAATTTTATAACTGCTCTCATCTGGGATTTTGGTAAAATAGTAATTGGCTTGCTTATCCACGAAACCGAGTTCCTGTGATATTGGGTCATAAATTCTTGGATTGGTTTGGGAGTTTATTGGTACTGTTAGGAGATATCTCATAAAAGGCCCTTTTCAGCTTGCGTGGTTTATAGGCTCTATTACCCAGTAGCACATAATACATAATGATTTTATTAGTACTTTTTGTAATGTATAAATTAAACATAATAAGTCCATTTAAGCTATAGCCTATACACATTGCATCTACTAAAAAAACATTGAGATTGATAAGTCAACACCTTGTTTTGCTCATTGTAGGACTTTTGCAGATCGCGCAATTGTTTTCGTCTAGTTTCGACCTCCCAAACACAGCGCGATGGGTTCCAGATTCCCGTCTCATCAACTCAGCAATGGCCTCTATGTATCGGGTCGGCCTGAGCAACCGAAAGAAAGGCCTCCCTCAATGAGTTCAGTCGCTATGCCCTACACAGGCGGCGACATAAAAAGGTCCGGAGAGCTGGGAAAAATGTTCGATATCCCCACAGATGGGTCCAAATCTCGGAAATCGGGACCAATAAGCAATGCCCCTACAAGGACCGGGTCTTTCGGAGGTGCTGCTTCACATTCGGGGCCGATCACGCCGAGCATCGCTGCTCGTAGCATTTACACTACTTCGGGTCCTATATCTTCTGGTTCTGGCGCAGCTGTGAAAAAGACAAATTCAGGGCCGTTGAATAAACATGGAGAGCCGATAAAGAAGTCATCTGGGCCTCAATCAGGAGGAGTGACCCGCCAAAACTCGGGCCAAATCCCTCCCAATCTTCCCACAACTGGGCTTATAACTTCTGGGCCGCTCAATTCATCTGGGGCACCCAGAAAGGTTTCGGGTCCCTTGGAATCGATGGGATCGATGAAGAATCCGAGCGTCTCTCTTGTTAACAATCAGGCTGTGACTACGTTGAACCAAAATGACGAGTATTCGTTCAGGAAGAACTTCCCGAAGTCAATACTGTGGTCCGTGATACTGCTGTTCATAATGGGGTTCATAGCTGGTGGTTTTATTCTTGGAGCAGTTCATAATGCCATTCTCCTCATTGTTGTTGTAATTCTGTTTGCCACAATTGTCACGTTATTCACTTGGAATACTTGTTCGGGCAGGAGAGCCGTCATCAGTTACATTACTCGTTACCCTGATGCTGAGCTTAGAACTGCCAAAAATGGTCAACTTGTGAAAATTTCTGGGGTATCTCTCTCTCTCTCTCTCTCTCTCTCTCATTTTTTGAAGTAGAATAGCTTTTCATCTCACGTCTTTGCTGTTTTTTTATTTATTATTTTCCCTTCTGTTGCTTATCAAGCAGTCGCTGCTTTTAACCATGTTTTTAGAGTATAACAAATGTCAGTAAAAGCAGAGCTTGCTATGGACTAGTGATCTAAACCCAATTAACAACCTTATGGTGTCGGATAATGAGAGTGATAGGATTAGCTTAGTCTTTATGAGACAAACGACTGTTTTCCTGTAATGGAAGATATCGTGTTATTTTTGTGATACCACACTTACATTGATTTTTCGATGATATGGCTTTATGATTTCCGGGCTCATTTAGGTTGTTACTTGTGGAAATGTGCCTCTCGAGTCGTCATTCAGAAAAGTTCCGAGATGTGTGTATACATCGACAAGTTTATATGAGTACAGAGGATGGTACTCAAAACCCGCAAACTCAACACATCGTCGTTTTACATGGGGACTTAGATCTTCCGAGGTAAGATTTGCTTTGCAACTATACGTAGCACAGAGTTTGGGACTGTTTATTTGTATGCTTTGTGTCTTTTCTGTCCCGAAATTCAGTCCACAAACTTTTAAGTTATAGTTCAAACGGTAAAATGTGCATGTAAATATTCAAGTACATATTTTTATTTATTTTAATAAGCAAAATCATGAATTTTTTTGCCTATACATGAACTTTCTGATGGAGAAGGAGATTTTCTAATTCTGTGAAAATAATATGAAGTTAAATTATCTGATTTTGCTTGCAGAGGCACGTGGTAGACTTTTACATCTCGGATTTCCAGTCTGGGTTGAGGGCATTGGTTAAGACGGGTTATGGGGCGAGAGTGACTCCTTATATCGACGACTCATTTGTTGTTGACGTCAACCCAACTAATGAACACTTGTCCCCTGAGTTCGTCAGGTGGCTAGGTGACAGAAAGCTTTCGAGTGATGACCGAACAATGCGACTCAAAGAAGGGTAAACCAACTATTCTATAGTTCCAAGTTAGGCTTGAAACCCAGATTTGGTGGGAAAAAAAAATATTGTTTGTTGTTGTGTTTGAAACTCGAGGATATTTTGAGGGGAAAGATTTCTGTACTATTTTCATTTTCCACGCGTGCGAATTCGCATGGGTTCCCAATTTTAATTATATGCTCTTCCTTGATTTTTCTTCATTCCAGACAGCACAAGAAAACTATATAACAGATTCTTAAATATTTTTTTTCCCTTCAGATTTTCCAGGTTCCAAACATCCTCTCATGGTTCTCTACAAAATTTCATTGTGGTGCAATATCGTTAAGCTCATAATGTAATTGAATTTTGCAGGTTTATCAAAGAAGGGAGCACGGTAAGTGTGATGGGCATTGTGCAGAGAAATGAGAACGTGCTGATGATCGTTCCTCCGCCGGAGGCGTTGGCGACGGGCTGTCAATGGGCACGCTGCATCTTTCCTGCTAGCCTCGAGGGCATCGTTTTGAGATGTGAGGACTCCTCAAAAAATGATGCCATACCCGTCTAGACTTTGATCATGCTCATCGATCTCGTGAGCGGTTTACTGGTTTTCTCATTTAAAAAAAAAATTAAAAATTAACTGCAGTTATGGTGGTGGCTGCTGCTTCTTTTGTATTCCTGAAAACAGAAAAACAGAAAGAGTGTGATGCCCTATTTCTTTCTTTTAATCGATGTATAGTTCCTGTTATGTTTTTTTTTTTTTTTTTTTTTTTTTTTTTTTTTTTTTAGGTTTGTGAGCTTTTACTATTTGAAGTGTTGGGCTGACTGATATAAAAGAAAAGTGATATATAATTCATTAGTATTATTATATTTAATATGATGATTCGCTAACTTGTTTGCACTGGGTTTTTCTCTATCTGCATGCATTATTACGTGTTTTTGTGAAATGTTGTCCATTTAATACAAGTCAAGAGCGTTGGAAAACGCGAGGAAGAACAAAAATCTCTCGCAGGTTTCTGAATGAACTTAGCTGTTTAATATATACTAAGTTTACTTGAATCAATGAATGAAGAAAAAACCTAATTGACTAAGACAGATTTAAACTTCATGACAACAAAACAGCAAATATACGGGATAGTTCTTTTTCAACGGCGCTTCACCAGCTAAATGATTTTTCTTTAATATTTATGATGTATTTATTAAAAACATTAAGCAAATTTATTGAAAGACTAGAGCAGACTATGTTGGATCCTTTCTAGCATGGTTTAGTTTGGCAAAATAATTTTGATAAAGTTGTTCAAGACAAACTTTAAGAAGTGTTCAACACCCGAATCACTTTAAGTCACTTTTCTCCCATGCGAATAAAACTGAAAATATCATGTTTCCAGTTTAAAAGATTATGAGAGACATTCTCAGATATTTGGTCGCGGGAAATTTGGTGTTAACATAATAAAACTCTTTTAGGGATGAATTAATCACTTTTCTGTTTGGTCAATTCATGCCTACCTTAGCCTTGAACCAGTCTCTCTGCTTTGAAGATCTTCATTGACAAGTGATTATAGGTACTTGCTATTGATGTGTTTTATCTGTGCAAAGTTTGTGAGTGCGTGTTTTGTATTGATGTGTTATATCAATCTTCGGGAGAGTATTGCGTAAAAAGGAGAGGGAGTCTCTAATCTAAGGAGAGCTTAGATTGTCATCCATTAGAGAGATTGAAGAAGTAGGTGTCTGAGAGGGAGTCTGCAAACCTAAATCATGTATCTTTGATTATTATTAGAGTGGATCTCTTTTCACCACCGGACGTATGAGTCCCCTTGAGTAGGTGTTTTATCACCGAACGTGGTTACTGTTGTCGGTCGTTTTCGGAAAACCCGAGACGCCAAGAAGGCGCGTCGCTCAAAGGGCCGATGGTCAGGCCGGAGGTCCTGAAGAGCGGCAAATCTTCGAGCCCTCGCCCAAACTCCTGACTCCTCGAGTCGAGCTTCGCTCCTCGAGTCGAGCCTTGAGTCAGTCTCCTCGAGTCGAGCTTCGCTCTTTGAGTCGAGCCTTGAATGGTTCCTCGAGTCGAGCCTTTAATTGTTCCTCGAGTCGAGCCTCGAGTCATTTTCGAGTCGAGCCTCGAGTCATCCTCGAGTCACTCCTCGAATCAAGTCGTTAGTCGCTCTCGCCGGGCCGAGCCGTGCTCCTCGAATCGAGTCACTCTCATCAAGTGGAGAGCTTCATATTTCACATGAGAAGAATGACATTCGAAGGCCCACGAGAACCCGGCAAGACGAGCCGCCCACTACGCACGCAACGCGCTGCGCCGGCCAGCCGAGCAGCAAGCAGCGCGCCGCGCCGGCCAGGCAGCGCGCCGCGCCAGTCAAGGCACTCTGCGCCGCGCGTCCTGCGCCGCGCGTCCCGCGCCGCGCCCGGTGACCCGCGCGCCGCGCCCCCTGCGCCGCGCGCCGCGCGTTGTGCGCCGCCCTTTGTGCGCCGCGCGCGCCGTGCGCCTCCACTTGATGCCACACGCATTCCTAGTCCCACATGGACGAAAAAGGGACCTTCTAAGGCTCCCAAACACCTATAAATACCCTCTCTCATTGAGGGGAAAGCCATCCCAAGATATCCCAAAATATCCAATAATTCTCTTCATCTCTTATCGACACGCTCGATTTCTCTGCTTCTCTGGATGCCATATTTGGCCTGAAGCAGGTTCTCTTCTCTCTCCCTCGTTCTCAAAGGTCCCGAAGCACTCACGGGAACTTCCCGGACGTCGCTCCCTTTGACCGAACGTTCTCCGGTGCTCAAGCACGCCCCTAGGGTTCTCAACTAGAGCTACCCTTGCGCGTCTAACACGCTAGACGCGTACGCGATCTCCGAAGTTCTGAGACGCTGCCGAGGACTCCTCGCGCCCCGTTTCCTTCGTCGAGCACGCCTCTTCACCAAGGCTCCACGCCTCATACTGCGTCACACACGCTTGAACTACGTTCTGACCTGATCCCACGCACGGGTACGTAGGCAGCCGACAACCAAGGCACGGTCACTCATCCTCCTCACCCCCTACCTCTCCCGAGAGGCGGGTTGATCGGAGAGAACCCTAGCTCGAGACTATCGAGTTCACACTCTTGGCCCGGGTGCGATCACTTGGTCCGGCCTTGGATCGAACCGCCCGAGGTTTTAAATAGTTGTTCATTTTCGTGCGACAACATTTTGGCGCTAGAAGGAGGGGACTTCCCGACCTATTCAGCCCGAAATCCCTTCTATTCATCTTCTTCTTTTCTTCTGCAACTCAACCTTCTCGAACTTGAGAAACGATGAGTAGCCAACCACCCGTACGTTCTGAGGGCGCAAACAACCCCGAAAACGTCGCTAAGACCAAGAAATACTTCTTGCGCTCCCGAGCGCATGGTGACGAAGAGTCGCTCCACGAAGAGAGCTCGACCCGCTCACCATCTCCATCTCCTGATAGCAGGGACAACCGCATCACGGAGTTGGAGGAGAGTATCCGCCGACTGAAGGCGAGGAACGCAAGGTATCACCGCCAACTGGCTGCGAAGCAACCTATGCGTGACACGACGATCCCCAATGGGGATCCTGAGAACCTCAACGAGGAAAGCCGCGACCCTGATTATGAGGATACTGGTGACTCGGAGGATGTCGAGACTTCTCTCACGAAGGACGGGGGACTCCCCGCCGTGTTTGAAGCCGGTCCGTCGAATCCCTTACCCCGAACAGGCGATGCGCCGGTAGCTTCTCAAGAGGGGAATTCCCGACGTTCAGCCCTCGACCGACTAGGTCCGAGGGAGAATGTTGCGGAAAGTCAGGGCGCGCGGAGAGCGCAACGCCGCAAGCAGAGCCGGCGCCTCCATACGGCCAGCCCTGATCTTAGGGACCACCTCACTGCTCAACGCATTGGGCGTGGCAATGATCTGAGAGAGCGACTAAGCTCTAGACCCAACATCCCGCTGGCAGCCCCAACTAACGGGAACCGCCGCGCAGGACAGGGGTCTAACGAGAGGCTGCAGGTGACTCCTCCCGATCAAGGGGTTACTCCAACGACCGGTCTCGATGTGGTCACTATGATCCACAACCTTCGAAATGAGGTACGAGATCTCTGAGAATACGGAATAGGTGGAAGTGCCTACGGAGTCGTTGAGGAGAACTCATCGCCTTTCACTACTCAGATATTGGCTGAGGTTTGTACGGGGAATTTCAAGCTCCCGAACCTCGCTCCCTATGATGGGAAAGCAGATCCTGCTTACCACATCCAGCACTATGAAACCTGGATGACGATACAGGGTGTTTCTCCTGGTGCCATGTTCCAAGCCTTTAGTTTGACCCTCGCCGGACCCGGCTTTGAGTGGTTCAAAAACTTAAGACCAGGAAGCATCCACTCGTTCAAGGACCTGAAGGACATGTTCCTGGCACGGTTCGCTACGTCTATGGTCCAAAAGAAGACCAAGATGTACCTGTGGTCAATCAGGCAAGAGAGTGGCGAGTCTCTTAGACGATACCTCGCCCGATTCACAGAAGAGTCAAACAAGGTCGACCGCTTTGACGACAGTGACGCGATTGCCGCTATCATAGAAGGCTTGCGCACGAGTGACTTCCTCAAGTCTGTCGTCGGCCGTGTCCCTTCCACCATGGCCGAGTTAATGACTCGAGCTAAGACCTTCATGGGAGTCGAAGATTACCTCGACGGACGCAAGAGCACTAATCAAAGTTCTCGCCGCCGAGAAGAACCTAGCCGCGAGCAGAACGAACCTCGTAAAAGGCGAAACAAGGGGAACCAGGTTCCTAGCAACCAACCCCCTGTACCTCAGAAACCGCGACTTGCGGAAAACTTCAAAGGGTACTCGTCGTTCACGCCGCTGAACACAGCGCCGGAAAGGATCTTGGCTCTGGCACGTGACAAGTTCACGCCCCCGGCTCCAATGAAGAAGGATCCCGCAACTCGCGATCGGTCCAGGTATTGTGAGTTCCATCGGGAATATGGTCATTTGACCTCGGAATGCTACAACCTTAAAAGGCAAATCGAGGCTCTGATCCAACGGGGCGAGCTGAAGGAGTTCGTGTTGCGCATGATTGGCGCTGCAGGCCCCACCGCGAACAGACAGCAGTCTGGTCAAGGAGGAGGAGCAGCCGCCTCTGCCAACCAAACCTCGGCTACTGCCAACGCCAACCCACAACTGCACGTGGTAACCACCATACTGGGAGGTCCACAAGATGGGGATTCAGCCCGTCAACGGAAGAAATTCCTTAGGGCCGTGTCTCAGGAAGACGTTGCTATGCACGTCAACTTCACATATGAAGAACCTCCGTCCGTGCCTCACGAGACGATGTATTTCACCAATGAAGAGGCCAAGCGAGTTGTGCATCCGCACAATGACGCGATCGTGCTCAAAGCCCAAGTGGCCAATAACTTGGTGAAAAGGGTTCTCATCGATAACGGCAGCGCTGCCGACATAATTTTCAAATCCACCCTAGAGCGCATGAAGCTCGGGGGGCTGCGCCCGACTCCGACCCAAACGCCATTGTTTGGGTTCACTGGGGAAAAGGTTATGACCGAGGGCATCATCGACCTGCCGGTCACCTTTGGGACCCCTGGAGGAATCGAAGCCGTTCACATGGTCCCATTCCTAGTGGTCGATCAAGAGTCGCCCTACAACTTAATCATTGGGCGACCCACGTTGAACCGGCTGAGGGCAATCACTTCCACGTATCACCTACTGGTGAAGTTCCCCACCGAAGGGGGAATTGGCATCATGGCTGGGGACCAATCCTAAGCCAGAATATGCTACGTGCAAGGAGTTGATGGCAAGTCCGCGGGAAAAGCGGTCAACACAATCTTCCAACTGGAAGACGATTACCCATGCAACCTAAGGGATGCAAGGAAGTTCGGAGAACTTGACCCCCGTGATGAAATCGAAAGACTTAAAGTGGAAACCTCCGATGATCTTGTGCCAATCGTCCTGGACGAGTCGAAGCCTGATCAAGTTGTAAAAATCGGCACCCGACTTCCACTCGCCATCAAAACTCAGCTTACCGCCTTCCTTAGGGAGTTCAAGGATGTTTTTGCATGGACTCATGCGGACATGCCCGGAATCGATCCCGAGGTAATAGTGCACCGACTGAACGACGACCCAAAGGTCGCCGAAAAAGTGCAGGCTAGACGAACGTTCAACCCAGAACGATACCTGGCCATTAATGAAGAGGTCGAGAAACTCCTCACCGCAAACTTCATTCGAGAGGCTAAGTACCCCAAGTGGGTCGCCAACGTGGTAATGGTAAAAAAGCCCAACGGGAAGTGGCGAATTTGTATAGACTACAAAGATCTTAACAAAGCCTGCCCTAAGGATTGCTTTCCACTCCCGCGCATCGAACAACTGGTGGACGCCACGGCCGGCCATGAACTCCTAAGCTTCATGGACGCCTATTCAGGCTACAACCAAATTCGAATGCACGAGCCCGATCAAATTAAGACAACTTTTGTCACTGATCGGGGTCTCTACTGTTACAAGGTCATGCCTTTCGGCCTCAAGAACGCGGGAGCGACATACCAACGCTTGGTAAATCGGATCTTCGCCGATCAAATCGGCAAGACGATGGAAGTGTACGTGGACGACATGCTCGTTAAAAGCCTACTGGCAACTAATCACGTACGCGACCTTAGGGAGATGTTCACAATCCTCCGCCGATATAAAATGAAGCTCAACCCCAACAAATGCGTATTCGGGGTTGAATCCGGAAAGTTCCTCGGTTATATCGTCAGCCGACGAGGCATAGAAGCGAACCCGGAAAAAATCAAGGCACTCCTTGAAATGAAGTCGCCAAGACGAGTCAAAGAAGTGCAAAGCCTGACCGGTCGGATTGCCGCTCTGACACGCTTCGTGTCTAAAGCCACCGACAAGTGTCAACCGTTCTTCAAAGCTCTGAAGAAGACGGACGGCTTTGAGTGGACGGACGAATGCGAAAGTGCCTTCCAAGAAATGAAGGCTTACTTTGGGTCCCCACCATTCCTCTCTAAACCAAAAGAGGGCGAGACGCTATACGTGTATCTCGCCGTCTCTGAAAGAGCTGTAAGCGCCGTCCTTGTCCGCGAAGAGAACAAGGTCCAATGGCCAATCTACTACGTAAGCAAGGCCTTACTCGACGCGGAAACACGCTATACCGAGATTGAGAAACTTTCTCTGGCTCTCGTAACGGCAGCTAAGAAGCTACGACCGTACTTCCAAGCTCACCCAATTGCGGTGCGAACTGAGCATCCAATCGGTAAAGCTCTTCAAAAGGGAACATCGACTCGCATGGCGATCTGGTCCCAAGAATTGAGCGAGTACGGGATTGAGTTCCACCCAAGAACGGCTATAAAGGGGCAGGCCTTAGCCGACTTCGTGGCAGAATTCTCCTACGCTCCCGATATGGGAAGAGCGGAAACTGACTTAAACGATAACGAGCTAACTCGGAAAAGGAAGGTAGACCCAACGGGTCCCATCTGGGAGTTATACGTAGACGGAGCATCTAATGCTCGGGGGGCTGGCGCCGGAATAATCCTAATTAACCCCGATGGGGAAAAGCTGCGATATGCCCTCCACTACGGCTTCCAAGCCTCCAACAATGAAGCTGAATACGAAGCGCTCATTGTAGGGATAGAGCTAGCACTGAAGCTCGGCTCCCATAACCTGCGAATATACTGCGATTCGCAATTGATCGTAAACCAGGTTAGGGGAGATTACATCGCCAAGGAGCCCAACATGGTCGCATACCTAGCTAAGACGAACTCCAAACTCGAGGCCTTCTCTTGGTTCGAGATTCACCAAATCCCGAGAGAACAAAATTCGGAGGCTGATGCGCTTGCTCGCCTCGGATCTGGCATCGACGAAGACGAATTGGGGACTGTGCCCATTGAATCTCTCCCACGACCATCCGTCTCCCGAGACGAAGTCGGGACCATAGAAGTGGCATCTCAGCCTACTTGGATGGACTCAATTGTCGAGTTTTTGCGAAGAGGGGAACTCCCCGAAGACCGCAAGGAAGCCGATAAACTGAGGGCCTTAGCATCCAAATACACGCTCCGTGAGGGCACGCTCTATAAGCGCGGTTACTCGACACCGCTGCTCCGATGCCTCGATAGCGTTGAGTCGACCAAGGTCCTCCGCGAAATCCATGAGGGCATCTGCGGAAACCACGCCGCTGGAACTTCCCTTGCGCTCAAAGCGCTCAAGCAAGGCTATTTCTGGCCTTCCATGAAGCGAGATGCTTGCGAATGGGCAAGGCGTTGCGATAAATGCCAGCGCTTCGCGGAAATTCCGCGACAGCCCCCGACCCCGTTAAGCAGCATCGTTGTCCCACGTCCCTTTGCTAAGTGGGGCGTGGACATCATTGGCAAGCTCCCTAGAGCGCCAAGGCAATACGAGTACGCCATTATCGCCATCGACTACTTCACTAAGTGGGTAGAGGCCGAGCCGCTTGCCAGAATAACTGAAGCAAACACGACGAACTTCATCTGGAAGAACATCATATGCAGGCACGGTATCCCCGCCTCGATTGTGACCGACAACGGGGCACAATTTGACAACGCGCGAGTAAGAGATATCTGCGATCAACTGAAGATCAGCAAGACCTTCTCCTCGCCGCGACATCCTCAGGCCAACGGCCAAGTCGAGGCAGTCAACAAGACTATCAAGAGCAACCTGAAAAAGAAGCTCGAAGACAAAAAAGGCGCCTGGGCCAATGAATTACCATTCGTCCTATGGGCGTATAGGACAACCGCGCGAAACGCCACCGGCGAGACGCCATTCTCCCTTGCATATGGGGTCGAGGCCGTGGTTCCAGTTGAAACCGAGATACCCACGTTCCGAGTCGACACGTTCGACGAAGCGAACAACAACGAGGCCATGCGCCTTGAGTTGGACCTGATCGACGAAAAGAGGGCGGAAGCATTCAGACGCCTCGCCGCACAGAAACGCAAGGTCGAAAGATACTACAACTCCAAAATCAAAAGGCGAACCTTTGCCGTCGGAAGCCTTGTCCTCAGACGAGTGTTCCAAAACACACAAGTCCAAGGCGCCGGCATCCTAGGCCCAAACTGGGAAGGCCCTTACAGAGTCCGCAAAGTCATTCACGACGGGACATATTACATCGAGCACACGGACGGGACTCCGATTCGCCACCCGTGGAACGCGGAGCACTTGAGGCAGTACTATCAGTAGCTAGCGTCCCCCGCTTTTTTATCGCTTTTATTTCCATTTTCAATAAGGCCTACGAGCCAATGTTTTAGGATTTAAATTTTCTCGCAAGTTTTTTTTTCGCAAAAGTAATAAAACTCAAGTTTTCCATTTCAATTTCGTTTTATGCAAGTTTTCTGGTTATCAATAATTAACTTATAACCCAAAAAACTTGGGGGGGGGGCTAGCTATGGTAAGGAAACTCTCAAAAGAACACGCTCCACCAAAAAAAATCGTAAGACGCCTACATGGCGCAACCTAAGACGCCTACATGGCGCACGTAAGTCGCGTAAAGGCGCAGCCCGTAAGACGCCTACATGGCGCAACCTAAGACGCCTACATGGCGCACGTAAGTCGCGTAAAGGCGCAGCCCGTAAGACGCCTACATGGCGCAACCTAAGACGCCTACATGGCGCACGTAAGTCGCGTAAAGGCGCAACCCGTAAGACGCCTACATGGCGCGCGTAAGTCGCTTACATGGCGCAACCCAAGATGCCTACATGGCGCGATTTGAGACGCCCACGTGGCGCAATCCGGCGCACGTAACACACCTACGTAGCATGGCTGACTCGCAGTTGAAAATACTTAAGAACGCAAACCATCCAAGTGACTGGCGTGTTTGAAAAAGTATCCTGCTGAGATAAAAGGATGGACAAAATCATTAACACAAACAAGTGACCATCCATGCATGCCATAGAAGATAAATGTGCGAAAACATTCATAAAAATAAATGAATAACTCCTTATAAAAGAAAGGGGCAACTGCCTCAAAACCTAGAAAGCATGCGCTAAGACAAGTGCGCTAAAGGGAAATATCCTAGTAAGCAAGCGCTAAGACAAGTGCGCTGAACGGAAAAACCTAAAAAGCACGCGCTAAAACATTTGCGCAGGAAAAATAAGGAAAGAAAACGGTCACTCGGCGGGATCGTCGCCCACAGGGTCGGCCCCGTCAAGTGGTGGGAAAAGCGAGTCGAAGAAGTCGAAGGTGACCCCCCGAGAAACATTCTCGGCAGCTGTGGCGTCCCGACACTCCACCGCCGCAGCATGCCTTGCCTCCTCGACTCCGACATCAAAGTCGTCCTGAAGGTCGGATGCAAGCTGCTCCGCCGCGGCTTTCTCCTCGGTGACCCGAGCCACCTCCTCCGCCAAGGAGTCACGCTTACGCTCCGCACGAACACGGGCAGCCTCACTCGATGTAAGCTGGCCCTGAAGAATGCCAACTTCTTCCGTGCGCGATTCCAACTGACGTCGAAGGTCCCGCGCTTCGCTCCGGAAAACCTCCGTCGATCGAGTCGCCACTTCAAGGGCTTGACGTTCCGTCGTTAGCTCCTCAGCCATCTTCGCCACCGCCGCCTGAGCGCGGTCGCACTTGCCGCGGGTAACTCCCAGTTCCACGCGAGCCTCCTGAAGCTGCTCGCGGAGACTCGCAAACTCCGCCTTTGAGTGAGAACCTCGCTCGGCGTGGGCCAGCTGAGACTTCGCTTGAGCAAGCTCCTCCTGGGCGCGACTCATCCGCCTGATGAGGTCGTGAAGGATCTTCTCGCCCCGGGTCGCTCGAGCAAGCACCTGAGAAGGCAAAAAGACAGTTTAGCGAAAGACAGATTCATCGCAAATGAGGCAAGGGAAACTCACTCTCTGTGCATCGGAAACGCCGTGACGAAAGAACTCTACGTCACTGCTGGCCACAACGCTCTTCCACATCTTCATCGAAGATTGAGCAAGGCCCAGGGAACATTCCCCCCTAACCTCCGCGGCCTCCACGTCGACCATCGAATTCACGCGCTTAGAGTCCGAAGACGTGTCTGGCAAAGCCGAGGAGGAAGGTCGCTTCAAGGAAGCGCGAGGACCGCTCTCCGCCCGATGATCGGTATCGAGTTTCTCCCGACCATCCCGCGCAGCAATCCGACGACGAACCGCCGCCAACGACTTCGGGTCCCGGGAAGCCTTCGCTAGACGAGCCCGAGCCCTCGCCCTAGCCGAAGAGACTGCAAAAGCGACAAAGTCAAAACCTTGAGCTAAAAACAAAAGCAAAAATACGAAACGCCAACATACCTTGAGGATCGCCGCTCGAGAGAGATGATGCGGCACTCGGGGCACCCTCGGTCCGCTGAGGAAACGGCGGGAACCACCCAGTGGAAGCCATCAGCTCAGGAGAACGAAATCGTTCAACGGCTTTCCGAGCCTCCGACATTCCCCGGATCTCCTTCACAAAATCGAGATCGTCGGCCCCCTCGTTAGCGGGAAACTCGGACAAGGGGCCGAACCGGAGCGGCGCGTCACCAAAAGCCTCCGCCGAGACCCACACCCACGGTCGTCGATTGTACTTCTCTGAGTCGATGATCAGCTTAGTATTCCGTCGATCGCGGGCCACAAAGAAACTGGGTTGCCCGGGCGCAGGGAAGACCGCGATGAGATTGCGAAAATCACTCACGGTCATCACCCGCTCGGTCTGGCAATGCCACTCCATATGGCACATCGCCACTATGCGGTAGAATGCCGGGCTCATCTGACATGCGTGCACCCCCAGACGGGCGAGAAGCTGCTGAACGATGGGTTGAAACGGCAGCCGCAACCCGCAGTTAAGACTCGCAACTGAAACTGCGGCGAAACCACGACGAGGCCGGAAAGGACGGTCGTCCTTTAAAGGACGGAGAAGCGCCACGGATGACGGAATGGCAAAAGCCTCCCGGAGACCGACGAATGTCCGGTAGGTAAGCGTGCTGGAAGCATCGACCCCCGAACAATCGAAGTCCTCGGGAGCAGCAAGGCCCTCCTCGGGATACCACTCCGTCCTGGCAAGCGACCTCGCCGATACCAACGCCTCCGCGTCAGGGGTCTCGGGCTGAGAATCCCCTGGCTCCACGGAAGGGTCCCTGCCCTCCGACACGACCGTGGCAGCTGCCGACGGTACCTCGGGACACTCCGATGCGAGGCCTTCGGCCCCCGGACATGTCTCTGACTCACCTCCGGGATCTTCAGACTCGGGACCAAAGTCGTCCACGCAGTCTATCTCGTCGAGAACCGACTCTAGCGGAGTCACCGCATCCGCGTCCGTAACATCTCCCGGCACGCCTTGAAAGCCCAAGTCGGACCGCGGCACGTCGAGGCGAACTTTGTCGCGGACCCCCCCGCCAACTAAGTTGATCACGAGGCGAGGGGCAGGCTCCCCGGACGCGGGACGATCAAACTCCCCGCCTGTACCGCGCCCAGTTGGCGCGCACCCTTCGAGAGGCTGAGCAGCGGGCACGGTCGCACCCAGCTCGCCTTCCTCCAACCACTGCTCTACTCCGCTTGGATTTTCTTCCACGTGCAGAGGGACTTCCCTTAATCCCGCGAAGAGATCATCCTCTGCGTGTTCAGAACCCTGAAACAAGAGAGAGAAATCAATCTCGGGACTCTCAGCTGAGAAAAGGGGAGGGACACCCATAATGCAAGCGTAAAAAAAAGGAAACAAGCGTAAGAAAAGAGAAAAAATAAAGTGAGGAGTAAAGGGAAGGGGGGAGGTCTATTTATAGACTTCTAGGGGGGTAGGAGTCGAAATCCTACTCCCACAAGGTGCAAAATCGGAGTAGAAACTCCAAAAAGTCGGAGTTCTCCCGCGCGAAGCGAACCAGCCCCGCGCACGGGGCGCGCCGCGCGCCAAGCCCGCGCGCCGCGCGGGTCGTGCAGCACAGACCGCGCGCCGCGCCGTCCAGGGCGCGCGCCGCGCGGCCACCCCCTAAAAAAAAAAAAAAAAAAAAAAGAAAGAAAAAAGAGAAGAGGAAAAAACTTTCCTCGGGGCCACAAGGCACGGGAAACATTTTCCTCAAACACCCAACTAGAAGAACAAAAAGTTCATCGCTGGGACGCCTCCCGAACGACGAACTTGGGGGGCTAATGTTGTCGGTCGTTTTCGGAAAACCCGAGACGCCAAGAAGGCGCATCGCTCAAAGGGCCGATGGTCAGGCCGGAGGTCCTGAAGAGCGGCAAATCTTCGAGCCCTCGCCCAAACTCCTGACTCCTCGAGTCGAGCTTCGCTCCTCGAGTCGAGCCTTGAGTCAGTCTCCTCGAGTCGAGCTTCGCTCCTTGAGTCGAGCCTTGAATGGTTCCTCGAGTCGAGCCTTTAATTGTTCCTCGAGTCGAGCCTCGAGTCATTTTCGAGTCGAGCCTCGAGTCATCCTCGAGTCACTCCTCGAATCAAGTCGTTAGTCGCTCTCGCCGGGCCGAGCCGTGCTCCTCGAATCGAGTCACTCTCATCAAGTGGAGAGCTTCATATTTCACATGAGAAGAATGACATTCGAAGGCCCACGAGAACCCGGCAAGACGAGCCGCCCACTACGCACGCAACGCGCTGCGCCGGCCAGCCGAGCAGCAAGCAGCGCGCCGCGCCGGCCAGGCAGCGCGCCGCGCCAGTCAAGGCACTCTGCGCCGCGCGTCCTGCGCCGCGCGTCCCGCGCCGCGCGTCCTGCGCCGCGCGTCCCGCGCCGCGCCCGGTGACCCGCGCGCCGCGCCCGGTGACCCGCGCGCCGCGCCCGGTGACCCGCGCGCCGCGCGTTGTGCGCCGCCCTTTGTGCGCCGCGCGCGCCGTGCGCCTCCACTTGATGCCACACGCATTCCTAGTCCCACATGGACGAAAGAGGGACCTTCTAAGGCTCCCAAACACCTATAAATACCCTCTCTCATTGAGGGGAAAGCCATCCCAAGATATCCCAAAATATCCAATAATTCTCTTCATCTCTTATCGACACGCTCGATTTCTCTGCTTCTCTGGATGCCATATTTGGCCTGAAGCAGGTTCTCTTCTCTCTCCCTCGTTCTCAAAGGTCCCGAAGCACTCACGGGAACTTCCCGGACGTCGCTCCCTTTGACCGAACGTTCTCCGGTGCTCAAGCACGCCCCTAGGGTTCTCAACTAGAGCTACCCTTGCGCGTCTAACACGCTAGACGCGTACGCGATCTCCGAAGTTCTGAGACGCTGCCGAGGACTCCTCGCGCCCCGTTTCCTTCGTCGAGCACGCCTCTTCACCAAGGCTCCACGCCTCATACTGCGTCACACACGCTTGAACTACGTTCTGACCTGATCCCACGCACGGGTACGTAGGCAGCCGACAACCAAGGCACGGTCACTCATCCTCCTCACCCCCTACCTCTCCCGAGAGGCGGGTTGATCGGAGAGAACCCTAGCTCGAGACTATCGAGTTCACACTCTTGGCCCGGGTGCGATCACTTGGTCCGGCCTTGGATCGAACCGCCCGAGGTTTTAAATAGTTGTTCATTTTCGTGCGACAACAGTTACGGTTAACGCCGTTTTTGGGTCAACACTTAGAACCGTCCGTGGTTCGGTCTAGGGCCGGACTTTATGACCGTACGTAGGTTGGGTGTGGTGAAATCTTCTCTTCTCGTCGTCTTTGCCTCGCCATAAAGAGGTTTTCGGTTTCCCGTCACTCCGTGATTAGTTCACCTTCGTGTTCGTCGAGTTCATCGGGTTCTTCGCGATCTTCGAGTCCTTCTAGTTAGTCGTGTTCTTCGGGTTCTTCACGATCTTCGGGTTCTTCGCGTTCTTCGTATTCGTCGTGTTCTTCACCAGAAAAGACAAGAAACGTGAACTAGAGGGACGCAGAGGGGTTTCCCCAGGTGCGCGCTCCGACGCTCAACATTAATCGAGGTGGGGAGCTTATCTCTCGTATCAAGTGTCAAGAGAGAAAAATATAGTGAGCCGGGAGTGAAACAGAGATTTTCTAAGTTGAGAAAGACTGACCTTGAGAGTGGATGGAGTGGGGGTATTCATAGTTTTTCATCTTGAAATTTGAGTGGGTTTTGGAGGCAATTGAGCCTTGGAGGTCGTTTTTGGCCGATGGTGTGCCTTGGATGCCGATAGTTCCATGCCGATAGTCTCGGCCATGAAGCTCGCCGATAGTTTTATGCCCATAGTCTCGGCCATGAAGTTCGCCGATGGTCTAACGCCCACCGATAGGCTTGTCCACCGATAGTTCAAAGATTCTTGCCTTTGCCGTTAGTCTTACTTTGCCGAAGATTTTAGGAGCCGATAGTTTGGTCTTGAACTTCGCCGATAGTATGGCCGCCGATAGTTTAAAGATTCTTCTCTCCGTCGATAGTCTTGCTTTGCCAAATACTTTAGGTCGCCGATAGTTTGATCTTGAACTTTGCCGATGGTATGGCCGACGATAGTTAAAAGATTCTTCTCTTTACCGGTAGTCTTGCTTTGCCAAAGGCTTTGAGACGCCGATAGTTTGGTCTTGAATTTGCCGATGGTATGCATAACGATGGTTTCCACACGCCGATAGTTAGGTCTTGAACTTTGCCAATTCTTGTCCTTTTTGCTCTCGGGGTATAATTTTTATCGTGAAAATGATGGCGTAACATTAACCCCCCAGTTTCTTGTACGACTTGTCGTGCGAGAAATTTGTCTTGTGTCCCCCGAAAGCTTCGTGGTTGATGTCTTTGGATCATTTGATCTTGTTATTTGGAGACGTATCTCGTACCAGCGCGCTTTGCGGAGTGCAACTGTGCAAAATGTGACCTTGTAAGGCTGATCAGGTAGGATTATGTCTCGTAAGTCATATAATGTAAGGCTTTATCATGTAGGATTGAGTTACATGGGACGTGGCCTTGTAAAGTTGGCCCATGGGGCTTTGTCTAGTAAGACATGGCCTCATAAGGCTTTATCCCATTGGATTGAGTCCCGTGGGACGTTACCTCATAAGGCTAATCCCGTGAGGCAGTGTCTTGTAAGACATGACCTCGTAAGGATTGATCCGGTAGGATTGAGTACCGTGGGACGTGGCCTCGTAAGGCTAACCCTGTGGGGCAGTGTCTCGTAAGACATGACCTCGTAAGGCTTGATCCCATAGGATTGAGTCCCGTGGGACGTGACCTCGTAAGACTAACCCCGTGGGGTAGTGTCTCGTAAGACATGACCTCGTAAGGCTTGATCCCGTAGGATTGAGTCTCGTGGGACGTGACCTCGTAAGGCTAACCCCGTGGGTCAGTGTCTCGTAAGACATGACCTCGTAAGGCTTGATCCCGTAGGATTGAGTCCCGTGGGACGTGACCTCGTAAGACTAACCCCGTGGGGTAGTGTCTCGTAAGACATGACCTCGTAAGGCTTGATCCCGTAGGATTGAGTCCCGTGGGACGTGACCTCGTAAGACTAACCCCGTGGGGTAGTGTCTCATAAGACATGACCTCGTAAGGCTTGATCCTGCAGGATTGAGTCCCGTGGGACGTGGCCTCGTAAGGCTAATTATTTCTGAACTCTTTTATTCTTCTGATTGCGTCAGTTTTGAAAATTATTCAAAAGCAGCAGTGTGACAAAAAATATATTTTTTATTGCAAAAAGAGCGTTCGCGGACATTGTTGGAATTGATCTAGGGTTAAGAAAAAATTTAACGCTTCTTCAAGAGGCGGAATTTTAAAATTTTCTTTAAACAAGTAAACCGATTTTTACTAACCTAGACAAAGAGCAAGCACATGTTATTTTTAAATTAAAACTATCTAAGAGCGATTACACGTTTACTAACCTTTATGAAGCTTGATCGTTGAGAAGCTTGTGGAGGTTGAATCGCTCGTCTCCCCACGCAGCTCGTCTTATTTCGTTCTTCAGGAACTCGAGTAACCACGAAAGTTTCTATCACATAAATTACTCGAGGTAAGAAGGAATAAGTGTGTGAACACTTTTAAACACAATGACTGAAGAACAAGTCTTAGAGTCGAAGAGCTAAAACAAAAACACCAGGTCAAATGTGGACCTAGGTGCCAAAACAAAAACGAAAGTAGTTAGAGAGAGAGAGAGAGAGAGAGAGAGAGAGAGAGAGAGAGAGAGAGAGAGAGAGAGAGAGAGAGAGAGAGAGAGAGAGGCGGCCAAGTATTCTAGAGAGAGAAGCTCTCAATCTCTAAAATTTTGGGATGAGAAACAATGAGAATGAGGTGGGGTATTTATATGAGGAGGATTACCTTCAAAAGGTAGTTTCATCTTTTATATAGAATATTACATATTCATGAGAAAATATTTGATTTCCTCACTCCCACTTGGACGTCCAAGACATTGCCAACAAGGTCTTGGATTTGTTTCCTCATTTGGTTTTCTCTCTCTCTTGCCGCCCATGTCCATTGCTTCTAGAAGAAATTTGTTTCCTCTTTTTCTTTTGGCAAGTATCTTCATACATTAAATCTCTTTCTCTCTTGGCTTTGGACGAAATTGAGGTTCTAGAAGGAGCTTCTAGATGTTTCTTCATTTGTTCATGACAACATAAGAAAAGCCCATTAAGAATTTTCAAGTAAAATATCATGAAATGAAATTAATCCTCAAGGCCCAAATAACTTGTTATTTCCGAGTGATCTAAGTCATTTTTCATCATGTGACAATGTCAAAAAACTTATTTATTGACATTCATTTCATCAAATGTCCAAAAAGACAAAAATACCCTTTAGACAATTTTCGTAAAACTTGTCTAGTTCTTGTTTTGAATTAGGTTCTAGTTTAACTAATCCTACTTGAAATGACTTGTGACAGTGACCTCATGGATCCAAATGAACAAAGCTTGAGCTAACATACTTGGACTCAAAAGTTCACAAACCTTTTCCAAGTTTAGCTTAATGTCAACTGACTCCACTATAGAGTTGACACTGCGAATCTCTCGGTTCAAATGAATTTATTATCTACTCAAGAATTCAACTTAATTGTGATGAGTGGATCCACTGAATATTATCTATGTTTACCCTTCATGAATATCATCAACTAGTCGGGATTTACAAAATTACCATTTTACACTTCTAGCTGTTATTTCCTCAACTCCTTTGTCGCTTGTGAATAAGTTAGAAACAATCTATTGACGATGAGCTAATAAATCACATTGATTCATCCAAAAGAGTCATGACTTAATTTGGACACTGGCCAGTTCATTTTTTCACATTCCAAGGAACAAAACATGATGTGATATACATTGCCTTTCAGCAATTTTGTACATGAATTCCATATCTATGAGATCTTCACAAAGTTACTCATGACATCTTCATAACTTAGTACTTCACCAATAGGTCATGTTCAGAATCACATAGTGAATCCGAACTCTGACTTTCTCAAATGAGAATACGTAAGCTATGAAATGACATGTCTCATTTCAGGATTTAGGTATGCATGATGCAATTCATACGTATTGACATAAGATATGCATGTATGTTGTCGCACGAAAATGAACAACTATTTAAAACCTCGGGCGGTTCGATCCAAGGCCGGACCAAGTGATCGCACCCGGGCCAAGAGTGGGAACCCGATAGTCTCGAGCTAGGGTTTTCTCCGATCAACCCGCCTCTCGGGAGAGGTAGGGGGTGAGGAGGAGGAGTGGCCGTGCCTTGGTTGTCGGCTGCCTACGTACCCGTGCGTGGGATCAGGTCAGAACATAGTTCAAGCATGTGTGACGCAGTATGAGGCGTGGAGCCTTGGCGAAGAGGCGTGCTCGACGAAGGAGACGGGGCGCGAGGAGTCCTCGGCGGCGTCTCAGGACTTCGGAGATCGCGAGCGCGAGAGAGAATGTGTGTTTTCTCTCTTTTGGAGACGTGGAAGACTCTAAGTCAAGAGTTCCTTGTTGTGGCAGAGATTCCGGACGCGTAGGCGATTCCTAGTCGGAAATGCCGGACGCGTAGGCGATTTCTTGTCAGAAATGGCTGACGCGTCTAGGGGGCTAGACGCGTAGGCGATTTTCAGTAGAAAACCGTTAGAGCACTCGTGGGCTCAAGATTAATCGCTCGATCAAGAGAGGCGGCACTCGGGAGTCCCCGGAAAGCGCTTCAGAATCTCCGAGAGCGAGAAATCGTGGAGAATCCGCTTCAGGCCAAGGATGGCATCTAGAGAAGCGGAGAGAAGTCTCAAGTTCCTTGAGAAAGAATGGGATGGCTTTCCCCTCAATGGGAGGGGGTATTTATAGGTGTTTGGGGGCCTTAGAAGGCTTCTTTTTCGTCCATGTGGGACTAGGAACGCATGTGGCATCAAGCGGAGGCGCACGGCGCGCGCGGCGCACAAAGAGCGGCGCACAACGCGCGGCGCGCGGCGCGCGGCGCAGGGGGCGCGGCGCGCGAGTCATTTGGCACGGCGCGCGGGTGCGCGGCGCATGGAGCGCGCGGCGCGGCCGCGTCTTGGCGCGGCGCGCGCCTGCCTGGCGCGGCGCGCTGTCTTGATGGCGCGGCGCGCTGCTTGCTGCGCGGCTGGCCGACGCAGCTTGCAATGCGCGCAGCGAATGGTTCGTCGTGCCGGACCCTTGCGGGCCTTTAGGGGTCTTCGAATACCATTCTTGCCATGCAAAATATGAAGGTTTCTACTCGACGAGAGTGGCTCGACTCGAGGAGCAACTCAAGGCTCGACTCGAGGAGCGACTCGAGGCTCGACTTGAGAAGAACGACTCGAGGCTCGACTCGAGGAACGTGAGGATTTGGCACGAGGACTTGTCAGTCGACTCGTGACAGAAGGCTTGCCGCTCTTCAGGACCTCCGGCCTGACCATCGGCCCTTTGAACGACGTGTCTTCTTGGCGTCTCGGGTTTTCCGAAAACGACCGACAACATTAGCCCCCCAAGTTTATCGCTCGGGAGGCCCCGGGCGGTGAACTTTTAGTTGTTTCTGCCGGGTGTTTTGAGGAAAATTTATCTCCCAGGGCTTCGCTGTCGCGAAGCTTTTGTGAACATAGAGAATATTCTTGCGAACGTTAGTGCTCTCTCTCGCTTTTCTGTTTCTCTCGACACGAGTGTGAGATCGACACGTGGAGGAGGATCCAAGCGGATAGGAGACGTAGCTCGACGTGGGCGAGGCAGACGCGTTTGCGTCCATCGCTCTAGTCCCGGAGCAAAGGGGACATGCGTGGGCAGGCGGGACATGCATTTGTGTAGAGGCAGCCAGGCGTGTCGCGGCTCGTTGATCTTTTGGCGAAGTCATGCCCAAGTCTTTCTTCGATGGCATTTTGCTTGATAATATCATCAATTCGGAGTTCATGGGACTCGACGGTGACTAGCAGGGCGACGATTGTGTAATTGTGACGTATTAGGGGAAGATCATGGCTTCCGTCTCGGCCAGCTTGGAAGGCGACTGCACTTTTGCATTTTGCAGAGGCGTGCTCATTCCGAGGTCTCGAAGATGGAGGTTGATGCTGCGGGCGGATGCTTCGAGAAGACGGAGTGGCACCTGGCGAAAGGCTCTGCCACACCGGAGGGCTTCGACTGCACGGGGATAAACGCTAAAAGTTTGACCACGCATCAAGCATAAGTCGGTCTCACGGGGCATCCGCCATTCCTGCCTTGGTGACGCTTCTTCGTCTGCGTTCGGAAGATCGGCCCTTATTCCCCAGGCGCGAGCGCGGGTCTCTGCTTTGGCTAACCTGTTCTTCAGGTTGCGCCAGCCGTTTGTTCGAGGAGCGGGACTCGACTCGAGGAGAACGACTCAAGGCTCGACTCGAGGAGCGAAGCTCGCCTCGAGGAGACTGACTCAAGGCTCGATTCGAGGAGACTGAATCAAGTCTCAACTCGAGGAGCCGACTCAAGTCTCAACTCGAGGGGCTAGGCTCGACTCAGGGAGCCGACTCAAGTCTCGACTCGAGGGGCTAGGCTCGACTCAAGGAGATTGGCTGGACTTTAAGGAATATGAGTCTACTCGAGGAGCGACGCTCGACTCGAGGAGTATGACTCGATTCGAGGGGCAAGACTCAACTCGGGGAGAATGACTTGATGAGTGATGCTCGACTCGAGAGGGATGACTCGAGGAGAGAGACTCGACTCGAGGAGCATGGCTCGATTCGAGGAGGGTGTGACTCGACTTGAGGAGGATGTCTTGACTCGAGGAGCAGTGCTCGACTCAAGGAGAATGATTTGACTCAAGGAGCAAGACTCGACTCAAGGAGCGTGACTCAACTCGAGGAGCGAGGCTTGACTCGAGGAGAATGACTCGACTCAAGGAGCGTGACTCAACTCGAGGAGCGAGGCTTGACTCGAGGAGAATGACTCGACTCAAGGAGCGAAGCTCGACTTCGAGGAGAATAACTCGATTTGAGGAGCGAAGCTCAACTCGAGGAAAATGACTCGACTCGAGAAGCGAAGCTTGACTCGAGGAGGATGACTCGATTTGAGGAGCGAAGCTCAACTCGAGGAAAATGACTCGACTCGAGAAGCGGAGCTCGACTCGAGGGGGATGACTCGACTCGAGGAGCGAAGCTCGACTCGAGGAGAATGACTCGACTCAAGGAGCGAAGCTCGACTTCGAGGAGAATGGCTCGACTCAAGGAGCGAAGCTCGACTTTGAGGTGAATGACCCGACTCAAGGAGCGAAGCTCGACTCGAGGAGATTGACTCGACCCGAGGAGCGAAGCTCGACTCGAGGAGAATGAGTTGACTCGAGGAGCGAAGCTCAACTCGGGGAGACTGACTCGACTCGAGGAGCGAAACTTGACTCGAGGAGCGAAGCTCGACTCGAGAAGAATGACTTGACTCGAGGACCGAAGCTCAACTCGGGGAGACTGACTCGACTCGAGGAGCGAAGCTCAACTCGGGGAGACTGACTCGACTCGAGGAGTGAAACTCGACTCGAGGAGGATGACTCGACTCGAGGAGCGAAGCTCGACTCGAGAAGAATGACTTGACTCGAGGAGCGAAGCTCAACTCAAGGAGACTGACTCGACTCGAGGAGGATGACTCGACTCGAGGAGCGAAGTCTCAGCTAGTTCAGGCCGAGCGAGGTTCTTGCTCAGAGGCGGGGTTCGCGAGTTTTTGAGAGCAGCTTCAATTAACTCGCATGGAACGGGGATTCTCCCAAGGTGAGGGTGATCATGTTTATTTGGCGATGGCGAAGATGGCATGAACTGCGCCTCGTACGGCGGTTCAGGTGCGTTGCGATTTAGTCATCATATGCAACGCCTCGTGGCGACTCAGAGCGCGTTGTGAGAGACGGTTTTGTGCGTCGTTTAGGTGTCTTAGGCACATCGCAAGGGATGGCCAAGATGCACCATGCAGGCTTCTTAGGTGTGCCGTATAGGCGTTTTAGATGAGCCATGTAGGCATTTTAGATGCACTATGTAGGCGTTTTGAGTTGCGCCCTGTAGGCGTCTTGGGCTGCGCCATGTAGGCGTCTTACGTGCGCCATGTAGGCGTCTTAGGTTGCGCCATGTAGGCGTCTTACGGGCTGCGCCTTTACGCAACTTACGTGAGCCATGTAGGCGTCTTAGGTTGCGCCATGTAGGCGTCTTACGGGTTGCGCCTTTACGCGACTTACGTGCGCCATGTAGGCGTCTTAGGTTGCGCCATGTAGGCGTCTTATGGGCTGCGCCTTTACGCGACTTACGTGCGCCATGTAGGCGTCTTAGGTTGCGCCATGTAGGCGTCTTATGGGCTGCGCCTTTACGCGTCTTACGTGCGCCATGTAGGCGTCTTAGGTTACGCCATGTAGGCGTCTTACGGGTTGCGCCTTTACGCGTCTTACGTGCGCCATGTAGGCGTCTTAGGTTGCGCCATGTAGGCGTCTTACGGGTTGCGCCTTTAGGCGTCTTACGTGCGCCATGTAGGCGTCTTAAGTGCGTCGCGAGGGACGGCTTTAGCCTGCATCTCGGGGATGTCTCTTGGGCGCGCCGCGGAGGCGTCTTTAGCCTGCATCTCTGGGATGTCTCTTGGGCGCGCCGCGGGGGCGTCTTTAGCCTGCATCTCTGGGATGTCTCTTGGGCGCGCCGCGGGGGCGTCTTTAGCCTGCATCTCGGGGATGTCTCTTGGGCGCGCCGCGGGGGCGTCTTTAGCCTGCATCTCGGGGATGTCTCTTGGGCGCGCCACGGGGGCGTCTTTAGCCTGCATCTCGGGGATGTCTTACGGCGCGCCACAGAGGCGTCTTACGTGCACGCCTGTTCCCGTTTTGTGTTCGGGTGTTTTGTTTTGATGGAGCGTGCTTTCTTTTTGTGGAGCGTACTTTCTTGAGGATTTTGAGCGTACTTTCCATTGCCTATGGCACTAGCCCCCCGAGTTTTGGGTTTACAAGTGTAACCTTTGATGATTAAAAATCTTTGATAAAGTGGATTTTGAAAGAAAAACATCGAACTTTATTAATATTGCAAAAAATTTGAAATCCTAAAACGTTGGCTCGTAGGCCTTATTGAATGTTTAGAAAGCAAAGAAATAAAATGGGGGGATCGCTGGCTAGTGGTAGTACTCTCTTCCAGTGTTCCGTATTCCACAGGCGATAGATCGGTGTCTCGTCCATGTATGACCTGGTAGACCGTGTGGGGTCCCTGATGAGGACGCCGTTACCTTGCACTTGGGTGTCATGCAGGTGTCTTTATGGACTTCGCGGATGACCTTGGTTGACTCGACGCTATCTCTGAGCTGAGAGATCGTGTTAACCGTCTTTTTAGCGGTCTTTCCATCGATTCCCTGGATGTAGCATATTCTGGCTTGGGATTGTTCTCCAGCCATGATGCCGATTCCATCCTTGGTAGGGAACTTCACCAGTAGGTGGTATGTTGAAGTGATTGCCCTTAGCCGGTTCAACGTGGGTCGCCCAACGATTACGTTGTAGGGGGACTCTTGGTCGACCACTAGGAATGGGACCATGTGAACGACTTCAATGCCTCCGGGAGTTCCGAAGGTGACCGGCAGATCGATGACGCCTTTAGTCATGACTCTCTTCCCAGTGAACCCGAATAGAGGCGTTTGGGTCGGAGTTGGGCGTAGCCCCCCGAGCTTCATGCGCTCTAGGGTGGACTTGAAAATTATGTCGGCAGCACTGCCGTTGTCGATGAGAACTCTTTTCACCAAGTTATTAGCTACTTGGGCTTTGAGCACAATTGCGTCATTGTGCGGATGCACAACTCGCTTGGCCTCTTTGTTGGTGAAATGCATCGTCTCGTGAGGCACGGACGGAGGTTCTTCATACGTGAGGTTGACGTGCATAGCAGCGTCTTCTTGAGCCACGGCCTTTAGGAATTTTTTCCGTTGTCGGGCCGAATCTCCATCTTGTGGACCTCCCAATATGGTGGTCACAACGTGGAGTTGTGGATTGGCATTGGCAGTAGCCGTGGTTCGGTCGGCAGAAGCGGCTGTTCCTCTTCCCCTGCTAGACTGTGGTCTGTTCGAGGTGGGGCCCACAGCGCTAATCATGCGTAACACGAACTCTTTTAGCTCACCCCGTTGGATCAATGCCTCGATCTGCCTTTTAAGACTATAGCATTCAGAGGTCAAGTGACCGTATTCCTGATGGAACTCGCAATATTTAGATCTATCGCGAGTCGCGAGATCTTTGTTCATTGGAGCCGGGGGAGTGAACTTGTCACGCGCTAAAGCTAGGATTTGCTCTGGCGTTGTGTTCAACGGTGTGAACGACGAGTAGCCCTTAAAGTCTTCCGCAAGTCGCGGCTTCTGGGGCATCGGACGTCGTCTATTAAAAGTCTGACCTCCTCTGTTTCGCCTTTTACGGGAGTTTCCTTGCTCGTCGCTAGGCTCGTCTCGGTGGTGAGGGCTTTGATCATTGCCCTTGCGACCATCGAGGTAATCTTCGACTCCCATGAAGGTCTTGGCTCGAGTCATTAACTCGGCCATGGTAGAAGGGACACGGCCGACGATGGACTTAAGGAAGTCACGTCAAAGCGATCGACCTTATTCGATTCTTCAGTTAATCGGGCGAGGTATCGTCTAAGAGACTCGCCATCCTCTTGCCTGATTGACCACAGGTACATCTTGGTCTTCTTTTGGACCATAGACGTAGCGAACCGTGCTAGGAACATGTCCTTCAGGTCTTTGAACGAGCGGATGCTTCCCGGCCTTAAGTTCTTGAACCACTCGAAGCCGGGTCCGGCGAGGGTAAGACTAAAAGCTTGGCACATAGCGCCGGGAGTGACACCCTGCATCGTCATCCAGGTTTCATAGTGCAGGATGTGGTAAGCAGGATCTGCTTTTCCATTATATGGAGCGAGGTTCGGGAGTTTGAAATTTCCCGTACATACCTCGGCCAATATCTGAGCCGTGAAAGGCGAGGACTTCTCCTCAACGACCCCATAGGCACTTCCGCCTATTCCGTGTTCTCGGAGATCTCGTACTTCATTTCGAAGATTGTGGATCATTGTGATCACATCGAGACCGGTAGTCGGAGTAACTCCCTGTTCGGGAGGAGTCACCTGTCGACTTTCATTTGACCCTTGACCCGTTCGGCGGTTCCCGTTAGTTGGGGCTGCTGCGGGGATGTTTGGCCGAGAGCTTAGTCGCTCCCTTAGGTCATCGCCACGCTCGATGCGTTGGGCGGTGAGGTGATCCCTAAGATCTGGGCTGGTCGTTCGGAAGCGCAGGCTTCGCCTGCGACGGCGCGCTCTCCGCGTGCCCTGACTCTCCTCAACGTTCTCCCTTCGACCTAGTCGGTCGAGGGCCGAGCGTCAGGAGTTTCCCTCTTGAGAAGCAGCCGACGCGTCGCCTTTCCGGGGTAGGGGATTCGAAGGACCGGCTTCAAACATGGCGGGGAGTCCTCCGTCCTTCGTGAGAGAAGTCTCGATATCCTCCGGATCGCAAGTACCCTCATAGTCAGGGTCACGGTCGTGGCTTTCCTCATTGAGGTTCTCAGGATCCCCGTTGGGGGTCATTGCGTTATGCGCGGGTTGCTTCGCAGCCAGTCGGCTGTGGTACCTCGCGTTCTTTGCCTTTAGTTGGCGGACGTTCTCCTCCAACTCCATGATGCGGTGGTCCCTGCTATCTGGAGATGGAGATGGTGAGCGGGTCGAGCTCTCTTCATGGAGCGACTCTTTGTCACCATGCGCTCGGGGGCGCAAGAAGTATTTCTTGGTCCCAGTGACGTTTTCGGGGTTGTTCACGCCCTCAGAACGTACGGGTGGTTGAGTACTCATCTTTTCTCAAGTTCGAGAAAGTTGAGTTTGTAGAAGAAAAGAAGAAGATGAACAGAAGGGATTTCGGGCTGAACAGGTCGGGAAGTCCCCTCCTTCTAGCGCCAAAATGTTGTCGCACGAAAATGAACAACTATTTAAAACCTCGGGCGGTTCGATCCAAGGCCGGACCAAGTGATCGCACCCGGGCCAAGAGTGGGAACCCGATAGTCTCGAGCTAGGGTTTTCTCCGATCAACCCGCCTCTCGGGAGAGGTAGGGGGTGAGGAGGAGGAGTGACCGTGCCTTGGTTGTCGGCTGCCTACGTACCCGTGCGTGGGATCAGGTCAGAACGTAGTTCAAGCGTGTGTGACGCAGTATGAGGCGTGGAGCCTTGGCGAAGAGGCGTGCTCGACGAAGGAGACGGGGCGCGAGGAGTCCTCGGCGGCGTCTCAGGACTTCGGAGATCGCGAGCGCGAGAGAGAATGTGTGTTTTCTCTCTTTTGGAGACGTGGAAGACTCTAAGTCAAGAGTTCCTTGTTATGGCGGAGATTCCGGACGCGTAGGCGATTCCTAGTCGGAAATGCCGGACGCGTAGGCGATTTCTTGTCAGAAATGGCGGACGCGTCTAGGGGGCTAGACGCGTAGGCGATTTTCAGTAGAAAACCGTTAGAGCACTCGTGGGCTCAAGATTAATCGCTCGATCAAGAGAGGCGGCACTCGGGAGTCCCCGGAAAGCGCTTCAGAATCTCCGAGAGCGAGAAATCGTGGAGAATCCGCTTCAGGCCAAGGATGGCATCTAGAGAAGCGGAGAGAAGTCTCAAGTTCCTTGAGAAAGAATGGGATGGCTTTCCCCTCAATGGGAGGGGGTATTTATAGGTGTTTGGGGGCCTTAGAAGGCTTCTTTTTCGTCCATGTGGGACTAGGAACGCATGTGGCATCAAGCGGAGGCGCACGGCTCGCGCGGCGCACAAAGAGCGGCGCACAACGCGCGGCGCGCGGCGCGCGGCGCAGGGGGCGCGGCGCGCGAGTCATTTGGCACGGCGCGCGGGTGCGCGGTGCATGGAGCGCGCGGCGCGGCCGCGTCTTGGCGCGGCGCGCGCCTGCCTGGCGCGGCGCGCTGTCTTGATGGCGCGGCGCGCTGCTTGCTGCGCGGCTGGCCGACGCAGCTTGCAATGCGCACAGCGAATGGTTCGTCGTGCCGGACCCTTGCGGGCCTTTAGGGGTCTTCGAATACCATTCTTGCCATGCAAAATATGAAGGTTTCTACTCGACGAGAGTGGCTCGACTCGAGGAGCAACTCAAGGCTCGACTCGAGGAGCGACTCGAGGCTCGACTCGAGAAGAACGACTCGAGGCTCGACTCGAGGAACGTGAGGATTTGGCACGAGGACTTGTCAGTCGACTCGTGACAGAAGGCTTGCCGCTCTTCAGGACCTCCGGCCTGACCATCGGCCCTTTGAACGACGTGTCTTCTTGGCGTCTCGGGTTTTCCGAAAACGACCGACAACAATGTACATGTTATTAAAACTATGAGCTTGAAAATCATTTTTGAAAGATTACTCGTTTTTTGACAAGTTAGGATTGTTGGCTTAGATTTTTTTTTTTAAATTCAAAATCATGTTGATTTTCTATGACTTTGGGATGTTATTAAAACAAATTAGAATCAGTTCTAATTTTTTTTTTAATTTTTGATAATGAAAAACGTGTTTTTTAAGTTTGAGAAATTTCGGGTAATTTTGTGACTAGTAATATTGTCTTGCTAGTTTCGCTTATTTACTCGTTTCGTTTTATGTTTGTTGTTATTTATTTTATACCATGTTATTACCATGTTAATAAAACACATATAAAAGCATTAACAACCCTCTAAAACGTTCCGTTACAATCGATTCTTTTTCGCAGTCAAGTCCGAACTTTAATTATTTCCAGTTTTCTTCGAGCTCGAGAAAAACCCGCAGTAAAGAGGCGTAACTCTCAGCTCAGAATTTGAAATTTAATGATTCTTAAATCAAATTAAAGGTCTGTTTGTCCTCTTTCCAATGCAATTGGTTTTAGGTCAAAAGGATGTTGAAGCCGCCAGTTATGGTGATTTGACTCCGAAGTGCGCGGCTATTCCGAAAGTCCAGTTTTTTTTGGAATTCCGGATTTTCAACCACAATCCATGAGTTATAGAACTCTAATGGGAAAATTTCCTTGAGAAAAATTGTTTTTTTATAAGATAATAAACATAATGTGAAATATTAAAACATTTTAATTTTTGAAAATTTAATTGAAATTGAATTTTTACAAAACTAGTTTGAATTTTGAAAAACCGTTTTCACTTTGAAACTTGAAAATATTTTGTCATCCAAATCTAATAAGTTTTCAAAATGTTTCAAACCTATATCTATATCACATATGTTCAAAATCTACATGCTCTTAAAAATTTGAGTGGGAGGTCTCCTCGTAGACGAGCCGAAAATTAAAAGATGTGTAATCTCAAACTTTAAAGTGTTCGAGTGAGTTGAAGTTCACACTTCCCTCATGCACTTTCCCGAATAGAAAATAGGAAAATGTTCGAGTATGTACCTTGTGCCTTTATGCACTAACACTGCTTTTCCTTGGCCGGTCACACCTCCCAAAACACACCTCCGAGTTTGGAGGGTGCAACTCGGTCTTTGAGTTCACACTTTGGCTCAGGCGCGGTCACTTGGTCCGGCCTTGGATCGAACCGGCCTAAGTCTTAAATCATTGTCCATTTTCGTGCGACAACATTTTGGTGCTAGAAGGAGGGGACTTCCCGACGTAGACAGCCCGAAATCCCTTCTACAATCATAGTCTCCCCTTCTCAACTTGAGGAAGATATGAGCGACCAACCACCCGTTCGTTCTGAGGACGTGAACAACCCCGAGAACGCAACCGGAGTGAAGAAATACTTCTTGCACTCCCGAGCGCATGGTGATGAGGAATCTCTCCACGATGAGAGTCACACTCCCTCACCATCTCCACCTCAAGATAGCCGAGACAATCGCATCCTTGAGATGGAGAAGAAGATTCGCCAACTAAGGGCGGCTAACGCAAGGGACCTATTGAAGACATTCCGCAAGGGGAACCAGAGGACCTCGTAGATGAAAGACATGACTATGATCCTAACTACGTAGGTCTAGAAATTTTGACAGCTCTCACTAAAGATAGGGAACTCCCCGTAGAGATTGAAGTCGGTACTTCGAACACGCCACCTAAGAAAAAGGTAATACCTGTTTCCTCCCAAGAGGAGACTTCTCGACGTTCAGCCCATGACCGACTTGGTCAAAGAGGAAATGCAGGGAAGGCCAAGTAACTCGATGAGTTAGGCGTGTTACTCAAAACTCACGCCCCCGCGCCATTGACCGAGACCTAAGGGATCGGATTACCGCCCAACAAAATAGTCATGGCGAAGACCTACAAGAGAGGTTGAATGCCCGCCAGGGCAACAATCCTGCGGCCCCAATCAATGGGAATCCCCGCACGACACAAGGGTCGAATGAAAGGCGTCAGGTGACTCCTCCCAAAAAGGGAGCAACTTCGAACACTGGCTTTGATGTCATGACCATGATTCACAATCTTTGTAATGAAGTACGTGATCTACGTGAAGGCGGCTTGGCCAGTGATACATACGGGGTCGTAGAAGAACATTCCTCGCCATTCACTGCCCAAATTCTAGCTGAGGTATGCATGGGAAACTTCAAACTCCCGAACCTACCTTTCTACAGTGGGAAAACCGACCCCACTTAACACATTCAGCACTACGAAACTTGGATGACGATGCAGGGTGTTGCACCTGGGGCTCTATGCAAAGCTTTTAGTCTTACCCTCACCGGACACGGTTTTGAGTGGTTTAAGAATTTAAGACCAGGAAGCATCCAGTCATTCAAAGACATGAAGGACTTGTTCCTTGCTCAATTTGCTACATCGATGGTTCAAAAGAATACCAAGATGAACTTATGGTCAATAAGGCAAGAGAATAATGAGTCCTTGAGGCAATATCTCACTCGATTCACCGCATAATTGAACAAGGTCGATCGCTTCGACGACGGTGACACAATAACAACCATCATCGAGGGCTTGCGCACTGGAGACTTCCGAAAGTCCTTCGTAGGCAGGGTCCCATCTACAATGGCCAAGTTAATGAACCGAGCCAAGACTTTCATGGGAGTAGAAGATTACCTTGACGGTCGTAGGGGCATTAACCAAAACTCTCGCCGTCGAGATGAGCCAGGCAACGAGCAGGGCAACCCTAGAAAGAAAGTGAACAAGGGAGGTCAAGCTTCGGATAGCCGACCCCCTACATCTCAGAAACCGCATCTTGCGAACAATTTTCGAGACTATTCACAATTAACTCCACTGAATGCCCCGGTAGATCGAATCTACGCGGTGGCGCATGTCAAGTTCACCACTCCAACTCCAATGAAGGGAGACCCTGTTGTCGCATGAAAATGAACAACGATTACAAACAACGGGCACCCGAGCCAAAAATGTGAACTTGAAAACTGAGTTGCACCCTCCATACCCTGAGCTGTGTGTTGGAGGGTCTGACTGTGCCAAATATTGGCTGCCTACGTATCTGTAGTCCGGGATCACGTCAAAACGTAGTTCAATGTAGGTGTCGTGGCTATCTCGGACTCGGAGGTTGAGAATCTAAGACTTTAGAGAAGGACCCGGCTCGTAGCTTCTGGTGAAGACTTTAGAGTGGTTGCTTGACTTGTAGCTTAGAGTTCTAACTCAAGGGCCAAGAAGCTGGGGCGCAGCTTGTGCATTGTGAAGACTCGGGCCGCAGAATTGGAACGCGCTCCCTCTCGTCGAGGGGCTCGACGGTTCTCAAATTTCTAAGCCGAGCCGGGAGAGGAGGAGAGAGCTCTTGGAATGTCACAAAAGAGTGGTGAGACAAGAGAGAATTCTCCAAGGAAGAGTTTTCTCCAAGAAATCTCAAGATCAAGGTCCCCCTCAAGTGAAAAGGAAGGGGGTATTTATAGAATTGGAGGAGGCCTTGGGCCGGCCTCCTAGAGGCCCATCGGATGGCAGCGCGCGGGGCGCGGCATGCGCGCAGGGGCGTCCTCGGCCAGGGCACGGCTTGCGCGCGGGGCGTGACGCCCGGCTAGGCGCGGGTTGTGTGCGGGCGTGAGGCCCTGCCAGGCGTGGGGCACGACGGGGCCTGGGGCTCGGTTGGGAGCGCGATCAGGCCGGAATCCCGACAAGGATATGCCGGCGCTCACCGAGGGAGGTCCGGCCGGCGCTAGGGCACACGGCCGAGGGAGGCCCCTGTCAGTGTTGGGGCGCGCTGCCGAGGCAGCAGGGCGCGCATGGGCGAGGGAGCAGGGCGCGTGTAGGCGAAGGAGCAGGGCGCGCGCGGACCGGAGGGCCGGGGGCACTGGGGCGCGCACGGGCCGGAGGGCTGGGGGCGAAAGGGCATGCGCTGGCCGGTGGGCTGGGAGCGCTAGGGCGAGTGTGGGCCCGTGAGCCTGGAGCGCTGGGCGTGTGCGCGGGCTGAGGGCCCGGCGATGCAGTGCACGCGCGGCCGGCACGTGCACGGGCCGGGGCCCAGCAAGTGGTCCGACCGGCGAAGCCCGGCCGATGCGATATTGTTTTTTTTCCGGTTTCTTGAAAACGACAAGTAGCATTAGTCCCCCAAGTTCATGGCTCGGGAGTTGCGAGTCGTGAACTTTAGTTTTTGAGGGCGTTGAGGTCTTTTGTCCCTCTCAAAACATATGTATATATATTTGTATTTTTTATGGGATTTTTATTTCGTTTTAGCGCACTTGCATTTAGCGCATATTTGTTGGATTCAGAGCGGTCTCTCTTTTTATTCATGAGATATTTATTCCTTTCAAGTCGAATGCTATCTCGTTGTTGGTTGTCTGAGCGATTTTGCTCGTATGTGCATTCTGTATGAGCTGCTATGGCTCAAAGGACTTGTACCTTTGCCAATACTTTTGACAAGTCCGTGTCCCTAGTCGGGATTCAATCTCAACTCGTTTAGCGTTATGACTCGTCACCATTTAGCGTTCGAGGCGGGAGTTGTTCATGTCTGGTCAGGCATTGATCAGCTTTTATTGACAGGGGCAACTCGCTCTGGTTGACCGACCAATATTGAATGGCGATATCGGCACGTCGGGTTAGGCCGACAGTTTAGCATGCCAAATTTTGGATGTTGCATTGGGGGTGGCCCAGCGACTTTGCTTCGTGCCATTTGGCGACCAAAGATGTTTCGCCGGGTATGGCCCGGCCACTTCGTGTTCGTGCCATTGGCGACCGAACATATGTGTTGCGCCGGGTATGGCCCGTCGACTTTGGGTTCATGCCATTGGCGACCGAACGCATGTGTTGCACTGGGTATGGCCCGGCGGCTTTGTGTTCGTGCCATTGGCGACCTAACGTATGTGTTGCGCCAGGTATGGCCTGGCGAGTTTGTATTCGTGCCATCGGCAACCGAACGTATGTGTTGCACCGGGTATGGCCCGAAGACTTTAGGTTCGTGCCATTGGCAACTGAACGTATGTGTTGCGCCAGGTATGGCCCAGCGACTTTGTGTCCGTGCCATTAGCGACTGAACGTATGTGTTGCGCCCAAATTTGTATTGGTGCTATTGGTGATCGAACGTATGTGTTGCGCTGGGTATGGCCCAGCGACTTTGGGTTCGTGCCATTGGCGATTGAACGCATGTGTTGCGCCGGATATGGCTCGGTGACTTTGTGTTTGTGCCATTGGCGACCGAACGTGTGTGTTGCGCCAGGTATGGCCCGACGACTTTGTGTTCGTGCCATCGGTGACTGAACGTATGTGTTGCGCCGGGTATGGCCCAGAGACTTTAGGTTCGTGCCATTGGCGGCCGAACGCATGTGCTGCGCCGGGTATGGCCCGGCTTTGTGTCCGTGCCATTAGCGTTCGAACGTATGTGTTGCGCCGGGTATGGCAAGGCGACTTTGTGTTCGTACCATTGGTGACCGAACGTATGTGTTGCGCCGCGTATGGCTCGGCGATTTTGTGTTCGTGCCATTGGCGATCGAACGTATGTGTGTGGCGGAGGGAGTAGCCCTACCGCCTTTACCCGCGCCTTTACGTGACATACGGCACGCAGGGTTAGGCCGATGATTTTACTCAAACCCGTGTGTTTCGTGCCATTGGCGACCGAATGTGTATGGCTCAGATTTGGCTGTTCTGGTTTGAGGCAGCGCCTTTACGTGACTTACATGCACCGGGAGTGGCCCAACGACTTTTACCTGTGCCTTTACGCGACTTACGGCACGCCGGGTTTGGCCGACGATTTCACTCAAACTTGTATACTCGAAGGGTTGTCGGAGTTTGAGCTTCTTAAGCTTGTATCCCTGTGTGTGTGCGGGGGACTTAAGCGTGTATTTGGCGACTTGCTTCGTGCCAATTGGCGACCGAAGGTGCGTCGAGTTAGGTCTACGACTTTACTCAAACCCGTATGCTCGAAGGGCCGTCAGGGTTTGAGCTTCCTAAGCTCGTATTCCCGTGTGTGTGCAGGGGACTTAAGGTTTTGTTTCTTGGGCCGTGTATTTTTTAGTATACGCCGCAGGAATCACTAGCCCCCCAAGTTTTAAGTGTACAGGTTGTGCCTTGATGACTAAAAACTTAATAAAGCGGATTTTTGAAAAGAGAAAACCTCAAACTTTATTATTATTGCAAATAGATAACATCCTCAAACATTGGCACGTAGGCCTCATTGAATTAGGGAAATCAAAGTAATAGATGGGGGAAGTGTTTCTCACTAGTAGTACTGCCTCAAGTGTTCGGCATTCCAAGGATGTCGGATCGGGGTCCCGTCCGTGTGTTCGATGTAATAGGTTCCATCATGTATCACTTGGCGAACTATATACGGTCCTTCCCAGTTCGGGCCCTGGACACCGGCACCTTGCACTTGGGTGTTTTGGAACGTGCGGCTGAGTACAAGGCTACCGACGACGAAGATTCATCTTTTTACTTTGGCGTTGTAGTACTTCTAGACTTTGCGCTTTTGCGCGGCGAGTCGGGTGAGAGCCTCAGATATTTTCTCGTCGATTAGATCCAGCTCAAGGTGCATGGCCTCATTGTTTTCTTCCTTGTCGAAAGTGTTGACTCGGTAAGTGGGGACCTCAGTTTCCACTGGGACCACCGCCTCAACCCTGAAAGCTAGGGAAAATGGGGTCCCTCCGGTGGCATTTTGAATAGTCGTTCGGTAGGCCCATAGGATGAATGGTAGCTCCAATGCCTAGGCGCCCTCCTTAGCTTCAAGCTTCTTCTTGAGGTTGCTTTTGATCGTCCTGTTGATGCCTTCCACCTCGCCATTAGCCTATGGATGTCGCGGGGACGAGAATGTCTTGCTGACCCTAGTTGGGCGCAGATTTCTCTAACCTGGGCGTTGTCGAATTGGGCACCATTGTCGGTCACAATTGACGTTGGGACACCATGGCGGCATATGATGGACTTCCAGATGAAGTTTGTTGTATTGGCCTTGGTGATTCTGGCTAAAGGCTCGGCTTCGACCGACTTAGTGAAGTAGTCGATAGCGACGATGGTGTATACATACTGTCTCGGAGCTTTAGGAAGCTTGCCGATGATGTCTACGCCCCATTTTGCAAAGGGACGTGGTACGACGATGCTACCCAGGGGAGATGGCGGTTGCCGTGGAACGTTAGAGAATCGTTGACACTTGTCGCACTTTCTCACCCAGTTGTAGGCGTCTTTCTTCGTCGTGGGCCAGAAATAGCCTTGTCGAAGCGCTTTGAGCGTGTGGGATCTCCCACGGAGTGGTTCCCAAAGATGCCCCAGTGGATTTTGCGGAGATACTTAGTCAACTCAACGCTATCGAGGCATCAGAGCAGCGGGGTCGAGTACTCGTGCTTGTATAGGGTTTCGCCTCTTAACACATACTTAGATACGAGGGCCTTCAGCCTTTCGGCTTCTTTGCAGTCTTCGGGGAGTATTCCTCCTCGCAAGAAATCCGTAAGCGGAGTTATCCAAGTCGGATGAGCAGTACTCTTGTGTTGGAATTGATCTAGGGTTTAAGAAAAAGTTTAACGCTTCGGTAAGCGGCAGAATTTTAAAATTTTTCTTTTTACAAGCAAAACCATTTTACTAACCTAGACAAAGAGCAAGCACATGTAAATAAAAACTAATATGAGCATTAAAGATAACTAACCTTTTAAAAGCTTGAATGTTGAGAAGCTTGTGGAAAAGGTTGCAACGTTCGTCTCCCCTCGCAGCACGTCTCTCTTCCTTCCTCGGCAACTCGAGCAACCACGAAAGTTTCTATCACTAAATCACTCGAGAGAAAAAGGAATTAGTGTGTGGGCACTTTTAAACACAACGACTTAAGAACAAGTCTTAAAGTCGAAGAGCTAAAACACTAGGTCAAATGAGGACCTAGGTTCCAAAACCAAAAATGAAATTGAATAGAAAGAGAGAGAGAGGAGTCGGCCAAGTCTAGAGAGAGAAGCTCTCAAATCTCTAAAACTTGGATGAATGAAATGTGAGGAAATGAGGCTCCTATTTATAGGAGAGGTCTCACCTTCAATAAGGTAGTTTCCTCTTCTATAAAATATCACATATTCATGAGCGCAATATCCCTCCTTTCCCACTTGAGACACACGGCCAACCAAGCCTTCTAGAAGCCTTGATTTGTTTCCTATTTTGTTCCTTCTCTAGGTTGGCCGATTTCCATAATGCATCCACATGCAAATTTGTTTCCTCTTTTTCTTTTGGCAAGTATCTTGATACATTTATGCACAAAATATTCTCTCTTTCTCTTGGGTAGTAGGCGCCCATATGGTTTCTAGAAAGGGCTTCTAGAAGCTCTTTTATTTGTTCATGACAACATGAAAATGGCCCATTAAGAATTTTCAATAAAATTCTTATGAAATGAAATTAATCCACAAGGTCCAATAAGACTAATATGGGCCGAGTGATACATGTCATTAAATGACCTTGTCAAAAAATTTATTGACATTCATTTCATCCTATGTCTCAATAGACAAAAATACCCTTTTGACAATTTTCGTAAAACTTGTCTCATTCTTGTTTTGAATTAGATTCTAGTTTAACTATTCCTACTCGATGCGATTCGTGACAGTGACCTCATGGATCCAAATGAACAAAGCTTGAGCTAAATACTTGGACTCAAAAGTTTACAAACCTTTTCTAAGTTTAGCTTAATGTCAACTTACTCCACTAAAGAGTTGACATTGAAAATCTCTCGGTTCAAATGAATTTATTTTCTACAAAAGAATTCAACCAAATTATGATGAGCAGATCCACTGAATATTATCTATGTTTACCCTTCATGAATATCATCAACTAGTCGGGATTTACGAAATTACCATTTTACCCTTCTAGCTGTTATTTCCTCAACTCCTTTGTCGCTTGTGAATAAGTCAGAAACAATGTATTGGCGAGGATCTAACAAGTCACATTGTTTCATCCAAAAGATTCAAGACTCAATTTGGACACTTGCCAGTTCATTTATTCACACTCCAAGGAACAAAGCATGAGGTGATATACATTGCATTTCAGCAATCTTGTACATGAATTCCATATCTATGAGAACTTCACAAAGTTACTCATGACATCTTCACAACTTAGTACTTCACCAATAGGTCCTGTTCGGAATCACATAGTGAGTCCGAACTCTGTCTTTCTCAAATGATAATACATAAGCTGTGAAATGGCATGTCTCATTTCAAGATTAAGGTAAGCATGATGCAATTCATACGTAGTGACTTCGAGACATAAGAGGTTAAATGGTTTATTCTTATCTTGTCTCTAGAAGTGCACTGGTCAATTCAGTACCTTCGGAAGATACCTAGAAGAACTATAGAGTCTCCAACTCTCAATGCCCCATAACCAGACATCATAGATTCTCCTAACAATCGTACTGAGGTCAATAGTCCTTTGACCCTTAGATTGCGAATATATCGTTTTAAGCAAACTACGAAGAGTTTGTTCTTGCAAATCTACATTTGTCTCTTGGTAAGTTGTTAAGTTTGTTTATGGACTAAAGACTAATGTTTTATCATAAAGCTTCAAACAGACAAGGAAGAATGAATGAACGTTTCAACTTTTTATTAATGAATAAGAAATTACAAGCAAGAGTCTTCGTGAGACTTTATTACATCAAATGTACAAAATAAAGACTACAACTCTTATTGTGGGCGCCATTGACAACAAACTCCCACTTGACTCAAAGAAGATGTGTGTAGTCCTTCATAACTAATCCCTCTCGATGTTGGTCGAAGACCTTGTTCGCTAGGGCCTTGGTGAATGGATCTGCCAGATTGTCCACCGTTGAGATCTTCTTCACTTCCACGTCTCCGCGCTGCACGATCTCTCGAATCAAATGGTATTTCCTCTCAATATGTTTAGAGCGCTTATGGCTTCGAGGTTCCTTTGAGTTAGCGACAGCCCCACTATTATCACAATAAAGGGTCATGGGCTCGTCGACATTTCGAACAACTTCCAAATACTTAAGAAATTTTCTAAGTCATACAGCCTCTTTGGATGCTTCACAAGCAGCCACATATTCTGCTTCCATTGTGGAGTCAGCAATGCAAGATTGCTTAATACTTCTCCACACAACAGCTCCACCATTAAGGATGAACACAGATCCCAAAGTGGATTTCCTGGAATCCTTATCCGCTTGAAAATCAGAGTCGGTATATCCGGTCATAGTCAGGTCAGTACCCGAGTACATAAGCATCAAGTTCCTAGTTCTTCGAAGATACTTAAGAACATGCTTAACAGTAATCCAGTGCTCGGGTCCAGGGTTGGATTGGAAACGGCTTACTACGCCAACGGCGAAACAGATGTTAGGTCTAGTGCAAAGCATAGCATACATGAGGCTTCCTACGGCAGAGGCGTAAGGAATTTTCCTCATGTCTTCAATCTCTTGTGCAGTCTTGGGAGACTGGTCCTTAGAGAGTGAGACTAAATGCCTAAAGGGTGTTTGGCCCTTCTTGGAGTCTTGCATCGAGAAGCGATCCATCACCTTATCAATATAAGATGCTTGAGAGAGCGACAAGGTCTGGTTTTTCCTATCTCGAAAGATTTGGATCCCTAGAATGTACGCGGCTTCTCCTAGATCCTTCATGTCGAATTACTATGCTAGCCAGACCTTAACCTCAGATAATTTACCCACATCGTTACCTATGAGTAATATATCATCGACATATAGTACCAGGAACGCAACTTTGCCTTCGTGTATTAACTTGTAAACACAAGTCTCATCTATTGACTGTTCAAAGCCGAAGCTTTTCACAGTTTCATCGAATCTAATATTCCATGACCTAGATGCTTGCTTTAGTCCATAAATGGACTTAAGTAACTCACAAACCTTGGTCTCTTGACCTTTATCAACGAAACCGTCTGGTTGAGCCATGTAAATGCGCTCGTCAAGATTGCCATTCAGGAAGGCTGTCTGGACATCCATTTGCCAGATCTCATAGTCGAGAGCTGCAGTTATGGATAGGAGTATGCGGATGGATTTAAGCATCGCGACTGGCGAGAAGGTTTATTCATAGTCAATCCCTTCTTGTTGGGTATAACCCTTAGCCATAGGTCGTGCTTTGAACGTCTCAACGTTCCCATCCGGACCCATTTTCTTCTTGTATATCCACTTACACCCTACAGGTTTAATCCCTTCAGGAAGGTCTACAAGTTTCCAGACTTTGTTGACATACATCGAGTGCATTTCAATTTTCATGGCGTCAAGCCAAAGGTTTGATTCAGAACAAGCCATTGCTTGGCTATAGGAAACACGATCATCCATGTCAGAGACGGCTACGAGAGAGTCTCCATAGTACTACTTGACAAGATTCTGAAGAGTTAGGTTGTGTTTCAGTTGGGGTAAGAACAGTTCTTACAGATGAGGTAGAAGCTTCCTCACCTAACTTTTCTTCAAGCACAATTTTGCTTCTAGGTTTCGCATCCTTCATAAAGTCCACCTCGAGGAAACGAGCATTCGTGCTAATGAAAGTCTTATCGTCCTCAGGACTATAGAAAATGAAAGCTTTGATTTCCTTTGGATATCCCACAAATAGGCACAATTCTGACCAACTAGCCAACTTGCTAGTCTTTTTCCTTAGCACATGTGCAGGGCAACCCCAAATTCGGATGTCGCCCAGATTTACTTTTCGGCCACTCCATCTTTCATAAGGAGTGCTAGGAACCGTTTTAGACGGAACTTGGTTCAGAATGTAAGCGGCTGTTTCGAGGGCATATCCCCAAAAGGAAAGAGGGAGTGATGAGTAACTCATCATTGATCTAACCATCTCCGCAAGAGTTCGATTCCTTCTCTCTGACACTCTGTTTTGTTGAGGTGTGCCAGGTGCGGTAAGCTGAGAAGCGATACCTTCTTATTTAAGAAAGTCATCAAACTCTCCTGACATATACTCACCACCTCGATCGGATCGAAGGGTTTTGATCTGTTTGCCAGTTTGCTTTTCCAGTAAAGCCCTAAAGACCTTAAATACATTAAAGGTCTCAGATTTGTGTTTGAGCAAATAGACAAAACCGTATCTTGAGTAATCGTCGGTGAATGTGACGAAGTATTCGTATCCACCACGTGCCTGATGACTGAGCGGACCACATACATCAGAAGTATTTGTTGTTCATTGAATGGTTTCAAGAAAATGACTAGTACCTAATGGCTGAGTCAACCTTGGACCGGCCATTGGTTTGGGCCGGCCAATGGCCGAGGCAAGGTTTCGCCGTCCGAGGCCTCGCGCCGGTCGCGTGGGTCGAAGTGACGCCTTTGTCTTCGTCGGTCCGAGACGGGCCGACAAAATTATCCCCCCGAGTTTCTAGTCGAGCGTGGGTCGAGCGGAAACTCAGTACTTGAGCCGACGTGCGGACCCGAAACATACGCTCTAGGGTTTGCGAGCGTGGTGCCACATTTGTGTGACCAGGTTTCCCGTGGACGCTGTCTAGACCAGTTTTGTCCGGCGGACGCAGGCCTTTGAAACCCATTTGTGACTCGCTGCCTATCGGCGCACGAGGTGGGCGGCGAGTCACATTTGTGTGACCGAGTTTCCCGTGGACGTTGGCTAGACCAGTTTCGTCCGGCGGGACGCAGGCCTTTGAAACCCATTTGTGACTCGCTGCCTATTAGCGCACGAGCTGAGCGGCGAGCGCGATGCCACATTTGTGTGACCAAGTTTCCCGTGGACGCTTGCTAGACAAGTTTCGTCCGGCGGACGCAGGCCTTTGAAACCCATTTGTGACTCGCTGCCTATTGGCGAACGAGCTGGGTGGCGAACGCAATGCCACATTTGTGTGACCAAGTTTCCCGTGGACGCTGGCTAGACCAGTTTAGTCCGGCGAACGCAGGCCTTTGAAACCCGTTTGTGACTCACTGCCTATCGGCGCACGAGCTGGGCAGCGAGCGCGATGCCACATTTGTGTGACCAAGTTTCCCGTGGACGCTGGCTAGACCAGTTTCGTCCGGCGGACGCAGGCCTTTGAAACCCATTTGTGACTCATTGCCTATCGGCGCACGAGTTGGGCGGCGAGCGTGATCATACCACCTCATGAGCGTGGCACTGTTGGATGTGCGTGTCATATGATAGGTGGGGTTAGGTGTAGACTTGATCCCCCGGCGAGTGTGGCACCTTAGTGCCCTCGTTGCGTTTTCGGGTTGAGTCTCTTAGGTCGAGTCTTGTGCCCTTGTGAACGCGATGCCATGGCATGCGCGTCACGTTTGGGGACTCAACTGGGCCATTAATTCTCTCACGAGAACGTCGTGGAACGCATTTTGATGCACCGTTAGTGGCGACTTAAACACGTCGTTAGGGATGATTTTTGTGTTGCTTGCACGACAGCACGCAGGTTTGTCATCGAGACGTGTGAGTCTATCGGTTATTGGTGAGTCAAGCAGTTGTGCATGTCTGACATGAGGATTTTCAAGTCGAGACTCGCGGAATAGACCCACCCCGAGGAGCTACGCATGACGTCGATTCGAGGGTCGGTCATGTGTAGAATCGGCACGGGGACTTATCAGTCGACTCGTGGGCTTGGGATTCAGCTTGAGGATCGAACTCAACTCGAGGAGCCATGTAGAGTCGACATGAGGAGTAGTTAGTCGACTCGTACTCAACTCGAGGATTGATTCAACTCGAGGAGTTATGTATTGAGTCGGCATGAGGACCTATCGGTTGACTCGTGGACTCGTACCTCAACTCGAGGATTGATTCAACTCGAGCAGTTATGTGTAGAGTCAACATGGGGAGTGATAAGTCGACCCGTGGACTCGAGACTCGACTCGAGGAGCGACCTCAACTCGAGGAGACGTGTGTAGATTGTTTCTCTTCGGGACCTCCGGCCTAACCATCGGCCCATTGAGACTCTGCTATTACTTTTGTTTTGTTTTTGAGAGTGAATTTCAGTTTCATTGAGTGTTGTTCCGTATTAGCCCCTTGAGTTTCTTACGTACTCGTAGAGGAGACTAGAAATTATAATGCAACAGGATAAAGGTTTCGATGCGAAACGTAATTCGATTATCACGTCAAAATAGTCAAAATTTACATTCCCAGGCCATTGGCCTTATTTGAAATTTGAAATTGTTTTCAAACCGGAAACAAATGACAACAATCAGGCGTAAAGAAAATGGGAGCGGGCTTCTACTGGTAGTGCCGTCTTCTGCAGCTGGACCCTGTCTCTGAGCTTGAAGATGGTGCTCACCATCTTTCCCTTTCCCCGCCCGTCCACCCCCTGGATGTAGCATATCCTTGCCATAAGCTGGTCTCCTAACATTATGGCAATCCCCTTCTCGGCCGGGAATTTCATCATTAGGTGGTAGGTGGACGTTATGGCCTTCAACTGATTGAGAGTCGGGCGGCCGATGATGATGTTGTACGCCGAGGGTTGGTCCACGACCAGGAACGACACGATGTGGGTGACCTCGAGCCCCCCTCGGTGTCCCGAAGGTTACCAGGAGGTCGATGGTTCCCTCCGTCATGACCCTCTCCCCGGAGAAGCCGAAGAGTGGAGTCGAGATCGGGGTCGGTCTCATCCCGGATAGCTTCATCCTGTCTAGTGCCGACTTGAAGATTATATCGGCGGAGCTTTCGTTGTCGATTAGGATTCTCCGGACGAGGTTGTTAGCGACCGGGGCCGAGACGACTATCGCGTCATTGTGTGGGTGGAGGACTCATGCCGCCTCTTGGCCAGTGAAGAACATGGACTCGAATGGGGTTTGAGGAGGAGCCTCGTACGTATGGTTGATGTAGTGCGCTATTTTCCCTTGGGAAACTTCACGCACGTACTTCTTCCTCTGCGAGGCCGAGTCTCCGAACTCCGGGCCGCCCATGATCGAGCTCACGACATGCAGTTGCGAGCTCTCCGGTTCTTCAATTCCTGCTCCGTCCGTGACGGTCACCGTCGCTGGACCCTTCCTTTCTTGCCGCGGGCGCTCTCCGTGTGCCGCGGCCGTCCCGATCGTTCTCAGGACATATTCTTTCAATTTCCCATCTTGAATCAGGGCCTCAATCTGACGCTGGAGTTAGTAACATTCGTACGTCAGATGCCCGTGATCTTGGTGGTATTCACAGAACTTGCTTCGATCCCTCTTTACGGGATCCTTCGTGAGAGGAGTTGGACTTCCTAACTTGTCACGGTGCAGGGCCAGGATCCGTTCTTGCGGGGTATTCAGGGGGAAAATGTCGAGAACTTTCAGAAGCTATCGACATGCGGTGGTCTCGGCCCGGGGAGGGAGCGACCGTTAGGGGCCTGGCCTCCCTTGTTCCTCCTCTTTCGAGGGTCGGGGCGATCTCCATCCTGGTCGTCTCGGCCATCGAGATAGTCCTCGATTTCCATATACGTGTGGGCTCTCGACATTAGCTCCGCCATGTCTCGTGGGACTTTTCCAACAATAGACTTGAGGAAGTCGCTCGTGCGAACCCCCTCGGTGATCGCCGTGATGGCATCCTTATCGTCGAAACCTTCGACCTTGTGAGATTCCTCGGTGAAGCGAGCGAGGTATTGTCTCAACGTCTCGTCTCTCCCTTGCCGGATGGAGAGGAGGTGGGTCTTTGATTTCTTTTGCGCCATGAGAGTGGCGAATCGTGCAAGGAAAGCCTCTCGCAGAGCCCGGAAGGATGAGATGCTCCCCGGTCTCAAACTTCGGAACCATTCGAATCCTGAACCCGTGAGGGTTAGACTGAAGGCTTGGCAAAGGTGTTGGAATCGATCTAGGGTTTAAGAAAAAGTTTAACGCTTCGTTAAGCGGCGGAATTTTAAAAATTTTCTTTTTAAGTAAAACTAGTTTTTACTAACCTAGACAAGAGCATGTACATGTAAATAAAAACTAATATGAGCTATTAAAGTTACTAACCTTTCTTGAAGCTTGAACCTTGTAGAAGCTTTTGGAAAGTTGCAACGCTCGTCTCCCCTCGCAGCACGTCTCTCTTTCTTTCCTCGGCACCTCGAGCAACCACGAAAGTTTCTATCACTAAATCACTCGAAGAGAAGGAATCAGTGAGTGGGCACTTTTAAACACTACGACTTAAGAACGAGTCTCGAAGTCGCAGAGCTAAACACTAGGTCGAGTGAGGACCTAGGTGCCAAGACAAGAAAAATTGAAAATATAAACTAGAGAGAGAGAGAGGAAGGGGCGGCCAAGTCTAGAGAGAGAAGCTCTCAATCTCTAAAACTTTGCATGAATGAAAAGTGTGGAATGAGGCTCCTATTTATAGGAGAGGTCTCACCTTCAATAAGGTAGTTTCCTCTTCTATATAATATCACATATTCATGAGCCAATTTCCCTTTTCCTTCAAAGAGGTGCACGTCCAAGACAAAACAAGTAAGTCCATGGATTTGTTTCCTCTTTTGTTTGCTTCTCTCTTGACCACATTTGGGCGCCCACCATGTTTCCTCTTAGGGGAAATTTGTTTCCTCTTTTTCTTTTGGCAAGTATCTTGATACATTTATGCACAAAATATTCTCTCTTCCTATGGGTATTATGGTCGCCTATCACCTTCTAGAAGGGGCTTCTAGAAGCTTTTCCATTTTGTTCATGACAACATGAAAAAGGCCCATTAAGAATTTTCAATAAAATTCTTATGAAATGAAATTAATCCACAAGGCCCAATTAATCATATTATGGCCGAGTGACATTAAGTCATCAAATGAACTTCTCAAAAAATTTATTGACATTCATTTCATCCTTTGTCTCAAAAGACAAAAATACCCTTTTGACTATTTTCGTTCTTGTTTTGACTTAGCTTCCAGTTTAACTATTCCTATCGATGTGATTCGTGACAGTGACCTCATGGACCCAAATGAACAAAGCTTTAGCTAAACACTTGGACTCAAAAGTTCACAAACCTTTTCCAAGTTTAGCTTAATGCCAGCTGACTCCACTAAAGAGCTGACACTGAAAATCTCTCGGTTCAAATGAATTTGTTTTCTACTCAAGAATTCGACCTAATTATAATGAGCGGATCCACTGAATATTATCTATGCTACCCTTCATGAATGTCATCAGCTAGTCGGGATTTACTAAATTACCATTTTACCCTTCTAGCTGTTATTTCCTCAACTCCTTTGTCGCTTGTGAATAAGTTAGAAACAATGTATTGACGAGGAGCTAACAAGTCACATTGTTTCATCCAAAAGAGTCAGGACTCAATTTGGACACTGGCCAGTTCATTTATTCACACTCCAAGGAACAAAGCATGAGGTGACATACATTGCATTTCAGCAATCTTGTACATGAATTCCATATTTATGAGAACTTCACAAAGTTACTCATGACATACTCACAACTTAGTATTTCACCAATAGGCCCTGTTCGGAATGACATAGTGAGTCCGAACTCTGACTTTCTCAAATGAGAATACTAAGGTGTGAAATGGCATGTCTCATTTCAGGATTAAGGTAAGCATGATGCAATTCATACATAGTGACTTCGAGACATAAGAGGTTAAATGGTTTGTTCTTATATTGTCTCTAGAAGTGCACTGGTCAATTCAGTACCTTCGGAAGATACCTAGAAGATCTATATAGTCCCCAACTCTCAATGCCTCATAACCAGACATCATAGATTCTTCTAACAATCATACTGAGGTCAATAGTCCTTTGACCCTAAGATTGCGAATATATCGTTTTAAGCAAACTACGAAGAGTTTGTTCATGCAAATCTACATTTGTCTCTTCGTAAGTTGTTAAGTTTGTTTATGGACTAAAAGACTAAGGTTTTATCATAAAGCTTCAGACAAGGAAGATTGAATGAACGTTTCAACTTTTTATTAATGAATAAGCAATTACAAGCAAGAGTCTTCGTAAGACTATATGACATCAAATGTACATCAATAGACACTACTACTCTTCTTGTGGGCACCATTGATAACAAACTCCCACTTGACTAAAAGAAGATGTGAGTAGTCCTACATGCCTAATCCCACTCGAAGTCGGTCGAAGACCATGTTCGCTAGGGCATTGGTGAATGGATCTGCCAGAGATCTACTTCACCTCCACGTCTCCACGTTGCGCGATCTCTCGAATCAAATGGTATTTCCTCTAAATATGTTTAGAGCGCTTATGGCTTCTAGGTTCCTTTGAGTTAGCGACAGCCCCACTATTATCACAATAAAGGGTCATGGGCTCGTCGACGTTTGGAACAATTTCCAAATACTTAAGGAATTTTCTAAGCCATACAGCCTCTTTGGATGCTTCACAAGCAGCCACATATTCTGCTTCAATTGTGGAGTCAGCAATGCAAGATTGCTTAATACTTCTCCACACAACAGCTCCACCATTAAGGATGAACACAGATCCCGAAGTGGATTTCCTGGAATCCTTATCCGCTTGAAAATCGGAGTCGGTATATCCCGTCATAGTCAGGTCAGTACCTGAGTATGTAAGCATCAAGTTCCTAGTTCTTCGAAGATACTTAAGAACATGCTTAACAGCAATCCAGTGCTCGGGTCCAGGGTTGGATTGGAAATGGCTAACTACGCCAACGACGAAGCAGATGTCAGGTCTAGTGCAAAGCATGGTATACATAAGGCTTCCTACGGCAGAGGCGTAAGGAATTTTCCTCATGTCTTCAATCTCTTGTGCAGTCTTGGGAGACTGGTCCTTAGAGAGTGAAACTCCATGCCTAAAGGGTGTTTGACCCCTCTTGCAGTCTTGCATCGAGAAGCGATCCATCACCTTATCAATATAAGATGCTTGAGAGAGCGACAGGGTCCGGTTTTTCCTATCTCGAAAGATTTGGATTCCCAGAATGTACGCGGCTTCTCCTAGATCCTTCATATCGAATTGCTTTGCTAGCCAGACCTTAACCTCAGATAACTTACCCACGTCATTACCAATGAGTAGTATATCATCGACATATAGTACCAGAAACACAACTTTGCCTTCGTGTATTAACTTGTAAACACAAGGCTCATCTATCGACTGTTCAAAGCCGAAGCTCTTTACAGTTTCATCGAATCTAATATTCCATGACCTAGATGCTTGCTTTAGTCCATAAATGGATTTAAGCAACTCACAAACCTTGGTCTCTTGACCTTTATCCACGAAACCGTCTGGTTGAGCCATGTAAATGCGCTCGTCAAGATTGCCATTCAGAAAGGCTGTCTTGACATCCATTTGCCAGACTCATAGTCGAGAGCTGCAGCTATGGATAGGAGTATGCGGATGGATTTAAGCATCGCGACTGGCGAGAAGGTTTCTTCATAGTCAATCCCTTCTTGTTGGGTATAACCCTTTGCCACAAGTCGTGCTTTGAACGTCTCAACGTTCCCATCAGGACCCCTTTTCTTCTTGTATATCCACTTACACCCTACGGGTTTAATCCCTTCAGTAAGGTCTACGGGTTTAATCCTCATGTCAGACTTTGAGTAGCCCTCCCACTACGTCTAAGTACTACTTGACGAGATTCTGATGAGTTAGGTTGTGTTTCAGTTGGGGTAAGAACAGTTCTTACAGATGAGGTAGAAGCTTCCTCACCCAACTTTTCTTCAAGCACAATTTTGCTTCTAGGTTTCGCATCCTTCATAAAGTCCTCCTCAAGGAAACGAGCATTCGTGCCAACGAAAGTCTTATCGTCCTCGGGACTATAGAAAGTAAAACCTTTGGTTTCCTTCGGATATCCTACAAACAGGCACAATTCTGACCTACTAGCCAACTTGCTAGTCTTTTGCCTCAGCACGTGTGCAGGGCAACCCCAAATTCGGATGCGGCCAAGATTCACTTTACGGCCAGTCCATCGTTCATAAGGAGTACCAGGAACCGTCTTGGACGGAACTTGGTTCAGAATGTAGGCGGCTGTTTCGAGGGCATATCCCCAAAAGGAAAGCGGGAGTGATGAGTAACTCATCATTGATCTAACCATCTCCATAAGAGTTCGGTTTCTTCTCTCTGACACTCCGTTTTGTTGAGGTGTGCCAGGTGCGGTAAGCTGAGAAGCGATACCTTCTTCTTTAAGAAAGTCATCGAACTCTCCAGACATATACTCACCACCTCGATCAGATCGAAGGGTTTTGATCACTTTGCCAGTTTGCTTTTCCACTAAAGCCCTAAAGACCTTAAATACGTTAAAGGTCTCGGATTTGTGTTTAAGCAAATAGACAAACCCATATCTTGAGTAATCATCAGTGAAGGTAACGAAGTATTCGTATCCTCCACGTGCCTGTTGGTTGAGCGGACCACATACATCAGAATGTATTAGTTCCAGCAACTCAGTGGCTCTTCGACCCTTATCGGAGAAAGGGTGCTTAGTCATTTTTCCTTCTATACAGGATTCACAAGTAGGCAGTGAGCCTATTGCAGAGGCTTGGAGTGGACCATCCCTCACAAGTCTCTTAATCCTATCTAGACTGATATGACCAAGTCTTAAGTGCCAGAGGTATGTTGATTTTGTTAGATTGGAGGATTCAGAAAGTTTGATCCTCTTTGGCTCCCTAATTAGATCGTTATCTATTTCGGTGTCTAAAAGAGAAGGTTGAGTGGGATAGATGTAGAAAAGAGCATTCTTCATACATGCATCAGTGACAAAAGAATTATCAGGAAACGAAATACGAATTCCATTCTTAATGAACTTTAAACAATAATCTTGCTCACGAAGACGAGCAACGGATATTAAGTTCTTCCCAAAGGTAGGAACAAAATAAACATTATTCAAGTTTAAAGTGCGGTCTTCAAAAGACAGCGTCACGGATCCCACAGCCTTTGCGGACACCAGGCTCCCATCACCCCATTTGAAACAGAACTCGCCTTCCTCTAAGCTTTTGGTTTTCTTGAAACCATTCAAGGAACAACAAATATGGTTAGTAGCAGCGGAGTCAAGAATCCACGTTGATACATTATCAGCTACTAAGCATGCTTCGGTAACTAGTACAATACTATGTTCCTTTGCTTTGAGATAGGCAGGACAGTTCCTTTTATCGGCTTTGTGAGGTCTCTTTTTAGTTCCAGAGGCGGAGGCTTTTTGCTCAGTAGCATGTGCCTCTCCTTGATTCCTCTTTCTCTTAGTGAGACCTACAGCAGTGTGAAGTTCCATTATAAGCATGGTAACAGTGTACTCTAGCTTGTTCATGGAGTAGTTCATCTTGGAGGTATCAAGAGATGCGGGGAGAGTTTCTAAGATCATATCTATGATATTCTTCCCATCAATCTCAGATCCTAGGATTTCCATTTTATTTAGAAAACTAATGATCAGCATCATATGGTCCCTAACAGGAGTCCTAGCCTTCATGCGACAGTTCATAAACTGTCGGACTGCTTGTTGCCTTGTCTGACGCCTCTGCCCTCCAAACATCTCAAGGAGATTGTAGAGCATGTCAGCGGCAGTCTCGAAGTCACGATGTTGCTCTTTCAGCATATTGTTCATAGATGCCAAGATATAGCACCTCACAATCTCATCGGATCGAAGCCAGGCCGCTAAGGCGTCATTGTCCTCTTGAGTTGAATCATCATTCGTCAGAGGAGGACACGGGGTGGTGAGTACCCATTTGTGCTTGTTAACGGTAGGTATTATGTCGAGGTTACGTTTCGAATCAACGTAGTTTTCGTTTTCGAGTTTATTCGAGGAAAGAAAGATTGAGAGATGTTTGAGAGACACATTGCCTATATAAGTTGAAACAAGTTTATGATTAGTCTTTGGTTTAGGATTTAAGTTTCATTAAGACTTTTATAAAATCCAAAGGTGTTATAAACCAAACGATAATTTACTCCCTCAAGAGAAGGCCGCAAAAAATCTCCTTTTATAAGTAAATGACACATCATTAATGCTTAGCCAAGATGTCAATACATCAGCTTTGACTAGTCACCTTGTAACTTGGTTTGATCACTCACATCCTTTCGCAGGGCCTCAAGGGAGGATACTAGGGATTGAGCCTAAGCGTGCAACCAACCACTTAGTCCAAAAGATTAGCTTTGAAAAACAATCCCCCAAGGGGAGGCCTTGCCATCATTGCATCACTCTCGGACGTAGCTCATTGAGCAATGATCGAAGCAATAACGCCTTGGAGTACTCACATTTAAGTGAGGGTCGCAAGAGCGGCTCTTAGTCCCACGTTATTGCATCTTTCACTAGTGTTGGGGATCGCGGGTTACAAACAACGAATATAACCCTCCCACTTAGTTTTTGGAGTTGGTTCATCGACTCTTATAAGTTCGGAAACAAATTTCCTAGTTAGAGAGCGACAGAGCGGACAACTAGAAGAGAATCCTAGATCGACATGTTCAGAGCAGTATTAGTGCATAAAGGCACAAGGTACATACTCGATCTTTTCCTATTTTCTATTTCGGGAAAGTGCGTGAGGGAAGCGTGAACTTCAACTCACTCGAACACTTGAAAGTTTGAGATTACACATCCTTTTATTTTTCGGCTTGTCTACAAGGAGACCTCCCACTCAAATTTTCAAGAGCATATAGATTTTGAACATATGTGATATAGATATAGTTTTGAAAACGTTTTGAAAATTTATTTGATTTGGACGACAAAATATTTTCAAGTTTGAAAGTGAAAACGGTTTTTCAAAATTCAAACTAGTTTTGTAAAAATTCAATTTCAATTAATCTTTCAAAAATCAAAACTTTTAATCTTTACACATCATGTTTATAATCATATGAAAAACATTTTTGCTCAAGAAAATTTTCTCATTAGAGTTCTATAACTCATGGTAGTGGGGTTTGAAAATCCGGATTTCTAAAAAACTGGAGTTTCAGACAGCCGCGCACCTCAGAGTAAAATCGCCATATCTGGCGGCTCCGATGTCCTTTTGAGGCGAAACCGGTGGAATTGGACAGAGGACAGACAGAGCTTTAATTTGATTCAAGAATCATTAAATTTCGATTTTTGAGCAGAGAGTTATGCCACTTTTAATGCGGGTTTACTCCAGCTCGAAGAAAAAGAAATAAATTAAAGCTTGGTCCTTTTTAAGTGCGAAAAAGAATCAAGTGTAACGGAACGTTTTAAGATGTTGTTTAAAGCTTTTATTTGTGTTTTATTAGCAGGGTAACAACATAGAATAAAAGAAATAATCAACATGCATAAAACGATTCAAGTAAATAAACGAAACTAGCAAGAAAATAAAACTAGTCACAAAATTTACTCGAAAATTCTCAAACCTTTAAAACACGTTTTTCAATATAAAAAATTAAAAACTTTTAGAACTGATTCTAATGTGTTTTAACATCATCCCAAACTCATAGAAAATCAACATGGTTTTTAATTTAAAGGCATGAGCAATAAATTAAAAAAAATCTAAGATTACAATTCTAACTTGTCACAAAATTAGTAAACTTTCGAAAACGATTTTCAAGCTCATAATTTAAAAACATGCACATGCATTCCTTTGACCATAGCTCTGATACCATTTGTTGGAATCGATCTAGGGTTTAAGAAAAAGTTTAACGCTTCGTTAAGCGGCGGAATTTTAAAAATTTTCTTTTTAAGTAAAACTAGTTTTTACTAACCTAGACAAGAGCATGTACATGTAAATAAAAACTAATATGAGCTATTAAAGTTACTAACCTTTCTTGAAGCTTGAACCTTGTAGAAGCTTTTGGAAAGTTGCAACGCTCGTCTCCCCTCGCAGCACGTCTCTCTTTCTTTCCTCGGCACCTCGAGCAACCACGAAAGTTTCTATCACTAAATCACTCGAAAAGAAGGAATCAGTGAGTGGGCACTTTTAAACACTACGACTTAAGAACGAGTCTCGAAGTCGCAGAGCTAAACACTAGGTCGAGTGAGGACCTAGGTGCCAAGACAAGAAAAATCGAAAATATAAACTAGAGAGAGAGAGAGGAAGGGGCGGCCAAGTCTAGAGAGAGAAGCTCTCAATCTCTAAAACTTTGCATGAATGAAAAGTGTGGAATGAGGCTCCTATTTATAGGAGAGGTCTCACCTTCAATAAGGTAGTTTCCTCTTCTATAGAATATCACATATTCATGAGCCAATTTCCCTTTTCCTTCAAAGAGGTGCACGTCCAAGACAAAACAAGTAAGTCCTTGGATTTGTTTCCTCTTTTGTTTGCTTCTCTCTTGACCACATTTGGGCGCCCACCATGTTTCCTCTTAGGGGAAATTTGTTTCCTCTTTTTCTTTTGGCAAGTATCTTGATACATTTATGCACAAAATATTCTCTCTTCCTATGGGTATTATGGGCGCCTATCGCCTTCTAGAAGGGGCTTCTAGAAGCTTTTCCATTTTGTTCATGACAACATGAAAAAGGCCCAATAAGAATTTTCAATAAAATTCTTATGAAATGAAATTAATCCACAAGGCCCAATTATTCATATTATGGCCGAGTGACATTAAGTCATCAAATGAACTTGTCAAAAAATTTATTGACATTCATTTCATCCTTTGTCTCAAAAGACAAAAATACCCTTTTGACTATTTTCGTTCTTGTTTTGACTTAGCTTCCAGTTTAACTATTCCTATCGATGTGATTCGTGACAGTGACCTCATGGACCCAAATGAACAAAGCTTTAGCTAAACACTTGGACTCAAAAGTTCACAAACCTTTTCCAAGTTTAGCTTAATGCCAGCTGACTCCACTAAAGAGCTGACACTGAAAATCTCTCGGTTCAAATGAATTTATTTTCTACTCAAGAATTCGACCTAATTATAATGAGCGGATCCACTGAATATTATCTATGCTACCCTTCATGAATGTCATCAGCTAGTCGGGATTTACTAAATTACCATTTTACCCTTCTAGCTGTTATTTCCTCAACTCCTTTGTCGCTTGTGAATAAGTTAGAAACAATGTATTGACGAGGAGCTAACAAGTCACATTGTTTCATCCAAAAGAGTCAGGACTCAATTTGGACACTGGCCAGTTCATTTATTCACACTCCAAGGAACAAAGCATGAGGTGACATACATTGCATTTCAGCAATCTTGTACATGAATTCCATATCTATGAGAACTTCACAAAGTTACTCATGACATACTCACAACTTAGTATTTCACCAATAGGCCCTGTTCGGAATGACATAGTGAGTCCGAACTCTGACTTTCTCAAATGAGAATACTAAGGTGTGAAATGGCATGTCTCATTTCAGGATTAAGGTAAGCATGATGCAATTCATACATAGTGACTTCGAGACATAAGAGGTTAAATGGTTTGTTCTTATATTGTCTCTAGAAGTGCACTGGTTAATTCAGTACCTTCGGAAGATACCTAGAAGAACTATAGAGTCCCCAACTCTCAATGCCTCATAACCAGACATCATAGATTCTTCTAACAATCATACTGAGGTCAATAGTCCTTTGACCCTAAGATTGCGAATATATCGTTTTAAGCAAACTACGAAGAGTTTGTTCATGCAAATCTACATCTGTCTCTTCGTAAGTTGTTAAGTTTGTTTATGGACTAAAAGACTAAGGTTTTATCATAAAGCTTCAGACAAGGAAGATTGAATGAACGTTTCAACTTTTTATTAATGAATAAGCAATTACAAGCAAGAGTCTTCGTAAGACTATATGACATCAAATGTACATCAATAGACACTACTACTCTTCTTGTGGGCACCATTGACAACAAAAGGGTCGCATGCGACTGTCCTTGCATCGTCATCCACGTCTCGTAGTGTTGAATGTGGAAGTTCGGGTCTGTCTGCCCATCGTAGGGGGGAATGGACGGTAGCTTGAAGTTCCGCACGAAAGGCTCCGCGAGGATTTGAGCGGCGAAGGGAGAGTATGACTCCTCAATCCCTCCGTACGGTCTTTGCCTCCCCGATTCCCTCATCACGATGATTTGGTTTTGGAGGCTTTGAATCATCGTGACCATGTCAAGCCCGTTAGTTGGGCTGACCGCCGGGACTGCGTGAGTCGCCTGTTGGCGCTCGTTGGACGCTTGGTCCCCGGCGTTGGCCTGAGGTCGGCCGAGAGTAACGGCGGGGAGAGCGTCCCTCTGAGAAGTGAGCCTTTGGTGGAGATCCTCCCCTGGGGAGTTTCTTTGCTCCGTCAGGCGTTCTCTAAGGTCCACGCTCGGCGCTTGGCAGGGCGAGGCCGCTCTTTGCCGGATTGTCCGGTGGGTGCTTCGGCTATCGGCCCCATCGTCTCCCAAGGTCGCTCTCTCCCCGGCGAGGGGCCGTGTCCGGCCGCCTCTTGAAACCGAGGGGGCGAGTCCTCGGGAGTGTGACCGCGCTTGTTGCCGCACCGGGTGCAATGGTCCGGCCAAGCCACCGTTCGTCCTCTCAGACCGCGACGGGGTAAGTCTTGGCATCGCCTCGTCGTTTCTTGACTCTCCCACGTAGTCGGGGTCAGAGTCGTCCCGGGTGGATCTATCCTCGACGTCATAGCTGAGGAGATTGGCGATGAGCGAGCCGTCGACGCCGGGATGGTCTAGAAGCTCTGCGAGCCGCCGAGCCGTGTCCTCTCGGAGCGCGGCCTTGGGGTCGTTCACCGGGTCTTGGGGCTGGCTCTCGTTATCACGAGGTTGCCCTTTAAGACGGTGCGCGAGGTTTCAGAGACCGTATCTCGAGCTCGTTACTCGAGTACCAAAGCAGGTAGTGGGAATGTGACTCATCTCTCGAGAGTTTTGTCGTCAAAGGTAGAAGAAGAGTGGTAGAGGGAATGTGTCGCCAAGGTCGGGAGATCCCCTCCTTCTAGCCCCAAAATGTTGTCGCTCATTTTCGGACAACTATTTAGGAGCCCAAAGTGGTTAGACCCAAGGCAAGACCAAGTGGTCTCACTCCGGCTCGAGCGTGTCGGACTTGGTATCCCAAGTCGTCCCTTAGCTATAGATGAAACTCACTTCGTCTCGATACCTGAAAAGCAGTAGAGGATAAGTGAACTACAAAGGGGAAACAGAGGGGTTGCCTCTGTTTACCTCTCTGACGGTCAAGATTAGTAGGGTTGAGGTAGAATGTAGAGGGTTTAGGTGTTGAGAGGCCGAGACTTGAGAGAAACGAGCGAGGTACGAGTTCGACAGCGTTTCAGTACTCAAATTCAGATTACCTGAACAAGGGGAGGGACCTCGGTATTTGTAGGCGACCAAGGGGAGTTTTGGGCAACCCCTTGGCCGAGGATAGCCTTGGCTCGGCCATTGGCCAATGCTGGCCCTAGGGCCGGCCAATGGCCGGAGCTATTTGGACCGGCCATTGGCCGAGGCTGGCCCTAGGGCCGGCCAATGGCCGGGGATAGCTTGACTCGGCCATTGGCCGAGGCTGGCCCTAGGGCCGGCCAATGGACGAGGATAGCTTGGCTCGGCCATTGGCCGAGGCTGGCCCTTTGGCCGGCTAATGGCCGGAGCTATTTGGGCCGGCCATTGGCCGAGGCTGGCCCTAGGGCCGGCCAATGGCCAGGGATAGCTTGGCTCGGCCATTGGCCGAGGCTGGCCGTTGGGCCGGCCAATGGCCGAAGCTATTTGGGCCGGCCATTGGCCGAGACTGGCCCTTGGGCCGCCCAATGGCCGGAGCTATTTGGGCCGGCCAATGGCCGGGGTTAGCTTGGATCAGCCATTGGCCGAGGCTGGCCCTTGGGCCGGCCAATGGCCGAAGCTATTTGGGCCAGCCATTGGCCGAGGCTGGCTCTAGGGCCGGCCAATGGCCGGGGATAGCTTGGCTCCGCCATTGGCCAAGGCTGGCCCTTGGGCCGGCCAATGGCCGAAGCTATTTTGGACGGCCATTGGCCGAGGCTGGCCCTAGGGCCGGCAAATGGCCGGGGATAGCTCGGCTCGGCCATTGGCCGAGGCTAGCCCTTGGGCCGGCCAACGGCCGAAGATATTTGGGCCGGCCATTGGCCGAGGCTGGCCCTTGGGCCGGCCAATGTCCGAAGTTATTTGGACCGGCCATTGGCCGAGGCTGGCCCTAGGGCCGGCCAATGGCCGGGGATAGCCTGGCTCGGCCATTGGGCCGGCCAATGGCCGAAGCTATTTGGGCCGGCCATTGGGCCGGACAATGGCCGAAGCTATTTCGGCCGGCCATTGGCCGGGGATAGCTTGGCTCGGCCATTAGCCGAGGCTGGCCCTTGGGCCGGCCAATGGCCGAAGCTATTTGGGCCGGCCATTGGCCTCGGCTAATGGCCGGCCAATGGCTTGGGATAGCTTGGCTCGGCCATTGGGCCGGCCAATGGCCGAGGCTGGCCCTAGGGCCGTCCAATGGCCAGAGCTATTTGGGACGGCCATTGGCCGAGGCTAGCCCTTGGGCCGTCCAATGGCCGGAGCTATTTGGGCCGGCCTTTGGCCAAGGCTGGCCCAAAGGCCGGCCAATGGCCGGGGTTAGCTAGGCTCGGCCATTGGCCGAGGCTCGCCCTTCGGCCGGCCAATGGCCGAAGCTATTTGGGCCGGCCATTGGCCGAGGAGTGCTCTAGGGCCGGCCGATGGCCGGGGATAGCTCGGCTCGGCCATTGGCCGAGGCTGGCCCTTGGGCCGGCCAATGGCCGAAGCAATTTGGGACGGCTATTGGCCAAGGCTGGCCCTAGGGCCGGCTAATGACCGGGGATAGCTCGGCTCGGCAATTGGCCGAGGCTGGCCCTTGGGCCGGCCAATGGCCGAATCTATTTTGGACGGCCATTGGCCGAGGCTGGCCCTAGGGCCGGCCAATGGCCGGGGATAGCTAGGCTCGGCCATTGGCCGAGGCTAGCCATTGGGCCGGCCAATGGCCGAAGATATTTGGGCCGACCATTGGCCGAGGCTGGCCCTTGGGCCGGCCAATGTCCGAAGTTATTTGGGCCGGCCATTGGCCGAGCCTGGCCCTAGGGCCGGCCAATGGCCGGGGATAGCCTGGCTTGGCCATTGGGCCGGCTAATGGCCGAAGCTATTTGGGCCGGCAATTGGCCGGGGATAGCTTGGCTCGGCCATTAGCCGAGGCTGGCCCTTGGGCCGGCCAATGGCCGAAGCTATTTGGGCCGGCCATTGGCCTCGGCTAATGGCCGGCCAATGGCTTGGGATAGCTTGGCTCGGCCATTGGGCCGGCCAATGGCCGAGGCTAGCCCTAGGGCCGTCCAATGGCCGGAGTTATTTGGGACGGCCATTGGCCGAGGCTAGCCCTTGGGCCGTCCAATGGCCGGAGCTATTTGGGCCGGCCATTGGCCGAGGCTGGCCCAAAGGCCGGCCAATGGCCGGGGTTAGCTAGGCTCGGCCATTGGCCGAGGCTCGCGCTTGGGCCGGCCAATGGCCGAAGCTATTTGGGCCGGCCATTGGCCGAGGAGTGCTCTAGGGCCGGCCGATGGCCGGGGATAGCTCAGCTCGGCCATTGGCCGAGGCTGGCCCTTGGGCCGGCCAATGGCCGAAGCAATTTGGGACGGCCATTGGCCAAGGCTGGCCCTAAGGCCGGCTAATGACCGGGGATAGCTCGGCTCGGCCATTGGCCGAGGCTGGCCCTTGGGCCGGCCAATGGCCGAATCTATTTGGGCCGGCCATTGGCCGAGGCTTGCCCTAGGGCCGGCCAATGGCCGAGGATAGCCCTTGGGCCGTCCAATGGTCGGAGCTATTTGGGCCGGCCATTGGCCGAGGCTGGCCCAAAGGCCGGCCAATGGCCGGGGTTAGCTAGGCTCGGCCATTGGCCGAGGCTCGCCCTTGGGCCGGCCAATGGCCGAAGCTATTTGGGCCGACCATTGGCCGAGGAGTGCTCTAGGGCCGGCCGATGGCCGGGGATAGCTGGGCTCGGCCATTGGCCGAGGCTGGCCCTTGGGCCGGCCAATGGCCGAAGCAATTTGGGACGGCCATTGGCCAAGGCTGGCCCTAGGGCCGGCTAATGACTGGGGATAGCTCGGCTCGGCCATTGGCCGAGGCTGGCCCTTGGGCCGGCCAATGGCAGAAGCTATTTCGGCCGGCCATTGGCCGAGTCTGGCCCTAGGGCCGGCCAATGTCCGGGGATAGCTCGGCTCGGCCATTGGCCGAGGCGTGCCCTTGGGTCGGCTAATGGCCGAAGCTATTTGGGCCGGCCATTGGCCGAGGCTGGCCCTAGGGCCGGCCAATGGCCGGGGATAGCTTAGCTCGGCCATTGGCCGATGCTGGCCCTTGGGCCGGCCGATGGCCGAAGCTATTTTGGCCGGCCATTGGCCGAGGCTAGCCCTAGGGCCGGCCAATGGCCGGGGATAGCTTAGCTCGGCCATTGGCCGAGGCTGGCCCTTGGGCCGGCCAATGGCCGAAGCAATTTGGGACGGCCATTGGCCGAGGCTTGCCCTAGGGCCGGCCAATGGCCGGGGATAGCTTAGCTAGGCCATTGGCTGAGGTTGGTCCTTGGGCCAGCCAATGGCCGAAGCTATTTGAGCCGGCCATTTGCCGAGGCTGGCCCTTGGGCCGGCCAATGGACGAAGCAATTTGGGCCGGCCATTAGCCGAGGCTGGCCCTAGGAACGGCCAATGGCCGGGGTTAGCTTGGCTCGGCCATTGGCCGAAGCTATTTGGGCCGGCCATTGGCCGATGCTGGCTCTAGGGCCGGCCAATGGCCTGGGATAGCTTGGCTCGGCCATTGGCTGAGGTTGGTCCTTGGGCCGGCCAATAGCCGAAGCTATTTGGGACTGCCATGGGCCGAGGCTGGCCGTAGGGCCGGCCAATGGCCGGGGATAGCTCGGCTCGGCCATTGGCCGAGGGTAGCCCTTGGGCAGGCCAAAGGCCGAAGCTATTTGGGCCGGCCATTGCCCGAGGCTGGCCGTAGGGCCGGCCAATGGCCGGGTATAGCTTGGCTCGGCCATTGGGCGAGGTTGGCCCTTGGGCCAGCCAATGGCCGAAGCTATTTGAGCCGGCCATTTGCCGAGGCTGGCCCTTGGGCCGGCCAATGGACGAAGCAATTTGGGCCGGCCATTGGCCGACGCTGGCCCTAGGGCCGGCCAATGTCCGGGGATAGCTTAGCTCGGCCATTGGCCGAGGCTGGCACTAGGGCCGGTCAATGGCCGGGGATAGCTTATCTCGGCCATTGGCCGAGGCTGGCCCTTGATCCGGCCAATGGCCGAAGCTATTTGGGCCGGCCATTGGCCGACGCTGGCCCTAGGGCCGGCCAATGGCCGGGGATAGCTTAGCTCGGCCATTTGCCGAGGCTGGCCCTTGGGCCGGCCAATGGACGAAGCAATTTGGGACGGCCATTGGCCGAGGCTGGCCCTAGGGCCGGTCAATGGTCGGGGATAGCTTATCTCGGCCATTGGCCGAGGCTGGCCCTTGATCCGATCAATGGCCGAAGCTATTTGTGCCGGCCATTGGCCGAGGCTGGCCCTTGGGCTGTCCAATGGCCGGGGATAGCTTAGCTCGGCCATTGGCCGAGGCTGGCCCTTGGGCCGGCCAATGGACGAAGCAATTTGGGACGACCATTGGCCGAGGCTGGTCCTAGGGCCGGCCAATGGTCGGGGATAGCTTATCTCGGCCATTGGCCGAGGCTGGCCCTTGATCCGACCAATGGCCAAAGCTATTTGGGCCGGCCATTGGCCGAGTCTGGCCCTAGGGCCGGCCAATGGCCGAAACTATTTAGGCCAGCCATTGGCCGAGGCTGGCCCTAGGGCCGGCCAATGGCCGGGGATAGCTTAGCTCGGCCATTGGCCGAGGCTGGCCCTTGGGCCGACCAATGGCCGAAGCTATTTGCGCCGGCCATTGGCCGAGGCTGGCCCTAGGGCCGGCCAATGGCCGGGGATAGCTTAGCTCGGCCATTGGCCGAGGCTGGCCCTTGGGCCGGCCAATGGCCGAAGCAATTTGGGACGGCCATTGGCCGAGGCTGGCCCTAGGGCCGGCCAATGGCCAGGGATAGCTTATCTCGGCCATTGGCCGAGGCTGGCCCTTGATCAGGCCAATGGCTGAAGCTATTTGCGCCGGCCATTGGCCGAGGCTGGCCCTCGGGCCGTAAAATGGCCGGAGCTATTTGGGCCGGCCATTGGCCGAGGTTGGCCCTAGGGCCGGCCAATGGCCGGGGATAGCTTGGCTCGGCCATTGGGCCGGCCAATGGCCGAGGCTGGCCCTAGGGCCGGCCAACGGCCGGGGATAGCTTGGCTCGGCCATTAGCCGAGGCTGGCCCTTGGGCCGGCCAACGGCCGAAGCTATTTGGGCCGGCCATTGGCCGAGGCAAGCCCTAGGGCCGGCCAATGGCCGGGAATAGCTTGGCTCGGCCATTGGACGAGGGTGGCCCTTGGGCCGGCCAATGGCCGAAGCTATTAGGGCCGGCCATTGGCCGCGGCTGGCCCTTGGGCCGGTCAATGGCCTAAGCTATTTGGGTCGGCCATTGGCCGAGGCTGGCCCTAGGGCCGGCCGATGGCCGGGGTTAGCTTGGCTCGGCCATTGGCTGAGGCTGGCCCTTGGCCCGGCCAATGGACGAAGCTATTCGGGCCGGCCATTGGCAGAGGCTGGCTCTAGGGCCGGCCAATGGCCGGGGATAGCTTGGATCGGCCATTGGCCGAGGCTGGTCATTGGGCCGGCCAATTGCCGAAGCTATTTGGGACGGTCATTGGCCGAGGCTGGCCCTAGGGCCGGCCAATGGCCGAAGCTATTTGGGCCGGCCATTGGCCGAGGCTGGCCGTAGGGCCGGCCACTGGCCGGGGATAGCTTAGCTCGGCCATTGGCCGAGGCTGGCCCTTGGGCCGGCCAATGGACGAAGCAATTTGTGACGGCCATTGGCCGAGGCTGGCCCTAGGGCCGGCCAATGGCCAGTGATAGCTTATCTCGGCCATTGGCCGAGGCTGGCCCTTGATCAGGCCAATGGCTGAAGCTATTTGGGCCGGCCATTGGCCGAGGCTGGCCTTCGGGCCGTCCAATGGCCGGAGCTATTTGGGCCGGCCAATGGCCGGGGATAGGTTGGCTCGGCCATTGGGCCGGCCAATGGCCGGGGATAGGTTGGCTCGGCCATTGGGCCGGCCAATGGCCGAGGCTGGCCCTAGGGCCGGCCAACGGCCGGGGATAGCTTGGCTCGGCCATTAGCCGAGGCTGGCCCGTGGGCCGGCCAACGGCCGAAGCTATTTGGGCCGGCCATTGGCCGAGGCAAGCCCTAGGGCCGGCCAATGGCCGGGAATAGCTTGGCTCGGCCATTGGCCGAGGGTGGCCCTTGGGCCGGCCAATGGCCGAAGCTATTAGGGCCGGCCATTGGCCGAGGCTGGCCCTTGGGCCGGCCAATGGCCGAAGCTATTTGGCCGGCCATTGGCCGAGGCTGGTCCTAGGGCCGGCCAATGGCCGGGGTTAGCTTGGCTCGGCCATTGGCCGAGGCTGGCCCTTGGGCCGGCCAATGGCCGAAGCTATTTGGGCCGGCCATTGACAGAGGCTGGCTCTAGGGCCGGCCAATGGCCGGGGATAGCTTGGATCGGCCATTGGCCGAGGCTGGTCATTGGCCGGCCAATTGCCGAAGCTATTTGGGATGGTCATTGGCCGAGGCTGGCCCTAGGGCCGGCCAATGGCCGGGGATAGCTCGGCTCGGCCATTGGCCGAGGCTGGCCCTTGGGCCGGCCAATGGCGGAAGCTATTTGGGCCGGCCAATGGCCGGGGATAGCTTAGCTCGGCCATTGGCAGAGGCTGGCCCTTGGGCCGGCCAATGGACGAAGCAATTTGGGACGGCCATTGGCCGAGGCTGGCCCTAGGGCCGGCCAATGGCCGGGGATAGCTTATCTCGGCCATTGGCCGAGGTGGGCCCTTGATCCGGCCAATGGCCGAAGCTGTTTGGGCCGTCCAATGGTCGGAGCTATTTGGGCCGGCCATTGGCCGAGGCTGGCCCTAGGGCCGGCCAATGGCCGGGGATAGCTTGGCTAGGCCATTGGCCGATGCTGGCCCTTGGGCCGGCCAATGGCCGAAGCTATTTGGGTCGGCCATTGGCCGAGTCTAGCCCTAGGGCCGGCCAATGGCCGGGGATAGCTCGGCTCGGCCATTGGCCGAGGCGTGCCCTTGGGTCGGCTAATGGCCGAAGATATTTGGGCCGGCCAATGGCCGAAACTATTAGGGCCGGCCATTGGCCGAGGCTGGCCCTAGGGCCGGCCAATGGCCGGGGATAGCTTAGCTCGGCCATTGGCCGAGGCTGGCCCTTGGGCCGACCAATGGCCGAAGCTATTTGGGCCGGCCATTGGCCAAGGCTGGCCCTAGGGCCGGCCAATGGCCGGGGATAGCTTAGCTCGGCCATTGGCCGATGCTGGCCCTTGGGCCGGCCGATGGCTGAAGCTATTTTGGCCGGCCATTGGCCGAGGCTGGCCCTAGGGCCGGCCAATGGCCGGGGATAGCTTAGCTCGGCCATTGGCCGAGGCTGGCCCTTGGGCCGGCCAATGGCCGAAGCAATTTGGGACGGCCATTGGCCGAGGCTTGCCCTAGGGCCGGCCAATGGCCGGGGATAGCTTAGCTCGGCCATTGGCCGAGGGTGGCCCTTGGGCCGTCCAATGGCCGGAGCTATTTGGGCCGGCCATTAGCCGAGGCTGGCCCTAGGAACGGCCAATGGCCGGGGTTAGCTTGGCTCGGCCATTGGCCGAAGCTATTTGGGCCGGCCATTGGCCGATGCTGGCTCTAGGGCCGGCCAATGGCCTGGGATAGCTTGGCTCGGCCATTGGCTGAGGTTGGTCCTTGGGCTGGCCAATAGCCGAAGCTATTTGGGACTGCCATGGGCCGAGGCTGGCCGTAGGGCCGGCCAATGGCCGGGGATAGCTCGGCTCGGCCATTGGCCGAGGGTAGCCCTTGGGCAGTCCAAAGGCCGAAGCTATTTGGGCCGGCCATTGGCCGAGGCTGGCCGTAGGGCCGGCCAATGGCCGTGTATAGCTTGGCTCGGCCATTGGGCGAGGTTGGCCCTTGGGCCAGCCAATGGCCGAAGCTATTTGAGCCGGCCATTGGCCGAGGCTGGCCCTAGGGCCGGCCAATGGCCGTGGATAGCTCGGCTCGGCCATTGGCCGAGGCTGGCCCTTGGGCCGGCCAATGGCCGAAGTTATTTGGGCCGGCCATTGGCCGAGTATGGCCCTAGGGCCGGCCTGTTGTCAATGGTGCCCACAAGAAGAGTTGTAGTCTTTATTTTGTACATTTGATGTAATAAAGTCTCATGAAGACTCTTGCTTGTAATTGCCTATCTATTCATTAATAAAGTTGAAACGTTCATTCATTCTTTCTTTGTTTGAAGCTTTATGATAAAACCTTAGTCTTTTAGTCCATAAACAAACTTAACAACTTACGAAGAGGTAAAATGTAGATTTGCATGAACAAACTCTTCGTAGTTTGCTTAAAACGATATATTCGCAATCTTAGGGTCAAAGGACTATTGACCTCAGTATGATTGTTAGAAGAATCTATGATGTCTGGTTATGAGGCATTGAGAGTTGGGGACTCTATAGTTCTTCTAGGTATCTTCCGAAGGTACTGAATTGACCAGTGCACTTCTAGTGACAATATAAGAACAAACCATTTAACCTCTTATGTCTCGAAGTCACTATGTATGAATTGCATCATGCTTACCTTAATCCTGAAATGAGACATGCCATTTCACACCTTAGTATTCTCATTTGAGAAAGTCAAAGTTCGGACTCACTATGTGATTCCGAACAAGGCCTATTGGTGAAGTACTAAGTTCTGAGTCTGTCATGAGTAACTTTGTGAAGTTCTCATAGATATGGAATTCATGTACAAGATTGCTGAAATGCAATGTATGTCACCTCATGCTTTGTTCCTTGGAGTGTGAATAAATGAACTGGCCAGTGTCCAAATTGAGTCCTGACTCTTTTGGATGAAACAATGTGACTTGTTAGCTCCTCGTCAATACATTGTTTCTAACTTATTCACAAGCGACAAAGGAGTTGAGGAAATAACAGCTAGAAGGGTAAAATGGTAATTTAGTAAATCCCGACTAGCTGATGACATTCATGAAGGGTAAACATAGATAATATTCAGTGGATCCGCTCATCATAATTAGGTCGAATTCTTGAGTAGAAAATAAATTCATTTGAACCGAGAGATTTTCAGTGTCAGCTCTTTAGTGGAGTCAGTTGACATTAAGCTAAACTTGGAAAAGGTTTGTGAACTTTTGAGTCCAAGTGTTTAGCTCAAGCTTTGTTCATTTGGGTCCATGAGGTCACTGTCACGAATCACATCGATAGGAATAGTTAAACTGGAAGCTAAGTCAAAACAAGAACGAAAATTGTCGAAAGGGTATTTTTGTCTTTTGAGACATAAAGATGAAATGGATGTCAATAAATTTTGACAAGGTCATTTTATGACATGCTTCACTCGGCCATGACTTGATCATTGGGCCTTGTGAATTAATTTCATTTCATAAGAATTTTATTGAAAATTCTTATTGGGCCTTTTTCAAGTTGTCATGAACAAATGGAAAAGCTTCTAGAAGCCCATTCTAGAAGGACATAGGCGCCCAACATACCCAACCAAGAGAGAATATTTTGTGCATAAATGTATCAAGATACTTGCCAAAAGAAAAAGAGGAAACAAATTTGCATGAGGATGCTTTAGGGTAATCGGCCAAGAGAGAACAAGGCAAGGCAAGGAACAAAAATGGAAACAAATCCAAGCCTTCTAGAAGGCATCCTTGGCCGAGCATCTCAAGTGGGAAAAGAGGTAATTGGCTCATGAATATGTGATATTCTATAGAAGAGGAAACTACCTTATAGAAGGTGAGACCTCTCCTATAAATAGGAGCCCCTTTTTCTCACAATTGATTCATCCAAAGTTTTAGAGATTGAGAGCTTCTCTCTCTAGACTTGGCCGCTCCTTCCTCTCTCTCTCTCTAGTTTATATTTTCGATTTTTCTTGTCTTGGCACCTAGGTCCTCACTCGACCTAGTGTTTAGCTCTACGACTTCCAGACTTGTTCTTAAGTCGTAGTGTTTAAAAGTGCCCACTCACTGATTCCTTCTTTTCGAGTGATTTAGTGATAGAAACTTTCGTGGTTGCTCGAGGTGCCGAGGAAAGAAAGAGAGACGTGCTGCGAGGGGAGACGAGCGTTGCAACTTTCCAAAAGCTTCTACAAGGTTCAAGCTTCAAGAAAGGTTAGTAACTTTAATAGCTCATATTAGTTTTTATTTACATGTACATGCTCTTGTCTAGGTTAGTAAAAACTAGTTTTACTTAAAAAGAAAATTTTTAAAATTCCGCCGCTTACCGAAGCGTTAATTATTTTCTCAAACCCTAGATCGATTCCAACAAATGGTATCAGAGCTATGGTCAAAGGAATGCATGTGCATGTTTTTAAATTATGAGCTTGAAAATCGTTTTCGAAAGTTTACTAATTTTGTGACAAGTTAGAATTGTAATCTTAGATTTTTTTTAATTTATTGCTCTTGTCTCTAAATTAAAAACCATATTGATTTTCTATGAGTTTGGGATGATGTTAAAACACATTAGAATCAGTTCTAAAAGTTTTTAATTTTTTATATTGAAAAACGTGTTTTAAAGGTTTGAGAATTTTCGAGTAATTTTTTGTGACTAGTTTTGTTACCTTGCTAGTTTCTTATTTTTACTTGTATCGTTTTATGCTTGTTGTTATTTCTTTTATGCCTTGTTATTACCTTGCTAATAAAACACAAATAAAAGCTTTAAACAACATCTTAAAACGTTCCGTTACACTCGATTCTTTTTCGCACTTAAAAAGGACCAAGCTTTAATTTATTTCTTTTTCTTCGAGCTGGAGTAAACCCGCATTAAAAGTGGCAAAACTCTCTTCTCAGAAATCTAAATTTAATGATTCTTGAATCAAATTAAAGCTCTGTCTGTCCTCTGTCCAATGCAACCGGTTTCGTCTGAAAAGGACATCGGAGCCGCCAGATATGGCGATTTTACTCCGAGGTGCGCGGCTGTCTGAAACTCCAGTTTTTTTAGAAATCCGGATTTTCAAACCCCACTACCATGAGTTATAGAACTCTAATGAGAAAATTTTCTTGAGCAAAAATGTTTTTCATATGATTATAAACATGATGTGTAAGATTAAAATGTTTTGATTTTTGAAAGTTTAATTGAAATTGAATCTTTACAAAACTAGTTTGAATTTTGAAAAACCGTTTTCACTTTCAAACTTGAAAATATTTTGTCATCCAAATCAAATAAATTTTCAAAATGTTTTCAAAACTATATCTATATCACATATGTTCAAAATCTATATGCTCTTGAAAATTTGAGTGGGAGGTCTCCTTGTAGACAAGCCGAAAAATAAAAGGATGTGTAATCTCAAACTTTCAAGTGTTCGAGTGAGTTGAAGTTCACACTTCCCTCACGCACTTTCCCGAAATAGAAAATAGGAAAAGATCGAGTATGTCCCTTGTGCCTTTATGCACTAATACTGCTCTGAACATGTCGATCTAGGATTCTCTTCTAGTTGTCCGCTCTGTCGCTCTCTAACTAGGAAATTTGTTTCCGAACTTATAAGAGTCGATGAACCAACTCCAAAAACTAAGTGGGAGGGTTATATTCGTTGTTTGTAACCCGCGATCCCCAACACTAGTGAAAGATGCAATAACGTGGGACTAAGAGCCGCTCTTGCGACCCTCACTTAAATGTGAGTACTCCAAGGCGTTATTGCTTCGATCATTGCTCAATGAGCTACGTCCGAGAGTGATGCAATGATGGCAAGGCCTCCCCTTGGGGGATTGTTTTTCAAAGCTGATCTTTTGGACTAAGTGGTTGGTTGCACGCTTAGGCTCAATCCCTAGTATCCTCCCTTGAGGCTCTGCGAAAGGATGTGAGTGATCAAACCAATTTACAAGGTGGCTAGTCAAAATAGATGTATTGACATCTTGGCTTAGCATTAATGATGTGTCATTTACTTATAAATGGAGATTTTTTACGGCCTTCTCTTGAGGGAGTAAATTATCGTTTGGTTTATAACACCTTTGGATTTTACAAAAGTCTTAATGAAACTTAAATCCTAAACCAAAGACTAATCATAAACTTGTTTCATTTTTTATAGGCAATATGTCTCTCAACCCTCTCTCTACAATTCTTTCCTCGAATAAACTCGAAGGCGACAATTACGTCGACTGAAAACGTAACATCGACATAGTCCTTACTGTCGACAAGCACAAATGGGTTCTCACCACCCCCTGTCCTCAAACGAATGATGATTCGACGCAAGAGGAGAAAGACGTCCTGGCGGCCTGGCTTCGATCCGATGAGATTGCGAGATGCTATATTTTGGCATCGATGAACAATGTGTTGCAACAACAACATCGTGATTATGAAACTGCCACCGATATGCTCTACAATCTCCATGAGATGTTTGGAGGGCAAGGACGTCAAGCTAGGCAACAAGCGGTCCGACAATTCATGAACTGTCGTATGAAGGCTGGAACTCCCGTTAGAGATCATATCATGCTGATCATTAGCTATCTCAACGAGATGGAGATTCTTGGATCTGAGATTGATGGGGAAACTAAAATAGATATGATCTTGGAAACTCTCCCCGAAACCTTTGATACCTTCAAGTTGAATTATTCCATGAACAAGCTGGAGTACACTGTTACCGAGCTCATGAAGGAACTTCAAACCGCTGAGGCACTCACTAAGAAAAAGAGGGCTCAAGGAGAAGTACATGCTACTGCCTCCACCTCTGGATCTAAGAAGAGACCTCGCAATGCCGAGAAGAAGAACCAACCTAAGGTTCACACGAAGAAGAAGGCGCCAAAGGCTCCAAAGGTGGACAAGTCTAACGACAAGTGCCACCACTGCAACGAGCCTGGTCACTGGCGTAGGAACTGTCCTGCCTACCTCAAAACCAAAGCAAAAGGTATTGTACTTGTTACTGAAGCCTGTTTAGTAGCTGATAATGTATCATCGTGGATTATTGACTCCGCTGCTACTAACCATATTTGCTGCTCCTTGACTGGTTTTAGGAAAAGCAAAAGCTTAGAGGATGGCGACTTCTGCTTCAAGTGGGGTGATGAGAGCGTGGTGTCTGCGAAGGCTGTGGGATCCGTGACGCTATCTTTTGAAGATCGAACTTTAAATTTGAATAATGTTTATTATGTTCCTTCCTTTGGGAAAAACCTAGTATCTGTTGCTCAACTTTTCGAGCAAGATTATTATTTAAAGTTTATAAAGAATGGAATTCGTATTTCTTTTTCTAATTCTTTCGTCACTGATGCATGTATGAAGAACGGTCTTTTTTACATCTATCCCACTCAACCTTCTCTTTTAGACACCGAAATAGATAACGATCTAATTAGGGAGCCAAAGAGGATCAAACTTTCTGAATCCTCCGATCTAACAAAATCAACATACCTCTGGCACTTAAGACTTGGTCATATCAGTCTAGATAGGATTAAGAGACTTGTGAGGGATGGTCCACTCCAAGCCTCTGCAATAGGTTCACTAGCTACTTGTGAATCCTGCATAGAAGGAAAAATGACTAAGCGACCTTTCTCCGATAAGGGTCGAAGAGCCACTGAGTTGCTGGAACTAATACATTCTGATGTATGTGGTCCGCTCAACCAACAGGCACGTGGAGGATACGAATACTTCGTTACCTTCACTGATGATTACTCAAGATATGGGTTTGTCTATTTGCTTAAACACAAATCCGAGACCTTTAACGTATTTAAGGTCTTTAGGGCTTTAGTGGAAAAGCAAACTGGCAAAGTGATCAAAACCCTTCGATCTGATCGAGGTGGTGAGTATATGTCTGGAGAGTTCGATGACTTTCTTAAAGAAGAAGGTATCGCTTCTCAGCTTACCGCACCTGGCACACCTCAACCAAACGGAGTGTCAGAGAGAAGAAACCGAACTCTTATGGAGATGGTTAGATCGATGATGAGTTACTCATCACTCCCGCTTTCCTTTTGGGGATATGCCCTCGAAACAGCCGCCTACATTCTGAACCAAGTTCCGTCCAAAACGGTTCCTGGTACTCCTTATGAACGATGGACTGGCCGTAAAGTGAATCTTGGCCGCATCCGAATTTAGGGTTGCCCTGCACACGTGCTGAGGCAAAAGACTAGCAAGTTGGCTAGTAGGTCAGAATTGTGCCTGTTTGTAGGATATCCGAAGGAAACCAAAGGTTTTACTTTCTATAGTCCCGAGGACGATAAGACTTTCGTTAGCACGAATGCTCGTTTCCTTGAGGAGGACTTTATGAAGGATGCGAAACCTATAAGCAAAATTGTGCTTGAAGAAAAGTTGGGTGAGGAAGCTTCTACCTCATCTGTAAGAACTGTTCTTACCCCAACTGAAACACAACCGAACTCATCAGAATCTCGTCAAGTAGTACTTCGACGTAGTGGGAGGGCTACTCAAAAGCCTGACAGGTACATGTCTTATGGAGACTCTCTTGTAGCCGTCTCCGACATGGATGACCCTGTTTCCTATAGCCAAGCGATGGCTTGTTCTGAATCAAACCTTTGGCTTGACGCCATGAAAGTTGAAATGCACTCGATGTATGTCAACAAAGTCTGGAAACTTGTAGACCTTCCTGAAGGGATTAAACCCGTAGGGTGTAAGTGGATATACAAGAAGAAAAGGGGTCCTGATGGGAACGTCGAGACGTTCAAAGCACGACTTGTGGCGAAGGGTTATACCCAACAAGAAGGGATTGACTATGAAGAAACCTTCTCGCCAGTCGCAATGCTTAAATCCATTCGCATACTCCTATCCATAGCTGCAGCTCTCGACTATGAGATCTGGCAAATGGATGTCAAGATAGCCTTTCTGAATGGCAATCTTGACGAGCGCATTTACATGGCTCAACCAGACGGTTTCGTGGATAAAGGTCAAGAGACCAAGGTTTGTGAGTTGCTTAAATCCATTTATGGACTAAAGCAAGCATCTAGGTCATGGAATATTAGATTCGATGAAACTGTAAAGAGCTTCGGCTTTGAACAGTCAATAGATGAGCCTTGTGTTTACAAGTTAATACACGAAGGCAAAGTTGTGTTTCTGGTACTATATGTCGATGATATACTACTCATTGGTAATGACGTGGGTAAGTTATCTGAGGTTAAGGTCTGGCTGGCAAAGCAATTCGATATGAAGGATCTAGGAGAAGCCGCGTACATTCTGGGAATCCAAATCTTTCGAGATAGGAAAAACCGGACCCTGTCGCTCTCTCAAGCATCTTATATTGATAAGGTGATGGATCGCTTCTCGATGCAAGACTGCAAGAGGGGTCAAACACCCTTTAGGCATGGAGTTTCACTCTCTAAGGACCAGTCTCCCAAGACTGCACAAGAGATTGAAGACATGAGAAAGATTCCTTACGCCTCTGCCGTGGGAAGTCTCATGTATGCCATGCTTTGCACTAGACCTGACATCTGTTTCGCCGTTGGCGTAGTTAGCCGTTTGCAATCCAACCCTGGACCCGAGCACTGGATTGCTGTTAAGCATGTTCTTAAGTATCTTCGAAGAAGTAGGAACTTGATGCTTACATACTCAGGTACTGACCTGACTATGACGGGATATACCGACTCCGATTTTCAAGCGGATAAGGATTCCAGGAAATCCACTTCGGGATCTGTGTTCATCCTTAATGGTGGAGCTGTTGTGTGGAGAAGTATTAAGCAATCTTGCATTGCTGACTCCACAATGGAAGCAGAATATGTGGCTGCTTGTGAAGCATCCAAAGAGGCTGTATGGCTTAAAAAGTTCCTTAAGTATTTGGAAGTTGTTCCAAACGTCGACGAGCCCATGACCCTTTATTGTGATAATAGTGGGGCTGTCGCTAACTCAAAGGAACCTAGAAGCCATAAGCGCTCTAAGCATATTGAGAGGAAATACCATTTGATTCGAGAGATCGTGAGCGCGGAGACGTGGAAGTGAAGAAGATCTCAACGGTGGACAACCTCGCAGATCCATTCACCAAGGCCCTAGCGAACAAGGTCTTCGACCAACATCGTGAGGGATTAGGCATGAAGGACTACACACACCTTCTTTGAGTCAAGTGGGAGTTTGTTGTCAATGGTGCCCACAAGAAGAGTTGTAGTCTTTATTTTGTACATTTGATGTAATAAAGTCTCATGAAGACTCTTGCTTGTAATTGCCTATCTATTCATTAATAAAGTTGAAACGTTCATTCATTCTTTCTTTGTTTGAAGCTTTATGATAAAACCTTAGTCTTTTAGTCCATAAACAAACTTAACAACTTACGAAGAGACAAATGTAGATTTGCATGAACAAACTCTTCGTAGTTTGCTTAAAACGATATATTCGCAATCTTAGGGTCAAAGGACTATTGACCTCAGTATGATTGTTAGAAGAATCTATGATGTCTGGTTATGAGGCATTGAGAGTTGGGGACTCTATAGTTCTTCTAGGTATCTTCCGAAGGTACTGAATTGACCAGTGCACTTCTAGAGACAATATAAGAACAAACCATTTAACCTCTTATGTCTCGAAGTCACTATGTATGAATTGCATCATGCTTACCTTAATCCTGAAATGAGACATGCCATTTCACACCTTAGTATTCTCATTTGAGAAAGTCAAAGTTCGGACTCACTATGTGATTCCGAACAAGGCCTATTGGTGAAGTACTAAGTTGTGAGTCTGTCATGAGTAACTTTGTGAAGTTCTCATAGATATGGAATTCATGTACAAGATTGCTGAAATGCAATGTATGTCACCTCATGCTTTGTTCCTTGGAGTGTGAATAAATGAACTGGCCAGTGTCCAAATTGAGTCCTGACTCTTTTGGATGAAACAATGTGACTTGTTAGCTCCTCGTCAATACATTGTTTCTAACTTATTCACAAGCGACAAAGGAGTTGAGGAAATAACAGCTAGAAGGGTAAAATGGTAATTTAGTAAATCCCGACTAGCTGATGACATTCATGAAGGGTAAACATAGATAATATTCAGTGGATCCGCTCATCATAATTAGGTCGAATTCTTGAGTAGAAAATAAATTTATTTGAACCGAGAGATTTTCAGTGTCAGCTCTTTAGTGGAGTCAGTTGACATTAAGCTAAACTTGGAAAAGGTTTGTGAACTTTTGAGTCCAAGTGTTTAGCTCAAGCTTTGTTCATTTGGGTCCATGAGGTCACTGTCACGAATCACATCGATAGGAATAGTTAAACTGGAAGCTAAGTCAAAACAAGAACGAAAATTGTCGAAAGGGTATTTTTGTCTTTTGAGACATAAAGATGAAATGGATGTCAATAAATTTTGACAAGGTCATTTTATCACATGCTTCACTCGGCCATGACTTGATCATTGGGCCTTGTGAATTAATTTGATTTCATAAGAATTTTATTGAAAATTCTTATTAGGCCTTTTTCAAGTTGTCATGAACAAATGGAAAAGCTTCTAGAAGCCCATTCTAGAAGGACATAGGCGCCCAACATACCCAACCAAGAGAGAATATTTTGTGCATAAATGTATCAAGATACTTGCCAAAAGAAAAAGAGGAAACAAATTTGCATGAGGATGCTTTAGGGTAATCGGCCAAGAGAGAACAAGGCAAGGCAAGGAACAAAAATGGAAACAAATCCAAGCCTTCTAGAAGGCATCCTTGGCCGAGCATCTCAATTGGGAAAAGAGGTAATTGGCTCATGAATATGTGATATTCTATAGAAGAGGAAACTACCTTATAGAAGGTGAGACCTCTCCTATAAATAGGAGCCCCTTTTTCTCACAATTGATTCATCCAAAGTTTTAGAGATTGAGAGCTTCTCTCTCTAGACTTGGCCGCTCCTTCCTCTCTCTCACTCTCTAGTTTATATTTTCGATTTTTCTTGTCTTGGCACCTAGGTCCTCACTCGACCTAGTGTTTAGCTCTACGACTTCGAGACTTGTTCTTAAGTCGTAGTGTTTAAAAGTGCCCACTCACTGATTCCTTCTTTTCGAGTGATTTAGTGATAGAAACTTTCGTGGTTGCTCGAGGTGCCGAGGAAAGAAAGAGAGACGTGCTGCGAGGGGAGACGAGCGTGGCAACTTTCCAAAAGCTTCTACAAGGTTCAAGCTTCAAGAAAGGTTAGTAACTTTAATAGCTCATATTAGTTTTTATTTACATGTACATGCTCTTGTCTAGGTTAGTAAAAACTAGTTTTACTTAAAAAGAAAATTTTTAAAATTCCGCCGTTTACCGAAGCGTTAATTATTTTCTCAAACCCTAGATCGATTCCAACACGGCCAATGGCCGGGGATAGCTTGGCTCGGCCATTGGCCGAGGCTGGCCCTAGGGCCGGCCAATGGTCGGGGATAGCTTATCTCGGCCATTGGACGAGGCTGGCCCTTGATCAGACCAATGGCCGAAGCTATTTGGGCCGGCCATTGGCCGAGGCTGGCCCTTGGGCCGTCCAATGGCCGAAGCTATTTGGGCCGGCCATTGGCAGAGGCTGGCTCTAGGGCCGGCCAATGGCAGGGGATAGCTTGGATCGGCCATTGGCCGAGGCTGGTCATTGGGCCGGCCAATTGCCGAAGCTATTTGGGACGGACATTGGCCGAGGCTGGCCCTAGGGCCGGCCAATGGCCGGGGATAGCTCGGCTCGGCCATTGGCCGAGGCTGGCCCTTGGGCCCTCCAATGGCCGAAGCTATTTGGGCCGGCCATTGGCCGAGGCTGGCCCTAGGGCCGACTAATGGCCGGGGATAACTTAGCTCGGCCATTGGCCGAGGCTGGCCCTTGGGCCGGCCAATGGATGAAGCAATTTGGGACGACCATTGGCCGAGGCTGGCCCTAGGGCCGGCCAATGGCCGGGGATAGCTTATCTCGGCCATTGGCCGAGGTTGGCCCTTGATCCGGCCAATGGCCGAAGCTGTTTGGGCCGTCCAATGGTCGGAGCTATTTGGGCCGGCCATTGGCCAAGGCTGGCCCTAGGGCCGGCCAATGGCGGGGGATAGCTTAGCTCGGCCATTGGGCCGGCCAATGGCTGAAGCAATTTGGGACGGCCATTGGCCGAGGCTGGTCCTAGGGCCGGCCAATGGCCGGGGATAGCTTAGCTCGGCCATTGGCCGAGGGTGGCCCTTGGGCCGTCAAATGGCCGGAGCTATTTGGGCCGGCCATTTGCCGAGGCTGGCCCTAGGAACGGCGAATGGCCGGGGTTAGCTTGGCTCGGCCAATGGCCGAGGCTGGCCCTTGGGCCGGCCAATGGCCGAAGCTATTTGGGCCGGCCATTGGCCGATGCTGGCTCTAGGGCCGGCCAATGGCCGGGGATAGCTTGGCTCGGCCATTGGGTGAGGCTGGTCCTTGGGCCGGCCAATAGCCGAAGGTATTTGGGACTGCCATTGGCCGAGGCTGGCCGTAGGGCAGGCCAATGGCCGGGGATAGCTCGGCTCGGCCATTGGCCGAGGCTGGCTCTTGGGCCCTCCAATGGCCGAAGCTATTTGGGACGACCATTGGCCGAGGCTGGCCCTTGAGCCGGCCAATGGACGAAGCAATTTGGGACGACCATTGGCCGAGGCTGGCCCTAGGGCAGGCCAATGGCCGGGGATAGCTTATCTCGGCCATTGGCCGAGGTTGGCCCTTGATCCGGCCAATGGACGAAGCTGTTTGGGCCGTCCAATGGTCGGATCTATTTGGGCCGGCCATTGGCCGAGGCTGGCCCTAGGGCCGGCCAATGGCCGGGGATAGCTTGGCTCGGCCATTGGCCGATGCTGGCCCTTGGGCCGGCCAATGGCCGAAGCTATTTGGGTCGGCCATTGGCCGAGTCTAGCCCTAGGGCCGGCCAATGGCCGGGGATAGCTCGGCTCGGCCATTGGCCGAGGCGTGCCCTTGGGTCGGCTAATTGCCGAAGCTATTTGGCCGGCCAATGGCCGAAGCTATTTGGGCCGGCCATTGGCCGAGGCTGGCCCTAGGGCCGGCCAATGGCCGGGGATAGCTTAGCTCGGCCATTGGCCGAGGCTGGCCCTTGGGCCGACCAATGGCCGAAGCTATCTGGGCCGGCCATTGGCCAAGGCTGGCCCTAGGGCCGGCCAATGGCCGGGGATAGCTTAGCTCGGCCATTGGCCGATGCTGGCCCTTGGGCCGGCCAATGGCCGAAGCTATTTGCGCCGGCCATTGGCCGAGGCTGGCCCTAGGGCCGGCCAATGGCCGGGGATAGCTTAGCTCGGCCATTGGCCGAGGCTGGCCCTTGGGCCGGCCAATGGCCGAAGCAATTTGGGACGGCCATTGGCCGAGGCTGGCCCTAGGGCCGGCCAATGGCCGGGGATAGCTTAGCTCGGCCATTGGCCGAGGGTGGCCCTTGGGCCGTCAAATGGCCGGAGCTATTTGGGCCGTCCATTAGCCGAGGCTGGCCCTAGGAACGGCGAATGGCCGGGGTTAGCTTGGCTCGGCCATTGGCCGAGGCTGGCCCTTGGGCCGGCCAATGGCCGAAGCTATTTGGGCCGGCCATTGGCCGATGATGGCTCTAGGGCCGGCCAATGGCCGGGGATAGCTTGGCTCGGCCATTGGCTGAGGCTGGTCCTTGGGCCGGCCAATAGCCGAAGGTATTTGGGACTGCCATTGGCCGAGGCTGGCCGTAGGGCAGGCCAATGGCCGGGGATAGCTCGGCTCGGCCATTGGCCGAGGGTAGCCCTTGGGCCGGCCAATGGCCGAAGCTATTTGGGCCGGCCATTGCCCGAGGCTGGCCGTAGGGCCGGCCAATGGCCGGGGATAGCTTGGCTCGGCCATTGGCCGAGGTTGGCCCTTGGGCCAGCCAATGGCCGAAGCTATTTCAGCCGGCCATTGGCCGAGGCTGGCCCTATTGCCGGCCAATGGCCGTGGATAGCTCGGCTCGGCCATTGGCCGAGGCTGGCCCTTGGGCCGGCCAATGGCATAAGTTATTTGGGCCGGCCAATGGCCGGGGATAGCTAGGCTCGGCCATTGGGCCGACCAATGGCCAAAGCTATTTGGGCCGGCCATTGGCCAAGGCTGGCCCTAGGGCCGGCCAATGGCCGGGGATAGCTTGGCTCGGCCATTAGCCGAGGCTGGCCGTTGGGCCGGCCAATGGCCGAAGCTATTTGGGCCGGCCATTGGCCGAGGCTGGCCCTAGGGCCGGCCAATGGCCGGGGATAGCTTGGCTCGGCCATTGGCCGAGGGTGGCCCTTGGGTCGGCCAATGGCCGAAGCTATTTGGGCCGTCCATTAGCCGAGGCTGGCCCTCGAGCCGTCCAATGGCCGGAGCTATTTGGGCCGGCCATTGGCCGAGGCTGGCCCTAGGGGCGGCCAATGGCCGGGGATAGCTTGGCTCGGCCATTGGGCCGGCCAATGGCCAAAGCTATTTGGGCCGGCCATTGGCTGAGGTTGGCCCTAGGGTCGGCCAATGGCCGAGGATAGCTTGGCTCGGCCATTGGCCGAGGCTGGCCCTTGGGCTGGCGAGTGGCCGAAGCTATTTGGGCCGGCCATTGGCCGAGGCTGGCCCTAGGGCCGGCCAATGGCCGGGGATAGCTCGGCTCGGCCATTGGCCGAGGCTGGCCCTTGGGCCGGCCAATGGCCAAAGCTATTTGGGCCGGCCAATGGCCGAAGCTATTTTGGCCGGCCATTGGCCGAGGCCGGTCCTAGGGCCGGCCAATGGCCGGGGATAGCTTGGCTCGGCCATTGGTTGAGGCTGGCCCTAGGGCTGGCCAATGGCCGAGGATATTTGGGCAGGCCATTGGCCGAGGCTGGCCTTTGGGCCGGCCAATGGCCAAGGATGTTTGGGCCGGCCATTGGCTGAGTCAACCTTGGGCCGGCCAATGGCTGAGTCAACCTTGGGCCGGCCATTGGTTTGGGCCGGCCAATGGCCGAGGCAAGGTTTCACCGTCTGAGGCCTCGCGCCGGTCACGTGGGTCAAAGTTACGCATTTGTCTTCGTCGGTCCGAGACGGGCCGACAACATTAGCCCCCGAGTTTCTGGTCGAGCGTGGGTCGAGCGGAAACTCAGTACTTGAGCCGACGTGCGTACCCGAATCATATGCTCTCGGGTTTGCGAGCGTGGTGCCACATTTGTGTGACCAGGTTTCCTGTGGACGCTGGCTAGACCTGTTTCGTCCGGCGGACGCAGGCCTTTGAAACCCATTTGTGACTCGCTGCCTATCGGCGCACGAGCTGGGCGGCGAGCGCGATGCCGACCGAGTTTCCCGTGGACACTGGCTAGACCAGTTTCGTCCGGCGGACGCAGGCCTTTGAAACCCATTTCTGACTCGCTGCCTATCGGCGCACGAGCTGGGCGGCGAGCGTGGTCATACCACCTCATGAGCGTGGCACTCTTGGGTGTGCGTGTCATATGATAGGCGGGGTTAGGTGTAGACTTGATCCCCCGGCGAGTGTGGCACCTTAGTGCACTGGTTGCGTTTTCGGGTTGAGTCTCTTAGGCCGAGTCTTGTGCCCTTGTGAACGCGATGCCATGGCGCGCACGTCACGTTTGGGGACTCAACTGGGCCATTAATTCTCTCACGAGAACGTCGTGGAACGAATTTTGATGCGCCGTTAGGGGCGACTTAAACACGTCGTTAGGGACGATTTTTGTGTTGCTTGCACGAGAGCACGCAGGTTTGTCATCGAGACTTGTGAGTCTATCAGTTATTAGTGAGTCAAGCAGTTGTGCATGTCTGACATGAGGATTTTCAAGTCGAGACTCGCGGAATAGACCTAACCCGAGGAGCTACGTGTGAGGTCGATTCGAGGGTTGGTCATGTGTAGAATCGGCACGGTGACTTATTAGTCGACTCATGGACTTGGGACTCAGCTTGAGGAGCGAACTCAACTCGAGGAGCCATGTAGAGTCGGCATGAGGAGTACTTAGTCGACTCGTACTCAACTCGAGGATTGATTCAACTCGAGGAGTTATGTATTGAGTCGGCACGAGGACCTATGGGTTGACTCGTGGACTCATAACTCAACTCGATGATTGATTCAACTCGAGGAGTTATGTGTAGAGTCAACATGAGGAGTGATAAGTCGACCCGTGGACTCGAGACTCGACTCGAGGAGCGACCTCAACTCGAGGAGACGTGTGTAGATTGTTTCTCTTCGGGACCTCCGGCCTAACCATTGGCCCGTTGAGACTCTGCTATTACTTTTGTTTTGTTTTTTAGAGTGAATTTCAGTTTCATTGAGTGTTGTTCCCCATTAGCCCCCCGAGTTTCTTGCGTACTCGTAGAGGAGACTAGAAATTATAATGCAACAGGATAAAGGTTTCGCTGCGAAACGTAATTCGATTATCACGTCAAAATAGTCAAAATTTACATTCCCAGGCCATTGGCCTTATTTGAAATTTGAAATTGTCTTTAAACCGAAAATAAATGACAACAATCAGGCGTAAAGAAAACGGGAGCAGGCTTCTACTGGTAATGCCGTCTTCTGCAGCTTGACCCAGTCTCTGAGTTGGAAGATGGTGCTCACCATCTTTCCCTTTCCCCGCCCGTCCACCCCCTGGATAGCTTTGCTCGGCCATTGGCCGAGGCTGGCCCTTGGGCCGCCCAATGGCTGAAGCTATTTGGGCCGGCCATTGGCCGAGGCTGGACCTAGGGCCGGCCAATGGCCGGGGATAGCTCGGCTCGGCCATTGGCCGAGGCTGGCCCTTGGACCGGCCAATGGCCGAAGCTATTTGGGCCGGCCATTGGTCGAGGCTGGCCCTAGGGCCGGCCAATGGCCGGGGATTGCTTGGCTCGGCCATTGGCCGAGGCTGGCCCTTGGGCCGGCCAATGGCCGAAGCTATTTGGGCTGGTCAATGGCCGGGGATAGCTTGGCTCGGCCATTGGCCGAAGCTGGCCCTTGGGCCGACCAATGGCCGAAGCTATTTGGGCCGGCCATTGGCCGAGGCTGGCCCTAGGGCCGGGGATAGCTTTGCTCGGCCATTGGCCGAGGCTGGCCCTTGGGCCGGCCAATGGCTGAAGCTATTTGGGCCGGCCATTGGCCGAGGCTGGACCTAGGGCCTGCCAATGGCCGGGGATAGCTCGGCTCGGCCATTGGCCGAGGCTGGCCCTTGGGCCGGCCAATGGCCGAAGCTATTTGGGCCGGCCATTGGTCGAGGCTGGCCCTAGGGTCGGCCAATGGCCGGGGATTGCTTGGCTCGGCCATTGGCTGAGGCTGGCCCTTGGACCGGCCAATGGCCGAAGCTATTTGGGCTGGTCAATGGCCGAGGGTAGCTTGGCTCGGCCATTGGCCGAAGCTGGCCCTTGGGCCGGCCAATGGCCGAAGCTATTTGGGCCGGCCATTGGCCGAGGCTGGCCCTAGGGCCGGCCAATGGCCGGGGATAGCTTGGCTCGGCCATTGGCCGAGGCTGGCCCTTTGGCCAGCCAATGGCCGAAGCTATTTGGGCCGGCCAATGGCCGGGGATAGCTTGGCTCGGCCATTGGCTGAGGCTCGGCCATTTGATGACTTAATATCACTCGGCCAAGTTAGTTTAATTGGGCCTTGTGGATTAATTTCATTTCATAAGAATTACATTGAAAATTCTTAATGGGCCTTTTTCATGTTGTCATGAACAAATGGAAAAGCTTCTAGAAGGCTTTTCTAGAGTATTATAGGCACCCAACATACCCAAAGAAAGAGAGAATTTTTTGTGCATAAATGTATCAAGATACTTGCCAAAAGAAAAAGAGGAAACAAATTTCCTAATGCATGCCATAAGGAAATTCGGCCAAGGCTAGAGAAAGGAACAAAATAGGAAACAAATAAAGGCTTCTAGAATGCCTTGTTGGCCGTGTGACTCTATGAAGGAAAAAGGAAAATTGGCTCATGAATATGTGATATTCTATAGAAGACGAAACTACCTTATTGAAGGTGAGACCTCTCCTATAAATAGGAGCCTCATTCCACACATTTCATTCATCCAAGTTTAAGAGATTTGAGAGACTCTCTCTCTAGAACTTGGCCGATCCTCTCTCTCTTTCTCTAGTTAATTTTTGGTTTTTGTTTTGGCACCTAGGTCCTCATTTGACCTAGTGTTTAGCTCTGCGACTTCAAGACTCGTTCTAAAATTGTAGTGTTTAAAAGTGCCCACACACTAATTCCTTTTCTCTCGAGTGATTTAGTGATAGAAACTTTCGGACTGCTTGTTGCCTTTGTCTAGGTCCTCATATGTACTTGCTCTTTGTCTAGGTTAGTAAAAACTGTTTTACTTGAAAAAGAAATTTTTTTAAATTCCTCCGCTTACCGAAGCGTTAAACTTTTTCGTAAACCCTAGATCAATTCCAACAAATCTCAGAGTCTAGGATTTCCATTTTATTCAGAAAACTAATGATCATTATCATAATGTCTCCAACAGGAGTCCTAGCCTTCATATGACAGTTCATAAACTGTCGGACTGCTTGTTGCCTTGCTTGACGCCTTTGCCCTCCAAACATCTCATGGAGATTGTTGGGCATGTCAGCGGCAATCTCAATGTCACGATGTTGTTGTTGCAACATATTGTTCATTGATGCTAAGATATAGCACCTCACAATCTCATCGGAGCAGAGCCAGGACGACAAGGTGTCTTTGTCCTCTTGAGTCGAATCATCATTCGTCAGAGGAGGACACGAGGTGGTGAGTACCCATTTGTGCTTGTTAATGGTTAGGAGATATCGAGGTTATGTTTCCAATTAACATAGTTTTCGTTTTCCAGTTTGTTCGAGGACAGGATGAAAGAGAGAGAGAGTTGGGAGACATTTTTCCAATAAAAGTTGAAAAAAATTTATGATTAGTCTTTGGTTTAGGATTTAAGTTTCTTTAAGACTTGATAAAATCCAAGGGTGTTATAAACCAAACGATAATTTACTCACTCAAGAGAAGGCCGCAAAAAATCTCCATTTATAAGTAAATGACACATCATTAATGCTTAGCCAGATGTCAATACACCAATTTTGCCTAGCCACCTTTTAAAATGGTTTGATCACTCAGATCCTTTCGTAGGGCTTCGATGGAGGATTACTAGGGATTGAGTCTAAGTGTGTAACCAACCACTTAGTCCAAGAGATCGACTTTGAAAAAACAATCCACCGAGGGGAGGCCTTGTCTCATTGCCTAAATTTTGGACGTAGCTCATTGAGCAATGATCAGGGCAAAGCGCCGTTGAGTACTCTCATTTAAGAGAGGGCCATGAGGGTGACTCTTAGTCTGGCGACAATTACTCTTTTCATTAGTGTTGGGGATCATACGTTACAAACAACGAGTATAACCCTCCCACTTAGTTTTTGGAGTTGGTACATCGACTCTTATAAGTTCGGAAACGGTTTTCCTAGTTATAGAGCGACATAACGGACAACTCGAAAAGAATCCTAGATCTTCATGTTCAGAGCAGTGTTAGTGCATAAAGGCACAAGGGACATACTCGGATCTTTTCCTATATTCTATTTCGGGAAAGTGCATGAGGGAAGTGTGAACTTCAACTCACTCGAACACTTGAAAGTTTGAGATTACACATCTTTTTATTTTTCGGCTTGTCTACAAGGAGACCTCCCACTCAAATTTTCAATAGCATATAGATTTTGAACATATGTGATCTAGATATAGTTTTGAAAACATTTTGAAAACTTATTTGATTTGGATGACAAAATATTTTCAAGTTTGAAAACGAAAAACGGTTTTTCAAGATTCAAACTAGTTTTGTAAAATTTAATTTCAATTAAACTTTCAAAAATCAAAACATTTTAATCTTTCACATCATGTTTATAATATTATGAAAAAAAAATTTGCTCAAAAATATTTTCTCATTAGAGTTCTATAACTCATGGTAGTGGGGCTGAAAATCCGGATTTCTAAAAAACTGGACTTTCGGAACAACCGCGCACCTCGGAGTAATATCACCATAACTGGCGGCTCTGATGTCCTTTTGACCCAAAACTGGTGGCATTAGAAAGAGGACAGGCAGACCTTTAACTTGATTTAAGAATCATTATATTTAGATTTCGGAGCAGAGAGTTATGCCACTTTTACTACGGGTTTTACTCCAGCTCTAAGAAAAAGAAATAATTAAAGTTCGGTCTTTTTAGGTGCGAAAAAGAATCGAGTGTAACGGAACGTTTTAGGAAGTTGTTAAAGCTTTTATTTGTGTTTTATTAACATGGTAATAACATGATATAAAAGAAATAACAACAAGCATAAAATGATTCAAGTAAATAAAAGAAACTAGCAAGACAATATAACTAGTCACAAAAATTACTCGAAATTTTCTCAAACTTAAAAACACATTTTTTTAATAAAAAAAATTAAAAACTTTTAGAACTGATTCTAATGTGTTTTAATAACATCCCAAACTCATAGAAAATCAACATGATTTTTAATTTAAAGGCAAGAGCAATAAATTAAAAAAAAATCTAAGAAAACAATTCTAACTTGTCACAAAATTAGTAAACTTTCGAAAACGATTTTCAAGCTCATAATTTTAATATATTATATATAACAAATAACTTACAAATTGCGACTTCGCGAAGTCCGTCGTCCATGATCCCTTAGCGTCATGGTGTTTTTCTGACCATATTGCTAAAGCCGAGCCCATACTCCCATCCTCTTTTCGTCGTAATTTTTCAACGTTAAAATATAAATCACATATATATTGCATCTAAATACTAAGCGACTTACGTTCCTCGAGCAATGACCAAAAAAACTAAGCGACCCTTGTCTCGCCTTCGTCTTCTTCTTCTTCTTCGAATTTTCCCGGTTGCTGGGAGACTTCGCCTGCGAGATAGAAATTCGTTAAATTTAATATTAAGAAATTCAAATAACCCTCATAAGTTCAACTCATACCTTATGCTCCATCGAGTCAAACGTATCTATTGCCTTCAACCAGGTCTCCTGGTTATAGCCTTCGGGAGTTTCATTTTTAGCAAGATCCTTGTTGTCAATGGTGCCCTCAAGAAGAGTTGTGTTGATGTCGATTTCAACAATCTCAAATTATAATATACTTTATATATTTGATTTATTATAAGTATGGGTTTCAGAAGACGTCGTATAAGAAGCAAAGGAAATTTTAAAGAAATGGGCTGAAATAAATATAAATGCTCGAAGATTTTATTAATAACTGAATAAATTACAGACCGGAGGGAGGCGAAGTGCCGAACCTAACAGAGACAAACTCAAAATAAGGTAATAAATAATCGAGAATAATTGATTGCTTGCGTGTGTGAATTTTGACATATCAACTTCTATTTATAGTCGAGGTTGGCCTACGGAAACGGACACGTGTTCGTCAGTTCGGCTCCATCGCGTCGCTGGTCAAAGCTATCCCAGATCCGGTCTTCACGGCGAGGTCTTCTATCTGATCGAGACCGCTTCTTCGTGCTGAGTCAACGCGGACGGCTCTTCCTGTGGCGAACTAGACTCTAAATTGGGCCTGGGCCGAGCTCCATGGGTCGAGCTGGGTCCAGACATATCCCTGGGAGCCGGACTGGATCTGTTGTTGGGCTTTGGTTTGTCCTAAGCCCAACTTAAATGGTTTTGTTATCTTTATTTTTAGAAAATTGATTTCTGACCCCCACAATTAGCCCCCGAGTATTTTGAAAAATATTCCAAATATTTTTGAAAATACTTAAGCGAATTTTTCAAAATCCCGAAATAAACTTGGGGGAAAAGATTTGAATTTTTTATTCTGGGCGCGTGGTGCGTATTTTCAGGATACTTCGACACGTGGCATGATTTTAACCGCGCTTCGTTAACCGAACTTGAAGAGTCGCTCTAGAATTTATTTCTTTTGGCGTGTGATGCGCACACCCGAGGCTTCTGTGACGCGTGGCGCGACCTTAGTTGCACTACGTCGGTCAAAATCGAAGAGTCGGGTATTATCTTATGTCAGAATATTTGATTTGATTCGTAATCATTAGATATTCTCGGAATTCGGTTTTAAAATAAATGGTTATAAATAAGAGTGATTCGAATGGACGTCTCACTTCATTTATATTCCAAGCGGCTTCAGCGAAAAGGTAACTTCTCATTCCTTTTATTTTTCTGAAATATTTTCCTCACTTTTCTCTTAAACGCTTTTCATTTTTTGCGACTTCGGCTTTAAAGTTCTTCATTTCGTCTTGGGAACTCAGTCTAAAGTTTATTTTCTGAGTACTTCGCCCTTATTTTTGTTAGCGATCTTAGACGAAGTTCCCATCTTTAAACACTTCGCCCTTTCCTTCTTAGCTTAAACTTTCATTTATTACGATGTCTGGGACTGAGATTCCGCAGCCGGGACCCAATCCTTTGGGCAATGAGGACATCCTCATGCCTTCGACTGTCGGAAGCTCTGACCTTATGAGCATTCGTAACAAATATCAAATAGCCCCCGAGATCGGGCTTCTCCTACCTCCCCCTCTTGCTACAGCGGATACCATAGTCGAAGGGTACTGTTGTATGTATGAAGTCTGGCTGGAATCGTGTGGGCTTCGGTTCCCGATCCATTCCCTTCTTTTCGACTTCGTTGAGGCCCTGGGGTAAACTCTACCCTAGATGTGCCCCAAATTTGTCCGAATGGTTATGGGTCTCTTGGTCGTGGCCCATGAGCAGAAAGTTGACCTCGTTTTGACGGATCTGGTCCGTCTTTGCGTGGTCAAGGCGAACTCGAAGCATGACCCCAAGTGCTTCTATCTTTCGAAGGCTGCGGGCCGGGGAGTGGTTTCCGGCCTCCCTTCGAAAGACAAGAACTGGGGACGACGCTATTTTTACTTCGCCGTCAATGAGCAATCCCTCGGGATTCGAGCTCGTAAGTTCTCGGCGAAGTGGGCGAGCTCTCCGAGTATGCGAACTTGTTTGTTAAAATTTTATTGCATATTTTCGTTCATAGGTGCCTTAACCGTATATCGTTATTTTTGCTATTCGCAGAAAAGATTAAAGCTCCTTCGGTCGCGGAATTCGTAGTCAAGCTCGACCTGCTTCGAGAGGGCATCAATGATTGGCCGAGCTTTACCCCGGAACGGTTTATCTCAACCGGACTTTGGCCTCCTTCTCCAAGAGTCGGTAAGCTTGACGCCTTTATATGATTTTGCTCGATGAGTTTCTTACCGTTATTTATTTCAATTCTATTTCATCCATACATATATATATATATATATATATATATATATATATTTTTTTTTATAGTCACCGAGGAAACGATGAACGTGCCACTCAGCGCCCGGGATGCGAGGCGAAGTAAGAAGACCGCGGCAGCATCCTCTTCGGCTGCTGCGCCCTCGGATCCTCCTCGAGATCCCGAGGTCGAGGTCGTTGGGGAGTGCTTTCAGGCCGACATCCCTGTCGTGGACGTCGAGGCTGAGGTCACCCTTGTGGGGGCCGTAGAGGCTCAGGACGATCAAGCCCCCGGGTCTGCTTCTGTCGCGCCTGCGGGGCAAGCGGATGGCCCGGACGGAGCCACCACGGAGCCCAGGAAGAGGAAAACTTCAGCCGGCAAGAGCGAGGGCCGAGATGAAGAAGAAGAGGAGGTTCCTCTCAGAGGAAGAAGAATAAGAAGAACAAGGGTGACGGGAACAGGGACCCGGAGTGAACCAGAGATAGCTCCCGAAGACGGAGCGGCCCAAGGGGAGAGCACGCCGGCCGGTGGGAGCGATGCGGAGAGGGCCCGGGGTGGCCCTGGGCGGGCACGAGGAGGTGATCCTGGTGCTTCTTCTTCAAGACCGAAGAAGAAGCACTGCGTCAGTTTTCACTATAAGCAGGATCACCTTCTCTGCGACGATTTTTATTCGTCCGCAGGGCTTGTCAGGCAGATGATCATAGATGGTCACGAGCTGCCTAAGCTCCCCGAGCTGGTGGAGTCGGACTGGTATCGATGCATGGCGTCGACCATCACCGGGGTAAGTACATTTGTAGTTTTTAGTCAGTCAGTTTCGCCAAAATGGTCGAACTGAAATACTTAATGTTTTCCAAAGTGGTCGAACTGGAATACTTAATGTTTTCCATTTTCTTTTCCTCTTTTTTTTATGCAGCTATGTACCCAGTTCAACCGGGGGGTTTACCGGTATGAGAGGCGCCTCCGAAAGGCGATAGCCTCTCTCGACGAGCTCGACACGGTGAAAAAGGGGACAGAGTCCCTTCAGGCCGAGCTGAAGGAAGTTGGCGGGAAGGTAACTTCCCTCGAGGAGGATGTCGCTGCCAAGGATGCGCTCTTAGCGAAATACAAAGCCGCCCAGGCCGATCTGCTGGCGAAGGCCAAGGGCTTGGAGGCCGAGGTCACGAGGAAGGAAGCCGTGATCGAGAAATAGGGCGTCCACTTGACCGAGCTGAAGAAGAAGCTGGACGTATTCGAGGCCAAGGTGAGTTATAGGGATCGGGATCTGGTCGCCGCTCTGAGCAAGCTATTGAAGATCAAAAGATCAGCGAACGCCGAGAATTCAAGTTTTAAACTTCGTCTAGGATCCTCTAATGGTACCATCTCCAATCATAGGGGCGCTCAGGGGCTCCCTGAAAGCTCAGACGTGCCCGGCACGCCGGCTAGTTACCAATTACAACACTCCGCCCGTCACGTATCCCTGACAAAAACACAAGTCTTCAGACTTGCTGGTACCACCGACATGTGTTCTTTTTAAATGTTTGGTACTCGATGGAATAAGAGTAGAACCCTAAACTACAACGGGAAGAGCATCGTTTTGAGTAGAAATCGATTAAATATTGTTTAATATGCTCGTCATAGTATTTTGAAAGAGAAATCTGTTGGAGTTGATCTAGGGTTTAAGAAAAAGTTTAACGCTTCGTTAAGCGGTGGAATTTTAAAAATTTTCTTTTTCAAGTAAAACAGTTTTTACTAACCTAGACAAAGTGCAAGCACATGTAAATAAAACTAATATGAGCACAATAAATTTACTAACCTCTTTAGAAGCTTGAACGTTGATGAGCCTTCGGAAGGTTGAAAACGTTCGTCTCCCTCGCAGCACGTCTCTCTTTCTTTCCTCGGCAACTCGAGCAACCACGAAAGTTTCTATCACTAAATCACTCGAAATAAAACGAATTAGTGTTACCGGTCCGATTCGGCCCGATAGATCGACGACGGCAACGCTGGCGGCCGTCCCGAGGCCGGCGCTAGCCAAGGCCGGCTCTCCAAGGTCGGCTCTCGCCAAGGCCGGCTCTCCAAGGCCGGCTCTCCAAGGCCGGCTCTCCAAGGCCGGCGCCAGCCAAGGCCGGCTCTCCAAGGCCGGCTCTCCAAGGCCGGTGCTAGCCAAGGCCGGCTCTCCAAGGCCGGCGCTAGCCAAGGCCGGCTCTCCAAGGCCGGCGCCAGCCAAGGCCGGCTCTCCAAGGCCGGCGCCAGCCAAGGCCGGCTCTCCAAGGCCGGCGCCAGCCAAGGCCGGCTCTCCAAGGCCGGCGCTAGCCAAGGCCGGCTCTCCAAGGCCGGCGCTAGCCAAGGCCGGCTCTCCAAGGCCGGCGCAAGCCAAGGCCGGCTCTCCAAGGCCGGCGCTCCAAGGCCGGCTCTCCAAGGCCGGCGCTAGGCAAGGCCGGCTCTCCAAGGCCGGCGCTCTAAGGACGGCTCTCCAAGGCCGGCGCTAGCCAAGGCCGGCTCTCTAAGGCCGGTGTTGTCGGTCCGTCTCGGACCGACGAGAACTAAGGCATCGCTTAGATCCACGCGACCGGTGTAAGGCCCGCACGGCGGCTCCCGGCCGGCCAAGTGCCGTCCGGCCAGCTCCCGGCCGGCGGCCGCCCGGCGTATGACCGGCCCAAACAGCCTCGGCCATTGGCCGGCCCAGAGGCCAGCCTCGGCCAATGGCCGACTCAAGATGCTCCCGGCCATTGGCCGGCCCTAGGGCCAGCCTCGGCCAGTGGCCGGCCCAAACAGCCTCGGCCATTGGCCGGCCCAGAGGCCAGCCTCGGCCAATGGCCGACCCAAGATGCTCCCGGCCATTGGCCGGCCCTAGGGCCAGCCTCGGCCAATGGCCGGCCCAAACAGCCTTGGCCATTGGCCGGCCCAGAGGCCAGCCTCGGCCAATGGCCGACTCAAGATGCTCCCGGCCATTGGCCGGCCCTGGGGCCAGCCTCGGCCAATGGCCGGCCCAAATAGCCTCGGCCATTGGCCGGCCCAAGGGCCAGTCTCGGCCAATGGCCGACTCAATCTACTCCCGGCCATTGGCCGGCCCTAGGGCCAGCCTCGGCCATTGGCCGGCCCAAGGGCCAGTCTCGGCCAATGGCCGACTTAAGCTACTCCCGGCGATTGGCCGGCCCTAGGGCCAGCCTCGACCAATGGCCGGCCCAGATAGCCTCGGCCATTGGCCGGCCCAAGGGCCAGTCTCGGCCAATGGCCGGGCCAAGACAATTCTCGGCCAAGGGGTTGCCCATAACACCCCTTGGTCGCCTATAAATAAAGGGGCCGCTCCCCTAGTCCAGGTAATCCGAATTTGAGTACTGAAACGCTGTCGAACTCGTACCTCACTCGTTTCTCTCAAGTCTCGACCTCTAAACACTAAACCCTCTACAAACCACCTCAATCCTGCTAATGTTGAGCGTCGGAGAGGTAAACAGAGGCAACCCCTCTGTTTCCCCTTTGTAGTTCACACCTTTCTGTTCACGTTTCAGGTGCTTGGACGAGATAGAGATCATCTACAGCTAAGGGACGGCTTGGGATACCAAGCCCGACACGCTCGAGTCGAGACGAGACCACTTGGTCCGACCTCGGGTCTAACCGTCTACGACTCCTAAATCGTTGTCCGAAAAACTGCGACAACAGCCGGCTCTCCAAGGCCGGCTCTAGCCAAGGCCAGCTCTCCAAGGCCGGCGCTAGCCAAGGCCGGCTCTCCAAGGCTGGCTCTCCAAGGCCGGCTCTCCAAGGCCGGCGCTAGCCAAGGCCGGCTCTCCAAGGCCGGCGCTAGCCAAGGCCGGCTCTCTAAGGCCGGCTCTCCAAGGCCGGCTCTCCAAGGCCGGCGCTAGCCAAGGCCGGCTCTCCAAGGCCGGCTCTCCAAGGCCGGCGCTAGCCAAGGCCGGCTCTCCAAGGCCGGCGCTCCAAGGCCGGCTCTCCAAGGCCGGCGCTCCAAGGCCGGCGCTCCAAGGCCGGCGCTAGCCAAGGCCGGCTCTCCAAGGCCGGCGCTAGCCAAGGCCGGCTCTCCAAGGCCGGCGCTCCAAGGCCGGCTCTCCAAGGCCGGCTCTCCAAGGCCTGCTCTCCAAGGCCGGCTCTCCAAGGCCGGCGCTAGCCAAGGCCGGCTCTCCAAGGCCGGCGCTAGCCAAGGCCGGCTCTCCAAGGCCGGCTCTCCAAGGCCGGCGCTCGGCCAAGGGGTTCCCCAAACACCCCTTGGCCGCCTATAAATATGAGGGTCTCTTTCTTGACCCAGGTAATCCATTCTTGAGCACTGAAACGCTGCCGAACTCGTACCTCGCTCGTTTCCCTCAAGCTTTGGCCTCTAAACACCCCTAAAACCTCTATACTCCACCTTAATCACGCTAATGTTGAGCGTCGGAGAGGTAAACAGGGGCACCCCCCCCCCCCCCTGTTTCCCCTTTGTAGTTCACGTGTTCTCTACTCCTTTTCAGGTACTCTGACGAACTCGAGGGACATCCACAGCTAAGGGACGACTCGGGACACCGGGTCCGACACGCTCGAGTCAAGACGAGACCACTTGGTCCGGCCTTGGGTCTAACCGTCTTTGGCTCCTAAATAGTTGTCCGAAAAACAGCGACAACATTTTGGCGCTAGAAGGAGGGGATCTCTCGACCTTGGCAACACATCCCCTCTACCAGTCTTCTTCTCACTTCTACGACTCTCGAGAGATGAGTCGTAGCCCCGCCACCTCCGTGGGCGCCCGAGCGACTAGCTCGAGGCGCGACCTCCAAAGCTCCGCGCACCGTCTCGAAGGGCAACCTCATGATAATGAGAGCCAGCCCCGAGACCCGGCGAATGACCCTGAGGCTGCAGTCTGAGAGGACACGGCTCGAAGGCTCGCCGAGCTCCTAGACCGCCCCGGCGTCACCGGCGCGCTCATCGCCGACCTCCTCGACTCCAATAATGTCAATGACGTCAACCACGAGACCAACCTCGACCACGCTATTCACGAAAGTGGACACGCGCGCACGCTTCCAAGGGGACACCCTCGGGCGGCCGCGTCGAAGCATCAACCTCTTGGTGAGCACCCACACGCGCCCTCGAGGGGACACCCTCGGGCGATCACGTCAAGGCGTCAAAACTCGCGCAATACGCGAGGACGCTCGGACTCGAGGTCCCGAAAGGGACGCTCCAAGCTCACCGTCCGCGTCCAAAACCCTTGTGAAGGTGACAACGTCGATGTTCTCGGCCCCCGCCAAAGGCTTCGCCTGAATGACGCGCCATTAACAAGGGTGATAGGGACGGCCTCCGGAGACTTGAGAGACCGCCTCAACTCTCAAAGAGAGAGTCACGAGTTCGACTTGAGAGAAAAACTCGACGCTCAACGTGAGACCGCGATCGTCTTGGGGCAGCAACCACCCAACACTGATCAAGCACCCAACCAAAAGCGCGCAGCCACGCTTGTGATGCCGGCCGTTGGTTCCGAGTCACGAAGGAAAAGGCGCCGGAAGGGTCAAGTCCCTAACGACCACCCTTCTCCAGCCCCGAAGCGATCCTTCGTCCCGCTCAACACAACGCCCGACCGGATCCTGCGCTTACGCCGCGATGAGCTGGGAAGCCCCGCTCCACTCACAAAAGACCCCGCGAAGCGAGATCGAAGTCGGTTCTGCGAATACCACAAAGATCACGGGCACTCGACGATCGAATGCAACCAGCTTGAGAAGCGAATTGATTCCCTAATTCTAGTTGGGGACTTCAAGGAATTCGTCGCGTCTGCTAGCAAGCCATGAGTGTCGTTACTCAGTCCCTTAAATTCACGCCCGAACTCGATCGGCTTCGTGGTCACTTTCATTTCGAAAATGTAATTTCCTTTTTTCAAAGAAGGCCAAGTGCCATGACAAACTGTAACGACCCCCTTATTGCAATAAAGAGTTATTTCACACATGAAAAAAAAATGTAGCGCATACTTTTGTATACCTCTAACGCAAGAGTTTCTTGGCCTTCGTCTCACAAACACAAGAAACTCGGGGGGCTAACAGGGATCAATGATCAATAAAAACAACTCAACAACAACTCAAAAAAAAATATATATATAATAATAAAGTCTCGAGGGGCCGATGGTTAGGCCGGAGGTCCCAAAGAAAGACTTCTCACGTAACTCCTCGAGATGAATTCATTACTCGAGTCGAGCTACGAGTCCGCGAGTCGATCGATACTCCTCGCGATGACTCTTTACGAAACTCCTCGTGCAGGCTCTACGTGAGTCCTCGAGTCGAGTTCGAGTCCACGAGTCGATTGATACTCCTCGTGCAGGCTCCACATGTCTCCTCGAGATGCGTTCATTCCTCGAGTCGAGTTCGAGTCCACGAGTCGACCAATACTCCTCGTGCCGACTCTTCACATGTCTCCTCGAGATGAATTCATTCCTCGAGTCGAGCTTCGAGTCCGCGAGTCGATCGATTCTCCTCGCGACGACTCTTCATGAAACTCCTCGTGCAGGTTCCACGTGAGTCCTCGAGTCGAGTTCGAGTCCACGAGTCGACCAATACTCCTCGTGCCGATTCTTACGAATTTTCGGGATTTCGAGCTCGCCTGCTCGTCGCCTCGCCCTGGCCGAGCTCGTCAGCTCGCCTCCCCTGGCCGAGCTCATCAGCTCGCCTCGCCCGGCCGAGCTCATCAGCTCGCCTCGTCCGGCCGAGCTCATCTGTTCGCCTCGCCTGGCCGAGCTCATCACCTCGCCTCGCCCTGGCCGAGCTCATCAGCTCGCCTCGCCTGGCCGAGCTCATCAGCTCGCCTCGCCCTGGCCGAGCTCATCAGCTCGCCTCGCCTGGCCGAGCTCGTCAACTCGCCTGGTTGATTTCGCCTGGCCAAGCTCGTCTGGTTGAGCTCGTCACCTCGTCTGGTTGAGTTCGCTGCCTCGCCTGGTCAAGCTCGGCACTTCATCTAGACGAGCTGAAGCGACTTCATCGCTTCGTCCAAACGTCTTTGGATTCGGTTCATCAGTTCGCCCAACCGTGTTGGGCTAACTCTCTCAAAAACAAAAAACAGATAAAAGCATAATAAAGTCTCAAGGGGCCAATGGTCAGGCCGGAGGTCCCAAAGAGAGACAACCTGCACGTAATTCCTCGAGACGAGCTCATTCTTCGAATCGAGTTCGAGTCCACGAGTCGACTAATGCTCCTCGTGCCGACTCTCCACGAAACTCCTCGTGCAGGCTCTACGCGAGCCCCCGAGTCGAGTTCGAGTCCACGAGTCGACTAATGCTCCTCGTGCCGACTCTCCACGAAACTCCTCGTGCAGGCTCTACGCGAGCCCCCGAGTCGAGTTCGAGTCCACGAGTCGACTGATACTCCTCGTGCCGACTCTTCACATGTCTCCTCGAGATGAATTCATTCCTCGAGTCGAGTTACGAGTCCGCGAGTCGACCGATACCCCTCGCACCGACTCTTCACGAAACCCCTCGTGCAGGCTCTACGAGAGCCCTCGAGTTGAGTCCCAAGTCAACAAATCAACTAACTACTCCTCGTGCAGGCTCTACACGAGTCCTCGAGCTGAGTCTCAAGTCCACGCTCGCCGCCCAGCTCCTGGGCCGATAGGCAACGAGTTACAAATGGGTTCAACGCTTGCGTCCGCCAGGGCGTATCTGGTCAAGCCAGCGTCCACGGGAAACCTCGCCACACAAATGTGGCATCGCGCTCGCCGCCCAGCTCGTCGGCCGATAGGCAACGAGTTACAAATGGGTTCAAGGCTTGTGTCCGCCAGGGCGTATCTGGTCAAGCCAGCGTCCACGGGAAACCTCGCCACACAAATGTGGCATCGCGCTCGCCGCCCAGCTCGTCGGCCGATAGGCAACGAGTTACAAATGGGTTCAAGGTCTGCGTCCGCAGGGCGTATCTGGTCTAGCCAGCGTCCACGGGAAACCTCGCCACACAAATGTGGCATCGCGCTCGCCGCCCAGCTCGTCGGCCGATAGGCAACGAGTTACAAATGGGTTCAAGGTCTGCGTCCGCAGGGCGTATCTGGTCTAGCCAGCGTCCACGGGAAACCTCGCCACGCAAAAGTGGCATCGCGCTCGCCACCCAGCTCGTCGGCCGATAGGCAACGAGTTACAAATGGGTTCAAGGTCTGCGTCAACACAACAAAGACGTGCAAATCGATTATGCCTTCGTTGGAAAATCGAGAAAACAAGACGCGCACAACACAATAAAGTCGTGCTAATCGATCACGCCTTCATTGGTGGGTCGAGAAAATAAGACGCGCACAATGTAACAAAAAAGACGTGCAAATCGATTGTGCCTTCATTGGCAAGTCGAGAAAACAAGACGCGCACAACACAATAGGGCCGTGCTAATCGATCACGCCTTCATTGGTAAGTCGAGAAAATAAGACACGCACAATAAAGTCGTGCTAATCGGTCACGCCTTCATTGGCAAGTCGAGAAAATAAGACACGCACATTAAAGTCGTGCTAATCGATCACGCCTTCATTGGCGAGTCGAGAAAATAAGACACGGACAATAAAGTCGTGCTGATCGATCACGCCTTCATTGGCAAGTCGAGAAAATAAGACACGCACAATAAAGTCGTGCTAATCGATCACGCCTTCATTGGCAAATACAGAAAATGGCCCCACACCCCGATAGGTGGTCAATGGGGTCCATGGGCGCGAATAACGAGGCAAGCATGATCGACAAAAAAAAATATACAGTAAAGGACGTCGGAGAATACCTCTTGGCGGCAGGCTTCTCCGATGGGCCAACGTTGGACTTTGAGTTTACCACGCGATTTACAATCGATGATAAACTCGGGGGGCTAATGTTACCGGTCCGATTCGGCCCGATAGATCGACGACGGCAACGCTGGCGGCCGTCCCGAGGCCGGCGCTAGCCAAGGCCGGCTCTCCAAGGTCGGCTCTCGCCAAGGCCGGCTCTCCAAGGCCGGCTCTCCAAGGCCGGCGCCAGCCAAGGCCGGCTCTCCAAGGCCGGCTCTCCAAGGCCGGTGCTAGCCAAGGCCGGCTCTCCAAGGCCGGCTCTCCAAGGCCGGCGCCAGCCAAGGCCGGCTCTCCAAGGCCGGCTCTCGCCAAGGCCGGCTCTCCAAGGCCGGCGCTAGCCAAGGCCGGCTCTCCAAGGCCGGCGCAAGCCAAGGCCGGCTCTCCAAGGCCGGCGCTCCAAGGCCGGCTCTCCAAGGCCGGCGCTAGCCAAGGCCGGCTCTCCAAGGCCGGCGCTAGCCAAGGCCGGCTCTCCAAGGCCGGCGCTAGCCAAGGCCGGCTCTCCAAGGCCGGCGCTCTAAGGCCGGCTCTCCAAGGCCGGCGCTAGCCAAGGCCGGCTCTCCAAGGCCGGCGCTAGCCAAGGACGGCTCTCTAAGGCCGGCTCTCCAAGGCCGGCTCTAGCCAAGGCCAGCTCTCCAAGGCCGGCGCTAGCCAAGGCCGGCTCTCCAAGGCTGGCTCTCCAAGGCCGGCTCTCCAAGGCCGGCGCTAGCCAAGGCCGGCTCTCCAAGGCCGGCGCTAGCCAAGGCCGGCTTTCCAAGGCCGGCTCTCCAAGGCCGGCTCTCCAAGGTCGGCGCTAGCCAAGGCCGGCTCTCCAACGCCGGCTCTCCAAGGCCGGCGCTAGCCAAGGCCGGCTCTCCAAGGCCGGCGCTCCAAGGCCGGCTCTCCAAGGCCGGCGCTCCAAGGCCGGCGCTCCAAGGCCGGCGCTAGCCAAGGCCGGCTCTCCAAGGCCGGCGCTAGCCAAGGCCGGCTCTCCAAGGCCGGCGCTCCAAGGCCGGCTCTCCAAGGCCTGCTCTCCAAGGCCGGCTCTCCAAGGCCGGCGCTAGCCAAGGCCGGCTCTCCAAGGCCGGCGCTAGCCAAGGCCGGCTCTCCAAGGCCGGCTCTCCAAGGCCGGCGCTCGGCCAAGGGGTTCCCCAAACACCCCTTGGCCGCCTATAAATATGAGGGTCTCTTTCTTGACCCAGGTAATCCATTCTTGAGCACTGAAACGCTGCCGAACTCGTACCTCGCTCGTTTCCCTCAAGCTTTGGCCTCTAAACACCCCTAAAACCTCTATACTCCACCTCAATCACGCTAATGTTGAGCGTCGGAGAGGTAAACAGGGGCACCCCCCCTGTTTCCCCTTTGTAGTTCACGTGTTCTCTACTCCTTTTCAGGTACTCTGACGAACTCGAGGGACATCCACAGCTAAGGGACGACTCGGGACACCGGGTCCGACACGCTCGAGTCAAGACGAGACCACTTGGTCCGGCCTTGGGTCTAACCGTCTTTGGCTCTTAAATAGTTGTCCGAAAAACAGCGACAACAATTAGTGTGTGGGCACTTTTGAACACTACGACTTAAGAACGAGTTTTGAAATCGCAGAGCTAAACTCTAGGTCAAATGAGGACCTAGGTGCCAAAACAATAAAACGAAATTGACTAGAGAGAGAGAGGAGAGGGGCGGCCAAGTCTAGAGAGAGAAGCTCTCAATCTCTAAAACTTTGGATGAATGAAAAGTGTGGAATGAGGCTCCTATTTATAGGAGAGGTCTCACCTTCAATAAGGTAGTTTCCTCTTCTATAGAATATCACATATTCATGAGCCAATTTCCCTTTTTCCTTCATGAGGTGCACGGCCAAGACATATCAAGTAAGTGCTTGGATTTGTTTCCTCTTTTGTTTGCTTCTCCCTTGACTAATTTGGGAGCCCACCTTGTTTCCTCTTAGGGGACATTTGTTTCCTCTTTTTCTTTTGTCAAGTATCTTCATACATTTATGCACAAAATATTCTTTCTTTCTTTGGGTATGTTGGGCGCCTATTTCATCTAGAAAAGGCTTCTAGAAGCTTTTCCATTTGTTCATGACAACATGAAAAAGGCCCATTAAGAATTTTTAATAAAATTCTTATGAAATGAAATTAATCCACAAGGCCCAATGATCAAGTCATCGCCGAGTGTTATTGAGTCATCAAATGACCTTGTCAAAAAAATTATTGACATTCATTTCATCCTATGTCTCAAAAGACAAAAATACCCTTTTGACAATTTTCGTTCTTGTTTTGACTTAGCTTCCAGTTTAACTATTCCTACTCGATGTGATTCGTGACAGTGACCTCATGGATCCAAATGAACAAAGCTTGAGCTAAATACTTGGACTCAAAAGTTCACAAATCTTTTCCAAGTTTAGCTTAATGTAAACTGACTCCACTAAAGAATTGACACTGAAAATCTCTCGGTTCAAATGAATTTATTTTCTACTCAAGAATTCAACCTAATTGTAATGAGTGGATCCACAGAATATTATCAGTGTTTACCCTTCATGAATATCATCAGCTAGTCGGGATTTACAAAATTACCATTTTACCCTTCTAGTTGTTATTTCCTCAATTCCTTTGTCGCTTGTGAATAAGTTAGAAACAATGTATTGACGAGGAGCTAACAAGTCACATTGTTTCATCCAAAAGAGTCAAGACTCAACTTGGACACTGGCCAGTTCATTTATTCACACTCCAAGGAACAAAGCATGAAGTGATATACATTGCATTTCAGCAATCTTGAACATGAATTCCATATCTATGAGAACTTCACAAAGTTACTCATGACATTCTCACAACTTAGTACTTCACCAATAGGCCTTGTTCGGAATCACATAGTGAGTCCGAACTCTGACTTTCTCAAATGAGAATACTAAGGTGTGAGATGACATGTCTCATTTCAGGATTGAGGTAAGCATGATGCAATTCATACGTAGTGACTTCGAGACATAAGAGGTTAAATGGTTTGTTCTTATCTTGTCTCTAGAAGTGCACTGGTCAGTTCAGTACCTTCGGAAGATACTTAGAAGAACTATAGAGTCTCCAACTCTCAATACCTCATAACCAGACATCATCGATTCTTCTAACAATCGTACTGAGGTCAATAGTCCTTTGACCCTTAGATTGCGAATATATCGTTTTAAGCAAACTACGAAGAGTTTGTTCATGCATATCTACATTTGTCTCTTCGTAAGTTGTTTAGTTTGTTTATGGACTAAAGACTAATATTTTATCATAAAGCTTCAAACAGACACGGAAGAATGAATGAACGTTGCAACTTCTTATTAATGAATAAGCAATTACAAGCAAGAGTCTTCATGAGACTTTATTACATCAAATGTACAATATAAGGATTACAACTCTTCTTGTGGGCACCATTGACAACAAAATCAAGGTGTGACCTTTGTAGTCCCTAGAACAGATAACTCAGCTGGAATCCTCGGAACGTCTGTCCCTGCTTTTCCCGTAAACTCGTCTATCGGGTGAATCTAAAATTAGTAAGTCAAAGGAAGATTAACTAATCAAATAAGAAACGGCTTAGGTTGTTAACGGGTTACGCTTGAACTTAACGGGACCAACCCGAAGCTACATTTTCAATAATAGGAGCCGAAGCCTTAATCTTGATTAGTTTGTCAAATTCATGGGCTTTCAACTACTCTTGCTTACTAACACAGTAAAATGCACATAAACATGTGATTCCCTTGGTAAGCAGTTGACTTAATTCCCACTTACATGGACTCCTTATTCGCTAGCTCCTTCCCTCTCTAACGCCTAATCGTTACGGCGATAGCTGAAAATATCTGAGGAATAAAATGGAGCGTTGAACACTATTAGTTCTGCACTCGCAGAAATACTAATCTACAAATTCTCATCACAGAGAAACTGAACAAGGCGCACGGAACTTTTATCCGTCACACGCAAAACATACGTTCTCACTTAAGAGAATCAGAGAAAACAAGAACACGATTCCCACATGAAACAGGGATCAAGAGAGAGAACAAGCCCTAAAAGTAGCGACTAAACATGAACTCAAGATTAGCTATGCTGAGGAAGCATTTACTAACCCAAATCCCTTAGGCCGAGCCCAAAATTAGAACCGAAGCTCAACGTTAAGAACCCGAGAGGGAGAAAAACTTGTTCCTTTCCACTACGATCCACAAGAAATTAGGATCACTACTCTTAAACTGTGAAGATAGTTTTACCTCTAAGATCGTAGAAATTAGAATAACCCGTCGGTTAGACTATAAGCGTAGTTAGTAAAAAAACCCGTTTAAAAACTATAGATATAGGTTTTGAAAATAATACTAATCTTAATTAAGGAAGTACATTATAATAAGTAAAATAATTAATTAAAAATAATTAAAATACTTGGTTTAAATAATAATCAAGAAATAATAATAATTAGTAAGGTTGTACAAACCTTTATTTTTAAAACCACTTCCTTAATTATTTTTTTCAAAACTTAATACTTGTAATAAGAAACATAAAATATGGTTTAGCTTAATTATAAGTTGTGCTCGCCCGCGACTCGCCGGAACCGTCCTTGCTGCATCCTCGTACCTGCGGTACGAGCTCAGAGATTCACGCAGCACCAACAAGAGAACATGGTTAGATTAAAAATTGAACCTAGAATACCCAAATTTCTCGATTCGAAATCAATTCCCAAACAAGGCATTCAGAAATCGAATACTCACCCGATCCTAACCCTTCCCACGCTCAGCAACAACAACAACAAAAACCAAAGACAAGCAACAAGTTCAACCAAGTAAATTTTCTAAAAAAAACCTATGTTATTCACATCCTACCGAGTCTCCGACTCGACTAACAACAAAATAATCTCAGCCAGGTTCTTACCTAAACAGAATCACATAAAAAAAAATCCATTCAACCCACTTCAAAACCAAGCAAATACTCTGAAATCCGAAATCCCCAAAATCAGCCCAAATTCGTCCATAATCCCAAACAAGCAAGAAATCTTGAAATTAAGCAAGTAACCATCCAATTAACCACTGAACCACTGAGACCCAACAATCAATTAACTTATTCAAGCATCACAACATGAAAACCCACAATTTTCCCTTCCAAATTTTCGGCCAAAATATCCATAAAAATCTGAAAATCCTAACTCAAATAATTTCAGCTCGCTACAAGCACAAACCGAGCCCAAACACAAGCAACCCACGAAACCAACCAAATGAACTCAAATACCCCTAATTAGAAAACCCTAGAAATCGGGCTAGAAAAAAAGAAAACGAGCGAAATTCCTAACTTGCTGCTGAACAAACCCACGTGATTCTAAGCTTCCTCTACCTCAGATCTGTGCTCAAATCCTTGCAAAGAAAACACGGTCGTAGCCACGCGACTTTCAGAACGCGATTGAAGAAGATAATCAAAGAAAAAGAAAAAGAAACGGAGAGGAAGAAGATGAACGACGGGAAGGAGAAGAAGAGGACGAACTCACCTAAACCACTCCGGTGTGTCTCGGACGAACTCACCCAAGTTTTTTTTTTCTTTTTCTCTCTTCTCTTTTTTTTTCCTACGTGTTTCGGTTTGTCTCAATGGTTCCCATTTTGTTCCCACGTTGACGAGGTTAAATGAACTTATCTCCTTTATTTCCCATGTTGACAAGTCAAAGGAGTACTCTAGAAGCTAAAAATATAACTAATTTCTACTACATCCTTATTTTTCTTTGTCTTTCTAATATTCTACCACAACAACTTCTTTTTGTTGCAATTTGGTCCATTTTTCCCTCAACGCTCACAACTTCGTCCATAATTAAATGGAAACGATTTAGAAAATAAACCGAGATAATTTCTCGTTGATTCTAATTTATTTTGAATATATTTAAGGTGTTTCGGAAATTATTTTCTCTCTCGAGACTCTTCTTAGTACTCGAGGACTCACCGAAAATATTATTCGGGAAATTAAAATCATTCGAGTCCAACTCGAAATTCTCAACTCATTCCGAAATCATTAATTGACCTTAAATATTTATTTTCTAAATCTAGGACCATTTCACGCTCTAGTGAAATTATAATTTGCAACAATACTCGATTCAAGGAAAAAAAAACTCGTTCATTGATTCCAACGTTCACAAGACGAGTTACACAAAAAGCCTTACTTTACAGCAACCTTCTTCTTTAAGAAAGTCATCAAACTCTCTAGAGCATTCTTCATACATGCATCATTGACAACAAACTCCCACTAGACTCAAAGAAGATGTGTGTAGTCCTTCATGCCTTATCCCTCTCGATGTTGGTCGAAGACCTTGTTCGCAAGGGCCTTGGTGAATGGATCTGCCAGGTTTTCCACCGTTGAGATCTTCTTCACTTCCATGTCTCCGCGCTACACGATCTCTCGAATCAAATGGTATTTCCTCTCAATATGTTTAGAGCGCTTATGGCTTCGAGGTTCCTTTGAGTTAGCGACAGCCCAACTATAATCACAATAAAGGGTCATGGGCTTGTCGACATTTGGAACAACTTTCAAATACTTAAGGAATTTTGTAAGCCATACAGCCTCTTTGGATGCTTCACAAGCGGCGACATATTCTGCTTCCATTGTGGAGTTAGCAATGCAAGATTGTTTAATACTCCTCCACACATCAGTTCCACCATTAAGGATGAACACAGATCCCGAAGTGGATTTCATGGAATCCTTATCCGCTTGAAAATCGGAGTCGGTATATCCCATCATAGTCAGGTCAGTACCTGAATATGTAAGCATCAAGTTCCTAGTTCTTCCAATATACTTGAGAACATGCTTAATAGCAATCCAGTGCTCGGGTCCAGGGTTGGATTGAAAATGGCTAACTACGCCAACTGCGATGCAAAAATTAGGTCTAGTGCAAAGCATAGCATACATGAAACTTCCTAGGGCTGAGGCGTAAGGAATTTTTCTCATGTCTTCAATCTCTTGTGCAGTCTTGGGAGACTGGTCCTTAGAGAGTGAGACTCCATGCCTACAGGGTGTTTGACCCTTCTTGGAGTATTGCATAGAGAAGCGATCCATCACCTTATCAATGTAAGATGCTTGAGAGAGCGAAAGAGTCCGGTTCTTCCTATCTCCTAGATCCTTCATATCGAATTGCTTTACTAGCCAGACCTTAACCTCTTATAACTTACCCACATCATTACCTATGAGTAATATATCATCGACATATAGTACCAGAAATACAATTTTACTTTTGTGCATTAACTTGTAAACACACGGTTCATCTATTGACAGCTCAAAGCCAAAGCTCTTTCTAGTTTCATCAAATCTAATATTCCATGACCTAGATGCTTGCTTTAATCCATAAATAGACATAAGCAACTCACAAATCTTGGTCTCTTAACCTTCTTCCACGAAACCGTCTGGTTGAGCCATATAAATGCGCTCGTCAAGGTTGGCATTGACAACAAACTCCCACTTTACTCAAAGAAGATGTGTGTAGTCCTTTATGCCTAATCCCTCTCGATGTTGGTCGAAGACCTTGTTTGCTAGGGCCTTAGTGAATAGATCTGCCAGGTTGTCCACCGTTGAGATCTTCTTCACTTCCACGTCTCCGCGCTGCACGATCTCTCGAATCAAATGGTATATCCTCTCAATATGCTTAGAGCGCTTATGGCTTCGAGGTTCCTTTGAGTTAGCGACAGACCCACTATTATCACAATAAAGGGTCATGGGCTCGTTGACGTTTGGAACAACTTCCAAATACTTAAGGAATTTTCTAAGCCATACAGCCTCTTTGGATGCTTCACAAGCAGCCACATATTCTGCTTCCATTATGGAGTCAGTAATACAAGATTGCTTAATACTTCTCCACACAACAGCTCCACCATTAAGGATGAACACAGATCCCGAAGTGGATTTCATGGAATCCTTATCCACTTGAAAATCGGAGTCGGTATATCCCATCATAGTCAGGTCAGTACCTGAGTATGCAAGCATCAAGTTCCTAGTTTTTCAAAGATACTTAAGAACATGCTTAACAACAATCTAGTGCTCGGGTCAAGGGTTGGATTGGAAACGGCTTACTACGCCAACGGCGAAACATATATCAGGTCTAGTGCAAAGCATAGCATACATGAGGCTTCCTACGGCAGAGGCGTAAGGAATTTTCCTCATGTCTTCAGTCTCTTGTGCAGCCTTGGGAGACTAGTCCTTAGAGAGTGAGACTCCACGCCAAAAGGGTGTTTGGCACTTCTTGGAGTCTTGCATCGAGAAGCGATCCATCACCTTATCAATATAAGATGCTTGAGAGAGCGACAGAGTCCGGTTTTTCCTATCTCGAAAGATTTGAATCCCTAGAATGTATGCGGCTTCTCCTAGATCCTTTATGTCGAATTGTTTGCTAGCCAGACCTTAACCTCAGATAATTTACCCACATCGTTACCTAAAGTAATATATCATCGACATATAGTACTAGGAACACAACTTTGCCTTCGTGTATTAACTTGTAAACACAAGGCTCATCTATTGACTGTTCAAAGCCGAAGCTTTTCACAGTTTCATCGAATCTAATATTCCATGACCTAGATGCTTGCTTTAGTCCATAAATGGACTTAAGTAACTCACAAACCTTAGTCTCTTGACCTTTATCCACGAAACCGTCTGGTTGAGCCATGTAAATGATCTCGTCTAGATTGCCATTCAGGAAGGCTGTCTTGACATCCATTGCCAGATCTCATAGTCGAGAGCTGCAGCTATGCATAGGAGTATGCGGATGGATTTAAGCATCGCGACTGGCGAGAAGGCTTCTTCATACTCAATGCCTTCTTGTTGGGTATAACACAGGTCGTGCTTTGAACGTCTCGACGTTCCCATCCGGACCTCTTTCTTCTTGTATATCCACTTACACCCTACGGGTTTAATCCCTTCAGGACGGTCTACAAGTTTCCAGACTTTGTTGACATACATCGAGTGCATCTCAACTTTCATGGCATCAAGCCAAAGGTTTGATTCAGAACAAGCCATCGCTTGGCTATAGGAAACAGGGTCATCCATCTCAGAGACGGCTACGAGAGAGTCTCCATAGGAAATGTACCTGTCAGGCTTTTGAGTAGCCCTCCCACTACGTCGAAATACTACTTGACGAGATTCTGAAGAGTTAGGTTATGTTTCAGTTGGGGTAAGAACAGTTCTTACAGATGAGGTAGAAGCTTCCTCACCCAACTTTTCTTTAAGCACAATTTTGCTTCTAGGTTTTGCATCCTTCATAAAGTCCTCCTCAAGGAAGCGAGCATTCGTGCTAACGAAAGTCTTATCGTCCTTGGGACTATAGAAGGTAAAACCTTTGGTTTCCTTTTGATATCCAATGAACAGACACAATTCTGACCTACTAGTCAACTTTCTAGTCTTTTGCCTTAGCACGTGTGCGGGGTAACCCCAAATTTTGATGCGGCCAAGATTCACTTTACGGCCAGTCCATCGTTCATAAGGAGTACCAGGAACCGTCTTGGACGGAACTTGGTTCAGAATATAAGCGGCTGTTTCGAGGGCATATCCCCAAAAGGAAAGAGGGAGTGATGAGTAACTCATCATTGATCTAACCATCTCCATAAGAGTTCGGTTTCTTCTCTATGATACTCCGTTTTGTTGAGGTGTGCCAGATGCGGTAAGCTGAGAAGCGATAACTTCTTCTTTAAGAATGTCGTCAAACTCTCCAGACATATACTCACAACCTCAATCAGCTCGAAGGGTTTTGATCACTTTGCCAGTTTGCTTTTCCACTAACGCCCTAAAGACCTAAAATACGTTAAATGTCTCGTATTTGTGTTTGAGCAAATAGACGAAACCATATCGCGAGTAATCATCGGTGAAGGTAACGAAGTATTCATATCCTCTATGTGCCTGTTGGCTGAGCGGACAACATACATCAGAATGTACTAGTTCCAGCAACTCAGTGGCTCTTCGACCCTTATCAGAGAAAGGTCGCTTAGTCATTTTTCCTTCTATGCAGGATTAACAAATAGGTAGTGAACCTATTGTAGAGGCTTGGAGTGGACCATCCCTCACAAGTCTCTTAATCTTATCTAGACTGATATGACCAAGTCTTAAGTGCCATAGGTATGCTGATTTTGTTAGATCGGAGGATTCAGAAAGTTTGATCCTCTTTGGCTCCCTAATTAGATCATTATCTATTTCGGTGTCTAAAATCGAAGGTTGAGTGGGATAAATGTAAAAAAGACCATTCTTCATATATGCATCAGTGACAAAAGAATTTGAAAATGAAATACGAATTCCATTCTTTATACAGATATTAAGTTTTTCCCAAAGGAAGGAACATAATAAAAATTATTCAAATTTAAAGTGCGATCTTCAAAAGATAGCGTCACGGATTCCACAGCCTTCGCAGACACCACGCTCCCATCACCCCACTTGAAGCAGAAGTCGCTATCCTCTAAGCTTTTGCTTTTCCTAAAACCAGTTAAGGAGCAACAAATATGGTTAGTAGAAGCGGAGTCAATAATCCACGATGATACATTATCAGCTACTAAGCAAGCTTCAGTAATAAGTACAATACCTTTTACTTTGAGGTAGGCAGGACAGTTCCTACGCTAGTGACCAGGCTCATTGCAGTGGTGGCACTTATCATTAGACTTGTCCACCTTCGGAGCCTTTGGCGCCTTCTTCTTCATTTGAACCTTAGGTTCGTTCTTCTTCTCGGCCTTGCGAGGTCTCTTCTAAGATCCAGAGGTGGAGGCAGTAGCATGTACCTCTCCTTGAGCCCTCTTTTTCATAGTGAGTCCCTCAGCGTTTTGAAGTTCCTTCATAAGCTCGGTAACAGTGTACTCTAGCTTGTTCATGGAGTAATTCAGCTTGAAGGTATCAAAAGACTCGGGGAGAGTTTCCAAGATCATCTCTATTTTTGTCTCCCCATCAATCTTAGATCCAAGGATCTCCATTTCGTTTAGATAGCTAATGATCAGCATCATATGATCTCTAACGGGAGTCCCAGCCTTCATGCGACAGTTCATAAACTGTCGGACCGCTTGTTGCCTTGCTTGACGTCCTTGCCCTCCAAACATCTCATGGAGATTGTAGACCATATCGGTGGCAGTCTCGTAGTCATGATGTTGTTGTTGCAACACATTGTTCATAGATGCTTAAATATAGCACCTCGCAATCTCATCGGATCGGAGCCAGGCCTGCAGGGCGTCGTTTTCCTCTTGGGTCGAAGCTTCATTCGCTTGAGGACAGGGGGTGGTGAGAACCCATTTGTGCTTGTCGATAGTAAGGACTATGTCGAGGTTACGGTACCAGTCGACGTAATTGTCGCCTTCGAGTTTTTTCAAGGAAAGAATGGTTGAGAGAGGGTTGAGAGACATTTTGCCTATAAAAGTTGAAACAAGTTTATGATTAGTCTTTGGTTTAGGATTTAAGTTTGTTTAAAACTTGATAAAATCCAAAGGTGTTATAAACCAAACGATAATTTACTCCCTCAAGAGAAGGCCGCAAAAAATCTCCATTTATAAGTAAATGACACATCATTAATGCTTAGCCAAGATGTCAATACACCAATTTTGACTAGCCACCTTTTAAATTGGTTTGATCACTCACATCCTTTCGCAGAGCCTCAAGGGAGGATTACTAGGGATTGAGCCTAAGTGTGCAACCAACCACTTAGTCCAAAAGGTCAACTTTGAAAAACAATCCCCCAAGGGGAGGCCTCGCCTTCATCGTATCACTCTCGGACGTAGCTCATTGAGCAATGATCGAAGCAAAAATGCCTTAGAGTACTCCAATTTAAGAGAGGGCCACAAGAGCGGCTCTTAGTCCCACGTTAATTGATTCTTTCATTAGTGTTGGGGATCGTGGGTTACAAACAACAAGTTTAACCCTCCCACTTAGTTTTTGGAGTTGGTACATCGACTCTTATAAGTTCGGAAACGGATTTCCTAGTTATAGAGCGATAGAGAGGACAAATAGAAAAGAATCCTAGATCTTCATGTTCAAAGCAGTGTTAGTGCATAAAGGCACAAGGTACATACTCGGATCTTTTCCTATTTTCTATTCGGGGAAAGTGCATGAGGGAAGTGTGAACTTCAACTCACTAGAACACTTTGAAGTTTGAGATTACACATCTATTTATTTTTCGGCTCGTCTACGAGGAAACCTCCCACCCAAATTTTCAAGAGCATATAGATTTTGAACATATGTGATATAGATATAGTTTTGAAAACATTTTTAAAACTTATTTGATTTGGATGACAAACTATTTTCAGGTTTGAAAGTGAAAACGGTTTTTCAAAATTCAAACTAGTTTTGTAAAAATTTAATTTCAATTAAACTTTAAAAAATCAAAACATTTTAATCTTTCACATCATGTTATAATCTTATGAAAAATATTTTTGCTCCAGAAAATTTTCTCATTAGAGTGCTATAACTCATGGTAGTGGGGCTGAAAATCCGGATTTCTAAAAAACTGGACTTTCGGAACAGCCGCGCACCTCGGAGTAAAATCGCCATAACTGTTGGTCCGATGTCATTTTGACCTAAAACCGGTGGCGTTGGAAAGAGGACAGACAGAGCTTTAATTTGATTCAAGAATCATCAAATTTAGATTTATGAGCAGAGAGTTATGCCACTTATACTGCGGGTTTTACACCAACTCGAAGAAAAAGAAATAATTAAAGTTGGTCTTATTAGGTGCGAAAAAGAATCGAGTGTAACAGATGTTGTCGGTCGTTTTCGGAAAACCCGAGACGCCAAGAAGGCACGTCGCTCAAAGGGCCGATGGTCAGGCCGGAGGTCCTGAAGAGCGGCAAGTCTTCAAAGCCTTCGCCCAAACTCTTGACTCTTTGAGTCGAGCCTAGCCCCTCGAGTTGAGACTTGAGTCGGCTCCCCGAGTTGAGCTTCGCTCCTTGGGTTGAGCCTTGAGTCAGTCTCCTCGAGTCGAGCTTCGCTCCTCGAGTTGAGCCTTGAGTCAGTCTCCTCGAGTCGAGCTTTGCTCCTCGAGTCGAGTCACTCTTGTCAAATGGAAACCTTCATATTTCATGTGGCAAGAATGGTATTCGAAGGCCCGCAAGAGCCCGACGAGGCGGGCCATGCGCCGCGCGCGCAGCCGCGCCGGCCAACCAAGCACAGCAGCCCGCGCGCCGCGCCAATCAGACCGCGCGCCGCGCGATGACACGCCCGCGCCGCACATCCAGCGCCGCGCATCGCGCGCCGCGCCTGGTGACCCGCGCGCCGCGCCCCCTGCGCCGCGCGCCGCGCGCCGCGCGTTGTGCGCCGCACTTTGTGCGCCGCGCGCGCCGTGCGCCTCCACTTGATGCCACATGCGTTCCTAGTCCCACATGGACGAAAAAGAAGCCTTCTAAGGCCCCCAAACACCTATAAATACCCCCTCCCATTGAGGGGAAAGCCATCCCATTCTTTCTCAAGGAACTTGAGACCTCTCTCCGCTTCTCTAGATGCCATCCTTGGCCTGAAGCGGATTCTCCACGATTTCTCGCTCTCGGAGATTCTGAAGCGCTTTCCGGGGACTCCCGAGTGCCGCCTCTCTTGATCGAGCGATTAATCTTGAGCCCACGAGTGCTCTAACGGTTTTCTACTGAAAATCGCCTACGCGTCTAGCACCCTAGACGCGTCCACCATTTCTGACAAGAAATCGCCTACGCGTCCGTCATTTCCAACTAGGAATCGCCTACGCGTCCGGAATCTCTGCCACAACAAGGAACTCTTGACTTAGAGTCTTCCACGTCTCCAAAAGAGAGAAAACGCAAATTCTCTCTCAAGCTCGCGATCTCCGAAGTCCTGAGACGCCGCCGAGGACTCCTCGCGCCCCGTCTCCTTCGTCGAGCACGCCTCTCCACCAAGGCTCCGCGCCTCATACTGCGTCCTACACGCTTGAACTACGTTCTGACCTGATCCCACACACGGGTACGTAGGCAGCCGACAACCAAGGCACGGTCACCCATCCTCCTCACCCCCTACCTCTCCCGAGAGGCGGGTTGATCGGAGAAAACCCTAGCTCGAGACTATCGAGTTCACACTCTTGGCCCGGGTGCGATCACTTGGTCCGGCCTTGGATCGAACCGCCCGAGGTTTTAAATAGTTGTTCATTTTCGTGCGACAACATTTTGGCGCTAGAAGGAGGGGACTTCCCGACCTATTCAGCCCGAAATCCCTTCTATTCATCTTCTTCTTTTCTTCTGCGAACTCAACCTTCTCGAACTTGAGAAACGATGAGTAGCCAACCACCCGTACGTTCTGAGGGCGTGAACAACCCCGAAAGCGTCGCTAAGACCAAGAAATACTTCTTGCGCTCCCGAGCGCATGGTGACGAAGAGTCGCTCCACGAAGAGAGCTCGACCCGCTCACCATATCCATCTCCTGATAGCAGGGACAACCGCATCACGGAGTTGGAGGAGAATATCCGCCGACTAAAGGCAAAGAACGCGAGGTACCACAGCCGACTGGCTGCGAAGCAACCCGCGCATAACGCAATGACCCCCAACGGAGATCCTGAGAACCTCAACGAGGAAAGCCACGACCGTGACCCTGACTATGAGGGTACTGGCGATCCGGAGGATATCGAGACTTCTCTCACGAAGGATGGGGGACTCCCCGCCGTGTTTGAAGCCGGTCCTTCGAATCCCCTACCCCGGAAAGGCGACGCGCCGGCTGCTTCTCAAGAGGGAAACTCCCGACGCTCGGCCCTCGACCGACTAGGTCGAAGGGAGAACGTTGAGGAGAGTCAAGGCACGCGGAGAGCGCGCCGTCGCAGACGAAGCCTGCGCCTCCGTACGACCAGCCCAGATCTTAGGGATCACCTCACCGCCCAACGCATCGAGCGTGGCGATGACCTAAGGGAGCAACTAAGCTCTCAGCCAAACATCCCCGTAGCAGCCCCAACTAACGGGAACCGCCGAACGGGTCAAGGGTCAAATGAAAGACGACAGGTGACTCCTCCCGAACAGGGAGTTACTCCGACTACCGGTCTCGATGTGATCACAATGATCCACAATCTTCGAAATGAAGTACGTGATCTCCGAGAACACGGAATAGGCGGAAGTGCCTATGGGGTCGTTGAGGAGAAGTCCTCGCCTTTCACGGCTCAGATATTGGCCGAGGTATGTACGGGAAATTTCAAACTCCCGAACCTCGCTCCATATAATGGAAAAGCAGATCCTGCTTACCACATCCAGCACTATGAAACCTGGATGACGATGCAGGGTGTCACTCCCGGCGCTATGTGCCAAGCTTTTAGTCTTACCCTCGCCGGACCCGGCTTCGAGTGGTTCAAGAACTTAAGGCCGGGAAGCATCCGCTCGTTCAAAGACCTGAAGGACATGTTCCTAGCACGGTTCGCTACGTCTATGGTCCAAAAGAAGACCAAGATGTACCTGTGGTCAATCAGGCAAGAGGATGGCGAGTCTCTTAGACGATACCTCGCCCGATTCACTGAAGAATCGAATAAGGTCGACCGCTTTGACGACAAAGACGCAATCACCGCCATCACTGAAGGCTTGCGCACAAGTGACTTCCTTAAGTCCATCGTCGGCCGTGTCCCTTCTACCATGGCCGAGTTAATGACTCGAGCCAAGACCTTCACGGGAGTCGAAGATTACCTCGATGGTCGCAAGGGCAATGATCAAAGCCCTCACCACCGAGACGAGCCTAGCAACGAGCAAGGAAACTCCCGTAAAAGGCGAAACAGAGGAGGTCAGACTTTTAATAGACGACCTCCGATGCCCCAGAAGCCGCGACTTGCGGAAGACTTTAAGGGCTACTCGTCGTTCACACCGTTGAACGCAACGCCGGAGCAAATCCTAGCTTTAGCGCGTGACAAGTTCACTCCCCCGGCTCCAATGAACAAAGATCCCGCGACTCGCGATAGATCTAAATATTGCGAGTTCCATCAGGAATACGGTCACTTGACCTCTGAATGCTATAGTCTTAAAAAGCAGATCGAGGCATTGATCCAACGGGGTGAGCTAAAAGAGTTCGTGTTACGCATGATTAGCGCTGCGGGCCCCACCTCGAACAGACCACAGTCTGGCAGGGGAGGAGGAATAGCCGCTTCTGCCGACCGAACCACGGCTACTGCCAATGCCCATCCACAACTCCACGTTGTGACCACCATATTGGGAGGTCCACAAGATGGAGATTCGGCCCGACAACGGAAAAAATTCCTAAGGGCCGTGGCTCAAGAAGACGCTGCTATGCACGTCAACCTCACGTATGAAGAACCTCCGTCCGTGCCTCACGAGACGATGCATTTCACCGACAAAGAGGCCAAGCGAGTTGTGCATCCGCACAATGACGCAATTGTGCTCAAAGCCCAAGTAGCTAATAACTTGGTGAAAAGAGTTCTCATCGACAACGGCAGTGCTGCCGACATAATCTTCAAGTCCACCCTAGAGCGCATGAAGCTCGGGGGCCTACGCCCAACTCCGACCCAAACGCCTCTATTCGGGTTCACTGGGGAGAGAGTCATGACCGAAGGCATCATCGATCTACCGGTCACCTTCGGAACTCCCGGAAGCATTGAAGTCGTTCACATGGTCCCATTCCTAGTGGTCGACCAAGAGTCCCCCTACAACGTAATCGTTGGGCGACCCACGTTGAACCGGCTAAGGGCAATCACTTCAACATACCACCTACTGGTGAAGTTCCCTACCAAGAATGGAATCGGCATCATGGCTGGAGACCAATCCCAAGCCAGAATATGTTACATCCAAGGAATCGATGGAAAGACCGCTAAAAAGATGGTTAACACGATCTCTCAGCTCAGAGATAGCGTCGAGTCGACCAAGGTCCTCCGCAAAGTCCATAAAGACACCTGCATGACACCCAAGTGCAAGGTAACGGCATCCTCATCAGGGACCCCACACGGTCTACCAGGTCATACATGGACGAGACACCGATCTATCGCCTGTGGAATGCGGAACACTGGAAGAGAGTACTACCACTAGCCAGCGATCCCCCCATTTTATTTCTTTGCTTTCTAAACATTCAATAAGGCCTACGAGCCAACGTTTTAGGATTTCAAATTTTTTGCAATATTAATAAAGTTCGATGTTTTTCTTTCAAAATCCACTTTATCAAAGATTTTTAATCATCAAAGGTTACACTTGTAAACCCAAAACTCGGGGGGCTAGTGCCATAGGCAATGGAAAGTACGCTCAAAATCCTCAAGAAAGTACGCTCCACAAAAAGAAAGCACGCTCCATCAAAACAAAACACCCGAACACAAAACGGGAACAGGCGTGCACGAAAGACGCCCCCGCGGCGCGCCCAAGAGACATCCCCGAGATGCAGGCTAAAGATGCCCCCGCGGCGCGCCCAAGAGACATCCCCGAGATGCAGGCTAAAGACGCCCCCGCGGCGCGCCCAAGAGACATCCCCGAGATGCAGGCTAAAGACGCCCCCGCGGCGTGCCCAAGAGACATCCCAGAGATGCAGGCTAAAGACGCCCCCGCGGCGCGCCCAAGAGACATCCCAGAGATGCAGGCTAAAGACGCCTCCGCGGCGCGCCCAAGAGACATCCCCGAGATGCAGGCTAAAGACGCCCCCGCGGCGCGCCCAAGAGACATCCCCGAGATGTAGGCTAAAGACGCCCCCGCGGCGCGCCCAAGAGACATCCCCGAGATGCAGGCTAAAGACGCCCCAGCGGCGCGCCCAAGAGACATCCCCGAGATGCAGGCTAAAGACGCCTCCGCGGCGCGCCCAAGAGACATCCCCGAGATGCAGGCCAAAGCCGTCCCTCGCGACGCACCAAAGACGCCTACATGGCGCACGTAAGACGCGTAAAGGCGCAGCCCGTAAGACGCCTACATGGCGCAACCTAAGACGCCTACATGGCGCAACCTAAGACGCCTACATGGCGCACTTAAGACGCCTACATGGCTCACGTAAGACGCCTACATGGCGCAACCTAAGACGCCTACACGGCGCACTTAAGACGCCTACATTGCGCAGCCTAAGACACCTAAACGACGCACAAAACCGTCTCTCGCAACGCGCTCTGAGTCGCCACGAGGTGTTGCATATGATGACTAAATCGCAACGCACCTGAACCGCCGTACGAGGTGCAGTTCATGCCATCTTCGCCGTCGCCAACTAAACACGATCACCGTGGGAGAATCCCCGTTCCATGCAAGTTAATTGAAGCTGCTCGCAAATACTCGCGACCCCCGCCTCTGAGCAAGAACCTCGCTCAGCCTGAACTAGCTAAGACTTCGCTCCTCGAGTCGAGTCATGCTCCTCGAGTCAAGTCACTCTCCTCGAGTCGAGCTTCGCTCCCCGAGTCAAGTAATTCCCTTTGAGTCGAGCCTCGCTCCTTGAGTTGAGTCATTCTCCTCGAGTCGAGCCTTGCTCCTCAAATCGCACCATTCTCCTCGAGTCGAGCTTCGCTCCTCGAGTCGAGTCATTCCCCTTGAGTCGAGCCTCGCTCCCCGAGTCGAGTCACTCTCCTCGAGTCGAGCCTTGCTTCTCAAATCGAACCATTCTCCTCGAGTCGAACTTCGCTCCTCGAGTTGAGCCATTCTCCTCGAGTCGAGCTCTGCTCCTCGAGACGAGTCATCCTCCTCGAGTCGAGCTTCGCTCCTCGAGTTGAGCCATTCTCCTCGAGTCGAGCTCTGCTCCTCGAGACGAGTCATCCTCCTCGAGTCGAGCTTCGCTCCTTGAGTTGAGCCATTCTCCTTGAGTCGAGCATCGCTCCTTAAAGTCGAGCCGCTCTCCTTGAATCGAGCCTTGCTCCTCGAATCAGGACATCCTCCTCAAGTCGAGTCACGCCCTCCTCGAGTCGAGCCATGCTCCTCGAGTCGAGTCACTCTCCTCGAGTCATCCCCCTCGAGTCGAGCATCACCCCTCTCATCAAGTCATTCTCCCCGAGTTGAGTCTTGCTCTTCGAATTGAGTCATACACCTCGAGTCGAGCATCGCTCCTCGAGTAGAGTCATATTCCTTAATGTCCAGCCAGTCTCCTTGAGTCGAGTCTAGCCCCTCGAGTTGAGACTTGAGTCGGCTCCCCGAGTCGAGCCTAGCCCCTCGAGTTGAGACTCGAGTCGGCTCCCCGCGTTGAGCTTCGCTCCTTGAGTTGAGACTTGATTCAGTCTCCTCAAGTCGAGCTTCGCTCCTCGAGTCGAGCCTTGAGTCAGTCTCCTCGAGTCGAGCTTCGCTCCTCGAATCGAGCCTCGAGTCAGTCTCCTCGAGTCGAGTCCCACTCCTCGAACAAACGCCTGGAGCGACCTGAAGAACAGGTCAGCCAAGGTAGAGACCCGCGCTCGCGCCTGGGGAATAAGGGCCGATCTTCCGAACGCAGACGAAGAAGCGTCACCAAGGCGGGAATGGCGGATGCCCCGTGAGGCCGACTTATGCTTGATGCGTGGTCAAACTTTTAGCGTTTATCCCCGAGCAGTCGAAGCCCTCCGGTGCGGCAGAGCCTTCCGCCAGGTGCCGCTCCGTCTTCTCGAAGCATCAGCCCGCAGCATCAACCTCCGTCTTCGAGACCTCGGAATGAGCACGCCTTTGCAAAATGCAAAAGTGCAGTCGCCTTCCAAGCTGGCCAAGACGGAAGCCATGATCTTCCCCTAATAGGTCACGATTACACAATCGTCACCCTGCTAGTCACCGTCGAGTCCCATGGACTCCGGGTTGATGATATCATCAAACAAAACGCCATCGAAGATAGACTTGGGCATTACCTCGCCCAAAGATCAATAAGACGCGACACACCGGCACGTCTCTACGTAAATGCACGCCCTACTTGTGCACGCATATCCCCATTGCTCCGGGGCTAGAGCGACGGATGCCAACGCGTTTGCCTCGCCCACGTCGAGCTACGTCTCCTATCCGCTTGGATCCTCCTCCACGTGTCGATCACACACTCGTGTCGACAAAGACGGAAAAGCGAGAAAGAGCACTTACAATTGTGAGAGTATTCTTTACAATCACAGAGGCTTCGCAACACTGAAGCCCTGGGAAACATATTTTCCTCAAACACCCGGCGAAAACAACTAAAAGTTCACCGCCCGGGGCCTCCCGAGCAATGAACTTGGGGGGCTAATGTTGTCGGTCGTTTTCGGAAAACCCGAGACGCCAAGAAGGCACGTCGCTCAAAGGGCCGATGGTCAGGCCGGAGGTCCTGAAGAGCGGCAAGTCTTCAAAGCCTTCGCCCAAACTCTTGACTCTTTGAGTCGAGCCTAGCCCCTCGAGTTGAGACTTGAGTCGGCTCCCCGAGTTGAGCTTCGCTCCTTGGGTTGAGCCTTGAGTCAGTCTCCTCGAGTCGAGCTTCGCTCCTCGAGTTGAGCCTTGAGTCAGTCTCCTCGAGTCGAGCTTTGCTCCTCGAGTCGAGTCACTCTTGTCAAATGGAAACCTTCATATTTCATGTGGCAAGAATGGTATTCGAAGGCCCGCAAGAGCCCGACGAGGCGGGCCATGCGCCGCGCGCGCAGCCGCGCCAGACGGGCCGCGCGCCGCGCCAATCAGACCGCGCGCCGCGCGATGACACGCCCGCGCCGCACATCCAGCGCCGCGCATCGCGCGCCGCGCCTGGTGACCCGCGCGCCGCGCCCCCTGCGCCGCGCGCCGCGCGCCGCGCGTTGTGCGCCGCACTTTGTGCGCCGCGCGCGCCGTGCGCCTCCACTTGATGCCACATGCGTTCCTAGTCCCACATGGACGAAAAAGAAGCCTTCTAAGGCCCCCAAACACCTATAAATACCCCCTCCCATTGAGGGGAAAACCATCCCATTCTTTCTCAAGGAACTTGAGACCTCTCTCCGCTTCTCTAGATGCCATCCTTGGCCTGAAGCGGATTCTCCACGATTTCTCGCTCTCGGAGATTCTGAAGCGCTTTCCGGGGACTCCCGAGTGCCGCCTCTCTTGATCGAGCGATTAATCTTGAGCCCACGAGTGCTCTAACGGTTTTCTACTGAAAATCGCCTACGCGTCTAGCACCCTAGACGCGTCCACCATTTCTGACAAGAAATCGCCTACGCGTCCGGCATTTCCAACTAGGAATCGCCTACGCATCCGGAATCTCTGCCACAACAAGGAACTCTTGACTTAGAGTCTTCCACGTCTCCAAAAGAGAGAAAACGCACATTCTCTCTCACGCTCGCGATCTCCGAAGTCCTGAGACGCCGCCGAGGACTCCTCGCGCCCCGTCTCCTTCGTCGAGCACGCATCTCCACCAAGGCTCCGCGCCTCATACTGCGTCCTACACGCTTGAACTACGTTCTGACCTGATCCCACACACGGGTACGTAGGCAGCCGACAACCAAGGCACGGTCACCCATCCTCCTCACCCCCTACCTCTCCCGAGAGGCGGGTTGATGGGAGAAAACCCTAGCTCGAGACTATCGAGTTCACACTCTTGGCCCGGGTGCGATCACTTGGTCCGGCCTTGGATCGAACCGCCCGAGGTTTTAAATAGTTGTTCATTTTCGTGCGACAACAACAGAACGTTTTAGGAAGTTGTTAAAGCTTTTATTTGTGTTTTATTAGCAAGGTAATAACATGGTATAAAAGAAATAACAATAAGCATAAAACGATGCAAGTAAATAGAAGAAACTAGTAAGACAAGAAAACTAGTCACAAAATTTACTCAAAATTTTCTCAAACTTAAAAACACGTTTTTTTAATATAAAAAATTAAAAACTTTAGAACTGAGTTTTAATAACATCCCAAACTCATATAAAATCAACATGATTTTTAATTTAAAGGCAAGAGCAATAAATTAAAAAAATATCTAAGATAACAATTCTAACTTATCACAAAATTAGTAAACTTTCGAAAACGATTTTCAAGCTCATATTTTTAAAAACATGTACATGCATATCTTTAACCTTGCTCTGATACCATTTGTTGGAATTGATCTAGGGTTTAAGAAAAAGTTTAACGCTTTGGGTAAGCGGCGGAATTTAAAAATTTTCTTTTGATAAGTAAAACGTTTTTACTAACCTAGACAAAGAGCAAGCACATGTAAATAAAAACTAATATGAGCATTACAGATTACTAACCTTTTTAGAAGCTTTAACGTTGAGAAGCTTTTGGAAAAGGTTGCAACGTTCGTCTCCCCTCGCAGCACGTCTCTCTTCCTTCCTCGGCAACTCGAGCAACCACGAAAGTTTCTATCACTAAATCCCTCGAGAGAAAAAGGAATTAGTGTGTGGGCACTTTTAAACACTACGAGTCAAGAACATGTCTTAGAGTCGAAGAGCTAAAACACTAGGTCAAATGTGGACCTAGGTGCCAAAAAAAAAACCGAAATTGACTAGAGAGAGAGAGGAGTCGGCCAATGTTCTAGAGAGAGAGTCTCTCGAATCTCTAAAACTTGGATGAATCAAATGTGAGGAAATGAGGCTCCTATTTATAGGAGAGGTCTCACCTTTAATAAGGTAGTTTCCTCTTCTATAGAATATCACATATTCATGAGCAAAATATCGCTCCTTTCCCACTTGAGACACACGGCCAAACAAGCCTTCTACAAGCCTTGATTTGTTTCCTATTTTTTTCCTTCTCTAGGTTGGCCGACTTCCCTAATGCATCCACATGCAAATTTGTTTCCTCTTTTTCTTTTGGCAAGTATCTTGATACATTTATGCACAAAATATTCTCTCTTTCTCTTGGGTAGTAGGTGCCCATATGGTTTCTACAAAGGGCTTCTAGAAGCTCATTTATTTGTTCATGACAACATGAAAATGGCCCATTAAGAATTTTCAATAAAATTCTTATGAAATAAAATTAATCCATGAGGCCCAATAAGACTAATATTGGCCGAGTGATACATGTCATTAAGTGACCTTGTCAAAAAAATTTATTGACATTCATTTCATCCTATGTCTCAAAAGACACAAATACCCTTTCGACAATTTTCGTAAAACTTGTCTTGTTCTTGTTTTCACTTAGCTTCTAGTTTAACTATTCCTACTCGATGTGATTCGTGACAGTGACCTCATGGATCCAAATGAACAACGATTGAGCTAAATACTTGGACTCAAAAGTTCACAAACCTTTTCCAAGTTTGGCTTAATGTCAACTGACTCCACTAAAGAGTTGAGACTGAAAATCTCTCGGTTCAAATGAATTTATTTTCTACTCAAGAATTCAACCAAATTATGATGAGCGGATCCACTGAATATTATCTATGTTTACCCTTCATGAATATCATCGTCTAGTCGGGATTTACGAAATTACCATTTTACCCTTCTAGCTGTTATTTCCTCAACTCTTTTGTCGCTTGTGAATAAGTCAGAATCAATGTATTGACAAGGACCTAACAAGTCACATTGTTTCATCCAAAAGAGTCAAGACTCAATTCGGCCACTGTCCAGTTCATTTATTCACACTCCATGGAACAAAGCATGAGGTGATATACATTGCATTTCAGCAAACTTGTACATGAATTCCATATATATGAGAACTTTACAAAGTTACTCATGACATCTTCACAACTTAGTACTTCACCAATAGGTCCTGTTCGGAATCACATAGTGAGTCCGAACTCTAACTTTCTCAAATGAGAATACGTAAGCTATGAAATGACATGTCTCATTTCAGGATTAAGGTAAGCATGATGCAATTCATACGTAGTGACTTCGAGACATAAGAGGTTAAATGGTTTGTTCTTATTTTGTCTCTAGAAGTGCAGTGGTCAATTCAGTACCTTCGGAAGATACCTAGAAGAACTATAGAGTCTCCAACTCTCAATGCCCCATAACCAGACATCATAGATTCCCCTAACAATCGTACCGAGGTGAATAGTCCTTTGACCCTTAGATTGCGAATATATCGTTTTAAGCAAACTACGAAGAGTTTGCTCATGCAAATCTACATTTGTCTCTTCGTAAGTTGTTAAGTTTGTTTATGGACTAAAGACTAATGTTTTATCATAAAGCTTCAAACAGACAAGGAAGAATGAATGTACGTTTCAACTTTTTATTAATGAATAAACAATTACAAGCAAGAATCTTCGTGAGACTTTATTACATCAAATGTACAAAATAAAGACTACAACTCTTCTTGTGGGCACCATTGACAACAGGGTAATCATCAGTGAAGATAACAAAGTATTCGTATACTCCAGGTGCCTGTTGACTAAGTAGACCACATACATTAGAATGTACTAGTTCCAGCAACTCAGTGGTTCTTCGACCCTTATCAGAGAAAAGTCTATTATTTTTCCTTCTATGCAAGATTCACAAGTAGGCAGTGAATCTATTGAAGAGGCTTGGAGCGGACCGTCCCTCACAAGTCTCTTAATCCTGTCTAGACTGATATGACCAAGTCTTAAGTGCCAGAGATATGTTGATTTTATTAGATCAGGAGATTCAGATAGTTTGATCCTCTTTGGCTTCCTAACTAGATCATTTATCTACTTCGGTGTCTAAAAGAGAAGGTTGAGTGGGATAAATTTAAAAAAAGCTTCATACATGCATCAATGACAAAAGAATTTGGAAAAAAATACGAATTCCATTCTTTATAAACTTTAAATAATAATCTTGCTCGAAAAGTTGAGCAACAGATATTAGGTTTTTCCCAAAGGAAGGAACATAATAAACATGATTCAAATTTAAAGTGCGATCTTCAAAAGACAGCATCTTGGATCCTACAGCCTTCGCAGACACCACGCTCCCATCACCCCACCTGAAGCAGAAGTCGCCATCCTCTAAGCTTTTGCTTTTCCTAAAACCAGTCAAAGAGCAGCAAATATGATCAGTAGCAACGGAGTCAATAATCCACGATATAACATTATCAGCTACTAAGCAAATTTCGGTAACAAGTACAATAGCTTTTTCTTTGGTTTTGGGGTAGGCATGACAGTTCCTACGCCAATGACCAGGCGCATTGCAGTGGTGGCACTTGTCGTTAGACTTGTCCACCTTCGGAGCCTTCGGCATCTTCTTCTTCTTTTAACCCTTAGGTTGGTTCTTCTTCTCAGCCTTATGAGATCTCTTCTTAGATCCAGAGGTGGAGGCAGTAGCATGTACCTCTCCTTGAGCCCTCTTTTTCATAGTGAGTCCCTCAGCGTTTTGAAGTTCCTTCATAAGCTCGGTAACTGTGTACCCTAGCTTGTTCATGGAGTAGTTCAGCTTGAAGGTATCAAAAGACTCGGGGAGAGTTTCTAAGATCATGTCTATTTTAGTCTCCCCATCAATATCAGATCCAAAGATCTCCATTTCGTTTAGATAGCTAATGATCAGCATCATATGATCTCTAACGGGAGTTCCAGCCTTCATGCGACAATTCATAAATTGTCGGACCGCTTGTTTCCTAGCTTGTCGTCCTTGCCCTCCAACATCTCATGGAGATTGTAGAGCATATCGGTGGCAGTCTCGATGTCACGATGTTGTTGTTGGAACACATTTTTCATTGATGTTAAAATATAGCACCTTGCAATCTCATCGGATCGGAGCTAGGCCGCCAGGGCGTCTTTTTCCTCGCGTGTCGAATCATTATTCGTTTGAGGACAGGAGGTGGTGAGAACCCATTTGTGCTTGTCGACCGTAAGGACTATGTCGAGGTTATGTTTCCAGTCGACCTAAGTTTTGCCTTCGAGTTTATTCGAGGAAAGAATGGTTGACAGAGGGTTGAGAGAAATTTTGCCTATAAAAGTTGAGACAAGTTTATGACTAGTCCTTGGTTTAGGATTTAAGTTTTTAACATTTGATAAAAGCCAAAGGTGTTATAAACAAAACGATAATTTACTTCCTAAGAGAACGCCGCAAAAAATCTCCATTTATAAGAAAATGACACATCATTAATGCTTAGCCAAGATGTCAATACACCAATTTTGACTAGCCACCGTTTAAATCGGTTTGATCACTCATATCCTTTCGCTGAGCCTCAAAGGAGGATTACTAGGGATTGAACCTAAGGGTGCAACCAACCACTTAGTCCAAAATATCAACTTTGAAAAAACAATCCCCCAAGAGCAGGCCTTCTCTTCATTGTCTCACTCTCGGACGTAGCTCATTGAGCAATGATCGAAGCAAAAACGCCATAGAGTACTCCCATTGAAGAGAGGGCCACAAGAGTGACTCTTAGTCGCACGTTAATTGCTTCTTTCATTAGTGTTGGGGATCGTGGGTTACAAACAACAAGATAACCCTCCCACTTAGTTTTTGGAGTTGTTATATATACTCTTATAAGTTTGGAAACAGATTTCCTAGTTATAGAGCAATAGAGTACACAACTAGAAAGGAATCCTAGATCTTCATGTTGAGAGCGGTGTTAGTGCATAAAGGCACAAGGTACATACTCGGATTTTTCCTATTTGCTATTTGGGAAAGTGCATCAGGGAAGCGTGAACTTCAACTCACTCGAAAACTTGAAAGTTTGAGATTACACATCTTTATTCTTCAGCTCGTCTACGACGAGACCTCCGACTCAAATTGTTACAGGTTGTTTTCGGATACCGGAAATTTGAAAACAATTTAAGGGCGGCCGACTAGGCCCGAGCGTCCTAACACACCCACGGCCCGACGAGCCCACGTACGCACCAGCACGTCTGCGCCCCGGCCCGTGCGTGCCAACCTGCCCTAGCATTCCCAGCCGTCCCGTCCTGCGCGCGCCGTACCGCCCCGGGCAACCTGGCCCGCGCGCGCTCCCGTGCCCCCGAGCGTCCTGACCCACGCGTGTTCCCGCACCCTCGGGCGTCCCGGCCAGTGCGCGGTCCCGCACTCCCGGCCGAGCGCGCCTGCTGCCTTGGCCGGGCATCCCTGCAGCCCCGGCCGAGAGCACCTGCTGCTTCGGTCGGGCGTCCCTGCCGCCCCGGCCGAGCGTCCTTATTGCCTCGGCCGGGCGCCCCTGCTGCCCCGGCCGAGCGTCCTTGCTACCTCGGTCGGGCGTCCCTGCTGCCCCGGCCGAGCGTCCCTGCCACCTCGGCCGGGCATCCCTGCTGCCCCGACCGAGCACCCCTGCTGCCTCGGCCAGACGTCCCTGCTGCCCCGGCCGAGCGCTCCTGCTGCCTCGGCTGGGTGTTCCTGTTGCCCCGGCCGAGTGCTCCGGCTGCCTCGGCCGGGTGCCCCTGCTGCCTCGATCGGGCGTGCCTGCTGCCTCGGCCGGGCACCCCGCGCCCGTCCAAGTGTCCCGCCCCTGCGCGCCCCTTGCCCATCTACACAACATGCCATGCGTGCCCTGCGCTCATCCGGGCATTGTGTCTCGCGCGCCCCGCTCCCGGCCTTCCGGTGGGCCTTGAGGGGGTCGGCCCAAGGCCTCCTCCAAAATTATAAATACCCCCCCCCCTTGGGGCAGGAAAAGGCATCCTCATTCACCCCAAGAAACACTCAAAGCCAACTCGTGAACTCTCTCCTTTCCCGTGCTCTTGTGACATTCCAAGAGCGCGCGCTCTTCCTCCCTCTGCTCAGAAGTTCAAGGACCCCCATCCACGAGAGGGAGCACACTCCTCTTCTGCGACCCGAGTCTCCATAGTGCATATACTGCTCTCCCGCTTCTTAGCCCTTGAGCTAGAACTCTGAGCCGCGCCCTACTCTCAAGCCTCGGATTCCCAAGCCTCCGAGCCAAAGATAGCCCCCAACATTCAAACTGAACTACGTTCTGACCTGATCCCGACTAAAGGGTATGTAGGCAGCCAACCTTTGGCACGATCACACCCTCTAAAACACACCTCAGGGTCTGGAGGGTGCAACTCGGTCTACGAGTTCACATTTTTGGCCCGGGTGCGATCACTTTGTCCGGACTTGGATCGAACCGCTCGAGGTATTTAATCGTTGTTCATTTTCATGCGACAACATTTTGACGCTAGAAGGAGGGGACTTCCTGAATTACACTGCCCGAAATCCCTTCTATAGCTCGACCATTTCTTCCTCGACTTGAGAAAGACATGAGTGGTCAACCACCCGTTCATTATGAGGGCGTGAATAACCCCAAAAATGCAACTGGAGTGAAGAAATACTTCCTGCGATCCTGAGCGCAAGGCGACGAGGAGTCTCTCAATGACGAGAGCCACACTTCCACGCCCCCTCCACCTCAGAACAATTGGGACGACCGCATCCTTGAGATGGAGGAGAAAATCCGCCAACTAAAGATAGCCAATCCAAGGTACCACCGCTAACTGGCGAGCGAGGCGCCTGTGCAAGGCATTCCCCACGGGGAATCCAAGGACCTCATGGACGAGGGACATGACTATTACCCCGACTACGAAGGCTTGGAAATTTCAGCGGACGTCGAGACTTCTCTCACAATGGACGGGGAACTCCCTATTGAGATCGAAGCCGGTCCGTCGAACCCGCTGCCTAAAACAAAGGCAATACCAATCTCCTCTCAAGAAGAGACCTCCTGACGTTCAGCACATGAACTCGGTCAAAGAGGTAATGTCAGGGAAGGTCCAACGACTCGGCGAGTGAGGCGTATAGCTCAAAGCTCACCCCCCCATACCACCGGGCCGGATCTTAGAGATCGGCTTACCGCCCAACGGAACGACCGTGGCGAGGACCTCCAACAGAGGCTAAGTGCTAGCAAGGGTGACAACCCTGCGGCCCCTATCAATGGGGATCCTCGCACGGCTCAAGGGTCGAATGAAAGGCGCCAGGTGACTCCTCCTGAACAAGGAGTGACCCGTAACACTGGCCTCGATGTCGTCACCATGATTCACAACCTTCGTAACGAAGTACGTGATCTACGTGAGGGGGGCTTGGCCGGTGATACGTACGGGGTCGTAGAAGAACACTCATCGCCCTTCACTGCCCAAATCCTTGCTGAGGTGTGCACGGGAAACTTCAAACTCCCGAATCTCCCTCCCTACAATGGAAAAATTGATCCCACATATCACATCAAACATTACGAAACTTGGATGACGATGCAGGGTGTTTCACCTGGGGCTCTGTGCCAGGCTTTTAGTCTTACCCTCACCGGACCCGGTTTTGAGTGGTTTAAGAATTTAAGACCAGGAAGCGTCTGATCGTTCAAAGACCTGAAGGACATGTTCCTAGCACGATTTGCTACATCGATGGTCCAAAAGAAGACCAAAATGTACTTATGGTCAATCAGGCAAGAGAATAACGACTCCTTGAGACAGTATCTCACCCGATTCACCGCAGAATCCAATAAAGTTAACCGCTTTGAGGACAGTGATGCAATTACAGCTATCATTGAGGGCTTGCGTATTGGGGACTTCCTAAAGTCCGTCGTTCGGCAGAGTCCCTTATACGATGGCCGAATTAATGACCCGAGCCAAAACTTTCATGGGGGTAGAGGATTACCTCGACGGCCGCAGAAGCAGCAACCAAAGCTCCCGCTGTCAGGATGAGTCTGGCAACGAGCCAGGCAACCCCCGCAAAAGAGTGAATAAGGGAGGTCAAGCTTCTGATAGCCGACCCCCTATGTCTCAAAAGCCGCGTCTTGCGAGCCTTTTCAGAGACTACTCAAATTACGCCCCTTTGAACGCCTCGGTAGAGCAGATCTATGCTGTGGCGCGTGACAAGTTCACTGCTCCAACTCCAATGAAAGGTGACCCAACATCTCGCGACCGGTCCCGTTATTGCGAGTTCCACATGGATTACGGTCATACGACCGCTCAAGGCTTCCATCTTAGGAGGCAAATAGAGACATTAATCCAAAAAGGCGAGCGCAAAGAGTTTGTCCTTCGCATGATAGGTGTTGCGGTCCCCGCTAACTCCACGTCGTCACCACCATACTAGGTGGGTTGCAAGACGGGGATTCAGTCCGGCAAAGAAAAAAGTTTCTTAGAGCTGCCTCTCAAGAAGGCCTTGCTGGGCAGGTTAACCACCTATGAGGAACCTACGTCCGTACCGCACGAGACGATACAATTCACCAATGAAGAGGCCCAGCGAGTTGTGCACCCGCATAATGACGCTATAGTCCTTAAGGCCCAGGTGGCCAACAACCTGGTAAAAAGAGTTCTTATTGATAACGGCAGAGCAACCGATATAATCTTTAAGACCACCCTAGAGCGCATGAAGCTCGGGGGGCTCCGCCCTGTCCCGACCCAGACGCCTCTATTTGGGTTCACGGGAGAAAAGGTCATGACGAAGGAATCATCGATTTACCAGTCACCTTCGGAACTGCCGGGGGTATCGAAGTCGTTCGCATGGTCCCCTTTCTTGTGGTCGACCAGGAGTCACCATACAATGTTATCATTGGGCGACCCATGTTGAAAAGACTAAGGGCCATCACATCCACATATCACCTAGTGGTGAAATTCCCCACCAAGGAGGAGATTGGCGTCATGGCTGGCGATCAAACCCAAGCGAGGATATGCTACGTCCAACGCGTGGACAGCAAGCCCGCTGAAAAAGGGTTAATACGATCTATCAACTAGAAGACGACTACCCGTGTGATCATAAAGACGCACGGCAGCTCGAGGAACTAGACCCCCGTGACAAAATCGAGAGGTTTAAAGTTGATACCCCCGATGATCTCACTTCGATCATCCTCGACGAAGTTAAACCTGACCAGGTGGTGAAGATCGGTACACAACTCCCTCTCGCCATCAAAACTCAACTGGCGTCCTTCCTTTGGGAGTTTAAGGATGTCTTTGCGTGGACACGTGCAGACATGCCTAGTATAGAACCTGATGTGATTGTGCACCGATTGAATGACGATAAAACTATCGCTGAGAAGGTACAAGCTAGACGCGAATTCAACCCTGAACGATACCTAGCAATAAACGAAGAAGTCGGAAAGCTTCTCTCCGCTGGCTTCATCCGAGAAGCCAAGTACCCCAAGTGGGTGGCCAACGTGGTCATGGTGAAAAAGCCTAATGGGAAGTGGCGCATTTGTATAGATTACAAAGATCTTAACAAAACCTGCCCAAAAGATTGCTTTCCACTACCACGCGTCGAACATTTGGTCGACGCCACGGCAGGACATGAACTGCTAAGTTTCATGGACGCCTATTCGGGCTATAACCAGATACGAATGCACAAGCACGATCTAATCAAGATGACTTTCGTCACTGATCATGGCCTATAATGCTACAAGGTCATGCCTTTTGGCCTTAAAAACGCAGGAGCTACTTACCAACGATTGGTAAACTGGATTTTTGCCGACTTAATCGGCAAGACTATGGAAGTATACGTGGACGACATGCTCGTTAAAAGCCTACTGGCTACCAATCACGTAGACAACCTAAGAGAGATGTTCTTAATCCTCCGCCGGTACAAAATGAAGCTCAACCCTAACAAATGTGTGTTCGGGGTCGAATCCGGGAAGTTCCCAGGCTACATCTTTAGCCGGCGAGGAATCGAAGCGAACCCCGAGAAAATCAAGGCGCTCCTTGACATGAAATCTCCACGACGTGTCAAAGAAGTCCAAAGTCTGACCGGTCGGATTGCCGCCCTCTCCCGTTTTGTGGCCAAAGCAACCGACAAGTGTCAACCGTTCTTTAAAGCAATAAAGAAGACGGACGGCTTCATATGGACGGACGAGTGCGAGAAGGCCTTTCGAGAAATGAAGGCCTACTTCGGGACACCTCCGTTCCTTTCCAAGCCAAAGGAAGGCGAGACGCTCTGCGTCTACCTCGCCGTCTCTGAACGAGCTGTGAGCGCTGTGCTGATCCGGGAAGAGGATAAGGTTCAGTGGGCTATCTTCTACGTGAGCAAAGCCTTGCTCGACGCTGAAACACGTTACACAGAGATAGAGAAACTCTCTCTCGCTCTCCTCGTAGCTACCAAAAAACTATGCCCCTACTTCCAAGCTCACCCAATTGTTGTCCGAACAGGATACCCTATCGGTAAGGCTCTTCTAAAGGGAACATCGACTGGCATGGCGATCTAGTCCCAAGAATTGAGCGAGTAAGGGATCGACTTTCACCCGAGACCGGCAATAAAGGCTCAAGCCCTAGCCAATTTTGTGGCAGAATTCTCCTACACTAACGACATGGGAAGAGCAGAAGACGACTCGATCGACGACTTGTCGGCTCGAAAGAGAAAGGTCGACCCTACGGGTCCCATCTGGGAATTACACGTAGACGGAGCATCTAATGCCCAAGGAGTCGGCGCTGGCGTGATTTTAACAAATCCCGACGGGAGAAGCTACGCTACACCCTCCACTATGGATTCCAAGCCTCCAACAATGAGGCCGAGTAGGAAGCCTTCATCGTAGGGCTAGAGCTCGCTCAAAAGCAAAACGTACAGAATTTGCAAATACATTGTGACTCACAGTTGATCGTAAATCAGGTTAAGGGCGACTACATTTCCAAAGAACCTAACATGATCACCTACCTGGCAAAAACAAATGACAAGCTAGATGCCTTCTCTTGGTTCGAGATCATCCAGATCCCACGAGAAGAGAACTCTGAGGCTGACCCTCTGGCTCGCCTCGGATCCGGTATCACTGAAGACGGGTTGGGAACTATCCCAATCGAGTCTCTCTCATGACCATATGTCTCACGTGACGAGGTTGGAACAATTGAATGCACCGCTCATCCAACTTGGATGACTCCATTTACGGACTTCTTGCGAAGAGGGGCACTTCCTGAAGACCACAAAGAAGCCGAAAGGCTGAAAGCCCTCGCATCTAAATATGTGTTGAAAGGCGAAGCCCTATACAAGCGCGGGTACTCAACCCCGCTGCTCTGATGCCTCAATAGCGTCGAGTCGACCAAGGTCCTCCGTTGGGTGGTCCCTTACGCTCAAAGCGCTCCGACAAGGCTATTTCTTGCCGTCGATGAAAAGAGACGCCTATGACTTGGCGAGAAAGTGCGACAGGTGTCAACGTTTCTCTAACGTTCCACGACAACCGCCATCTCCCCTAGGTAGCATCGTCGTGCCACGTCCCTTTGCGAAATGGGGCGTGGACATCATCGGCAAGCTTCCCAAAGCTCCGAGACAATACGAATACGCCATCGTCACTATCGACTACTTCACTAAGTGGGTCGAAGCCGAGCCTCTGGCCAGAATCACCGAGGCCAACACCACAAACTTCATCTGGATGTCCATTATATGCCGCCACGGCATCCCTGCGTCAATTGTGACCGACAATGGCGCACAATTTGACAATGCCAGGGTTAGAGAAATCTGCGCCCGACTAGGGATAAGCAAGACATTCTCATCCCCGCGGTACCCGCAGGCTAATGGCCAAGTGGAAGACGCCAACAAGACGATTAAAAGCAACCTCAAGTAAAAGCTCGAAGCCAAAACGGGCGCTTGGGCTGAGGAGCTACCTTTCATCTTGTGGGCCTACCAAACGACTGTTCGAAACGCCACCGGAGAGACCCCCTTTTCCCTAGCCTTTGGGATTGAGGTTGTTGTCCCCGTGGAAATGGAGGTCCCCACCTACCGAGTCGACACTTTCGACGAGAAAGAAAACGACGAGGCCATACGCCTCGAATTGGATATAATCGAAGAGAAAAGATCTGAGGCCCTCACCAGACTCGCTGCACAAAAGTGGAAGGTTGAGAGATACTATAACGCAAAAGTCAAAAGGCGGATCTTCACCGTCGGTAGTCTCGTACTCAGGCGCGTGTTCCAAAACACCCAAGTACAAGGCGTCGGGGTCCTGGGCTCGAACTGGGAAAGACCATATGGAGTTCGACAAGTCATACATGACGGAACCTGTTACATCGAACACACGGACGGAACTCCGATCCGACACCCGTGGAACGCCGAACACTTGAGGCAATACCACCAGTGGCTAAGCTCCCCCATTTATTGCTCTGATTTCCCTTATTCAATAAGGCCTATGTGCCACTGTTTGAGGATGTTCTTTATTAGCAAAGATTAATAAAGTTTGCGATCCTTTTATCCACTTTATTAAGTTTTTAGTCATCATGGCACGACATGTAAACTAAAAACTTAGGGGGCTGGTGGGTCTTGCGACATACACTCAAGAATTCACGGCCCAACAAGAAAAAACACTTAAGCCCCCCACTCATGGGATACATAGGTTTAAGAAGCTCGAACCCCGATGGCCCATCAAGCATACGGGTTTGAGAAAAGACATCGGCCTAACCCGGTGCAACATATATGCTCGGTCGCTCAACAGCACGAGCTCAAAGATGCCGGCTCAGCCCGGCGCAACACATACATTCGGTCGCTCAATAGCACGAACACTTTTATCCAGGCTTAAGTCCCCCATGGGGATACAGACTCAAGAAGCTCGAACCCCGACGACCCTTCGTGCATACGGGTTCGGGTAAACCGTCGGCCTTCCCGGCGTGCCGTAAGACGCGTAAAGGCGCAGGTGAAAGACGTCCCTCCGGACGCATGTAAGTCGCGTATAGGCACTGCCTCAAACCCTAAAAACGGCCAAATTTGAGCCATACATATCTTCGCTAGCTCTAGAGCACGAACACCAAATACACTGGCCTAACCCGGCGCAACACACGGGGTTTGAATAAAGACGCCGGCCTAACCCGGTGCAACATCCGTTCGCTTGCTCCAGAGCACGAACCCCAAAGACGCCGACCAAACCCGGCGCAACATACGTTCGCTTACTCCAGGGCACGAACCCCAAAGACGTCGGCCTAACCCGGTGCAACATACGTTCGCTTGCTCCAGGACACGAACCCCAAAGACGCCAGCCAAACCCGACGCAACATACATTCAGTAGCTCTAGGGCACGAACACCAAAGACGTTGGCCTAACCTGGCGTAATACGTTCGGTCATTCCATAGCACGAACCCAAAGACGCCGGCCTAACCCGGCGCGACGTACACGTCCAGTCGCCAATGGCACGGACGCCGAGCCCCCGGGAACCACTCGGTGCGACTTCTTCGGTCGTCAAGTGGCACGAAGCAAAGTCGTTGGGCCACAGCCACATTAGGCACACTAAATCGTCGGCCTAACCCGACGTGCCGATGTCACCGTTCAACACGGGTCGGTCAATCACCTAATAAGGCACGAACGCCTCCTCACCTCAAATGCTAAACGACTACAAGTTGTAACGCTAAATGAGCGGAGGACAAATCCCAACCGGGGACGTAAAACCTGCCAAAAGTATTGGTAAGGACACAAGCCCTTCAGGCCACGTTAGCTCACAAAGAAGGCATATACGAGCGAAACTGCTCAATACGAGATAAGCATTCAACTTGAAAGCAACAAAATATCTCATTAACGAAAAAGAGCCACTGCTCTAGATCCAATGAACACGTGCTGAATGATAAGTTCGCGAAAAATAAATGAAATCCTGAAAAAGGGAAAAAGCAAAGCGCCAGACATACGCGCTAAAAAAGATAAATAAAAAGAGCCACATGGCTCACACAGAACCCTCGTCTAGTAGGGGAAACAAGGTGTCGAAGAAGTCAAAAGTGACCCCCCCGGGCCTTATTCTCGGTCGCGGTCGCCTCCCGACACTCCACCGCTCCAGCTCGACGGGCCTCCTTGGTCCCTATGTCGGAGTCATCTTGTAAGTCGGACGCTCTTCGCTTCGCTTTGGCAAGTTAGGAAGAGAGGCGAGTGTTCTCCTCCGCCAGAGAGTCGTGCTCGCGCTCCGCCCCGAACACACGCTGCTTCGCTCGAAGTGAGTTGACGGTGAGACATCTCCAAAGCGTCGGACCGGGCATCTAGATGTCTCCGGAGGTCGACAACCTCAGTGCGAAAAACCTCCGCCGATCGGGACGCCACCTAGCAAGCTCGCCGTTCTTCGGTCAGCTCCCCCGCCATCTTGGCCACCGACATCTGGGCTCCATCGCGCTGTTCTCGAGCGATCTGGAGTTCCACCTTTGCCTCACGAAGCTGGTCTCGAAGTGTCTCGGTTTTCACCCACGCGTGCGAACCTCGCTCGACCTGAGCCAGCCTAGCCCTCGTCTGAGCAAGCTCTTCCTGGGCGGCCCCCAGGCACTGGATGAAGTCATGCAAAATCCTGTCGCTCCGCACGGCCCTCGCATACACATGCGATGACAAAAAGCAAGGGTTAAAACTAAACCTATGCTTGCAAAAGAATGAATAAGAATACTGACCCTTTAAGCGTCGGGAACCCCTGCCTGAAAGAAGGCGATATCGCTCTTCAACACCACGCCCTTCCACCAAGACAATGGGGACGCCTCGAGATGTCGAAAGCAGTTACCTCGAGACTCTATCGCCTCCAGCTCCACCACCGAGTTCACCCTCTTGGGTTCGAAACGCTCGTCGAGAGGCGCCGAGGTCGAAGCCCTCTTCAAAAAGGCGCCGGGCTCTGGTTCAACCGGGCCGGCAGTCTCGACACGCTCTTCCCTCGCCTTGCGGTCAGCAACCCTAGAGCGAATCTCCTCCATCCGCTCAAGGTTCCGAGAAGCGGAAGCCAGTCTCCGAGCTCGCCTCTTTGCAGCTACACAGGACAAAACAGCAAAGGTCATGTATCTGTCAACAAAGAATTTTTTAAACCACAAAATTACCTCGAGAAGGAGGAACGACTGGCTGAGCCTCGGGACTCAGGGGCTTGCTCGCCCGGCCCGCCTCCTCGGTGCCCGAGGCAAAGGGCGGGAACCACCAAGTAAGCACCATCAGCTCGGGAGAATGGAACTGCTCACCTGCCTTGCGGGCTTCCGACATCCCCGATATCTCTCTCACAAAAGGGAGCTCCGCCGCCCCCTCATCCGCCGAGAAGTCTGCCAGGCGACCGAAGCGAAGAGGCGCTTGACAAAAGGCATCTGTCGAGACCCACACCCACGACCGGCAGCTAGGCGGGTCGCTATCATCGACCAACCTTACGTTGCCCCGAGCGCGGGACATGTGAAAGCCCGGCTGCCCCGGCGCTGGGAAGACAGCAACCAGATTGGGGAAGTCGTCAACGGTCATGGCACGCTCCATCTGATACTGCCACTCCATGAAACATGTAGCCAACAGGCGATAGAACGCCGGGCTCATCCGACATGCATGGACCCCTAGTCGGGTTAGAATCTATTGGGCGATCGTCGGGAACGGGAGACGCAGCCCACAGATAAGGCTCCCAATCATCACGGCCGCAAACCTGTCTCTCGGGCGAGAGGGCTTGTCCTCGGGGGCAGGCCTGAGCACCCCTACCGAGGGAGGAATGCGATATGTATCCCGAAGCACGCTCAAAACTCGGGTAGTGAGCGCGCTTGCAGCATCGACCCCCTTGTAGTCTAGGCCGACGAGGGCAACAGATTCGCCTACTCCGTACAGGCGAATCCTTTCCAGAGACTTGGCGTAGGTGTAGCCCGAAGACTCCACGGACTCGAAGGCCGTCCACGCCGTCTCCAACACCTTTCCGCTACGCTTCTCCTTTCCCCTCGCGGGAGGAGCCTCCAAGTCCTCTCCAAGGCCTTCTGAGCCCGACCCTAGGGGGTCGTCGGAGTAAATCTCGTCCAAGAAAGATTCGGACGGCACTATCGCAAGCTCGGCACCTGAGGCATCTATGTTAGATGCCCGGGGAAGCCCTGCACTCACCATCGCTTCACCTCGCTGCTTAAGCGAAGGGGCGTCAACGGACGCCTCGCAGGAAACCAAGTTGATCACTAGTCGTGATGAACGCGAGTCTGTGGACCCTTCTTCCTCCCCTTCGGTAGGCAGCTCCCAGGCCCCGCCAGTTCGGCAGCCGCCGCCGCGTCAGTCTCCAACTCTGCGAGCCATTTGTCAGCCGCACGGGAGTCTTCCTCGACAATGATGGGAATCCCGTCAAGTTCCTCAAAGGGACCCTTGGTCGCCCCCCCAAAATCTTGGAGAGGGTAGGAAGAGTCAACCTTGGGTTCATCAACATGGGAAAAAAGTTCACTCCCCATTTAAAAGGGTAAAAAATCGGCTGCCCAAGGGAAATTTCAAACTCAAAGGAATTTTCCAATCTCCAAAAGGTTGCCAGTGTGAAGAAAAAGGGAGGGGGACCCTCCTCTTTATAGGAGAGGAAAGAGCAAACCCTGCTCCTTCCACCCCCCCCCCTCCCTTCGCGCGCGGACCATGGGCCCGGCCCGTGCACCAGGCACGCACGCACGCGCTGGCCTGCTGGCAACAGGCCGCGCGCGGGCCTTGCTGCCCAGCCGGCCCGGTCCGACCCCCCAGGGTCCGGCAAAAAAAATGGTCACACATGACCAAGAGAGTAAAATGACCTCAACGCCCTCCTTTTCAAAAACTAAAGTTCACGACTTGCGTTCCGCAAGCCGTAAACTTGGGGGGTGAATGTTACCGGTTGTTTTCGGATACGGAAATTTGAAAACAATTTAAGGCAGGCTGGGCTTCGCCGACCGGAAAGCCCAATGGGTCCCGGCCCACTAGGCCCGAGAGCCCTAACACACCCATGGCCCGACGAGCCCACACGCACACCAGCCCGCCCGCCCCCCGGCCTGCGCGCGCTAGTCTGCCCGCGCCCCTTGGCCGCGCTCGTACCTGCGCCATCGGCCCAGTGAGCCTGCGCACCTGTCCTAGCAATTCCGGCCGTCCTGGCCCGCGCGCGCCCTGCGCCCGCGAACGTCCCGGCCCGTGCGTGCTCCTGCGTTCCTGGCCGTCCCGGCCTGCGCGCGCTCTCTGCCCCCGGCCGTCCCGGCCCGCGTGCTCTCCATTGCCCCGACCGAGCGCGCCTGCTGCCTCGGTCGGCCGTCCCTATGCCCCGACCGAGCGCACTACTACCTCGGCCGGGCATCCCTGCCGCCCCGGCCGAGCGTCCCTGCCGCCCCGGCCAAGCGTCCTTGCTGCCTCGGCCGGGCGCCCCTGCTACCCCGGCCGAGCGCACCTGCTGCCTCGGCTAGGCGTCCCTGTTGCCCCGGCCGAGAGTCCCTGCTGCCTCTGTCGGGCATCCCTCCTGCCTTGGCCAGACGTCCATGCTGCCCCGACCGAGCGTCCCTACCGCCTCGGCTGGGCGTCCCTGCTGCCCCGACCGAGCACCCTTGCTGCCTCGGCCGGACGTCCCTGCTGCCCCGGCCAAACGCTCTTGCTGCCTCGACCGGGTGTTCCTGCTGCCCCGGCCGAGCGCTCCTGCTGCCTCGGCGGGGTGCCCCTGTTGCCTCGGCCGGGCACACCTGCTGCCTCGGCCGGGCACCCCGTGCCCGTCCAAGCGTCTCGCCCTACGCGCCCCGCGCCCGTTCTAGACAGCATGCCATGTGCGCCCTGCGCCCGTCCGGGTGTTCTGTCTCACGCGCCCCGCTCTCGACCATCCGGTGGGCCTTAAGGGTGTTGTCAATGGTGCCCACAAGAAGAGTAGTAGTGTCTATTTATGTACATTTGATGTCATATAGTCTTACGAAGACTCTTGCTTGTAATTGCTTATTCATTAATAAAAAGTTGAAACGTTCATTCAATCTTCCTTGTCTGAAGCTTTATGATAAAACCATAGTCTTTTAGTCCATAAACAAACTAAACAACTTACGAAGAGACAAATGTAGATTTGCATGAACAAACTCTTCGTAGTTTGCTTAAAACGATATATTCGCAATCTTAGGGTCAAAGGACTATTGACCTCAGTATGATTGTTAGAAGAATCTATGATGTCTGGTTATGAGGCATTGAGAGTTGGAGACTCTATAGTTCTTCTAGGTATCTTCCGAAGGTACTGAATTGACCAGTGCACTTCTAGAGACAATATAAGAACAAACCATTTAACCTCTTATGTCTCGAAGTCACTATGTATGAATTGCATCATGCTTACCTTAATCCTGAAATGAGACATGCCATTTCACACCTTAGTATTCTCATTTGAGAAAGTCAAATTTCGGACTCACTATGTGATTCCGAACAAGGCCTATTGGTGAGGTACTAAGTTGTGAGTCTGTCATGAGTAACTTTGTGAAGTTCTCATAGATATGGAATTCATGTACAAGATTGCTGAAATGCAATGTATGTCACCTCATGCTTTGTTCCTTGGAGTGTGAATAAATGAACTGGCCAGTGTCCAAATTGAGTCCTGACTCTTTTGGATGAAACAATGTGACTTGTTAGCTCCTCGTCAATACATTGTTTCTAACTTATTCACAAGCGACAAAGGAGTTGAGGAAATAACAGCTAGAAGGGTAAAATGGTAATTTAGTAAATCCCGACTAGCTGATGACATTCATGAAGGGTAAACATAGATAATATTCAGTGGATCCGCTCATCATAATTAGGTGAATTCTTGAGTAGAAAACAAATTCATTTGAACCGAGAGATTTTCAGTGTCAACTCTTTAGTGGAGTCAGTTGGCATTAAGCTAAACTTGGAAAAGGTTTGTGAACTTTTGAGTCCAAGTGTTTAGCTCAAGCTTTGTTCATTTGGGTCCATGAGGTCACTGTCACGAATCACATCGATAGGAATAGTTAAACTGGAAGCTAAGTCAAAACAAGAACGAAAATAGTCAAAAGGGTATTTTTGTCTTTGGAGACAAAGGATGAAATGAATGTCAATAAATTTTTTGACAAGTTCATTTGATGACTTAATGTCACTCGGCCATGACTTGATCATTGGGCCTCGTGAATTAATTTCATTTCATAAGAGTTTTATTGAAAATTCTTAATGGGCTTTTCTTATGTTGTCATGAACAAGTGAAGAAAATTCTACAAGCCTTTCTAGAAGGTCATAGGCGCCCAAATACCCAAGAGAAAGAGAGTTCCTTTTGTGCATTAATGTATGAAGATACTTGCCAAAAGAAAAAGAGGAAACAAATTTCCTCTTAGAGGCATAAGGGATTTCGGCCAAACAAGCTTGGAGAGAGCAAGGAATAAAAGAGGAAACAAATCCAAGGTGTCATTAAGGCACATGTTGGCCGTGTGACTTGGATGGGAATGGGCAATAAAGATTGCTTATAAAGGCTTGGAAAATAAGAGGAAACTACTTCTTTCCAAGGCTAACCCTTCTCCTATAAATAGGACCCTCATTCCTCTCATTCTATTCATTCCACACAAGTTAGAGATTGAGAGCTTCTCTCTCTAGACTTGGCCGCACCTTCCTCTCTCTCTCTCTAGTTTATATTTTCGATTTTTCTTGTCTTGGCACCTAGGTCCTCACTCGACCTAGTGTTTAGCTCTGCGACTTCGAGACTCGTTCTTAAGTCGTAGCGTTTAAAAGTGCCCACTCACTGATTCCTTCTTTTCGAGTGATTTAGTGATAGAAACTTTCGTGGTTGCTCGAGGTGCCGAGGAAAGAAAGAGAGACGTGCTGCGAGGGGAGACGAGCGTTGCAAACTTTCCACAAGCTTCTTCAAAGTTCAAGCTTCAAGAAAGGTTAGTAAACTTCTAGCTCATATTGGTTTTTAATTACATGTACTTGCACTTGTCTAGGTTAGTAAAAACTGTTTTACTTGTAAAAGAAAATTTTTAAAATTCCGCCGCTTACCGAAGCGTTAATTATATTCTCAAACCCTAGATCGATTCCAACAAAGGGGGCCAGCCCAAGGCCTCCTCCAAAATTATAAATACCCCCCCCCCCTTGGGGGAGGGAAAGGCATCCTCATTCACCCTAAGAAAAACTCGAACACAAGTCGAGAACTCTCTCCTTTCCCGTGCTCTTGTGACATTCGAAGAGCGCGCTCTCCTCCTCCCCTGGCTCAGAAGTTCAAGGACTCCCCTCCACGAGAGGGAGCACGCTCCTCTTCTGCGACCCGAGTCTCCGCAGTGTATACACTGCTCTCCCACTTCTTGGCCCTTGAGCTAGAACTCCGAGCTACGAGGCAAGCGACCCTTCTAAATTCTTAACTAGAAGCTACGAGCCAGGCTCTACTCTAAAGCGTTGGATTCTCAAACCTCCGAGCCTAAGATAGCCCCCAACATTCAAACCGAACAAAGTTCTGGCCTGATCCCGCCTAAAGGGTACGCAGGCAGCCAACCTTTGGCACGGTCACACCCTCCAAAACACACCTCAGGGTTTGGAGGGTGCAACTCGGTCTACGAGTTCACATTTTTGGCCCGGGTGCGATCACTTGGTCTGGCCTTGGATCGAACCGCTCGAGGTATTTAATCGTTGTTCATTTTCGTGCGAGAACACAAATTTTCAAGAGCATGTAGATTTTGAACATATGTGATGTATATATATAGTTTTGAAAACATTTTGAAAAATTTATTTTATTTGGATGACAATATTTTCAAGTTTGAAAACGAAAACGGTTTTTCAAATTTCAAACTAGTTTTGTAAAAATTCAATTTCAATTAAACTTTCAAAAAACAAAACATTTTAATCTTTCATATTATGTTTATAATCTTATAAAAGACAATATTGCTCTAGAATGTTTTCTCATTAGAGTTCTATAACTCATAGTAGTGGGGCTGAATGTCATGAATTCTAAAAAAAGTAGAGTTTCGGAACAGCTGCGTACCTCGGAGTAAAATCACCATAACTGGCGGCTCCAATGTCCTTCTGACCTAAAGCTAATTGCATTCAAAAGGGGACAAACATACCTTTAATTTGATTCAAGAATCATTAAATTTAGAATTCTAACTTGAGAGTTATGCCACTTTTACTGTGGGTTTTCTCGAGCTCGAAGAAAACTGGAAATAATTAAAGGTCGGACTTTGAGTGCGAAAAAAGAATCGAGTGTAACGGAACGTTTTAGGAAGTTGTTAAATATTTTATTTTTGTTTTATTAACATGGTAATAATATGGTAGAAAAGAAATAACAACAAGCATAAAACGAATCAAGTAAATAAAAGAAACTAGTAAGACAAGATAACTAGTCACAAAATTTACCGAAATTTCTCAAACTTTAAAAACACGTTTTTCAGTAGGAAAAATTAAAAACATTTACAAACAAGTAAAACGACTTTACTAACCTAGGCAAAGAGAAAGTACATATAAATTAAAATTATAAAGGAGCATTATAAGTTTACTGACCTTTGAGAAGCTTGAACGTTGAGATGCCTTCGGAAGGTTGAAACGTTCGTCTCCCTTCGCAGCATGTGTCTCTTCTTTCCTCGGTAACTCGAGCAACCACGAAAGTTTCTGTCACTAAAATCACTCGAGAAAGAAAGGAATTAGTGTGTGGGAACTTTTAAACACAACGACTCGAGAACAAGTCTCAAAGTCGAAGAGCTAAAAACACTAGGAGAAGGGAAGGGGCGGCCACCACAAGGTCTAGAGAGAGAAGCTCTCAATCTCTAACTTAGGCGGAATGAGAAAAATGAGAGCAATGAGGGTCCTATTTATAGGAGAAGGGTTAGCCTTGGAAAGAAGTAGCTCCCTCTTATTTTCCAAGCCTTCATGAGCAATCCTTTATTGCCCAATCCTTCCTCATTCACACGGCCAAGGCTTGCTTCTAGAAGCCTTGGATTTGTTTCCTCTATTGTCTCCCTTAGCCTTGTTTGCCGAAAATCCTCCTTCCTCATGGAGGAAATTTGTTTCCTCTTTAGACTTCCACGTCTCCGCGCTGCACGATCTCTCGAATCAAATGGTATTTCCTCTCAATATGTTTAGAGCGCTTATGGCTTCGAGGTTCCATTGAGTTAGCGACAGCCCCACTATTATCACAATAAAGGGTCATGGGCTCGTCGACGTTTGGAACAACTTCCAAATACTTAAGGAATTTTCTAAGCCATACAGTCTCTTTGGATGCTTCAAAAGCAGCCACATATTCTGCTTCCATTGTGGAGTCAGCGATGCAAGATTGCTTAATACTCCTCCACACAATAGCTCCACCATTAAGGATGAACACATATCCCGAAGTGGATTTCCTCGAATCCTTATCCGCTTGAAAATCGGAGTCGGTATATCCCGTCATAGTCAAGTTCCTAGTTCTTCGAAGATACTTAAGAACATGCTTAACATCAATCCAGTGCTCGGGTCTAGGGTTGGATTGGAAACGGCTAACTACGCCAACGGCAAAACAGATGTCAGGTCTAGTGCAAAGCATAGCATTCATGAGACTTCCTACGGCTGAGGCGTAAGGAATTTTTCTTATGTCTTCAATCTCTTGTGCAGTCTTGGGAGACTGTTCCTTAGAGAGTGAGACTCCATGCCAAAAGGGTGTTTGACCCTTCTTGGAGTGTTGCATAGAGAAGCGATCCATCACCTTATCAATATTAGATGCTTGAGAGAGCGACAGAGTCTGGTTCTTCCTATCTCGAAAGATTTGGATCCCCAGAATGTACGCGGCTTCTCCTAGATCCTTCATATCGAATTGCTTTGCCAGCCAGACATTAACCTCAGATTACTTACCCACATCATTACCTCTGAGTAATATATCATCGACATATAGTACCAGAAATACAACTTTACCTTCGTGCATTAACTTATAAACACACGGTTCATCTATAGACTGCTCAAAGCCAAAACTCTTCACAGTTTCATCGAATCTAATATTCCATGACCAAGATGCTTGGTTTACTCCATAAATGGACTTAAGCAACTTACAAACTTTAGTAACTTGACCTTCATCCATAAAACCGTCTAGCTGAGCCATATAAATGAGCTCGTCAAGATTGACATTCGAGAAGGCAGTCTTGACATCCATTTGCCAGATCTCATAGTCGAGAGCTGCAGCTATGGATAGAAGTATGCGGATTGATTTAAGCATCGCGACTGGTCAGAAGGTTTCTTCATAGTAAATCCCTTCTTGTTGGGTATAACCCTTAGCCACAAGTCGTGCTTTGAACGTCTCGACGTTCCCATCATGACCCATTTTCTTCTTGTATATCCACTTACACCCTACGGGTTTAATCCCTTCAGGAAGGTCTACAAGTTTCCAGACTTTGTTGACATACATCGAGTGCATTTCAACTTTCATGGCTTCAAGCCAAAGGTTTGATTCAAAACAAGCCATCGCTTGGCTGTAGGAAACAGGGTCATCCATGTCGGAGACGGCTACGAGAGAGTCTCCATAGGACATGTACCTGTCAGGCTTTTGAGTAGCCCTCCCACTACGTCGAAGTACTACTTGACGAGATTCTACAGAGTTAGGTTGTGTTTCAGTTGGGGTAAGAATAGTTCTTACAGTTGGGGTAAGAAATACGAATTCCATTCTTTATAAACTTTAAATAATAATCTTTCTCGAAAAGTTGAGCAACAGATATTAGGTTTTTCCCAAAGGAAGGAACATAATAAACATTATTCAAATTTAAAGTGTGATCTTCAAAAGACAGCGTAACGGATCCCACAGCCTTCGCAGACACCACGCTCCCATCACCCCACTTGATGCAGAAGTCGCCATCCTCTAAGCTTTTGTTTTTCCTAAAACCAGTTAAGGAGCAACAAATATGGTTAGTAGCAGTGGAGTCAGTAATCAACAATGATATATTATCAGCTACTAAACAAGCTTCGGTTATAAGTATAATAACTTTTTCCTTAGTTTTGAGGTAGGCAGGACAATTCCTATGCCAGTGACCAGGCTCATTGCAGTGGTGGCACTTGTCATTAGACTTGTCCACCTTTGGAGCCTTCGGCGTCTTCTTCTTCTTTTGAACCTTCGGTTGGTTCTTCTTCTAGACCTTGCGAGGTCTCTTCTTAGATCCAGAGGTGGAGGCAGTAGCATGTACCTCTCCTTGAGCCCTCTTTTTCTTAGCGGTGTGAAGTTCCTTCATAAGCTCGGTAACAGTTTACTCTAGCTTGTTCATGGAGTAGTTCAGCTTGAAGGTATCGAAAGATTCGTGGAGAGTTTCCAAGATCATGTCTATTTTAGTCTCCCCATCAATTTCGGATCCAAGAATCTCCATTTCGTTTAGATAGCTAATGATCAGCATCATATGATCTCTAACGGGAGTTCCAGCCTTTATATGACAGTTCATAAACTGTCGGACCGCTTATTGCCTAGCATGACGTCGTTGCCCTCTAAACATCTCATGGAGATTGTAGAGCATATTGGCGGCAGTTTCGTAATCACGATGTTGTTGTTGCAACACATTGTTCATAGATGCCAAAATATAGCACCTCGTAATCTCATCGGATCGAAGCCAGGCCGCCAGGGCGTCTTTTTCCTCTTGTGTCGAATCTTCATTCCTTTGAGGACAGGGGGTGATGAGAACCCATTTGTGCTTGTCGACAGTAAGGACTATGTCGATGTTACATTTCCAGTCGATGTAATTGTCACCTTCGAGTTTATTCGAGGAAAGAATGGTTGAGAGAGGGTTGAGAGAAATTTTGCCTATAAAAGTTGAAACAAGTTTATGATTAGTCCTTGGTTTAGGGTTTAAGTTTCTTTAAGACTTGATAAAATCCAAAGGTGTTATAAACCAAACGATAATTTACTCCCTCGAGAGAAGGCCGCAAAAAATCTCCATTTATAAGTAAATGACACATCATTAATGCTTAGCCAAGATGTCAATACACCAATTTTGACTAGCCACCTTTTAAATTTGTTTGATCACACACATCCTTTTGCAGAGCCTCAAGGGAGGATTACTAGTCCAAAAGATCAACTTCGAAGAAACAATCCCTCAAGAGGAGGCCTTATCTTCATCATCTCACTCTCAGACGTAGCTCATTGAGCAATGATCAAAGTAAAAACGCCATAGAGTACTCTCATTTAAGAGAGGGCCACAAGAGTGACTCTTAGTCTCACGTTAATTACTTCTTTCACTAGTGTTGGGGATCGTGGGTTACAAACAACGAGTATAACCCTCCCACTTAGTTTTTGGAGTTGGTACATCCACTCTTATAAGTTCAGAAAAGGATTTCTTACTTATAGAGCGATAGAGCGGACACCTAGAATATAATCCTAGAGGTTCATGTTCAGAGCAGTGTTAGTGCATAAAGGCACAAGGTACATACTCAGATCTTTTCCTGTTTTCTATTCGGGGAAAGTGCATGAGGGAAGTGTGAACTTCAACTTCACTCGAACACTTGAAAGGTTAAGATTACACATCTTTTAATTTTTCGGCTTGTCTCTACGAAGAGACAATATATTTTCAAGTTTGAAAACGAAAACGGTTTTTCAAAATTCAAACTAGTTTTGTAAAAATTCAATTTCAATTAAACTTTCAAAAATCAAAACATTTTAATCTTTCACATTATGTTTATAATCTTATAAAAAACATTTTTTCCCAAGAAGATGTTCTCATTAGAGTTCTATAACTCATGGTAGTGGGGCTGAAAAATCCGGATTTCTAAAAAACTGGACTTTCGGAACAGCCGCGCACCTCGGAGTAAAATCACCATAACTGGTGGCTCCGATGTCTTTTTCACCCAAAACCGGTGTCATTGGAAAGAGGACAGATAGACCTTTAATTTGATTTAAGAATAATTAAATTTCGAATTTTGAGAAGATAGTTATGCCACTTTTACTGCGAGTTTTACTCCAGCTCGAAGATGTCATGAGTAACTTTGTGAAGTTCTCATAGATATGGAATTCATGTACAAGATTGCTGAAATGCAATGTATATCACCTCATGCTTTGTTTCTTGAAATGTGAATAAATGAACTGGCCATTGTCAAAATAAAGTCATGACTCTTTTGGATGAAACAATGTGATTTGTTACCTCCTCGTCAATACATTGTTTCTAACTTATTCACAAGCGACAAAGGAGTTGAGGAAATAACAGCTACAAGGGTAAAATGGTAATGTTATAAATCCCGACTAGCTTATGATATTCATGAAGGGTAAACATAGATAATATTCAGTGGATCCACTTATCTCAATTAGTTGAATTCTTGAGCAGAAAATAAATTCATTTGAATCGAGAGATTCTCAGTGTCAACTCTTTAATGGAGTCAGTTGACATTAAGCTAAACTTGGAAAAGGTTTGTGAACTTTTGAGTCCAAGTATTTTAGCTCAAGCTTAGTTCATTTGGATCCATGAGGTCACTGTCACAAATCATATCGAGTAGGAATAGTTAAACTAGAAGCTCAGTCAAAACAAGAACGAGACAAGTTATACGAAAATTGTCAAAAGGGTATTTTTGTCTTTTTGGACATAGGATGAAATGAATGTCAATATTTTTTTTTACATTGTCATATGATGACAAATGAAACTATATCACACGGCCAAGTTCAAGTTAATTGGGCCTTGAGGATTAATTTCATTTCATATAATTTTATTTGAAAATTCTTAAAGGACTTTTCTTATGTTGTCATGAACAAATGAAGAAAAATCTAGAAGCATGTTCTAGATTCCCCAATTTCTTATATACCAAGAGAGAAAAGAGAATTTTTTTTGTGCATTAATGTATGAAGATACTTGCCAAAAGTAAAAGAGGAAACAAATTTCCTCTACAAGGAAACCAAGTGGGCGGCCAAGGCAAGGTGAGAACAAAAGAGGAAACAAATCCAAGGCCTTCTAGAAGACTAGTTGGCCATGTGGAATAAAAGGAAGGAGGACACAATTTTCTCATGAATATGTGATATTCTATAGAAGAGGAAACTACCTTTATGAAGGTAATCACTCCCCTATAAATAGAGACCTCATTCTCATTGTTTTCTCACTCCACACAAGTTAGAGATTGAGAGCTTCTCTCTCAAGACCTTGTGTTGGCCGATCCTCTCTCTCTGTAGTTATTTTCGGTTTTTTTTTTGCACCTAGGTCCACATTTGACCTAGTGTTTTAGCTCTTCCACTTTAAGACTTGTTCTCGAGTCGTTGTGTTTAAAAGTGCCCACACACTAATTCCTTTTTTTCTCGAGTGATTTTTGTGATAGAAACTTTCGTGGTTGCTCGAGTTCCCGAGGAAAGAAGAGAGACGTGCTGCGAGGGGAGACAAACATTTCAACCATCCAAAGGCTTCTCAACGTTCAAGCTTTTCAAAAGTTAGTAAACTTATAATGCTCGTTTATAATTTTAAATTATATGTACTTGCTTTTTGTCTAGGTTAGTAAAATCGTTTTACTTGTTTTTATGAAAATTTTTAAATTCCGCCGCTTGCTCAAAGCGTTAAACTTTTTGTTAACCCTAGATCAATTCCAACAACACCTTCGAGTAAAAATGCCGGCAATGGCCATTTTGATGTCCAATTGAGCTGATTCCAATTTTTTTGGAAAGTAGACGCACATGCTTTTAATTTGGTTTAAGAACCATTCAAATCCAAGCTCCAAGCAGAGAGATACGCCCCTTTTACAGCAGATATTCTTAAGCTCAAGGAATTCTGGATAGAAATTTGGCCGGGGACTTAAGTGCAAAAGATATAAGTGTAACATAATGTTTTATTGAGTTTTTAAGTCTTTTAGATGTGTCTTATTAAGAAGTTAATAGTATAGCAAAAAAGTAAATAACAACTAAAATAAAACAAGCGAGTAAATAAACAAACTTGAAAAAATTACCAGAAATTTCTCAAACTTATCAAAACTTGATTCTGATTGTGAAAACATTAAAAAATTTTGGAACTGATTCTAATGTTTTCATATCATCCTAAAGGTTTAGAAAATCAACATGCCTTTTAATTTAAATGCACGAGCAATAAATTAAAAAAATCTAAAAAATAATTCTAGCAAATTCATTACTCGAATGGAATTAAGAAAACGATTTTCAAACTCATAGTTTAAATTATATGCACATGCTTAAACTTTGACCTTAGCTCTGATACCATTTGTTGGAATAAATCTAGGATTAAGAATAATTTATCGCTTCTAGTAAGAAAACGATTTTACTACCTAGACAAAGTGCATGAGCATATAATTTAAAATTTTAAACTATAAAGAATTTTCACTCGGTACCAACCTTGTTAGAAACTTGAGCGAATAGAGTTTTTGCTCGTCTCTCTCTCTCTCTTCTTGCTCTTTCGTTTTGGCATGTAGGTTCTCATTAGAACTATCGTTTTGTATCAGCTCTTTTGCTCTAAGACTAGTTCTTGAGTCATTGTGTTTAATAGTGCCCACACACTAAATTCTTTCTAAACTCGAAGACACTAGTGGTAGAAACTATCGTGGTTACTCGGATTCAAGAAGACATAAAGGAGTCAAGCTAAGTGGGGAGACGAGCGATTCAACCTTTCCAAAGGCTTCTTACGCTTAAGCTTCTAACGAGGTTGGTACCGAGTGAAAACTATTTATAATTATTAATTTGAAATTATATGTTCATGTACTTTGTCTCGGTAGTAAAATTGTTTTGCAGGTTTTAAAGAATTTTTTACATTCCGCCGCTTGCTAGAAGTGATAAATTATTCTTAACCCTAGAACTATTCCAACAATTTTCCCAAACGGGTTGAACCCATCAGAAGCTAGTCTCAGCCGTACATTGCGAGGCTCTGCAGCAAAATATGGGTATCTATCGTCTAGATTCTTCCACGTCGAACCATCTGCAGGATGTCGCAAAACACCTTCTTCCTTGACGCGATCTCTTTCGTGCTACTGCATCTCAAGCGACGTGTATCGAGAAGCGTACAATCGCTCCAATTGATCTTTGAAGGGAAAGTATCACAATATCTTTTGTGATATATTCCTCTCGGTTGGCTTCCATCTTCTCTCATTGCAAACTGGGCACACTTCAACTTTCTCAAGATCTTTTCGAAATAACACACAATTGTTGATGCACGGGTCGATCATCTCGTATCCCCTGCCAAAACGCTTCAGCTTCGCCTTGGCCTCGTAGTGTTTTTCTGGAATTTAGTTACCAATTGTATGAGACTTCCTTAAGAGCTACAACAATTATGTGAACGACTTATTCGTCCAATGGTTCGTGACTTTGATGTGCATCAACGAAACTAGGAACGACAAAGACAAAAACTCTATGCATCCAGGGTACAATTCCGCTTCCAACTTGGTGAATAAGTCTTCCGCTTGCGGTCAGATCCACAAATGGTAGTATTAATTATTTATTGTTTGATCAAGTAAATAATTAATCAATTACTAATTTGTTTATTATTGGACCAAGTAAATAAATAATTAATTGGGTTTTAAGCAATTGGGCCTTGCACAAAATGAGGTGGACGGATTTTTATGATTTGGGCACAATGATTTGCGCCAAATCCTCTTGGCCGTGTGTCAAAATTCGTCCATAGCATAATTGGTACTTACCAATATTTTCTCTTTAGTTGTTTAAAATAAGGAGAGAGAAAAATATTTAAAGGGAAATAAGATATTGTCCTTTATTCTCTCTCATGAATATTAGGAGAGAATAATATTTAAAAGGAAATAAGATATTTCATTTATTCTCTCATTAATAAATATTATCTATTTAAACATAAAATAAAATCTCACAGATATTGATCTGATGGCTAAGAGAGAAAGTAGGATTCATGAGATGAGATCCAAGGGCTAAGCTTTGATTAACTAGTATGAATAAAATAAAAGGAAATAATATATTTTGGTTACTACAAAGAATATATTATTTCCACTACTATGAATAGGGATTCATGAGAAGGCAACAAACAAGTTTTTGCATTCAGAAATTTTGACCAAGAGTGTCTCTCCCTCTCTCTCTCGGCCGACTCTCTCTCTCCCCTCTTGGAACTCCGTGATTCCAATACCATAAACAAGGTGCGATCTAAACACCTCGTTGTAGATCGTAGTGAGATAAAGATTGTACCCACTCATCTTTCTTATCCCCCTCGGAGATTACGTCTCGGAAGATTACGGTGTCATCATTGTCGAGTCTAGATCATCAAGGAGCTAAAGCTTGAAGATAGTCTTTATAAGGCTGAAGACGGAGGAGTGAAAGCTTGAACATTTTGTAGGTGATCCCATTCATGTGAGTCTCTCTTAATTTTTAAACCTTGCTCTTATTGGTTGCTTTACATCGCTTTCATGAATATAATTAATAATTAAATCTAAATCTTATTAGTGGAGTAAAATTAATTAGCTCTTGTTAGTGTAATTAATTAATTCTACAACTAATATGGTTATCGTGGTGCTATAATCACAACCAAGTGGTATCAGAGCTAGTTGATTTATGTTATTAATTGATTCGTTCATGTGATTAATGTTGTCAATGTTGCCCACAAGAAGAGTTGTAGTCTCTATTTATGTACATTTGATGCAATATAGTCTTACAAATACTCTTGCTTGTAACTGTTTATTTATAAATAAAAGTTGAAACGTTCATTCATTCTTCCTTGTCTGTTTGTAGCTTTATGATAATCTATAGTCTATAGTCCTTAAACAAACCTAACAACACATGGAGAGACAAATGTAGATTTGCATGAACAAACTCTTCATGGTTTTCTTAAAACTGCATGTTCACAATCTACGATGTCTGGTTATGGGACATTGAGAGTTGGAGACTCTATATTTCTTCTAGGTGTCTTCCGAAGGTACTGAATTGACTAGTGCACTTCTAGAGACAAGATAAGAATTAACCATTTAACCTCTTATGTCTCGAGGTCACTACGTATGAATTGCATCATGCTTACCTCAATCCTAAAATGAGACATGCCATTTCATAGCTTACGTATTCTCATTTGAGAAAGTCAGAGTTCGGATTCACTATGTGATTCTGAACAGGACCAATTGGTGAAGTACTAAGTTATGAAGATGTCATGACTAACTTTGTGAAGATCTCATAGATATGGAATTCATGTACAAGATTGCTGAAATGCAATGTATATCACTTCATGCTTTGTTCCTTGGAATATGAATAAATGAACTTCCCAGTGTCCAAATTGAGTCATGACTCTTTTGGATGAATAAATGTGACTTGTTAGCTCATCGTCAATACATTGCTTCTAACTTATTCACAAGCGACAAAGGACTTGAGGAAATAACAGGTAGAAGGGTAAAATTGTAATTTTCTAAATCCCGACTAGGTGATTATATTCATGAAGGGTAAACATAGATAATATTCAGTGGATATGTAAGTGACACACAATATGGTTACCCAGTTCGGTGCAATACACCTACGTCTGGTGGCACTCCACCAGTAGAAAGGATTTCACTATATAGTAGTCAATAGTACAAGCAAGGTCTTATATGATTACAACGCAAAATCAAGGCCCTAGTAACTATTACCACAAGTGAATACCTAGACCAGGGTCTCCCCCTTAATTTGAGATCCTCCTCAATTCCACTCTTCGAGCTACCGCCAATGCTTGGAAGTCTTCAATCTTCAAATTCACACGAGTCTTCAATCACGTAGACACAGAACCCAATTCGCTCAAACAATCAATCTTTCTGGAATAGTGCTGGAGAGAATACACCGCTCTTAACAAAACACAAAGCCTCCGAATCCGACGGTCTTGCACGTCTAGGAGCTCAAAGTGTTTTTATCAAAAGCGTCGAGGCTGCTAAGGGGGAAGCACATGGCTTTTATAGCAGCTTTACAGGCCTGGAAGTGTATCTAGGGTTTTCTTACCCATCCTAACACGAATATCATGTTGTCAATGGTGCCCACAAGAAGAGTTGTAGTCTTTATTTTGTACATTTGATGTAATATAGTCTTACGAAGACTCTTGCTTGTAATTGCTTATTCATTAATAAAAAGTTGAAACGTTCATTCAATCTTCCTTGTCTGAAGCTTTATGATAAAACCCTAGTCTTTTAGTCCATAAACAAACATAACAACTTACGAAGAGACAAATGTAGATTTGCATGAACAAACTCTTCGTAGTTTGCTTAAAACGATATATTCGCAATCTAAGGGTCAAAGGACTATTGACCTCAGTATGATTGTTAGAAGAATCTATGATGTCTTGTTATGAGGCATTGAGAGTTGGGGACTCTATAGTTCTTCTAGGTATCTTCCGAAGATACTGAATTGACCAGTGCACTTCTAGAGACAATATAAGAACAAACCATTTAACCTCTTATGTCTCGAAGTCACTATGTATGAATTGCATCATGCTTACCTTAATCTTGAAATGAGACATGCCATTTCACACCTTAGTATTCTCATTTGAGAAAGTCAAAGTTCGGACTCACTATGTGATTCCGAACAAGGCCTATTGGTGAAGTACTAAGTTGTGAGAATGTCATGAGTAACTTTGTGAAGTTCTCATAGATATGGAATTCATGTACAAGATTGCTGAAATGCAATGTATGTCACCTCATGCTTTGTTCCTTGGAGTGTGAATAAATGAACTGGCCAGTGTCCAAATTGAGTCCTGACTCTTTTGGATGAAACAATGTGACTTGTTAGCTCCTCGTCAATACATTGTTTCTAACTTATTCACAAGCGACAAAGGAGTTGAGGAAATAACAGCTAGAAGGGTAAAATGGTAATTTAGTAAATCCCGACTAGCTGATGACATTCATGAAGGGTAAACATAGATAATATTCAGTGGATCCGCTCATTATAATTAGGTGAATTCTTGAGTAGAAAATAAATTCATTTGAACCGAGAGATTTTCAGTGTCAACTCTTTAGTGGAGTCAGTTGGCATTAAGCTAAACTTGGAAAAGGTTTGTGAACTTTTGAGTCCAAGTGTTTAGCTCAAGCTTTGTTCATTTGGGTCCATGAGGTCACTGTCACGAATCACATCGAGTAGGAATAGTTAAACTGAAAGCTAAGTCAAAACAAGAACGAGACAGTTTTACGAAAATTGTCAAAAGGGTATTTTTGTCTTTTTGGACATAGGACGAAAAAAATGTGAATAAATTTTTTTGACATTGTCATATGATGACAAATGAAATAAATATTACTCAGCCATATTAGTGTAATTGGGCCTTGAGGATTAATTTCATTTCATAGAATTTTACTTGAAAATTCTTAATGGGCTTTTCTTATGTTGTCATGAACAAATGAAGAAACATCTAGAAGCTCCTTCTAGAAGCTCAAATTTCGTCCAACCCAAGGAAACTAAGGCTGAATTTCGTTCATGCCATAGTGGGAAAGAGAGTTTATTTTGTGCATTGATGTATGAAGATACTTGCCAAAAGAAAAAGGGGAAACAAATTTCCTTAAGAAGGAAAGTGCATTTTCGGCCAACTAAGAGGAAATCAAATGAGGAAACAAATCCTAAGCCTTCATGAGGCATGTTGGACGTGCAAGGCAATAGGAAAAGAGGAAACTACCTTTTGAAGGTAATCCTCCTCCTATAAATAGGAGCCTCATTCCTCACATTTCATTTACCCAAGTTTAAGAGATTTGAGAGACTCTCTCTCTAGAACTTTGGCCGAACTCCTCTCTCTCTCTAGTTTATTTTCGATTTTGTTTTGGCACCTAGGTCCTCATTTGACCTAGAGTTTAGCTCTGCGACTTCAAGACTCGTTCTTAAGTCGTAGTGTTTAAAAAAGCTCACTCACTGATTCCTTTTATTTCGAGTGATTTAGTGATAGAAACTATCGTGGTTGCTCGAGGTGCCGAGGAAAGAAAGAGAGACGTGCTGCGAGGGGAGACGAGCGTTGCGAACTTTCCAAAAGCTTCTTCAAAGTTCAAGCTTCAAGAAAGGTTAGTAAACTTCTAGCTCATATTGGTTTTAATTACATGTACTTGCACTTGTCTAGGTTAGTAAAAACTGTTTTACTAGTAAAAGAAAATTTTTAAAATTCCCCCGCTTACCGAAGCGTTAATTATTTTCTCAAACCCTAGATCGATTCCAACATATCACGCAATAAAATTACCAGCGAGGCAATCTCGCAAAACTGGAAACTTGCCCGAAATACTGTCTGCGCACAGAAAGAAGGATGTCTTACCTGAAGTTGGAGCATGAAGACCGACATCTTTCCAAACAACTTTCACTAAAAAATAAAGCCAACAAATAACGTAACAACAATCTCCCCCTTTGGCTATTTTTTAGGCAAGAACTTCCAGGAACAGTTCTCATACGAGCGTCATGACCAGAGAAGAGATTCAAAATAAATGACTTCATGACGCCTCTCCCCCTGATTGCCTCAAAAACATACCAAAGGCAAGGATCGACCAAGACAGAGGGAGGAAAAACAAAGCCTGAAAAAGGGGTAAGAACTGAAGCAAACAGTAGAACACACATAACAATCAACAAAAGTCTCAGTCGTAACAAACACAAACCATTCAGAGAGAGACTATAAAAGAGTATCAATTAACATACACATCAACATCTAGCAACAAAGGTTCAAAAGATACAGACCACATACAAAAAGGAACTAGAGGGCAGTAGTTTTAGGCCGAGTCACGATCACTCTTATCACCAAGGCTATCCGAGACAATGTTGTCGTTCACTTCATCGTTGTCAGAAGCCTCAGCATCATCAGCTTGGCCAGACTTAGTAGTGGTAGCATCGACATCAGCAGGAGGAGCATTTAAATCCCGAACAAGAGCTTCACATTTGGACTTCCTGCAAGAGAGAGTCTCGATAGTCTTTTTAAGGACTTCAATCTCCTCAACGAGCTCTTTCAGAACATTCCTTTGAACCTCTTCAGATACTGAACCCAATTTCATAGTGCTCCCAGAGGCGACAGATGTCGCAACCGATGGTCTGACAAGATGACGAGCATGTTTCCCTTCAAAGAGCTTGTGACTGACGGTAAGAACTCCAGGCCTTGTTCATGCCACATCCGTGCTACGTAGAATATTCTTATTTTGCTTAAGCAGAATGCAAGTGATGATGGAAGGAAAGCTAATGGGAAGCTTTACAGTAATGGATTTTGCATGTTTTGCCAGGTGATCAAAGACCAATTCTCCAAAATCAAAAGAGGAACGAGTACCTATCTGATAGATCAGACAAGCCAGTTCAGCCTTGATACCAGACCCATGAGAAGAGGGGGCCCAGTTAGCGATGCTGATACGATAGAGAACCAAGTACTTGGCAGTGAGATCAGAAGAAGGTAAAGTTCCCTTGGAAGGCCAAACTTTGGTCTCATCACCAGTGATCTCTCTTATAATGATGTCCAGAGAAGGAACACGATCAGCAGTGATGATTTTCCCTCGACCAGAAAATCATTGATGACATCTGAGGATATCTCAAAGCAGTGTCGTCTGACATAGACCTTCCTGAATTCAGCATCATCAGGGATATCAAAGGAAGAAGAGAGATTGACGATAAACTCCTTCACCAAAGTAGGTTAGTAGACTCCTCTGATGGTGACTATCTTGAGCATCTTAGCATCGTGCAAAAGTTCCATGATGACATCGATCTTTAGAAGCTCAGCAGACAATTCCTTCTCAGGAAAGATGGCTCGGTGAAACACAAACCTCCACTTGAGAACACCGTCTTCCTTGTGAAAAGAGACATTGTCCATGGAAGCAGCAGAGACATTCTTTGGAAGCTTTTGACTTCCTATAGATCTCTTGTTTCCAATCGCAAGAGATACAATAGGTTCCTCTTCTTCAGCCTCAGTGGGCTCGTCAGAAACATGCATAGGATCCACTGCAGGCTTTTTCCCTCTTTTCTTAATCAAGCCGACCTTAACCTTCTTCTTCTTCTTTTCCTTCTCCGGGACAGGAACATCAGGCATACTTTCCTCTAGCATCTTTCTCTTCTTCTTTCTCTTCTCAGACAGAAGAGTGGCGATACAAACGTCATCGTCTTGCTGGACTTTCTCCTTAAGAGAGGCAAGAATGGCCTCACCAGCATCATGTCTTTCATCAATCTTGTCCTCACGTATCTGAGCATAGGATGTTGAGACATCCTTCACAACATCTTTACTTAACCCCAAGATTCCTCCGATAATGTCAACATGAGGGGGTTCATGATCCACAAGGAGATATTCAAGGTTTTCACAATCCTTTAAATTTTTCTCTACAGAAGCAAGATGAGTGAGAGGAGCAGAAATATCTTGAACCAACACATGAGGGCTTTCGATAGGAGACACGTCTATGGGAGCTTCTTCAGAAACAGCAGGGTGGTCAATGTCTCTTTCTTCTGATGTCGGTGATGGTGAGGGAGGATTTCTTGATCATCGCTTTCCGGACGGCGACAAGGGATAGATTTTCGGGCGGGTCAGATGAACCAGCAATGGTACCTCCGGACTTACCATCGGCACGATTGCTGGGTCGCAATCCACGAACTCGTACCCCATGCTTGTTACTCTCTAACCCAAGCCCTTTCTTCTTGACAACTTTCGTCTTCATCTTCGTCTTCTCTTTCTTGGAGGAGTCAGTGGTGCTAATTCCGCTTCTAGTTCCCACCATTATGAAGAGATTCCAAGATAACTACCACAACAGTAACCATCGAGAAGGGTAGTTACACGAATTAGAGAATATTTGTGAGAGTAGGACAAAGAAAAGAGGAAAATGGCAATAGCGATATTTGAGAAAGAGGTAACTTCCCAGTTTTTCTTGAAAAACAAACCGTCTGCATTTTTGAACAGCTGATATACGCCAAAACGGCGTTGTGGCACAGAATGGACCTTGGTCCATCTCAAGCCCAAACACATAATAGATGGCATTTTAGCCCGACAACACAATCGAATGGGCCAACTAGAAAAATGGGCCCATGAATAAACTTTCACGAAACACACAAAAGCAAAACTCAGTAATTGCTATTGTTCAATCACACACAATCCTAGGGAGGATCTGAGACTTTCAAACTGGTTAGCATCCAAGGCCTTTGTAAAAATATCTGCGAGCTCTTTTTCCGTGTGAATATATTCGAGTTTGATCTTTTTATCTTCCACAAGATCTCGAATGAAATGATGCTTGATTTCAATGTGCTTAGTCTTGCTGTGTTGAACAGGATTCCATGAGATGCTGGTGGCATTGATATTGTCGCAGAACAATGTCATGACATCTTGTTCGACACCATATTCAGACAGCATCTGTTTCATCCATAGAAGCTGAGTACAACTGCTCCCGGCTGCAATGTATTCAGACTCAGCTGTGGACAAGGAGATGCAGTTTTGTTTCTTGCTAAACCAGGAGATAAGATTGTTTCCTAGGTAGAAACATCCACCAGAAGTGCTTCTTCTATCAACCGTGCTACCTGCCTAATCAGCATCACAATATCCCACAAGCGTAGAGGAGGTATCATAAGTATATAAAAGACCAAATTCAGCAGTTCCTGATATGTACCTCACAATTCGCTTGGCTTGAGCCAGATGGCTTGCATTGGGGTTAGCCTAAAAACGAGCACACACACCAACTGAGTAGGCTATGTCAGGTCGGCTGGCAGTTAGGTAGAGAAGACTACCAATGATACTCCTGTAGAGGCTTTGATCAACGGATTCACCAAGCTCATCCTCGGTGAGTTTAACATGAGTAGCGGCGGGGGTCCGCTTGTGACATGACTTTTCCAAGCCAAACTTTTTCACAATGTTTTTGGCATATTTACTTTGGGAGAGAAAAATACCATCATCCATCTATCTGATCTGAAACCCCAAGAAAAAATTAAGTTCACCAACCATGCTCATTTCGAACTCAGACTGCATTTGTCACACAAAAGGGTCCACCATCTTGTTCAACATTCCTCCGAAAACGATGTCGTTGACATAGATTTGAGCAATCATGAGGTTACCATCTCTTTCTTTATGAACAAGTTTATATCAACTCCACCCCTTATATAGCCATTCTGCACAAGAAACTGAGTTAGTCTTTCATACCATGCCCGAGGTGCCTGCTTAAGGCCGTAGAGAGCCTTCCTAAGCTTGTAGACATGTTGGGATGAGGTGGGATCTACAAAGCCTTTAGGTTGGGCAACATAGACTTCCTCATTGAAGTATCCATTGAGGAAAGCACTTTTAACATTCATCCTGAAAAGTTTGAAATGAAGATGACAAGAGATACCAAGCAAGAGTCTAATGGCTTCAAGTCGTGCAACAGGAGCAAAGGTTTCATCAAAGTCCACACCTTACACCTGCGTATAACCCTATGCCACAAGTCTAGCTTTGTTTCGAGTTACATTTCCATGCTCATCAGATTTATTTTTAAAAATCCACTTAGTTCCAATAACATTAACATTGTCAGGTTTAGGAACTAACTCCCAGACTTCATTTCTTTCAAACTGAACAAGTTCCTCTTGAATAGTACTAATCCAGTATTCATCATCAATAGCCTCATTCACTTTCTTAGGTTTAATCTTAGAGACAAAGCAGAGATTACCAATCATCTCCCGATAATTTACAGGTGCTTTTGTGCTAGTGCGCATACCTTCACTAATGTCACCAATCACTTCATGAGCAGGGTGATTTTTCTGGATTCTTCTGGAAGGGATTCTTTGTTCTGGAAAGGGCGAAGGCTCTTTATCAGGAACAATGTCATCCACTTCGTCACCAACATCTGTCCTGGCATCAGTGCTTCCCAAAGAAATGTCATCCACGATGTTATCAGTATCTGTCCTGACATCTGTATTACTAGGAAACACTTCATCTTCATCATTAGCGCTTTTGGAATCATCATTAACCACTATATTTATGGATTCCATCATAGACTTAGTGGGTTTATTAAGTACACCATAGGCCCTACTATTTCTAGAGTACCCAAGAAAGATACCTTCATCACTTTTGGGATCAAACTTGCGGTGGGGGTCCCTATCAGCTAGAATATAACACACCGAGCTAAAGACATGGAAGTACTTAACATTCGGCTTTCTCCCTCTCCATATTATCTGGATGAATAGTAACTCTATTATGAATATGGCAAGCCGTGTTGAGAGCTTCAGCCCAGAAGTGAAGAGGAATGTCTCTGGCCAGCATCATCACTCTAGCCATTTCCTGAAGGGTTCGGTTTTTCTTTCCACAATCCCATTTTGTTGTGGTGTGATGGGGGCAGAGAATTCGTGAGCTATTCCTTATGCAGTACAAAAGTTAGTAAAGCTAATTCCCTCCAATGGTCACTCCGGATTTTGATCACTTTGCCAATGCTTTCTCCTTTTTCTCTCTGAACTTACTTGCATAAAGCTTCAAAAACAGCAAATGTGTCAGATTTCTCATGGATAAAATCAACCCAAATATACCTGGAGAAGTCATCTACATACACGAACACGTATCTCTTCCCTTCGAGACTTTCGACCTGCATTGGTCCCATCAGATCCATGTGAAGAAGTTCCAGAACACGCGATGTGATAAAATGTTGCACCATCTTGTGTGACTTCTTGACTTCTTTTACAATCTGGCATTCACCACAAATTCTTCCTTCAACAATCCTTAAATCAGGAACACCAACAATGGCCTTCTCAGATACAATTTTCTACATGCTCCTAAGATTCAAGTGACCAAGCTTTTGATGCCATAGCTTGGCTTCGTCTACCTTGGTCACAAGACATTTGTTGACCTGAGCGTTTGTGACAGGAGACCACATGTAGTAGTTGTCACGGGATCAGGTTCCTTTCATAAGTTCATCCTATTTCTCATTTATCACAACACACTTATCACGAGTAAAATTGACGTGCAAATTCAAATCACAGAGTTGACTGATACTGATAAGATTAGCAGTAAGACCTTCCACTAGTAAAGCCTTAGTTAAACAAGACATACCAAGATAATTGAGATGACCTTTACCGATAATCTTGGCTTTCACTCCATCACCAAAGGTAACATGACAATTAGAGTAAGATTTTATGTTGGTCGGGAAAGCATGAGCACCAGTCAAGTGGCGAGAACAACCACAAACAAAATACCAGTCATTACCGGTGGAGGCACTCAGAGAAGTGTAGGCAATATTGGCACGAAAGGATGCATCTTTTACTCTCCATTCCATCTAGGAAGAGAGTTGATGGCTAGGTAGAGCATGCCTGTGGAAGGATTGATGCTGAATGAGATTCCTCCCATATAGGCGATAGCAGAAAGGCCGAATATGACCCCTTCGACCACAATGATGGCAGACCCAACGAGGTTTGTTGACAAGAGACCTTGTTGGTCCAGAAGGATGTCGCTGATGTTGATTCTGAAACTTGTCATCGCCAGATGTTTGAGACATTTTTCGCAACATCTGGCCAGCTATCTTCTGGGGAACAACGGTAGTTTGAGATGTGGAAGCACCATGAGTATATCCAAGCCCCTTCATGTTCTTTGCAGGTTTTCCGATGGTTAGGATTTTGTCAACGCTGTGGGTGCTAGAGTTCAACATCTTGACTGATTTAGTCATCTGGTCCAGCTCTCCTTTTAAGCGGCTAACTTCCCGTTTCAGATCAAAAATGGTTTCTAAGAGCCTTATCTTGTCTTCAGTAAGAGAGAGAATGAATGCACTCTACTTGTCAAGAACCTGAGACACTTCAACCCATTTAGTGTGTAAAATATTATAAGTATCATTCATATCGTCATCAGATAGTTCATCATCTATAACAAATCTCTGTGAGGATTCAGCAAATTCATCAATAGGTTCAAGGTTATGAGTGGGAATAGAAGCTGTGAAGGCAACAAAGTTGCTTATTTGGTCGGAGTCGCTATCTTCTTCTTCCTCATCAGATAGAGTGGCGTTGTATCCCTTTTTCTTCTTTTTAAGGAAGTTTGGACACTCCTTCTGAATATGCGCAAAGCCTTCACATTCATGGCACTAAATACCTTTGCATTTTCCAGAGCGTTCACCACTTCTCCCGCTTCTGTGAGGGTTTCCATTCTTCTGGAATCTTTGCTGAAAGTTGTCTTTAACATCTTGGGAGACATTCTTCCCAGTCATCTGATTGAATCTCTTCATAACCCTGCTACAGTTTTTGTCCAGCATAGCATATCATCAATTTCATCATCAGAATCCGAGTATACCTGCTCCTTCTGATCATGAATAGAGCTTTTGAGGGCCATTCCTTTATGTTTCTTCTCCATCTTATGAAGTGAAAGCTCAAAGGACATGAGGGATCCCATGAGTTCATCAAACTTCAGAGTTTTAAGGTGATGGACTTCTTCTATCGCCGTGATCTTCACTTTGAATCTTGGGCTTAAAGATCTCATAGTTTTCCTAACAAGATCTTCATCAGTCATGGGTTTGTCAAGAGAGTAGGATTCGTAGGCACGATCTCGAATACGCACATTCAAGTCGGCAACAGATTCATCTTCAAGCATAGTGACGGCTTCAAAGTTTTGTTGTCAATGGTGCCCAAAAGAAGAGTTGTAATCCTTATATTGTACATTTGATGTACAAAGTCTCATGAAGACTCTTGCTTGCAATTGCTTATTCATTAATAAAAAGTTGAAACTTTCATTCATTATTCCTTGACTGTTTGAAGCTTTATGATAAAAGATTAGTCTTTAGTCCATAAACAAATTTAACAACTTACGAAGAGACAAATGTAGATTTGCATGAACAAACTCTTCGTAGTTTGCTTAAAACGATATATCGCAATCTAAGGGTCAAAGGGCTATTGACCTCAGTATGATCGTAAGGAGAATCTATGATGTCTGGTTATGGGGCATTAAGAGTTGGAGACTCTATAGTTCTTCTAGGTATCTTCCGAAGGTAATGAATTGACCAGTGCACGTCTAGAGACAAAATAAGAACAAACCATTTAACCTCTTATGTCTCGAAGTCACTACGTATGAATTGCATCGTGCTTACCTTAATCCTGAAATGACACATGCCATTTCACACCTTACGTATTCTCATTTGAGAAAGTCAGAGTTCGGACTCACTATGTGATTCCGAACAAGGCCTATTGGTGAAGTACTAAGTTGTGAGAATGTCATGACTAACTTTGTGAAGTTCTCATAGATATGGAATTCATGTACAAGATTGTTGAAATGCATCGTATATCACATCATGCTTTGTTCCTTGGAGTGTGAATAAATGAACTGGCCAGTGTCCAAATTGAGTCTTGACTCTTTTGGATGAAACAATGTGACTTGTTAGCTCCTCGTCAATACATTGTTTCTAACTTATTCACAAGGGACAAAGGAGTTGAGGAAATAACAGCTAGAAGGGTAAAATGGTAATTTTGTAAATCCCGACTAGCTGATGATATTCATGAAGGGTAAACACTGATAATATTCTGTGGATCCACTCATTACAATTAGGTTGAATTCTTGAGTAGAAAATAAATTCATTTGAACCGAGAGATTTTCAATGTCAACTCTTTAGTGGAGTCAGTTGACATTAAGCTAAACTTGGAAAAGGTCGTGAACTTTTGAGTCCAAGTATTTAGCTCAAGCTTTGTTCATTTGGATCCATGAGGTCACTGTCACGAATCACATCGAGTAGGAATAGTTAAACTGGAAGTTAAGTCAAAACAAGAACGAAAATAGTCAAAAGGGTATTTTTGTCTTTTGAGACATAGGATAAAATGAATGTCAATAAATTTTTTGACAAGGTCATTTGATGACTTAATAACACTCGGCCATGACTTGATCATTGGGCTTTGTGGATTAATTTCATTTCATAAGAATTTTATTGAAAATTCTTAATGGGCCTTTTTCATGTTGTCATGAACAAATGAAGAAGCTTCTAGAAGCTCCTTCTAGAGACAATATGGGCGCCCAACATACCCAAAGAAAGAGAGAATATTTTGTGTATAAATGTATCATGGTACTTGCCAAAAGAAAAAGAGGAAACAAATTTCCTCAAAGAAGCAAGAGGGAAATCGGCCAAGAGAGTCAAAGGCAAGGCAAGGAACAAAAAAGGAAACAAATCCAAGCCTTCTAGAAGGCAGCCTTGGCCGAGCATCTCAAGTGGGAAAAGAGGTAATTGGCTCATGAATATGTGATATTATATAGAAGAGGAAACTACCTCATTGAAGGTAAGACCTCTCCTATAAATAGGAGCCTCATTCCACACATTTCATTCATCCAAGTTTAAGAGATTTGAGAGACTCTCTCTCTAGAACTTGGCCGAACTCCTCTCTCTCTCTCTAGTTAATTTTCGATTTTTGTTTTGGAACCTAGGTACTCATTTGACCTAGTGTTTAGCTCTGCGACTTCAAGACTCGTTCTTAAGTCGTAGTGTTTAAAAGTGCCCACTCACTAATTCCTTTTCTCTCGAGTGATTTAGTGATAGAAACTTTCGTGGTTGCTCGAGTTGCCGAGGAAGGAAGAGAGACGTGTTGCGAGGGTAGACGAATGTTGCAACCTTTTTCCAAAATCTTCTCAACGTTCAAGCGTCTAAAAAGGTTAGTAAAATTCTATGCTCATAATAGTTTTATTTATATGTACTTGCTCTTTGTCTAGGTTAGTAAAAACTGTTTTACTTGAAAAAGAAAATTTTTAAAATTCCGCCGCTTAAGGAAGCATTAAACTTTTTTCTTAAACCCTAGATCAATTCCAACAAATGGTATCAGAGCTATGGTCAAAGATATGCATGTACATGTATTTATAATTATGAGCTTGAAAATCGTTTTCGAAAGTTTACTAATTTTGTGACAAGTTAGAATTGTTTTCTTAGTTTTTTTTTTAATTTATTGCTCTTGCCTTTAAATTAAAAATCATGTTGATTTTCTATGAGATTGGGATGTTATTAAAAAAAATTATAATCAGTTCTAAAAGTTTTTAATTTTTTATATTGAAAAACGTGTTTTAAAGGTTTGAGAAATTTCGAGTAATTTTTGTGACTAGTTTTCTTGTCTTACTAGTTTCTTTTATTTACTTGAATCGTTTTATGCATATTGTTATTTCTTTTATACCATGTTATTACCTTGCTAATAAAACACAAATAAAAGCTTTAACAACCTCCTAAAATGTTCTGTTACACTCGATTCTTTTTCGCACCTAAAAAGGACCAAACTTTAATTATTTCTTTTTCTTTGGTAAAAATGGAATAACTCTCTCTGTCCTCTATCCAATGCCAACAGTTTCAGGTGAAAACGACATTGGAGCCGGCAGTTATGGCGATTTTACTCCGAGGTGCGCGGCTGTTCCGAAAGTCCAGTTTTTTAGAATTCCGGATTTTCAGCCCCACTACCATGAGTTATAGAACTTTAATGAGAAAAATTTCTTGAGCAAAAATGTTTTTCATAAGATTATAAACATGATGTGAAAGATTAAAATTTATTTATTTTTGAAAGCTTAATTGAAATTGAATTTTTACAAAACTAGTTTGAATTTTGAAAAACTGTTTTCGTTTTCAAACTTGAAAATATTTTGTCATCCAAATCAAGTATGTTTTCAAAATGTTTTCAAAACTATATCTATATCACATATGTTCAAAATCTAAATTCTGAGTGGGAGGTCTCTTTGTAGAAAAACCGAAAAATAAAAAGATGTGTAATCTCAAACTTTCAAGTGTTCTGAACATGAAGATCTAGGATTCTCTTCTAGTTGTCCGCTATGTCGCTCTCTAACTAGGAAATCTGTTTCCGAACTTATAAGAGTCGATGAACCAACTCCAAACACTAAGTGAGAGGGTTATATTTGTTGTTTGTAACCCACGATCCCCAACACTAAGAAAAGAAGCAATTAACGTGGGACTAAGAGTCGCTCTTGCGACCCTCTCTTAAATGAGAGTACTCCAAGACGTTTTTGCTTCGATCATTGCTCAATGAGCTACGTCCGAGAGTGAGACGATGTTGACGAGGCCTCCGCTTGGGGGATTGTTTTTCAAAGTTGACCTTTTGGACTAAGTGGTTGGTTGCACACTTAGGCTCAATCCCTAGTAATCCTCCCTTGAGGCTCTGCGAAAGGATGTGAGTGATCAAACCAATTTAAAAGGTGGCTAGTCAAAATTGGTATATTGACATCTTGGCTAAGCATTAATGATGTGTCATTTACTTATAAATGGAGATTTTTTGCGGCCTTCTCTTCAGGGAGTAAATTATCGTTTGGTTTATAACACATTTGGATTTTGTCAAAGTCTTAAATAAAACTTAAATCCTAAACCAAAGACTAATCATAAACTTGTTTCAACTTTTACAGGCAATATGTCTCTCAACCCTCTCTCAACAATTCTTTCCTCAAACAAACTCGAAAACGAAAACTACGTAGATTCGAAACATAACCTTGATATCATCCTTACCATTAACAAGAACAAATGGGTGCTCACCACCCCGTGTCCTCCTCAAACGAATGATGATTCGACTCAAGAGGACAAAGACGCCTTGGCGGCCTGGCTCTGCTCCGATGAGATTGTGAGGTGCTATATCTTAGCATCAATGAACAATGTGTTGCAACAACAACATCGTGACATCGAGACTGCCACCGACATGCTCAACAATCTCCGTGAGATGTTTGGAGGGCAAATGCGTCAAACAAGGCAACAAGCAGTCCGACAGTTTATGAACTGTCGCATGAAGGCTAGGACTCCTGTTGGAGACTTTATGATACTGATCATTAGTTATCGGAATGAAATGGAAATCCTAGGATCTGAGATTGATGGGAAGAATGTCATAGATATGATCTTAGTAACTCTCCCCGCAACTCTTGATACCTCCAAGATGAACTACTCCATAAACAAGCTAGAGTACAGTGTTACCAAGCTTATGATGGAACTTAACACTACTGTAGGTCTCACTAAGAGAATGATGAATAAAGGAGAGGCACATGCTACTGAGCACAAAGCCTCCGCCTCTGGAACTAAGAAGAGACCTCACAAGGCCGATAAAAAGAACTGTCCTGCCTATCTCAAAGCAAAGGAACATATTATTGTACTAGTTACCGAAGCATGCTTAGTAGCTGATAATGTATCAACGTGGATTCTTGACTCCGCTGCTACTAACCATATTTGTTGTTCCTTGAATGGTTTCAAGAAAACCAAAAGCTTAGATGAAGGCGAGTTCTGTTTCAAATGGGGTGATGGAAGCCTTGTGTCTGCGAAGGCTGTGGGATCCGTGACGCTGTCGTTTGAAGACCGCATTTTAAACTTGAATAATGTTTATTTTGTTTCTACCTTTGGGAAGAACTTAATATCCGTTGCTCGTCTTCATGAGCAAGATTATTGTTTAAAGTTCATTGGGAATGGAATTCGTATTTCGTTTCCTGATAATTCTTTTGTCACTGATGCATGTATGATGAATACTCTTTTCTACATCTATCCCACTCAACTTTCTCTTTTAGACACCGAAATAGATAATGATCTAATTAGGGAGCCAAAGAGGATCAAACTTTCTGAATCCTCCGATCTAACAAAATCAACATACCTATGGCACTTAAGACTTGGTCATATCAGTCTAGATAGGATTAAGAGACTTGTGAGGGACAGTCCAGTCCAAGCCTCTGCAATAGGTTCACTACCTACTTGTGAATCCTGCATAGAAGGAAAAATGACTAAGCGACCTTTCTCCGATAAGGGTCGAAGAGCCACTAAGTTGCTGGAACTAGTACATTCTGATGTATGTGGTCCGCTCAGCCAACATGCACGTGGAGGATACGAGTACTTCGTTACATTCACTGATGATTACTCGCGATATGGTTTTGTCTATTTGCTGAAACACAAATCCGAGACCTTTAACGTATTTAAGGTCTTTAGGGCTTTAGTGGAGAAGCGAACTGGCAAAGTGATCAAAACCCTTCGATCTGATCGAGGTGGTGAGTATATGTCTGGAGAGCTCGATGACTTTCTTAAAGAAGAAGGTATCGCTTCTCAGCTTACCGCACCTGGCACACCTCAACAAAACAGAGTGTCAGAGAGAAGGAACCGAACTCTTATGGAGATGGTTAGATCAATGATGAGTTACTCATCACTCCCTCTTTCCTTTTGGGGATATGCCCTTTTAAACAGCCGCCTATATTCTGAACCAAGTTCCGTCCAAGACGGTTCCTAGTACTCCTTATGAACGATGGACTGGCCGTAAAGTGAATCTTGGCCGCATCAAAATTTGGGGTTGCCCCGCACACGTGCTAAGGCAAAAGACTAGCAAGTTGGCTAGTAGGTCAGAATTGTGTCTGTTCGTTGGATATCCAAAGGAAACCATCTATAGTCCCGAGGATGATAAGACTTTCGTTAGCACGAATGCTCGTTTCCTTGAGGAGGACTTTATGAAGGAAGCAAAACCTAGAAGGAAAATTGTGCTTAAAGAAAAGTTGGGTGAGGAAGCTTCTACCTCATCTGTAAGAACTGTTCTTACCCCAAATGAAACACAACCTAACTCGTCAGAATCTCGTCAGATTGTACTTCGACGTAGTGGGAGGGCTACTCAAAAGCCTGACAGGTACATGTCCTATGGAGACTCTCTCGTAGCCGTCGTCGACATGGATGACCCTGTTTCCTATAGCCAAGCAATGACTTGTTCCGAATCAAACCTTTGGCTTGACGCCATGAAAGTTGAGATGCACTCGATGTATGTCAACAAAGTCTAGAAACTTGTAGACCTTCCTGAAGGGATTAAACCCGTAGGGTGTAAGTGGATATACAAGAAGAAAAAGGGTCCTGATGGGAACGTCGAGACGTTCAAAGCATGACTTGTGGTGAAGGGTTATACCCAACAAGAAGGGATTGACTATGAAGAAACCTTCTCGCCAGTCGCGATGCTTAAATCCATCCGCATACTCCTATCCATAGCTGCATCTCTCGACTATGAGATCTGGCAAATGGATATCAAGATAGCCTTTTTGAATGGCAATCTTGTTGGAATCGATCTAGGGTTTGAGAAAAAGTTTAACGCTTCGTTAAGCGGCGGAATTTTAAAAATTTTCTTTTACAAGTAAAACAGTTTTTACTAACCTAGACAAGTGCAAGTACATGTAATTAAAAACCAATATGAGCTAGAAGTTTACTAACCTTTCTTGAAGCTTGAACTTTGAAGAAGCTTGTGGAAAGTTTGCAACGCTCGTCTCCCCTCGCAGCACGTCTCTCTTTCTTTCCTCGGCACCTCGAGCAACCACGAAAGTTTCTATCACTAAATCACTCGAAAAGAAGGAATCAGTGAGTGGGCACTTTTAAACACTACGACTTAAGAACGAGTCTCGAAGTCGCAGAGCTAAACACTAGGTCGAGTGAGGACCTAGGTGCCAAGACAAGAAATAATCGAAAATATAAACTAGAGAGAGAGAGAGGAAGGGGCGGCCAAGTCTAGAGAGAGAAGCTCTCAATCTCTAAAACTTTGGATGAATGAAATGTGTGGAATGAGGCTCCTATTTATAGGAGAGGTCTCACCTTCAATAAGGTAGTTTCCTCTTCTATAGAATATCACATATTCATGAGCAAATATTGCCCATTTCCCTCTTATTCCACACGGCCAAGGCAGGCAGCCTTCTAGAAGGCTTGGATTTGTTTCCTTTTATGTGCATTGCCTTGCCTTTTTCTTACTTGGCCGAAATTCTTAAGCATCCTTATGCAAATTTGTTTCCTCTTTTTCTTTTGGCAAGTATCTATATACATTTATGCACAAAATAAACTCTCTTTCTTTGGGTATTATGGGCGCCCAACATGTCTCTAGAAGGAGCTTCTAGAAGCTTCTTCATTTGTTCATAACAACATGAGAAAAGCCCATTAAGAATTTTCAATAAAATTCTTATGAAACGAAATTAATTCACAAGGCCCAATTAATCATATTATGGCCGAGTGACATTAAGTCATCAAATGAACTTGTCAAAATTTATTGACATCCATTTCATCCTTATGTCTCAAAAGACAAAAATACCCTTTCGACAATTTTCGTTCTTGTTTTGACTTAGCTTCCAGTTTAACTATTCCTATCGATGTGATTCGTGACAGTGACCTCATGGACCCAAATGAACAAAGCTTTAGCTAAACACTTGGACTCAAAAGTTCACAAACCTTTTCCAAGTTTAGCTTAATGCCAGCTGACTCCACTAAAGAGCTGACACTGAAAATCTCTCGGTTCAAATGAATTTGTTTTCTACTCAAGAATTCGACCTAATTATAATGAGCGGATCCACTGAATATTATCTATGCTACCCTTCATGAATGTCATCAGCTAGTCGGGATTTACTAAATTACCATTTTACCCTTCTAGCTGTTATTTCCTCAACTCCTTTGTCGCTTGTGAATAAGTTAGAAACAATGTATTGACGAGGAGCTAACAAGTCACATTGTTTCATCCAAAAGAGTCAGGACTCAATTTGGACACTGGCCAGTTCATTTATTCACACTCCAAGGAACAAAGCATGAGGTGACATACATTGCATTTCAGCAATCTTGTACATGAATTCCATATCTATGAGAACTTCACAAAGTTACTCATGACATACTCACAACTTAGTATTTCACCAATAGGCCCTGTTCGGAATGACATAGTGAGTCTGAACTCTGACTTTCTCAAATGAGAATACTAAGGTGTGAAATGGCATGTCTCATTTCAGGATTAAGGTAAGCATGATGCAATTCATACATAGTGACTTCGAGACATAAGAGGTTAAATGGTTTGTTCTTATATTGTCTCTAGAAGTGCACTGGTCAATTCAGTACCTTCGGAAGATACCTAGAAGAACTATAGAGTCCCCAACTCTCAATGCCTCATAACCAGACATCATAGATTCTTCTAACAATCATACTGAGGTCAATAGTCCTTTGACCCTAAGATTGCGAATATATCGTTTTAAGCAAACTACGAAGAGTTTGTTCATGCAAATCTACATTTGTCTCTTCGTAAGTTGTTAAGTTTGTTTATGGACTAAAAGACTAAGGTTTTATCATAAAGCTTCAAACAAAGAAAGAATGAATGAACGTTTCAACTTTATTAATGAATGAATAGGCAATTACAAGCAAGAGTCTTCGTAAGACTATATGTCATCAAATGTACATAAATAGACACTACTACTCTTCTTGTGGGCACCATTGACAACAAACTCCCACTTGACTCAAAGAAGATGTGAGTAGTCCTTTATGCCTAATCCCTCTCGATGTTGGTCGAAGACCAGGTTCGCTAGGGCCTTGGTGAATAGATCTGCCAGAGATCTACTTCAGCTCCACGTCTCTGCGTTGCGCGATCTCTCGAATCAAATGGTATTTCCTCTCAGTATGTTTAGAGCGCTTATGGCTTCTAGGTTCCTTTGAGTTAGCGACAGCCCCACTATTATCACAATAAAGGGTCATGGGCTCGTCGACGTTTGGAACAATTTCCAAATACTTAAGGAATTTTCTAAGCCATACAGCCTCTTTGGATGCTTCACAAGCAGCCACATATTCTGCTTCCATTGTGGAGTCAGCAATGCAAGATTGCTTAATACTTCTCCACACAACAGCTCCACCATTAAGGATGAACACAGATCCCGAAGTGGATTTCCTGGAATCCTTATCCGCTTGAAAATCGGAGTCGGTATATCCCGTCATAGTCAGGTCAGTACCTGAGTATGTAAGCATCAAGTTCCTAGTTCTTCGAAGATACTTAAGAACATGCTTAACAGCAATCCAGTGCTCGGGTCCAGGGTTAGATTGGAAACGACTAACTACGCCAACGGCGAAACATATATCAGGTCTAGTGCAAAGCATAGCATACATGAGGCTTCCTACGGCAGAGGCGTAAGGAATCTTCCTCATGTCTTCAATCTCTTGTGCAGTCTTGGGAGACTGGTCCTTAGAGAGCGAAACTCCATGCCTAAAGGGTGTTTGACCCCTCTTGCAGTCTTGCATCGAGAAGCGATCCATCACCTTATCAATATAAGATGCTTGAGAGAGCAACAAGGTCCGGTTTTTCCTATCTCGAAAGATTTGGATCCCCAGAATGTACGCGGCTTCTCCTAGATCCTTCATATCGAATTGCTTTGCTAGCCAGACCTTAACCTCAGATAACTTACCCACGTCATTACCAATGAGTAGTATATCATCGACATATAGTACCAGAAACACAACTTTACCTTCGTGTATTAACTTGTAAACACAAGGCTCATCTATTGACTGTTCAAAGCCGAAGCTCTTTACAGTTTCATCGAATCTAATATTCCATGACCTAGATGCTTGCTTTAGTCTATAAATGGATTTAAGCAACTCACAAACCTTGGTCTCTTGACCTTTATCCACGAAACCGTCTGGTTGAGCCATGTAAATGCGCTCGTCAAGATTGCCATTCAGAAAGGCTGTCTTGACATTCATTTGCCAGATCTCATAGTCGAGAGCTGCAGCTATGGATAGGAGTATGCGGATGGATTTAAGCATCGCGACTGGCGAGAAGGTTTCTTCATAGTCAATCCCTTCTTGTTGGGTATAACCCTTTGCCACAAGTCGTGCTTTGAACGTCTCGACGTTCCCATCAGGACCCCTTTTCTTCTTGTATATCCACTTACACCCTACGGGTTTAATCCCTTCAGGAAGGTCTACAAGTTTCCAGACTTTGTTGACATACATCGAGTGCATTTCAACTTTCATGGCGTCAAGCCAAAGGTTTGATTCAGAACAAGCCATCGCTTGGCTATAGGAAACAGGGTCATCCATGTCGGAGACGGCTACAAGAGAGTCTCCATAAGACATGTACCTGTCAGGCTTTTGAGTAGCCTTCCCACTACGTCTAAGTACTACTTGACGAGATTCTGATGAGTTAGGTTGTGTTTCAGTTGGGGTAAGAACAGTTCTTACAGATGAGGTAGAAGCTTCCTCACCCAACTTTTCTTCAAGCACAATTTTGCTTCTAGGTTTCGCATCATTCATAAAGTCCTCCTCAAGGAAACGAGCATTCGTGCTAACGAAAGTCTTATCGTCCTCGGGACTATAGAAAGTAAAACCTTTGGTTTCCTTCGGATATCCTACAAACAGGCACAATTCTGACCTACTAGCCAACTTGCTAGTCTTTTGCCTCAGCACGTGTGCAGGGCAACCCCAAATTCGGATGCGGCCAAGATTCACTTTACGGCCAGTCCATCGTTCATAAGGAGTACCAGGAACCGTTTTGGACGGAACTTGGTTCAGAATGTAGGCGGCTGTTTCGAGGGCATATCCCCAAAAGGAAAGCGGGAGTGATGAGTAACTCATCATTGATCTAACCATCTCCATAAGAGTTCGGTTTCTTCTCTCTGACACTCCGTTTTGTTGAGGTGTGCCAGGTGCGGTAAGCTGAGAAGCGATATCTTCTTCTTTAAGAAAGTCATCGAACTCTCCAGACATATACTCACCACCTCGATCAGATCGAAGGGTTTTGATCACTTTGCCAGTTTGCTTTTCCACTAAAGCCCTAAAGACCTTAAATACGTTAAAGGTCTCGGATTTGTGTTTAAGCAAATAGACAAACCCATATCTTGAGTAATCATCAGTGAAGGTAACGAAGTATTCGTATCCTCCACGTGCCTGTTGGTTGAGCGGACCACATACATCAGAATGTATTAGTTCCAGCAACTCAGTGGCTCTTCGACCCTTATCGGAGAAAGGTCGCTTAGTCATTTTTCCTTCTATACAGGATTCACAAGTAGGTAGTGAGCCTATTGCAGAGGCTTGGAGTGGACCATCCCTCACAAGTCTCTTAATCCTATCTAGACTGATATGACCAAGTCTTAAGTGCCAGAGGTATGTTGATTTTGTTAGATCGGAGGATTCAGAAAGTTTGATCCTCTTTGGCTCCCTAATTAGATCGTCATCTATTTCGGTGTCTAAAAGAGAAGGTTTAATGGGATAGATGTAGAAAAGAGCATTCTTCATACATGCATCAGTGACAAAAGAATTATCAGGAAACGAAATACGAATTCCATTCTTAATGAACTTTAAACAATAATCTTGCTCAAGAAGACGAGCAACGGATATTAAGTTCTTACCAAAGGTAGGAACAAAATAAACATTATTCAAGTTTATAGTGCGGTCTTCAAAAGACAATGTCACGGATCCCACAGCCTTCGCAGACACCAGGCTCCCATCACCCCATTTGAAACAAAACTCGCCTTCCTCTAAGCTTTTGGTTTTCTTGAAACCATTCAATGAACAACAAATATGGTTAGTAGCAGCGGAGTCAAGAATCCACGTTGATACATTATCAGCTACTAAGCATGCTTCGGTAACTAGTACAATACTATGTTCCTTTGCTTTGAGATAGGCAGGACAGTTCTTTTTATCGGCTTTGTAAGGTCTGTTCTTAGTTCCAGAGGCGGAGGCTTTTTGCTCAGTAGCATGTGCCTCTCCTTGATTCCTCTTTCTCTTAGTGAGACCTACAGCAGTGTGAAGTCCCTTCATAAGCTTGGTAACAATGTACTCTAGCTTGTTTATGAAGTAGTTCATCTTGGAGGTATCAAGAGATGCGGGGAGAGTTTCTAAGATCATATCTATGATATTCTTCCCATCAATCTCAGATCCTAGGATTTCCATTTTATTCAGAAAACTAATGATCAGTATCATGAAGTCTCCAACAGGAGTCCTAGCCTGCATATGACAGTTCATAAACTGTCGGACTGCTTGTAGCCTTGTTTGACGCCTTTGCCCTCCAAACATCTCAAGGAGATTGAAGAGCATGTCAGCGGCAGTCTCGATGTCACGATGTTGCTCTTTCAGCATATTGTTCATAGATGCCAAGATATAGCACCTCACAATCTCATTGGATCGAAGCCTGGCCGCTAAGGCGTCATTGTCCTCTTGAGTTGAATCATCATTCGTCAGAGGAGGACACGGGGTGGTGAGTACCCATTTGTGCTTGTTAACGGTAGGTATTATGTCGAGGTTATGTTTCGAATCTACGTAGTTTTCGTTTTCGAGTTTGATCGAGGAAAGAAAGATAGAGAGATGGTTGAGAGACATATTGCCTATATAAGTTGAAACAAGTTTATGATTAGTCTTTGGTTTAGGATTTAAGTTTTATTAAGACTTTTATAAAATCCAAAGGTGTTATAAACCAAACGAAAATTTACTCCCTCAAGAGAAGGCCGCAAAAAATCTCCATTTATAAGTAAATGACACATCATTAATGCTAAGCCAAGATGTCAATACATCTGTTTTGACTAGCCACCTTTTAAATTGGTTTGATCACTCACATCCTTTCGCAGAGCCTCAAGGGAGGATGCTAGGGATTGAGCCTAAGTGTGCAACCAACCACTTAGTCCAAAAGATCAGCTTTGAAAAACAATCCCCCAAGGGGAGGCCTTGTCATCATTGCATCACTCTCGGACGTAGCTCATTGAGCAATGATCGAAGCAATAACGCCTTGGAGTACTCACATTTAAGTGAGGGTCGCAAGAGCGGCTCTTAGTCCCACGTTATTGCATCTTTCACTAGTGTTGGGGATCGCGGGTTACAAACAACGAATATAACCCTCCCACTTAGTTTTTGGAGTTGGTTCATCGACTCTTATAAGTTCGGAAACAAATTTCCTAGTTAGAGAGCGACAGAGCGGACAACTAGAAGAGAATCCTAGATCGACATGTTCAGAGCAGTATTAGTGCATAAAGGCACAAGGGACATACTCGATCTTTTCCTATTTTCTATTTCGGGAAAGTGCGTGAGGGAAGTGTGAACTTCAACTCACTCAAACACTTGAAAGTTTGAGATTACACATCTTTTTATTTTTCGGCTTGTCTACAAGGAGACCTCCCACTCAAATTTTCAAGAGCATATAGATTTTGAACATATGTGATATAGATATAGTTTTGAAAACATTTTGAAAATATATTTGATTTGGATGACAAAATATTTTCAAGTTTGAAAGTGAAAACGGTTTTTCAAAATTCAAACTAGTTTCGTAAAAATTCAATTTCAATTAAACTTTCAAAAATCAAAACATTTTAATCTTACACATCATGTTTATAATCATATGAAAAACATTTTTGCTCAAGAAAATTTTCTCATTAGAGTTCTATAACTCATGGTAGTGGGGTTTGAAAATCCGGATTTCTAAAAAAACTGGAGTTTCAGACAGCCGCGCACCTCGGAGTAAAATCGCCATATCTGGCGGCTCCGACGTCCTTTTAAGCCGAAACCGGTGGCATTGGACAGAGGACAGACAGAGCTTTAATTTAATTCAAAAATCATTAAATTTCAATTTCTGAGCAGAGAGTTATGCCACTTTTAATGCGGGTTTACTCCAGCTCGAAGAAAAAGAAATAAATTAAAGCTTGGTCCTACTTAGGCGCGAAAAAGAATCAAGTGTAACGGAACGTTTTAAGATGTTGTTTAAAGCTTTTATTTGTGTTTTATTAGCAGGGTAATAACATAGAATAAAAGAAATAACAACAAGCATAAAACGAATACGGTAAATAGAAGAAACTAGAAAGACAAAGTAACTAGTCACAAAATTTACCGAAATTTCTCAAACCTTTAAAACACGTTTTTCAATATAAAAAATTAAAAACTTTTAGAACTGATTCTAATGTGTTTTAAAAACATCCCAAACTCTTAGAAAATCAACATGCTTTTTAATTTAAAGACATGAGCAATAAATTAAAAAAAATCTAAGATTACAATTCTAACTTGTCACAAAATTAGTAAACTTTCGAAAACGATTTTCAAGCTCATAATTTTAAAAACATGTACATGCTAATCTTTGACCATAGCTCTGATACCATTTGTTGGAATCGATCTAGGGTTTGAGAAAAAGTTTAACGCTTCGTTAAGCGGCGGAATTTTAAAAATTTTCTTTTACAAGTAAAACAGTTTTTACTAACCTAGACAAGTGCAAGTACATGTAATTAAAAACCAATATGAGCTAGAAGTTTACTAACCTTTCTTGAAGCTTGAACTTTGAAGAAGCTTGTGGAAAGTTTGCAACGCTCGTCTCCCCTCGCAGCACGTCTCTCTTTCTTTCCTCGGCACCTCGAGCAACCACGAAAGTTTCTATCACTAAATCACTCGAAAAGAAGGAATCAGTGAGTGGGCACTTTTAAACACTACGACTTAAGAACGAGTCTCGAAGTCGCAGAGCTAAACACTAGGTCGAGTGAGGACCTAGGTGCCAAGACAAGAAATAATCGAAAATATAAACTAGAGAGAGAGAGAGGAAGGGGCGGCCAAGTCTAGAGAGAGAAGCTCTCAATCTCTAAAACTTTGGATGAATGAAATGTGTGGAATGAGGCTCCTATTTATAGGAGAGGTCTCACCTTCAATAAGGTAGTTTCCTCTTCTATAGAATATCACATATTCATGAGCAAATATTGCCCATTTCCCTCTTATTCCACACGGCCAAGGCAGGCAGCCTTCTAGAAGGCTTGGATTTGTTTCCTTTTATGTGCATTGCCTTGCCTTTTTCTTACTTGGCCGAAATTCTTAAGCATCCTTATGCAAATTTGTTTCCTCTTTTTCTTTTGGCAAGTATCTATATACATTTATGCACAAAATAAACTCTCTTTCTTTGGGTATTATGGGCGCCCAACATGTCTCTAGAAGGAGCTTCTAGAAGCTTCTTCATTTGTTCATAACAACATGAGAAAAGCCCATTAAGAATTTTCAATAAAATTCTTATGAAACGAAATTAATTCACAAGGCCCAATTAATCATATTATGGCCGAGTGACATTAAGTCATCAAATGAACTTGTCAAAATTTATTGACATCCATTTCATCCTTATGTCTCAAAAGACAAAAATACCCTTTCGACAATTTTCGTTCTTGTTTTGACTTAGCTTCCAGTTTAACTATTCCTATCGATGTGATTCGTGACAGTGACCTCATGGACCCAAATGAACAAAGCTTTAGCTAAACACTTGGACTCAAAAGTTCACAAACCTTTTCCAAGTTTAGCTTAATGCCAGCTGACTCCACTAAAGAGCTGACACTGAAAATCTCTCGGTTCAAATGAATTTGTTTTCTACTCAAGAATTCGACCTAATTATAATGAGCGGATCCACTGAATATTATCTATGCTACCCTTCATGAATGTCATCAGCTAGTCGGGATTTACTAAATTACCATTTTACCCTTCTAGCTGTTATTTCCTCAACTCCTTTGTCGCTTGTGAATAAGTTAGAAACAATGTATTGACGAGGAGCTAACAAGTCACATTGTTTCATCCAAAAGAGTCAGGACTCAATTTGGACACTGGCCAGTTCATTTATTCACACTCCAAGGAACAAAGCATGAGGTGACATACATTGCATTTCAGCAATCTTGTACATGAATTCCATATCTATGAGAACTTCACAAAGTTACTCATGACATACTCACAACTTAGTATTTCACCAATAGGCCCTGTTCGGAATGACATAGTGAGTCTGAACTCTGACTTTCTCAAATGAGAATACTAAGGTGTGAAATGGCATGTCTCATTTCAGGATTAAGGTAAGCATGATGCAATTCATACATAGTGACTTCGAGACATAAGAGGTTAAATGGTTTGTTCTTATATTGTCTCTAGAAGTGCACTGGTCAATTCAGTACCTTCGGAAGATACCTAGAAGAACTATAGAGTCCCCAACTCTCAATGCCTCATAACCAGACATCATAGATTCTTCTAACAATCATACTGAGGTCAATAGTCCTTTGACCCTAAGATTGCGAATATATCGTTTTAAGCAAACTACGAAGAGTTTGTTCATGCAAATCTACATTTGTCTCTTCGTAAGTTGTTAAGTTTGTTTATGGACTAAAAGACTAAGGTTTTATCATAAAGCTTCAAACAAAGAAAGAATGAATGAACGTTTCAACTTTATTAATGAATGAATAGGCAATTACAAGCAAGAGTCTTCGTAAGACTATATGTCATCAAATGTACATAAATAGACACTACTACTCTTCTTGTGGGCACCATTGACAACAAATCTTGAGGAGCGCATTTACATGGCTCAACCAGACGGTTTCGTGGTAGAAGGTCAAGAGACCAAGGTTTGTGAGTTGATTAAGTTCATTTATGGATTAAAGCAAGCATCTAGGTCATGGAATATTAGAAATAAGGAAACTGTAAAGAGCTTCGGCTTTGAACAGTCAATAGATGAGCCTTGTGTTTAGAAGTTAATACACGAAGGCAAAGTTGTGTTTCTGGTACTATATGTCGATGATATACTACTCATTGGTAATGACGTGGGTAAGTTATCTGAGGTTAAGGTCTGGCTGGCAAAGAAATTCAATATGAAGGATCTAGGAGAAGCCGCGTACATTCTGGGGATCCAAATCTTTCGAGATAGGAAAAATCGGACACTGTCGCTCTCTCAAGCATCTTATATTGATAAGGTAATGGATCGCTTCTCGATGCAAGACTCCAAGAAGGGCCAAACACCCTCTAGGCATGGAGTTTCACTCTCTAAGGACCAGTCTCCCAAGACTGCACAAGAGATTGAAGATATGAGGAAGATTCCTTACGCCTCTGCCGTAGGAAGCCTCATGTATGCTACGCTTTGCACTAGACCTGATATATGTTTCGCCGTTGGCGTAGTTAGCCGTTTCCAATCCAACCCCGGACTCGAGCACTGGATTGCTGTTAAGCATGTTCTTAAGTATCTTCGAAGAACTAGGAACTTGATGCTTACATACTTAGGTACTGACCTGCCTATGACGGGATACACCGACTCCGATTTTCAAGCGGATAAGGATTCCAGGAAATCCACTTCGGGATATGTGTTCATCCTTAATGGTGGAGCTGTTGTATGGAGAAGTATTAAGCAATCTTGCATTGCTGACTCCACAATGGAAGCAGAATATGTGGTTGCTTGTGAAGCATCCAAAGAGGCTGTATGGCTTAGAAAGTTCCTTAAGTATTTGGAAGTTGTTCCAAACGTCGACGAGCCCATGACCCTTTATTGTGATAATAGTGGGGCTGTCGCTAACTCAAAGGAACCTAGAAGCCATAAGCGCTCTAAGCATATTGAGAGGAAATACCATTTGATTCGAGAGATTGTGCAGTGCGGAGATGTGGAAGTGAAGAAGATCTCAACGGTGGACTACCTGGCAGATCCATTCACAAAGGCCCTAGCTAACAAGGTCTTCGACCAACATCGAGAGGGATTAGGCATGAAGGACTACACACATCTTCTTTGAGTCAAGTGGGAGTTTGTTGTCAATGGTGCCCACAAGAAGAGTTGTAATCCTTATATTGTACATTTGATGTACAAAGTCTCATGAAGACTCTTGCTTGCAATTGCTTATTCATTAATAAAAAGTTGAAACGTTCATTCATTCTTCCTTGTCTGTTTGAAGCTTTATGATAAAACATTAATCTTTAGTCCATAAACAAACTTAAGAACTTACGAAGAGACAAATGTAGATTTGCATGAACAAACTCTTCGTAGTTTTCTTAAAACGATATATTCGCAATCTAAGGGTCAAAGGGCTATTGACCTCAGTATGATTGTTAGGAGAATCTATGATGTCTGGTTATGGGCATTGAGAGTTGGAGACTCTATAGTTCTTCTAGGTATCTTCCGAAGGTACTGAATTGACCACTGCACTTCTAGAGACAAAATAAGAACAAACCATTTAACCTCTTATGTCTTGAAGCCACTACGTATGAATTGCAACGTGCTTACCTTAATCCTGAAATGAGACATGCCATTTCACACCTTACGTATTCTCATTTGAGAAAGTCAGAGTTCGGACTCACTATGTGATTCCGAACAAGGCCTATTGGTGAAGTACTAAGTTGTGAGAATGTCATGAGTAACTTTGTGAAGTTCTCATAGATATGGAATTCATGTAAAAGATTGTTGAAATGCAATGTATATCACCTCATGCTTTGTTCCTTGGACTGTGAATAAATGAACTGGCCAGTGTCCAAATTGAGTCTTGACTCTTTTGGATGAAACAATGTTACTTGTTAGCTCCTCGTCAATACATTGTTTCTAACTTATTCACAAGGGACAAAGGAGTTGAGGAAATAACAGCTAGAAGGGTAAAATGGTAATTTTGTAAATCCCGACTAGCTGATGATATTCATGAAGGGTAAACACTGATAATATTCTGTGGATCCACTCATTACAATTAGGTTGAGTTCTTGAGTAGAAAATAAATTCATTTGAACCGAGAGATTTTCAGTGTCAACTCTTTAGTGGAGTCAGTTGACATTAAGCTAAACATGGTAAAGGTTTTGTGAACTTTTGAGTCCAAGTGTTTAGCTCAAGCTTTGTTCATTTGTATCCATGAGGTCACTGTCACGAATCACATCGAGTAGGAATAGTTAAACTGGAAGCTAAGTCAAAACAAGAACGAAAATTATCAAAAGGGTATTTTTGTCTTTTGAGACATAGGATGAAATGAATGTCAATAAATTTGTTGACATGGTCGTTTGATGACATGCATCACTCGGCCAAAATTAGATTTATTGGGCCTCGTGGATTAATTTCATTTCAAAAGAATTTTATTAAAAATTCTTAATGGGCCTTTCTCATGTTGTCATGAACAAATGAAGAAGCTTCTAGAAGCTCCTTCTAGAGATATGTTGGGCGCCTACTACCCAAGAGAAAGAGAGAATATTTTGTGCATAAATGTATCATGATACTTGCCAAAAGAAAAAGAGGAAACAAATTTCCCACACATGCATAGGGAATTTCGGCCAAGAGGAATGAAGGGAGAAGCAAATAAAAGAGGAAACAAATCCAAGGACTTGCTTGGTAAGTCTTGGCCGTGCACCTCATGAAAGAAAATGGGAAATTGGCTCATCAATATGTGATATTCTATAGAAGAGGAAACTACCTTATTGAAGGTTAGACCTCTCCTATAAATAGGAGCCTCATTCCACACATTTCATTCATCCAAAGTTTTAGAGATTGAGAGCTTCTCTCTCTAGACTTGGCCGCGCCTCTCCTCTCTCTCTCTATTCAATTTCGGTTTTTTGTTTTGGTACCTAGGTCCTCATTTGACCTAGTGTTTAGCTCTGCGACTTCAAGAGTCGTTCTTAAGTCGTAGTGTTTAAAAGTGCCCACTCACTAATTCCTTTTCTCTTGAGTGATTAAGTGATAGAAACTTTCGTGGTTGCTCGAGTTGCCGAGGAAGGAAGAGAGACGTACTGGGAGGGGAGACAAATGTTGCAACCTTTTCCAAAAGCTTCTCAACGTTCAAGCTTCTAAAAGGTTAGTAATCTTTTATGCTCATATTCGTTTTTATTTACATGTGCTTGCTCTTTGTCTAGGTTAGTAAAAACGTTTTACTTGAAAAAGAAAATTTTTAAAATTGCGCCGCTTACCGAAGCGTTAAACTTTTTTTTAAACCCTAGATCAATTCCAACAAATGGTATCAGGGCTATGGTCAAAGATATGCATGTACATGTATTTAAAATTATGAGCTTGAAAATCGTTTTCGAAAGTTTACTAATTTTGTGACAAGTTAGAATTGTTATCTTAGCTTTTTTTAATTTATTGCTCTTGCCTTTAAATTAAATATCATGTTGATTTTCTATGAGTTTGGGATGGTTTTAAAACACATTTGAATCAGTTCTAAAAGTTTTTAATTTTTTATATTGAAAAACGTGTTTTAAAAGTTTGAGAAAATTTCGAGTAAATTTTGTGACTAGTTTTCTTGTCTTACTAGTTTCTTCTATTTACTTGAATCGTTTTATGCATGTTGTTATTTCTTTTATACCATGTTATTCCCTTGCTAATAAAACACAAATAAAAGCTTTAACAACCTCCTAAAACGTTCCGTTACACTCGATTCTTTTTCGCACCTAAAAAGACCGAACTTTAATTATTTCTTTTTCTTCGAACTGGAGTAAAACCCGCAGTACAAGTGGCCTAAGTCTC